>NC_142709.1:20627500-21252500 GCF_055471065.1 Atractosteus spatula | reverse complement strand
TCAAATTACTTTTGAGCAACTAATAAGAAGCGCGAAACGGTATGCATTTTACTTTCGTTTTGTGCTGGGACCCGTGGATTGATTAGAGATATCAAGTACATACAAGTCATTTTTTAAATGTTGTAGTTCGTCTTGAAAAAATGTTACGAGTACATCATCTATCAACAATCACACAGGTTCTGTTTCCATATTGCGGATTTTGGTTAGGTATTATCAAATCCAGTGGCGCTGTTAGTTTACCGAGTCCCATGTCACATGGTCTGTGATTGAAGCCAGTTAGACCGGTTTAATTCGTCACAGCCAGCACTCTTCAGGTGTGAGGGTCTTCTGCTCAGAATGAAACGCTAAAATGTTTGTGTATATTCTAATGGTAGTGGGGGCAGGGTGTGTGGGAACAGGTTTGGTTGAAATTGCATTAGAGATCTATGTTCTTCACACCTGAAACATTTTCTCTGAAAGCATTTTCTTCGCAGTTTAACCGATCTTGTTACAGCATGTTACAGTTTACTTTTATTAACCATATTAATTTTAAGTGCTTAATGTAAAATCTTGTAAAAATATATTTTCATTTCATTGTTCAAATATACATTAAGTCTGACTATCATATAATAAGTTAAATACAAAACTAAAGAAAAAATAGGGTTAAATATAATTCAAAATATTTTGCTAACAATGTTAACTGTTTATGAATAATAAAATGTATTAACTAAGGAGTAGGATGGCACAGTTGTTAGTATGTTTTTTGTTTTGTTTCTTTTTCATAAATACAACAGTAGTACCTGATGTCTCAGTGGCTTTCAAAATTAAATTATGCAATAAATAACCACATGTAAGACTCTGATGCTTAAAATGTTTAGGGAGAAAGTGGAATACTGGTGTGTATTTTTTCTTTAAACTACCAATACCAGCCATATACAGTCTGTAACGTAGGGATTTCTATACGTCTTTATTTAGTGTTTACATTAGTGACAAAGGCTAAACTTTTAGCTTCAGTAACGTGTACATATCTCCCCTTTTTATAAAACGACATGGTTGAAAACTGTTCCAGAGCCACTGTTGTTTCATCAGTGAAAAGTACATCATGAAATGCCTCTCCCTGTTCAATCCACTGGAAAAAAGAAAAGGAGCATAAAGCTTCTGATGGTCATAAACGATATTCATTTAGGAGCAGCATCAGAGGTATGTTTTTAACTGCACTGCATTGGAGAGAATACCATAGTGTGTTTTTTTTTTACTCCCTGGCGGAAACTGGCTTCCAGAAGAATCAGTATGGCTCAGAGATTAAATAAAACTTCACTCGCACCAAACAAATGTATATTTCTAAATATCACAACATGATCGAATTTAAGTCATTTTAATAACAATGAATAGTCACCTATGCGTTACAATATAAACATTTATATTGATTTAAATCGCGTTTAAATCACCTTTATTTAAAACCCATAAATAAAGCTGATACTGTTTAGACTTCCAATTATTTAAAACTGTATTAAAGCAGCACGATACACAATGCAACGTAAATCGCTATCTTTGTCTTCTGTGTAATAATGTTCACCTCTCTGTCCAGCAAATTTACAGGTTAAAAACAATACTGTTAGGCTGGGAAAACGATTTTTTTTAAGAAATACAAAATGAGATATAATGATATGTTCCGGCTTAGACATTAACGAAGAGCATAACACGTGTACTGCATACACTGCAAGTACAACCCCCCTCTCTGCAGGAGTGCTGGCTGCGACGAATTGAACCGGTCTCACGGGTATTTTCAAAGTAGGAGGTGAGATTTCCAGCGAAAGACACTCCCCCCCCCCTCAAAAACCCAGTAAGTACAGTACTTACTAGTTAAAGGCTAGGCTCCCGACTACGGCGAAAGGAACCCTTCTTTCATTAGAATACAATGAACATATTTTAGCCCTGAATGAATAAATAGCAAACATGGTTTACATAAAAGACATTTTTCCAAGAAAGTTTAGCCTTTGTCACTAATGAAACCACTAAATAAAGACATAAATATAAAAATCTTAAGATTTTTAAAATGCATGACTTTGCTAAAATTTATTTGAAAATAAAAACAATAACAACCGCCAGGGGAGAGAGAGAACAGGGGAGGGATGTTGGTTTTGCATAAGGGGCGGGGCTATGGAAATTAGGTCTGTTTGGGAATGTGTAGTTACATGTTCTGGCTGTTTGTGAATTATCGTTGTTGAGTATGGAGTGTTGAGGTATTGATTTTGTGTAATGCTTTATGTTGAAAATTGAGGTGGATTTTGTTTATGATAAACAGGATAAACTGGGATGGGAGGAAGGTTTGGTTTTGCATAAGGGGCGGGATTATGATAATTGGAGGACTTTGCGAGAGTAAAATGGTTTGATATATTTGATTTTGTATTGTGGTTGTTATCTATGTTTTTGGTTGGTATTATGTTTATATGGTTGTTTTTGTTGGTTGGTTGTTATTATGGTTATTAATAATACGATCTATAGTTGAAATCTGAGCCTAAATAAAAAGAAAAAGCAAGTGATTAGGTTTATGAGCAATCTAATTACTTATTCGTTTAAAACGCTATATAAAATAAAGTTTATTATTAATTTGCTGCACAGAGCGGTGAATATTATTATGCATAAGACAAAGATAACGATCCTGATCAGTTTAGAAATCTGTGTACGCTGTAAGGTTTTTACTTCTTAAACTTTTAAAATACACGTTTTGAATAGAAAGAAATCCTCTTCCTGTTACAGTATGTATAGCAAACCAGCACGTCTTTTTTCTCCAATCAGAGGGGTGTCAGATGGTGTCAGCCAATCACCATTCTGCGTTGGGTAGCAACGGGTGACTGATCTCAGGCGGAAGATGTAAACAGCTTAATGTTCGTGTTAAATAATTTTTTTAATTTCAATTAAACGGGCACAGTTAAGACATTAAATATACATATACATACTGTATACAGTACAGTTTGCATACGGTAATATGTTTATGTTACGCGATTAAAAAATAAATAAATAAAACTGGAAGGTCCAGCACCAGCTGGATTCGAGCACACACACTGCCCGTTGGCAGGCACGCACCTAGACCAGTCGGCTACAAGACAGCTCGCATGAGCAGGCAGGCGAAACAGCCCTACACAGCCCTGCCGCAGTACACGGATATAATCATACCGTTATTAAATTCTTGAGATACGCGATTCCATATTATATTCCCTTTTAATCAAATTCTAAAAGTATGCTTGTTGACTCCGGTATCACGTTAGTTAAAGACTTCGAAGCTTACAATGTTTAGGGAGAAATGGAATACCGGTGTGTATTTTTTTCTTTAAAGTACCAAGACCAGCTATATACTGTATGTTTATGTTCCAAAATTAATATCGTTTATGGCTTTCACACGCGTTACAGTATGCTCCTATTCTTTTTATGCTCAGCTACTAAGATTTCCCTTCAGTGGTAAAATTCAATATCTACAACGGGCACAGCAAAGACGTTTTTACTGTAAGTCTTTCTACGACAGACCAACGGACCACGAGTGCCCCTGTCGGTCAACCAATCACTTACTGCGGTGCCACGCGTCATCTTGCGTCATACTGAGCGACGTCACCTGCGGTACGTGTCTGTGACGCGCACTTTGAATGGCTGCATCTGTAGTTCCATCCACACAGTGCCTTTACTTCCATTTCTAATCTCTTTATCCAGTACAGAGGATTTGGAGTCTATCCCAGTAAGCAACGGACACAAGGCAGAATACACCCTGGACATAGCGCCAGTCCATCACAGGACAGACAGACACAAACACACACACACCAGGGCCAGTTTTCCCATAAACCAATTAACTTACCAGTATGTTTTGGAGTGCGAGAGGGAGTCATATCACACATATGGAGAAAAACCATGTAACCCAGAGAGAACATGTAAACCCCACACACACAGGATGGCAGGAATTGAACCTAGGACCCCAGTGCTGCAAGATAGCAATGCTAACCACTTCGCCACCATTATAAATGGATGGATATCTTAGTTATCTTTCTAGTTCACAGGTTTGCATGCATAATTTAATTTTGAAAGCCACTGAGACATCAGGTACTACTGTTGTATTTATGAAAAAGAAACAAAACAAAAAACATACTAACAACTGTGCCATCCTACTCCTTAGTTAATACATTTTATTATTCATAAACAGTTAACATTGTTAGCAAAATATTTTGAATTATATTTAACCCTATTTTTTCTTTAGTTTTGTATTTAACTTATTATATGATAGTCAGACTTAATGTATATTTGAACAATGAAAATATATTTTTACAAGATTTTACATTAAGCACTTAAAATTAATATGGTTAATAATAGTAAACTGTAACATGCTGTAACAAGATCGGTTAAACTGCGAAGAAAATGCTTTCAGAGAAAATGTTTCAGGTGTGAAGAACATAGATCTCCAATGCAATTTCAACCAAACCTGTTCCCACACACCCTGCCCCCACTACCATTAGAATATACACAAAGCACTCAAATCTTTCGAGCTAATGATCAGGTGACCCGAGAGAGAGCGAGAGAAACACCAAGGGGTGCGGAACCAGGGAACTATTTACATGGAAAACGGGCGATCTCCCCAGACTGTCCGCCCGTTTCACTGTTACCTGGATACCTCTTTATTTAGAACTCACTAACACTGATTTTTAGTTTAGAAGGATTCAAGTAGGGTTTTAGATGAAAGGCAGTGACCTTAATCAAGCCCAAATCATAATTGAACCCATTCAGAGCCTACATTACATTTTAACGTTTCATTCTGAGCAGAAGACCCTCACACCTGAAGAAGGGGGAGGTGTTTTTCGCTGGAAATCTCGCCTGCTTCTACTTTACAACCGGAGTGCTGGCTGTGACGAATTAAACCGGTTTTACAAGTTTCAATCACAGACCATGTGACATGGGAGTCAGGAAACTAACACACAGCACCACCGGTATAAAAACGCTATAAAATAATGTGACTTGGCACAGAACAAGTTTACAGCACAGTACAATAATAAATGCTGACCATGACTTTAGAAGCATAAATTGCCTTACACTCAATTTAAACACAAGCTGTCTTTAGCCCTCTAAGCTGGTTCATACAGAAATGTAGAGATCCAGGCTCAGAACACACAGCTTCATTAGCGAATACATATGCAGGACAACTAGAGAAGACGTTTTACAGAGGATGGATTTTTAGAAAGATCCCATCAGTGACATCACTGAAGTCAACTCCTAGGTACTGTAACTGTCGTGTGGATAGTTTCACAAGAATCAGACAAAGGTTTAAGCATCGCTTGTTCTAGATAAAACTGCAAAAAAAAAAACAACAACCCATAATGTACTTCTTTGCGGCTCTGTTTGCCCAAATCACATATTCACAACGTGAAATCTAGAAAATAATATTACGTAACCAAAATCCGCAATATGGAAACAGAACCTGTGTAATTGTTGATAGATGATGTACTCGTAACATTTTTTCAAGACGAACTACAACATTTAAAAAATGACTTGTATGTACTTGATATCTCTAATCAATCCACGGGTCCCAGCACAAAACGAAACTAAAACGCATACCGTTTCGCGCTTCTTATTAGTTGCTCAAAAGTAATTTGACCGTATGAAATGCATAATATAAACCTAGAAACATATACGTGAGCAGTACTTAAGCACTGTAGTATCGGTGTTAAGACATACCTCTCAAATACTGTAAATCAAGTTAAAAATATCTCAAGACCGATTCTGGTCATAATGAAACCATGTTTCGTGTATGTTTTCTTTAAAGTACCGAGACCAGCCATATACTGTATGTTTATGTTCCAAAATTAATATCGTTTATGGCCTTCACAGGCGTTGCAGTATGCTCCTATTCTTTTTATGCTCAGCTACTAAGATTTCCCTTCAGTGGTAAAATCAGATATGAATATTCAATACTTAAACGGGCACAGTTAAGACATTAAATATACATATACATACTGTATACAGTACAGTTTGCATACGGTAATATGTTTATGTTCCTAAATCAATCTCTTTTATGAGCATGTGAAAGGCATGGTGAATCACTGTACTTTGCATGATTGGAAACAAATGCGTGATTGCGAAATGCTGTGGTGTTACTTTTACAAAGACGGTCAATGAAAAAAAGAATGTTGACCAGGGCAATACTTTGAGTTTACACTTACAGCTTGTCCAAGGTCATTCATTATTAATACTATTAGTAATATCTTCGTTAAAGACTTTGATGGCCACAGCTCAAACATGAGAGGTTGAGCTTTATTAGCTCCACCTTGCGGAAATTCCGGATACTATTATTTTGCTTGTCGTATTATAGGAGAATTTACGGTAACTCGCGGTATTTACCGGTAGCTTGCGGTAGACTGCGTACAGCGTACCGCAAAATAATGCGGTATCGCCCGCGCATTTTGAATGGCTGCATCTGTAACAGCAGCAATGTTTGTAAAATGTTAATTACTATATAGTTTCAAACTTGGTATGTGATTGCTTTAACTGAGAGTAAAAATATTTTTCCTTGATTTATGTATCACAATGTCTTAATTTAAATATATTCTTGAAAGATTAATTTACCTTGCAGAGACTTTAGAAAAAAATATGTAATTTAGCATGCTCTAAAAACAATTTTTCAATGTGGTAATTTTCTTAGGACAATATACTGTCTGTATATGGAATTGTAAAGATAATACAGTAGAATTATCTATAACAAATCCTTTGACAGCATTCAATAGAATGCAGGAGTCATCAACTGAGCCATGAATGAGAATTAAATCATTCCTCCAATTTAGCTTAAAACACTGCATCAGCAAGTCTCTGCTTACAGTAGTGTGGTATTAAAATGCCAGAGGGGGGTACAGGATTAGTTAAACCAATGCAGCAGAGATTTGTGTAGTGATCTCAAAGTGAATGGGTATTTTCGCCACATTGTGTGCCACACAAAAAAAGAGCATAGCAGGCAAAAATATGTTAGTTCTAGACTATGATTGATGTCTGGCTGGACAGTACATTTTTTGGATGAAGGGTTAAACACATGTCAAATATTCATTATATACTGTACAACTTCCAGATTGGTGATATATCTTTGTACAAGAGTTTAAAAATTATTGTTTCAAACTTCAGAGGAGAGCTTTTTTTTCAAGAAATATTAGGTTTCAAACAAGCCTGTCTCCCTATGGATCATGGTCGAAATTTTCTTAGCATTTGCAAGCAAAACTTTTTTAGGTTCTCCATAGAAATGGAAACTGCTAAACAGTGTTAGTCAATATCTTTTTCTCTTAAAGAAGGACAGATACTGTACAATTACAAAATGCGTTCCTTTTATTTCAGGAGCTACTAGAAACATAACTTGGTCCTAACAACAGCAAGCTATTGACCGGTCTATCTAGACAAATGAACACTCACTGTCTACTTTATGATTTACAGAGCTTGTAGTTTGGTCATTCACCAACAGCTCCATACAAACCACAACATAAGCATACATTCCCTCATGTCATGCTAGGGAATCCTATCCCAAAACCTGTTGCTGAGAAGAATAACATGATGAGTGAGTAAAAACAATGTAGACTTATACTGTAGAACAGGACAGTAAAATAAACAACTTCAATCTTTCTAATTATTATTAATATTATAAATATTTACAGGGCTATTTGAAATCTTATATTAATGGGCAAATTCCTCATCCAACAGAACACATCTGAAAGTGATACAACAATAATATGTTTTACTTATTTTTGAAAACACTATACAAATTATAAAAAAATCAGTTTAAAAAATAAATTGTAATTTGTAAGGTAAAACAGGAAATTTCTATGGATATTATCTTTTTTAATTTAATTTTTGAAAATACAGTCAGTGTGTCTATAGAAGTTCAATCACATTCTGCAAGCATATAGTGACATTTCACAATGCACTCTGAAGTGTGTAGGGTAAATTGATAAACTTCTTGTTCATTCAGTTCCTCATTACATTTATTACCATTCTTAATCGTATTGTGGGTAAGACTGGAGTAATTCTCCATTCTTTCTTCAAATCACAATCAGAGATATGGTGGCATAGGTGGTCTAGTCGCAGATATTAGTCTCTATGAAAGGAAGCTCCTTTTTATACCCATGGCAGGATTTTCACTCCAGTGGTAGTTTGTCTTTGTTTGTTTGATAATATTTTAATATTTCCTTTGGTATTGAGCTCTGTGATGCCAGATTTTAAAGATGCGTAGTGGTAATACTTATTAATAAGACAGAATTAAGTGTTTCTGTGCTTTCCTAAATGAGGCCCCATCTCTCTCCCTTCTCCCTTCTTCCAACTTGGAGTTGCACCAGGATTGGTTGGCATTGAGCCAAAATTGGTAGTAGGACAACTATCGAATGCAGCCGTGATTGGACGCAGCCACCAGCTGGCCTTTGGTGTCCGTGCCGGGAAATACGAATCCATATCTGGATAAGTAACCCAATGTTCTGCACTGCATCTTGAGAATTCAGTTGTTACCTCAACACAAGTTGACATCAATTTAATTCATATAAGTAATGTTTTTACTTTTAAGTATCTAATGTAGAAGTTGTATTCATGAAACTGATTAACGATATACTGTAGTATAGCCGGATGGTATACTGAAGTATATTCTTTGTTTTGTATCTCTTTGTGTTTTGCATCTCTTTGTGATTATATACTTTGTATTTTGATAACCCTCACAGTAAGATCTGCCATCTGTACCCAGGCAGACTGTTATATGTTTTATATGCACAATTTATGTATTAATAAATGTATCTCATGTATTGAATCCATGTGTGTGTGTCACTGATTTTCTAATAGCCATAAAAGAATCACCTCGTGGTTACTGCTACAATTAATAAATTGTCCCAGTAAATTCACAAAACTCCTACAGATATACTGTAATTTGTAATTTCATGCATACTGTAGCTTCATTTAAAAGTCTGTGCTTTATAGAATGTGCATAAGGAAGTGTGGAATGTTTAAAATGTTTGAGACATAAACAAAAAACTACCCTGTATGTACATGCTTCAAAGTTATAAAATATTATGATTGGTTTAAGTACAAGGTCATTTGTGTCATGTTTTCAAGTATTTAGGATATTTAGAGGAAAATAGCTTAAATGTATCATTTGATAAATAAAATACATGTTACATTCTGAAAAGGTCACTTTCTCAAAAAATCATAGAGAATACATTTTACATTTTTAGTTTAAAAAAATCATTAGATGTCCAATTATTTCAAAATATATAACTAAATAGGAAATAATTTCATACAAAATGCTGGACAGTAATAATTAGACTTTGATCCATAGATCATTTAAAACATTTAGAATAAAATAACCAGATATGTGTGTATTATTAATCAAACAGTAAAACAAATGTGACCATTTTTAGTTTAGATAACAATTCTTCCGTAAATTTAGAAAGTGTCAGTAGAGATTAAACAACTGCAAATACTTATTGGTTGCTAACAAAATGAAGGAAAGCAATAATTAGCCTGTGTTTTTATATTGTGTATGGCTAATGCAATAAATCTTTGGCAACCCATGAAGTAATACAAAACTACTTCCATAAAATCTGTGATCTTCCTAAAAAAATGCTAATCGTCAAGTACCATATATTGTATTTAAATTGATCAGATATCATTCTCTTTTTCTAGAGTGGTGTTATTTCTTCTCTTGATATTATAGCTCCATAATAGTTTCCCTGGAGTTATTGCAAAGTAACTCATCATCTGTCAACATTCACAAAATGCTGGGTTTGCAGGGATTAGGGATCGTGCCATTTTGACAGATGCAGTGTGGTAAGATCTTTCACAAATATTATTATACTAATCCATCTATCCATCTATTTTCTAACTGCTTTATCCAACAGAGGGTTGCTGGAAAGCTGGAGCCTATCCTGGAAAGTAAACGGCCCAAGGTAACGAGATGCCAGTCCATCACAGGGCACAAACATGCATACAGTAGACTTACACCAGGGCCAATTTTCCCAGAAGCAAAATACTGTGAGGCAGCAATGCAAACCATTATTATACTAATATTTGCCATTATTAAATAACTTAAAGAAATCAAGATAACCAATTGCCAAGATAACTTGGGTGTTGAGATGCTTAATCATGCGTAATGTAAGAATGCTGTCAGAATATCCAAATTTAGCATTTTAGTCTAGCATACGCAGAGAAATTTAGAAAACAGTTGTAAAGAAGAAACTGTACTTTATTGGAGAAAGTTGTGTTAGTCTGGTGTGAGAAATGGACCATATCCAATTGAAATGTAAAATCATTTGTAAGGATCACGTAGCCTTGTCTCTTGCTGGAATTGGCTCTAGCTCCTCCGTTATGCCATGATAAAATGGTTAGAAAATGGAAGCATTTACTCTCATCAACATTCAGTCTGTTGGCTCAATAAATAAGGAATGTATACAGAGGTTGACGAGTTTACAAAGTATTTCTGGTTCATGTTAATATGCATTTGACATATTTTGGACAGGTAAAATCAATGTTTTTGAATACGTTATTGTTTATTGTGAAAAACATGCCGTGACGGAAGAAACTGCAACAAAAAGGGAAAAAAAACTGTTGCAATACAGTCTACTCTAAACATTATTAATAAACCTTAATAATTAGGTTTCAATGCTACTGATCTCAGAAAATACAAGACAATCAAACAAGCAACCCACAGGGACAAGGCCCATTATTACACTTAAAATTAAGTTTGAGATTTAAAATGTTATAGTTTTAATTTTTTTAAATATACATAGTGGCTTTAAATCTATTATTTAAAACTAAATACTGTATACAAATAAAAACCTAAATTGCAATTTCTGTTTAAGGGCATCTTTAAATTCTGTTGCTCTGGAGGTTCATTGATGTTATTACTTTATTATTATTTTATTGTTTGACATACTGTGATATATAAAGGTAAGAGAAATGTTAATAGTTTACATATTATTTTATTATTAGAGAAAGTCTTTATTATGCCCAAGGAACAATTTGTTAAAAGATAACTGGGGTTTTGGCTGGGAACAAACCAAGACCCTATCATGTGATAGAGCAGAATTCTACCACTGAGCTGCCAATGCATCACTCTGATTTGCGTTTCATTTTCCATTACAGTAAATTTAGTTAAAGGAGCACGTCAACACTTTTCCTAAATAACCAGAGCAAGTTAAAGACATTGATGTAGAAAATGTTTATGAAGAAGGTGGAGTACTGGAATTTTAGCTAACAATATTTCCCTTTAGTTCCATGATTCCATATTAATATTCCCTATTATGTGGATTTAAAGAAGTACAGTAGTAATAGATTACTACAAATAAAGCAATCGTTTCATATCACACACCACAAGTGCCACCATTTGATTTTCTGAAACCAGGGAAAACTTACATTTGGTGTCCCAAATTCTATTGCATCAAGCTGCGGTGAAGTTTCATTGGGAAAAACTGCTGCAAATTGGCAAATACTGAATGGCACCATTTTGAATGGCTTGCTTACTAACTCTAAAGTTATTACTTTGATCTTTGTAATCCCTGAGTGAATGATCAGCTGTTTGTATCACAGCAGATCTTCACCTATATATTCTATTACGTTTGGTGTTTGTTATGCATGTTATATTTCAGTGTTATAACAATAAATTGTATATTGTGTATTTAAAATCCATATGTGAGACTGTAAATTATCACATTTGATTAGTTCCTGAAAGTTGTCATTTATAGTCTTGCAATTTACAGTCACAATTTCTGATTGTTACAGTGAATTAAAATCCCACACTGCCTACAAACCTATAATATATTATTAGCTTTTTTAATGTAATCATCAACCTTTCATTTATACTCAACATTCTATAAAGCACAATCATCTGTGTTTTTTCATACACAGATGAAAAATAAAAATATTCCTTGAGTAAAGAGAAACACAATAATAATAAAAAATAAATAATAAAAAGTAAAGTAATTAAATGAAAATACTTAAATTGTACAAATATCACATACTGTATATAGTTATGTGCAGTGCCTCATAAACTAAAGCCAGGCCATCTTAGACAGGATGCATCTTAATTCTGGACCCAGACTGCTCCCTGTATCAGAGTGAGCTTCCTCTAGGTGCTCTGTGGCACTGTCTCCCTATCCAAAAAGATACTGGTAATTTAATTTATTTCTGGGAAAAAATGACCCTGGTGTGAGTGTGTGTGCATGTTTATGTCTGTTTCTGTGCTTTGCGATGGACTAGCACCCCATCCAAGGTGTACTGTACCTAACCTTGCCCCTGTTACTTGACAGGATAGGCTCAAACTTCCCCATAACCCTGTGTTGGATAATATCCATTAGAATGGATAGATAGATATGTTTTTTTTTAAATTTGCATGACCATTGTTGTGCATACCACTTAGAAAACTAGCACTGAACAATTTTTATCAGTGCTCTGCCATTTGTGTACCACTGGTCATGCAATCTTGGGATTTGTTGGTGACATAACAAAAGATTGTGCCCCTAAGTAGCTCCAGTGCTTTTAAGTACAAAAAATTATATAAATGGTAGTCAAAGTGCACTTTCTATTTCTTATTCCATGTTCAAGATATGATCTTCCAGACCACTCTGTCAGACTCCATTCCACGCATATAGCTACAGTACTAGTTCCTGAACATTATTTAAGAATTTTAAATTTAGATGCTAATATGATTAGCTGAACATTATTATATATGAAGAAATGCATGAAGTTTAAACCATTTAACTCTCAATGAAAGCCTTAAAGTAAGCCTATAACTACTGTATAATATGGCACTAAAATGTACTCTTCACTGACAGTACTATAAAATTAGCAGTATGCAGTATGTTTTTCATTTTAAATGATCAATTCATAAATTAGTAATGATAATGTAAAGTATAAATTTAAGCCCCCTCTCCATCATAAGCAAAAGCTTTTATTTGTACATGTTTAAGAATATACAAAAAATTGAAGAAACTCCCATGTAATACAGAAAGCAAAATAATATCTCCACACCCCCACACCTTGATAACAGAAATGGTGTCCCTTAAAGGCAAACTGTCTTTTTACATTAATACAACAATATGCGATACTAACACACAAAACACAAGTCGTACCACGAACATCAACCCTTTTTGTGTTTATAAATGCATATTTTTGTTTATTAAATTAAGTAATATTTTGAGATGTATTATAAGATTTGTTATTGTTATCACACTGATGTGAAGAATTAATGGGGTATAACAGGAGGGCCAGTATGTGAACAGGTGTTTATGCCAGCTCAGCTCTTAACTTAAATTACCTTATTATTGCCTTAATTAACCAATTAACAATTTCCCTTCTAAGGTGCTGGTGCTTTGAAAAGATGTAGAAATCTTCCAAGATAGTCACCCTACACTTCTATGACTGGACAGCCTCATAGACAAAAAAGTATTAACAGCTATTTATAATTTCATTTTACTTTCTTGGTTTCTTGCTGATGCGAATGCAGCAGGAGCACTGATCCACTATCAGCTAAAAGCTTTTTGCAATAGCAGTGCACAACAATGGTTTACAGGCTATGTGAGATTAAAATTAATTTATTAAAATACATTTATATTAATTATTTAGTTTTTTGTCATAGTTATTAATTTGTATTTTTCAGACCGTATATCAAGAAGATCATAATAAAACATAAAATATATGGATTTCTCACAATGATAGGATTTCTGGGTAATGTTTGTATCAGGTTTTTTACATATTGGGAGCAACTAAAGCAAAAACTGTTCTTTAAATGTCTGTATAAGCATGTCTAACTTTGGTCTTAAAAAAACATTTTCAAGGGTCTTGCTAGCATTGCAGTTTTAAAAAGTATTATAAAAGGATCATCTCTTTCTATAGCATTTTGCAGAAACCAGCAAAAGCAAAGTGTATCCTCTTCAAGTTGAGCTAGTGGATTAGAGAACTGCAGAGCAATTTGTTTTCAGAAAGAAATATACATGCACATAAACATTTATATGGCTTAAAAAATAAAAGCAACTGAAATATGTTGTTAAGAGTTAAGAGATGTTAAGAATGAATACACAATGCCTTGCTTAAATATTCACCCTCTTTGATATGACATATGGCATAAATTAGATCAGGTGCACAAAATTACTTTAATAAGTCACAATGGCCTCTGTGTGCAATCATAGTGACTCACAATTAACACAACAGAAGGTCTGAACACAAATCATTGTTCTGGGGAATGGTAACCTCCATTTATTTCAATTATAATCCTAGCTAAAAATTAAAATTAGAAAATTATAGAATTTAACACAAAAGTTATTTAACTTAGTTATTCCAAGTGGTAAAAAGTATTTCATTTTGCATTAAACTAATAAAGTATCTTACCTGGGGAAGATTTAGGGAGCAGGTACAGCAGCTTATGGTCTTGCAGAGTTGATGGATTTTGTTTGGATAAAATTGATACATACAGTACACAGCAGAATGCAACAATTCACTTTTTTAAGGGGGTACGAGATAACTTTTGAATAACGAAAAATGATTTTGCTTCCTAGGTAGTGCTGAATTCATTAACAGTAAAAAGTAAAAGAAAAAGAAAACATACTGTACATGCATATAAAAATCTCAAGCAGTAGAAATCATAAAACACAGACACAGACTAATTTATCTTGTGGATGTGAAACAGAAACTTTCAAAAAAAGCGTGTAATGTACATGCTACCTTCATTCATTAACTGATGCCAGTTTTACAGCTATGTCTGAATCTAGTAATTATTGAATTGCAATCGATTGCAATTATATCTGTGATCGGAAGTGAAGGTTGGAAGTAACTCGCATGAAAAAAAGATATGAATACAGCAACTCTACCCCATATTAGTCACTGTTAGCAATGTCACATGATCTTGTGGCATTTTTAGAAGCTCATATTCACTAAGTTCTACATTTGGATCCTAGCTCTCTCATTTGTACCCTTCTGTGGAAGCCCAAGTAGACTTTTTTTAGGGATTCAGTACAACATTAGCTATATCTTCTTCAAGCTATCTCATACTTTACAGAGATTATTAATCATGTTAGTGTCACGCCCTCTGCAGCCAGAGGGCGCTCCTTCTCTGTCCTGTCCCTAGTTTCCGGTCTGCTGTCCTTCCTGTCCCTCTCTTTCCCTTGGGCTATATATTTCCGGGTCTTGCACTCTGTCCTCGCTCAGCATTGACGTTCGGATGTCCTGAGACCCGCCTAGCACCAGGGCGCCCCACGTCCGCTCCCTGAGGGCATAGGTTTCTATACGGCATTCCTGAACTCTTTGCACTATGAGCCCGGGCCTTTTTCCCGACTCGCCGCTACGCATATGGGTCTTTTTCCGCTCTCCTGCTCCCCACGGTTAGTCCCTTTGGACGTCCGTGACAGAATGCTGAGCCACTTTCTGACCCCGCGAGCGGCGCTTTTTGTCTTGCCGCAGTTTTTTCTTGTTCTCTGGGCTGTTTTTTTTTCAGTTCCTCTATTCTAATCGCTGGATATCACTCCGATCTTCCGTGCCTGTGAGCGGGTCCTGCACCTGGCTTTCCTCGGGTAGATCACTCCGATATCAGTGATTGAATGTTGAGCTGGCTTTCCTATTCTTATTACTGGATATCACTCCGAGCTTCTGTGTCTGGAGCGGGTTTTCGTGCCTGGCTCTTCCTGGTCTTGCTCTCTCCGATATCAGTGATAGAATGGTAAGCTTTCTGCCGTTCCTCCATTCTTTTCGCTGGATATCATTCCAGGCATCTGTGTCTGTGAGCGGACTTCGGTCTGGCTTTCCTCAGGTTGTCCACTCCGATATCAGCGTTAGAATGTGAACGTGCCTATTGCCCAGTCTGCGGTATTTTTCCCCGGGGTTTTTTGCTGTTTTTTCTTGTTTTTTGCCTTTTTGTTTTGATTTTTTTTTTCCTTCCTGGTTTCCCCTCCTTTTTGGTCCCCCCTGCTCTCTGTGTCTCGGAACTTTGGTTCCTACCTGTTTTTGGGTCCTATCTGTTTTGTGTTTTGTCTCCCTGGTCTTTCCCAGGTTTTTGTCTGTTGTGTTTGTGCTTGTGTACTTTTTTGTTTTAGTCTCCGGAGCTCTTCTCTACCCCCCCTTCCTCCACCCAATAAAGGTTTATACCCCGGAGGAAGGGGTAGCTCTCAGCCGTGGATTCCCGGAGGTTTCCTTTCAGTTAAATGAGGTTTTTCCTCCCCCCAGTGCTGGGCAGCTCATTTATTTGTATGGGCGTCGGGAGCCGCCCATGAAGGGGGGGGTACTGTCACGCCCTCTGCAGCCAGAGGGCGCTCCTTCTCTGTCCTGTCCCTAGTTTCCGGTCTGCTGTCCTTCCTGTCCCTCTCTTTCCCTTGGGCTATATATTTCCGGGTCTTGCACTCTGTCCTCGCTCAGCATTGACGTTCGGATGTCCTGAGACCCGCCTAGCACCAGGGCGCCCCACGTCCGCTCCCTGAGGGGATAGGTTTCTATACGGCATTCCTGAACTCTTTGCACTATGAGCCCGGGCCTTTTTCCCGACTCGCCGCTACGCATATGGGTCTTTTTCCGCTCTCCTGCTCCCCACGGTTAGTCCCTTTGGATGTCCGTGACAGTTAGCCATTCTGGTCCAGTTTTACCAAAAACTGTGAACCTCTCATTTTCTTGAATGGAGCTTAGACACACTGAATCTGTTTGTTCTCAAATAGTCTTATAAGCCTCCTTATTACAGATTGAGCCATGGATAATTCTGCGAAGAGCTTATGCTGACAAGCATTTCAGTCACCAGAAATGATCTAGACTCAATCAGCCCATCTGTGCCTAATTTAGTCTTCATGGCCACACCATTGGGTCATTGGGTTTTGAGCCAAGATGGAGACCTCTTTGGGGAAACACCTCTCAGTACATCATAATAGAGATATTTCAGGGACCAAAGGAAGATTAAATTACAGTGTTAATATTAATTTAGGTAATAACATAAATTATAGTTTCTCCAACTTGTTCTCCAACTTTTTATAATAAAACAACATGGCATGTATAAAATACAAATATATAACACTAATCTCATACTTTTGACAAAGTATTTGGGCACCATTATTTTAGAATCATGTGTGCACTCCTTTGTTTCTTTCACAGCTTGCAGTGTTTTTAAATACTGTGTAACCAGTTCCTGTAATCTTTTCAAATATTTTTTCACTATTCTTAACACATGTCCAGCTTTGGGACCTGTAATCGACTTTTGTTTCCTCTCTGCAACACCAGACTTCAAATCAATCCAGTATCTCAATTTGATTCATGTCAGGGGACTGAATTTGCCAATCCATAACTGTTAATGTCCTTAACAGTCGTGCAAAAATTCCATTGTAGACATTACAGAATAATAATGTCATTATACTGATAGAATACACTCACCACTTCTCATCAATAATCTCTTTAGCAGTGAGTACACAATGTTTTAATATTTTTGTCATACCATTAAGAGATACACCAAACTATCCCCGCTATTAAAAACCTCCTAAAACGTAATACTTACGGACATAATCACTGTTGTAGTTTTATTTTGAATGGAATACCAATACAGTACAGTTTCGATTATCTGACCTTTGATTATCTGACATTCCGTTTTATCTGACATAGCGATCAACATGCTATATACATACTGTAAATGCTATGTACTGTATGCGTGTGCATGCATAATATTTTGCCCAAACCCATGCTGCTTTGTATCTCAGTGCATCAAATAGTGCCATTGACGTAGCTTCGCTTGTTCATTTGCCACCGTATATATAATTTTACTATTTAAGAAACATGACAAGTGCAAAGAGAAAGAAAGTAGTTCTTTCAAAGGAACAAAAGCTTAAAGTGTTAAAAAGACTAGACAAAGGCTGGTCCATGCAAAAAATTGTATCTGAATTCAATGTTACAGTTGGTGACTAGAAGAGGAAAATAAATGAGATAGAAAAGTGGTCCTCTGATTGGGCCTCAACTGAAGGATGGAGGGAAAATAAAAGATGAAGAAATGTGAATATGAAAAGGTCAGTGAAGCTTTGTTCTTGTGGTTTACTCAGCAAAGGGATAAGGGCATGCCTATCACAGGTCCAATACTTAAAGAGAAAACTGATTTTCCAAAAGGAATTTAATGAAGGGGAATCCGATTTCACGGCTAGTTTAGGCTGGTTTGATCGCTGGAAAAAACAATATGGAATACAGCAGCTCAACATCTGTGGCAAAAAATTGTCTGCAAACTCAGAAGAATTTCTCAAATTTAAAACGGAAATTGCATTGTCTCATTGACAAAGAAGGTCTATCAAGTGAGCAGATATATAACTGCAATGAGACATGGTTAAACTATAAAATGCTACTTTCAAAAACTTAAGCTTCCCAGGCTGAAGGTTCAGCTCCGAGGTATAAACAAAGTAAGGAAAGAGTCATGATTCTAGCCTGCAGTAACACTACTGGCAACTACAAACTAAGACTTGTATTTATTGGAAAGGCCAAAATTAGCAAGCTTTAATAAAATTAGCTTGTACTGCTCTGCCAGTTTCGTATAAGAACCAGAAGAGGGCATGGATGCATTCAAAGATTTTTTTTTCAACAAATTTGTTCCTTCAGTAGAACAATATTTGAAATCGTTAAACCTACCAAGAAAAGCAAACCTTATCATTGATAATGCGCCATCTTATTCTAATGTGGATGAACTTAGCAGCGGGGACATTAGAGTCATTTTTCTTCCTCCTAATATCACCTCATTGTGTCAACCTATGGCCATGGGTGTGCTTGAAGCATTAAAGAAAACATAATTGCAAGCTTTTAACTACACTCATTGAAGTGGTGGACAATTAAGATGCTTGATAAATTAAGGAAAATAAGCATAAAATATGTTGTTTATTGGATTGCACAATCATGGGAAGAAATGAAACCACAAACTCTGGAAAGATCATGGAGGAAGTTGCTTTTGGAAGATGAAAATGAATAAGAATCATTGCAAACAAATTGTGAAAACCTGCTATCATTATTACAACAAATTACAGGCTGTGAGGAAGCGAATGATGATGATATACAAGAATGGATGGAGAAGGACGAGCAACAAGAAATGATGGATCATATCATAATAGCTGGGTCTGCACTGGCACTAGACAAGTCTGAAAGAATCAGTCACAGCGAAGGGGTCAAGGCTCTCGAAGTGGCACTAGTTTACGTTGAACAACAAGAGGAGGCAACTGCTACTGATGTCATGTTACTAAGACGCTGGAGAGACCTTGCCGCAAGGAAGAGAAGCACATCTGGGAAACAGATTCCAATCACTCATTTTTTTAATAATAACTTACAATAGTTCTATAATCTATCATTTTAGCATTACAGTAGATTTCATACTTACACTGCACTTCCATTAATCTATGATTTGTCTACAGTTTCCACATTATCCATCATTTTCAGTTATCCGACATACTATAGGTCCCATTTATGTTGGATAATCAGGACTCTACTGTATAATCTTAAAACAGATCCAATTTTTTTTCAAACTTAGTTTATGCCATAACATTATATCATAAAAAACTATTAAAATAAAATTGCTGTTGATTTGTTTCTGGAGAAACTCAGTATCTCTAAACTCTTCATTCACGTAAACTTCCCAAAATATGGAAGAATGTGCTAAAAGATGTAATACAGATGTGGTAATACAATAATGAGTGAATATTTCCTTGTGCTCTTTCCCATGTTACATAACAAATTATGTCTTCATTGTTTTCTGTATTGAATGGACCTGCTAAAAACTGGCGGATTGCAGTGGGAAAAACATGCGTCTGGTGGCAGTTTAAATCAGCTTTTAAATCAGCTGAAAGCATTGTTTACTTGGAGTTTGTGATAGTGATAAAGGATATAATGCATAACAGAATACAAAAGCCTGATTAAAATATTATGATTATGCCTATAATTTCCTTGCATTATGCTTGAGGTGGAGATCTGGAATGACAGAATCAGAGATTGTACAGAGAATACTAAATCCAAGGCTTTTATAGTTTATAGAAGACCTGCTTGTCGGTGAGTAAGTGGAAAGAGACTCATCAGACAGAAATACATATTGTACTTGGGCAAATAGTAATACCAAGTCTCCTCTTCACTCAATCATGACAAGCATGATTGAAGAACACAAAAAGGTGGAACCTGTAAACCTGTAGATGTGAATATTCATCATAATGCCCCATCCTCAGCTACAGGAATGTTAATGGTTTTGCATGATCTCTCCCTTGCGAAAGATGAGAATTTTAGACATACTGCACACAGGCCTTGCATTTCCCTTAAACATGTGGATTGTGGCTTTGAATTAAAAGATAATGGGAATGTTGGAATAGCATATGAAAGTAAAGATTTTACTTTGGTGCATGAAAAACTACATTGAACCCTAGATAAGATGCAAAATTACTAGTCATTTCAAAATGACTTAAAGAAATTTGTAAACAATAGTCATCTCTTATCACTGCTAGTGGAGTTTGAGTGTTGTAGTGGAAAGGCATAAAGAATTATAATATTTATTTGGCCTTGACAAAGCAACATGGGCCTCTTTGTAAAAACAGAATGCAGCAGAGAAAGGAAATGCACAAACGATGGACCTGTAGGGTGGGTACCAGTATTATAACTGATAACATCCTAAACCAATCATCAACTGTGATGTCTCAACTTATAAGCTAGCACAGAATTAATTTTCATTCATTAACTCACTGCTTATCTTCTCTATCCACTTAACCTGGAAATCTGAATTTTCCTATCATGTGACTGCAAGCAGTATGAGTCAGGACCTAAACATTTCTCTAAGATTCCTGGCTGAGAGATTGAGTCAGTAAAGTACAGACTTCTACTCAACATATCCTTTTTGTAAAAGAAGAATTCTTATGTTCACAAACTCAGTTATTTTCACCTCATCAACAAAAGACAGTTGTTGATCATTCAGAGATTGAGATTGAAGGAGAAGCTGACTGGACTAAGCTATAAATCCAAACATACTTCTGAAATTATATTTTGACAATTTTATATTATTTTCAGTATTAAATATGCTAAATTTTCTACATCCCTTAATTAAAGAATATGATAATAACTCTCAAATTAAAATACACAAATATTTGTTAAAACTTTAGTGTGGCTAAGTAAAAATAGTTTCTAGGATCTTTAACATTGTGTGGTTGGTTATGTAAGGGTAACAACAGTGTACAGCTGCTGTGCTTATAGCAATAAGGAGGGTTTCATTTCACAGATATGGTTTTTAAATTGGAAACAAAATATCTTCTATTGTATTTTTTTCTGAGGGATGAATTTTTGTACTATAATTTATGATGATTCCTCTGTACTTGGTTCTTGTCCTTTTGTTAACATTGTGTTTGAAATTTTCTTGCAATAAATTTGAAAAAAAAATACACTGAGTTTGAGTTTGGTTCAAATGCAATTGTATAGTCCTTCTCTTTCATCAAAGAGTATTGATTGAGCTCACTCGGTGTCTAACTAAAGACTACAAACCTTGTCACTTAAATCCTATCTATGAGCCTTCTCTTACACATTTCCTGTTATTAGACACTCATTTCTATTGTTGTGGAACTGTTTCCAGTAACAGACGCATATTCTCACTCAGGGTTACAGATAATCCCCTTTCATGCTCTGTTTCTTTCAACACCCATTCTTGTTCATTTAAAGACTGAAGAATAAAATTAGATTTTTATTGGCTCAATTTTGTAATTCTGGTCACTGGTTCCAAAAGTAGCTCTGATGAATTCCAATGTGCCTTTCTGTGTGGCTGTTGATTATATGCTTACTGATAATCCACTCTTAATTTTATTTATTATTTTTGTATGCGTACATGTTTGTTGTTTTCTGGAGGATTCTGCATGTAATTCTAATTTTCCAGCTTATTTTTTAACCTCCCCAGGAGTATCAGCCTTTCTGTTTGGTTATTCTTCTGATGTGAAGCATTTGAAAGCAAACCCAATTGCTTATTCAACAAAATATATTCTGTAAATGGTTAGCAAGGGAATTATTTTTTTCAAAGATTGTATTCAATTGTTTTCAATATAAACTGTTCTGAGGCAACCAAATTCCTTTATTAAAAATCCTTTCCTTATATAAACTTTTCTAAATTTCTGTAAGAATAAAAATAATCTGTTGTAAATAAATATTATCAAGTTAGACAGATTTGGATTTATTCTATGAGCACTCATCCTCCCTAGACCAATCCATTATTCTTCAAAAATTCCACAAGCAAGGAATTACTGTGAAATGACCAGCTGATGTGGTTTCCCTGCCATTTCAAAAGATTTGGAATACAAACTGCATCTATTAACCTTATGAGTTTAAAACACAAAATAAATTATTTTCTTCATGATACAAAGTATCTATTTCTAAGATCACATACAGTCACAGTTCCACCAGTGTTTATAAGCACCAGAGTAAGATTGGGGAACTGTTATCTTAAGGGGTTGATCTGCTCCTGGGAAACAGTTTTATTTTAAAGGGGTAAAGAGAAATACCACCATACTTGTACAGTGGAACCAAGACATCTGAAACTAGGATCACACCTCCTCACTTCTCTCAATGACAGACTTGACTCCTTCTAATCCTTTCCAGTCATTCTTTTTACTTCACACCTCTCCTTACCTCTCAACTTCACACTACCTGAGTGTCCACTCTGCGTGTCTCCTGCTCCCACCTCCTCTTCATTCCCGGCTTTTGTTCTCGCATGTTTTATCAGCTGCTGATTTCCCTCTCTCTCTCACACCTGAATAAGGTCCACTGCCATATTCCTTTGCAGCCTACACATGCTGACACAGCTACCTACTCAAACTATTTCATCACCATACTTACTTTAGCAAGTATAGAAATGCAATATGTATAAGAGACATTGCTCTTCTATTGTACTGTATGTGTGGTTGTTCTTCTCAGTAGCATCAAAGACTTTCTAACACACTCTGCTCATTACCTAAAAGGACTGCTGACCTTTGGGAATCAATTGTGCCCCTCATAAGTATCTTCTGTTGCTGCCCCGGCTGCTTTTTTCCCCCCTTGGGGTAATAGTGAATGTTGATATCTTTAGAAAATAAAAGGGGCACTTATATGATATTAATGTTTATCACTGATCTGTGCATGTATTGGTGATTCTAGGGGATGGACAGAACCTGTGGTGAAGTAGAGGGGGTCGAGCACCCCATTTGTATTATGGCATAGTGGTATACAGGGCAAGAATAATCACTTACCTGGTGGTCAATTAAAAAAATAATTATTGTCTAACAATCGGTCTAAAAAAGTGGTATCTTAACTGACCTTTGTAGAAAGGTGTGAAAGATGTTTGCAACAGTAGATAGAATATTTTGTCAGAATTCACAGCTGAACATACAGTATACTTGGCATATTTACACAACTTTAATTCCTTTCTTTTCTAATGTCTGTAAGATTTGCATCATTTTAAACTTTTAATTTCACTCTCCTATCTATCTCATAATACACAGTTTATGCCTCAGATGTACAGTAGTATGGTCAGTTTCAGAGCTTGTGAATTTTCTGATTGTAATATCTTAGATTTAGACAATTTGAAGTCATTGCATGGTGTAAATCACACAAGTGGCATTCCTGAGGGTGCTATATGATTGTGAAAAATGAAATCATATAGTTCCACTACAGAATACCACTCATGTAATTTTATTTTACAGAATAACAACTAACTACAATCAGCCACATGATCTACAGGGTAAATAGCTTCCTCACATTTGTAACTTTTAATGTTCTTATGTTGTAGAATAACATTAATTTCAAATGGTAGCCATGGAGATGCTATACAATCACTGTATCTCATCTTCTTCCATGTAGCAGTGATAACTCACTTTGTCAGCCCTGTGTACCCTCTTCCAGATTATACATTTACTGTAAACAAATGGGTTATTAGCTGGCTAAATTTTTGTATGACAGTCTGTTCTCAAAATGTTCAGGGTCTGAAAGCTGCCTGTATTGTTCTCAGAGGAGTAACTGAGGATAAAGCCAAAATAAAACATTACCAAAGCTGTCTAGAAAACCATGATATACTATGACAGTAAATTAGACTAGGTACAAATTTGTTTAATAGGACTAGCGATTCTTTTCCAAAGCAGATATAAAACACCTTCCTTGGACAGAAAAGTAAATTTGTTATTGTGACAATTTGTTATTGACAAACATCAAAACATATACATCTAAATTCCAATTGTTTAAAAAATATATTTCAGGTCTCCTATATGCAGTATTTTATTATTATTATTCATTATAATAATATACTTAATGTTAAAGTTTTCTTTATAATTATAACTTTATAATGTTAAGGACATCCACAAAAGCTCCAAATCTGACTTAATATAAATTTAATTTAGTTCCAAGTCAGTCAAGCTTGCAGCCATGTATGGAAATTATTCTTCCCTTATTATGATTGATGTTTTACGATATCATTATTGGCAACAAGATTCACAGACAGGATCTCTGTCCATATTTTCAATTATAGGAGACTGCCATATTTAACTTATGTTTTAAAATAACTCTTTATGGTTCTAAAACCTTATTTACAGTATATACACAGTATAATGGTACTTTTACACTTTTAGACTAGACACTTTAAGAAAGGTACTTAAACAAGCAAGGTTATCTTACCTTGTGCACCTTCCATATAAGGCATGGATATTGAGTTTCACTCTTTTTGTGTTCACAACATTTGTGGTAGGAAAATCTGAGACTAGATAGTGGTAAGGATTCTTGATTTTCATGTTATCCCAATTTTTAACTACTTAATGGAACCAATTATTTGATTTTCCAAAATATTACACATTTCGAAGCAGTTTAAACATGGTTATTTAAGAATCTTTATTAGACCAGAATAGCCCAATGCAGTATTAGAATTATTATAAGATGAGAAAACTTTAATTATAGAGCTATTTATTATTCTTTTCTGATAACCATGAGACATCCTATGATCATTGTCTTAACAAAATAAGAGGTTTATCATAGTAATGTTGTTGCTGAATGGTTGCTGCTTATAGAGATAAAGATATATGCAGGCTATAATAAGTCCTGTTTTCAACTCATCTGATGTATGCTATATTTTCTGAGTAGCTTTGACATAGTATTGTACTATTCTCCCACCCCCCGGGATATTGGGAAAAAAAGAGGGCACCCATAGTGCTTGCTCTCTTTGCAATTCATGGTAAGCTTTGAGAAGCTGCACTCCCCATTTCTCTCTACGATTAGTCTCTCTTCACTCTTATCTCACACTGGTGAATACCACACCTCTGTATTTTAAAGGCCAATAAACCTTCTGCCTTGTGAAGCTCCATACCTGCCTCCTACCTAGTCTGTGTCGCCATTGTCAGCAGAGCCAGGTTTGTGGCCAATTCACCACACTGGTGTCAGATAGTAGGATCTTCCGGCATCCTTCTTTTCGACCAACTTCAGCATGAAAGATGCTGAAAAACAGCAAACAGGACTGTTCAATTAGGGTGAAGCTAAGAAACCCCAGAGCTGTCCTATGACACAGGATTCTCCCACATCAACTGATTAAGAGGTAGGGCCACAATTGCTGAGTTGTTTGGAAGCTTTAAGAGTGAGACTACTCCTCAAAAAGAAAAAAAGTAAAACAAGGGATCTGTGAAATTCACTGGCATGTAGACAGTAGGGAGTGTGATTCACAAAAATGCACACTGATGTGAGAAAAGAGCAGGCCAGGTGTAGCAGTCAGGAAAGCCCAGGGTGTATAGAGGCATACTGGAACAGGCCATGAAGCAGGGAGGCTGAGTGAGTGCTGCAAAAGACCACACTGCAGATAGTGGGGCACTCTATAGGGCAAGTTCTCTGAGAGACATTCAAGAAGAGGTTTGAATTAATTGCTGACCTTAATAGCTGGACAGAAGATGAGAGTGTAGTACAGCTAGCTGCTTGTGTAGACGGGGAGGCTCAGGGGTTTCTTCCTGACCTGTTATGTGAAGAAATGAAGAGTTAAAAAGCTGTTCTAGTGGCCTTTGGTTGCTACATCAGTGGGGCTGAACCATTGTTGGTGATTTGTAAATGACTAGAACATCATGTGCAACAGCTAGGAGAAAGCCACAAGAAATTTAAGCCCCAGAAATGTAACTATTATGTATGGCCTATCAATGCTTCCCCATGGAGGCCCAGGGAGAGCTGGCTAATCACTGCTTCATGCATGGCCTCACCCCTGACTGCCTGTGCCACCAAGTCTGCTTAGGAGACCCAGCAACCCTAGTGTTGAGGAGAACAGAAGAAGTGGAACAGATCTTTAAGGGGCACACACCATACCCCACCAGCGGGAGCTGACATGGTGGCTTGTGTACCATGTGGTCAAAGCACCATCCAGGCACCACAAAATGCAAAAAAGTAAGGCCTTGACAAGATCAGTGCAGCGTGGAATTGGCCAGTGACCCACAACTTGAAGTAGTTGAGAACCTTGACAAACCGTCACTACCATCACTTCATGGCAGGCTTTGCCACCATTGTGCCCCATTTCACAAGCTCACCCAGAAAGGAATAGCGTTTGAGTGGGAGCAGGAAGCCTTTGTAGAGTAAAAATCCAATGGAGATCTTTTTGTTGAGCAGAGGAGTTTATTGTATACTGTATCCCTGCAATTGGCAATGGGCAATTGTCAGAACAACTAACAACGCACACACACAGATTCAATACACGAGATACATTTATTAAACATAAATTGTGCAGCAAACATATACCAGTCTGCCTGGATACAGGCGGCAGACCTTACTGTGAGGGTTATCAATACAAGGTATATAATCTCGAAGAGATGCAAACACAAAGAGATACACAACAGAGAATATACTTCAGTATACCGTTCGGCTATACCAAATCGATAATCAGTGTTATTACCCACTGTTACACTACACTTACTCGAAAGTAAATACATTACTCATGAACTAAATTGATAACAACTTGTGGTGAGGTAACAATTAAATTCTCGAGACGCAAGGTAGAACATGGGGTTTACTTATCCACTATGTACAGATTTGGATTTCCAGGCACAAACACCAAACCAGCTGACAGGCTCTGTTGCAATCTCTGTTTCAGCGGTTGTCCAATAGGCATTGTCCCGGCGTCCTCTGGCTACCGGCCAACCAATCAAGGTGCAGCTCAGAGTAAGACAGGCGGAGGAATCTAACTGCGGTGCGCAGGGCAGTCGCTGCTCCCAGGGGTCTACTAGTAGTCTGGCTGCATAGTAGAAAGTCGCTATGCACAGAGTGTAACCGCAGGTCCTCGCAAGTCACTCTTTTGCATGGGAAGAAACTGGTTCGTTCCCGGTCCAGCGCTGCTTCTGAATAAGCTATTCAAGTTGTCGACGAGGGTCCAACTGTAGGCTGCTGTTGATCAAGCGGAGCATTCACGTTGGTAGAATTCTGAGTACGTACGGGATCCCCGGCCTCGTGCTTAGAACAAAGTCCAAGTCCCAGTGCAGACAACAGCAGTTGTCACGTGATTGTCTCTGAGGGTGCGCGAAAATGGCCAAGGAGAGCCCCGACCTGAGCGTGTGCTACTTTTTTTGACCAAGACACAGATGTGTGCTGATTGGTTGAGAGTCTGGCGGACATTGGAGACCCACATGGTGTTACCATGCCCTTCCAGTCTCTGATTGGTTGATCAAGGTGAGATATGAGTCACTTACTCCTGACACTTAGGAATGCAGTCCAGATGTCCTTCTGGAACTCCCTAGACAGATAGATGCCAGGGATTGACCATTGATGATAGCCAGGCTTAGCTAAGTGCATCCCCATTTGAGGACACACCTTAAATCAGCCTGCATGAATAGCTTCTCTGCGGCTGCACCACAGAGATGAAGAGAGAGATGGGGCCTCATTTAGGAAAGCACAGCAACGCTTAATTCTGTCTTATTAAGAAGCATTGCCGCTACAAGCCTAAGTCTCAAAAAGAAAAAAAAACTTCAGTCTTATTTAATTTCTATTGGTTAAGCAAACTTATACTTTAATCATAAGATGTCTACGTAACTGAGCTATATCAGTGTTTTCTAAAAAACAGGTAGCTGCAATTGGCCTTCTACACAAACACTATTCTTTGGGATTCTCGAAACAAGGCTTCTTTGTGTCTGCAGGCCCCTGGTCTTATCAACAGCACATGCATTTCATGTTGCAGCTGGTGTTTTGCTGAACACGCTATACAGAGAAAGAGTTTTAATCCTTCATCTTCAATGTCCTGAAGAAGGCCTTTTGTGATGCTCCTGTTCTACCCATGTCTGATCCTAAGCTAGAGTTCATCCTAGACACAAATGCCAATGATAAAAGACTGGGAGACATTCTTTTGCAGATCATGGATGAGGACTAAAGAGTCATTACTTACTGCAGCTAGATACTAACTGCCACAAAATCTTGGCTGTCAAGAAAGCAACAGAGTACTCAGCCACCACCCGTGATCTTCCATTCATAATGTGCCCCGACCTTGTTACCTTCCTCTGGCTATTATCCTTTAAAGAACCCAATGATCAAGTCCAAATTCTATGCTTATCGGTTCAAGGAGCATCATGGACCTGGGGACCGCCACAATAATGCAGATGCTCTGTCATGGAGATCCTGCGCTTAAAGGATGACTTGTAAGCACTGTGCAAAGCAGGATGAGCAGCAGCAAGAGCAATGGCCTCCAATTACCATATTGGCAGGAAGCTCAACTCACGTTTGTCCTATAACGGGGCAAAACTGAGAATGTCCTATCTCAGAAGAGCTGTTGGAACAGTGACCATCTCACCAAGGCCTTTTGGGGGCAGTGGCCAGGTCTCAGGTTTGAGCAAGGTGATCTTCAGCAGATATACCCTACATTCAGAGATGCACTCTGGCTAAGGAACAAGTAAAGGTTTATTCCATACTGAAAAGAGAAGAAAAGGAACACAACGTTTCAGCTGTGGAGCCTTCACCCAGAGCAGACTTCAAAGTCTGCTTTTATAAAATGATAAACATGAATTTTACACTTGGCCTTCAATAATTAGTATGTAATAGTAGTTACCATATTATTCATTATAACTACCACATAAAGACAATTCCCTAATGGTTTTATTAACTGTATCCCTTTATTCCCTTAAGTGTTTGAAAAGGCTAGGTTAATAAAAGTTTCTTCCATAACAGGTGCCTTTTACAAAGTGGAATTGCATTACAGTGCAATCGTTAACTATTTCAGCCATGTGTATTTTAGTTTGTGCATTCGTTATTGCAATATTCCAGAATCATGCAGACATTAAAATATCCCAATAATATCACATGACCTTTACTACATATTGTACATTATGTATCTAATTATTCTCTAAATAATTTTATGCCCACATTTGCTTGAAGTTATTTTATCATACATCTGTTTTGACACCCTTGATCATTTTATTTTCAGTTTTTTATCAGTTTAAGACATATATATTCTATTTGCCTGTATACTCCTGTTTCAGTTCTGTAGCTTGCAGGATATTTCTGATTTATAGTCTAACAACCATCTCTTCTATCAACTCTGAATTTCTGAAATGATGTGTCTGTTAACTTTATATTAATCCCTATTGTATTCAAGCACTGATATAGTTACCTGGTAATACAGTACAACTGTGTTCTTGTATAAAATTTATATAAAAAATTAACTTTAAAAATTAAAATGATTTTTTCTAAATATTGTTAGTTTAGCCTTGGGCTTTCCTCATCTCACCAGAAATGGGTTGTTGTGAGTTTCCTGTTCCCTAGATCCTCGCCTACTCTACATTCCCTTGTACTCCAGATCACATGCACTCTACTTGTTTATACACATCTCCTTTTTTTCCAGAAGGACCTCCAGTGCTCCATAAATTTAAACACCTCTTCTCTGAACCAGGCATTTAGTCATGAATTAAATTTCCATATTCATTCTAGTTTCCCTGTACATATAGCACCAGTAGAACTCCTGAGACAACCATAGGCAATCTGGTCCTTAGAAGTTTTACCACAATAAATTTGTCTGGCAGAATTGTCAGCTACCTATCCTTTCCTATGTCATTGACTTCAAAATAGACCTTGACAACTGGATACAACCTGTCTTTGGCTAGGAGCCCGTGCACTTATTTGGGGAGGTCTGCAGCCTGAGCATAAGGCAGGCAGCAGATTCACTCATTCAATAATCACTAACCCACACTGCACTTCATGTACAATGACTCTAATCTATCACTTAATGTGTATTATCAGTGTTACAATAACTCTTTAGTGATTTTAAGGACATTTTTATTTCATTTTTTCCTTTATGTCTGACATAACCCTGTGTCACAATGATAATTCTACTTCTGTTCTGTATTTTGACTTGACTTCATAGCGGAGATCATTATTCTCCTCCTATCATTTCTTCTGCAGTTACTGTTGAAATTTCACACAACACTGTCTCTTAATTTATTTTAGGAATTTAAATAATCTACTGTTTAGAAGGGTCAATTTCTCAGCTTTGTCCTCATATTTCACACTGAAAGATTTCCAAGTCATTGTCAAATTATCTTCAAATTAATGTAACAGATGTTAAACCTGTCAACACCAGAAGTTGCACTACTACTTTTAATGTGACCCTCTTGCAATTCTTCATTATTTTGTTCTTTCTTTGTTCTGACAATATTCATCCTAAATGAGGCCATCCAAATAGTAACATTACAGCTGGAAGATAACTGCCTTATAAAAACTTTACTAATAGAAGACATCGAAGTTTCTTTATATTTACATACTGTACACATCATGTTTCAACTTAAATAATGAAGTAGAGAAAAGGTCAGATGTGCTACAGTATATATTTCAGAAACCTGAGTAAAAAAAGCTGTTTCTTATAGTACATAAATAAATATAAACTTCTTAAGGAGTTTGGGTTTCTTCATATATATAATCACAATGCTCTCTTGATTTATCTAAATTGATCCTCAAACAATGTACACAAAAAATACAGCTCTCCAAAAATAAACATTTTAGAATAACAAGTTGCGATATACAGTGTCTCCATCTGTTCCTGTGACCACCTTAAATTTAATTTGTGAAGTTATTTATCCTTATTTTACTTAATTTACTGGCATAAATGTTAAAACATATCGACATTGCCAAGAGTCAATTTGGTTGTTTAATTGTGTTAAGGTATAACCAATACTACTAGAATTTATGTTAGTCTCTAAATAAGCCAACCTTGCTTGACATCACATTCACAAACACTACTGACAAGTACCAGTTGACTGTATTTTGTCTTAGAGTTCATTGTTTTATCATGTGTTGGAAGCAGCTTGAAAGACAATCCTCCCTCTCTGATTTTATCTAAAAGAAGATTTTGAATTTAAAAGAATGGGCTTTTCACTTTAACTTTCTTTTATTAAACAGGAGCAAAATTGGACCTTTATTAAAGATGTTTTAGCAATGTTGTTGATAAGCATTCATCTATTATGAGGTTTAGAGTCAGAAATCACAACTTCTCTTTGCTTAGCACTAAGCAGTCCTTTAAAATATTAAGCAAAATAATCTAGCTTGGCAAACTACTTGGGTCTGAATGGCTTAATGGCTTTCCTTCAGACAAATTAGAAATAAATAAGCCCAAACCGTTAGAAATTCTAAAATGATTTATTATAAACTAATACCCTGAATTCCTGAACTAAGTAATTTCCTAATTTCATAAACAGTCGTTAAGAGGGAACACGCCTAATGTAATACTTGGACATCTGGGATCTGTATTAGGACCACTGCTTTTCTACCTTTACAGGTGAATATATCAACTTCCGAGATTCTTGTATAGTTAGTAATTAGCAAGTTTGCATATGATATCAATTGGCAGAAATATCAAATGTTGTAGAATAAAATAAATTAAAAATATTAGATTCAAGACTGGGCAAACACCTAACAGATGATGCTTAATGTAGATGTGCCAGGTTCTGCATGCATGTAGCAAAAATATATACAGTACAGCACTTGTGTCCACTTCCTGAGCAGATAGTATGGCATAGCTTTAAAAAGTCTACATATTGAGATTTAAAGAGCAAGACCATTTAAAATTATTTCATTGCTTCCTTGTTTATTATTAATACCTGTTGATGTATGTTATGTGATCCTCACACACAGTGCGAAGTTTAACCAGGCATTTTTCAATTAGCATGCAAACAGTTTTGTTTACCAAAAAGGGAACAAAATCTACACTTGTTTTTTCTTGGAGGTCTTCTGTACAAGTTCTGACCAGGCACAGCCTTTTCTTAATGCCTGGGATCTGACTACAATGTGGTAACAATGTGCTCTCATTATATGACTAACCCTAAACCCTGTTTGAAAAGAAAGTCTAACTGAGAAATTATTTTCTTTGATATTACTTCTTTTGTCATGCCCTCTGCAGCCAGAGGACGCTCCTTCTCTGTCCTGTCTCTTGTTTCCGGTGCTTTGCTCCCCTACCGGTGTTTCTCTCCCTCTGGGGATATATATTTCTGGGTCTTTCATTTGCCTTCTCTCAGCATTGACGTTCGGATGTCCTGAGACCCGCCTAGCACCAGGTCGCCCCATGTCAGCTACCTGAGGGCATAGGTTTCTATATGGCATTTCCTGAACAGCTGAGCCCGGGCTAACCCTCGTCTCGTTGCTACGCATAGGGTCTCTTACGCTCTCCTGCCATTCCATGGTTTGTCCTTTCCGACATCCGTGACACTTTTATTGATCTGATAATAGGCCTGTTAAGTCTAGAAGCTAATTAAAAGACCAAACCTTTTTTCAAGGTACCGACCTCTGTGTCAAGGAGATCCTATTTTTCCAAGCTAAAACAGACTTTGTGAAAAAATTAATGAAGTCATTTTTTTTCAAAAGTTACAAATTATCTATTGAATGTTCACAGATTGAAAATTAGCCTATGCCATGACTGTGTGCTAACAAGCAATACATCACTCCACAACTTAAGCATTTTATTAATTTCAAACCATCACAGGGCATCTTATGTTCATTTATTTGCTAAACACCTTGTTTTCATATGGCTTTGCTGAAAAATTACTACTATTTGCTACCTGTTAGATGAGCAAGCTACAAAAGTGCAGTTAGGTCTCAAACATCTAGCATGCCAGGCAGCATATACATCTTGCTGTCAGTGAAATAAATGAGCCTGTAAATTGGCTGCAAAGCTTAAGAATTGGAATTTATATGTCTAGTTATCAAACTGAAAGTTCAGAACACCTGCCAATACTGAGGATAAAAGTGACAAATTAGCAAAATTATCTGAAAAATTAGAGTAAAATATGCTTTTATAAAATACACTTCATTTATAGATGTCTTATACCCATTATATGCATCTTGATACAAAATGATCTGCCTTTTAGATAAACTACCATAAGAAAAAAGCATTTTTAAGTTGACACCACAATTAAAAACATAAATAAACAAGGAAATGCCCCAAGAAAGAAACATAAATATAAAATACATGTAACACATTATGTACATCCATACACATGTATATAGTAAAACCTAAAGAGTTAATAGGTGTTCCCTCAATGAAAAGACAATGATATCTGGCTCAATTCACAGAGGTAACAACAATAGGACATTTTTCTGCCCTCACTGCTCCAACATGGTCACAGCACTGTAGGTAATATAACAGGGTGAGGGACCCAATACCTTCCTATCTGATCATCCACTCTCCATCAGTGACCCTGTCACTAGTGTGACAGATAGATGTGAAAAGAGCCACATGAAACATGGAAAACACCAATGTCATTAAAATGTAAACAGGAATAAATAGTACTATTCAAACTGGTCCGGAGTTTCAAGGTTAAGATCAAGCTTATCTGCAAGGCATATTCATAACTGTAGCTGTAGAAGTCTGCTAACAAGCGGGAGTTAATCCCAGATTGTGACTCAGTATATCTGGAGGACAATCTTGCAAAGTACAGATGCAGCCATTCAAAGTGTGCGTTACAGACACGTACCGCAGGTGGCGTCGCGCATTGTGACGCAAGATGACGCGCGGTACCGCGGTACGTGATTGGTTGACCGACAGGGGCACTCGTGGTCCGTTGGTCTGTCGTAGAAAGACTTACAGTAAACGTCTTTGCTGTGCCCGTTGTAGATATTGAATTTTACCACTGAAGGGAAATCTTAGTAGCTGAGCATAAAAAGAATAGGAGCATACTGTAACGCATGTGAACAATATTAATTTTGGAACATAAACATACAGTATATGGCTGGTCTTGGTACTCTAAAGAAAAAATACACACCAGTATTCCATTTCTCCCTAAACATTTTAAGCATCGAAGTCTTTAACTAAAGAGATACCGGAGTCAACAAGCATACTTTTAGAATTTGATTAAAAGGGAATATAATATGGAATCGCGTATCTAACTAAATTAATAACGATATAATTATATTCATGTACCGCAACACAAGAATAGTACACGCTGTACATTGTCTGTCGATAATGTTTCTGTAGTGCTTTTTCAGCACTCTGCATGTGACTGCGCCGGTGGCGCTGTGGGTTAGGTTCCTGACTCCCATGTCACACAGTCTGTGATCGAATCCCATGGAACTATGACTTTATTTTTTAACAAACATTTCTTTGAAAAAATGAAACGTTTCCCTTGGTCAGAGATTAAATAAAACCTCACTCGCACCAAACAAATTTATATTTCTAAATATCACAACATGATCGGATTTAAGTCTTTTTAATAACAATGAATAGTCACCTACAGTATGCGTTACAAAATAAACATTTATATTGATTTGAATCGCGTTTTGATTTAAATCGTAAATCGTGTTTAAATATATGTGTTTAAAGGCGATATACTGTATAAAAGCGCTGATTCTTATGGAATGTGTTCCGCTGGGGATTCAAAAAAATTTTTTTTTTTAATCGCGTATCTAAGGAAAATAGCAGTATAACTTTGTTCATGCACATCATTATACAGTATCTCATTTTGTATTTCTATAAAAAAAATCGTTTGCCCAGCCACTATTGTTGTTATTGTTTTTATCCTGTAAAGCGCTTTGAGGAGCACAGCTTTCTCACCACTTAGATTACTTTTTGAAACCATCCTTACACAAAGCAGAAACTGATTGTATTTTCCGATGACATACTGTACAAGTGCAAAGATTACAGATTTTAATCGTCTTTTTTTTGAACCAGGGAAAATCTGATCATGTTTCTCTATAACAATAATAAAAAACTTTATTTTACATATCACCTTTAAAAGTGGCATCTCAAAACAATACAGTAGATGTAAACCACAGATTACAAGGTAAATACCCTTTATCGTTTATTAAATTTAATCGTCTTTTTTCTGAACTGGTTTCACAGCGAAAGACACCTCCCCCCCCTCAAAAACCCAGTAAGTACAGTGCTAGTTAAGAAAGGCTAGGCTCCTCAATGAAATCGCTTTAACATGCTAATACGTTGGTGTAACAGTCCGGGCGTGGCAAGCTTCTAATTTCAACCCGACCACGGCAAAAGGAACCCTTCTTTCATTTGAAGACAATGAACATATTTTAGCCCTGAATGAATTAATAGCAAACATGGTTTACATAAAAGACATTTTTCCAAGAAAGTTTAGCCTTTGTCACTAATGAAACCACTAAATAAAGACATAAATATAGAAATCTTAAGATTTTTAAAATACATGACTTTGCTAAAATTTATTTGAAAATAAAAACGATTACAAATGCCAGGGGAGAGAGAGAACAGGGGAGGGATGTTGGTTTTGCAAAAGGGGTTGGGCTATGGAAATAACGTCTGTTTGGGAATGTGGAGTTACATGTTCTGGCTGTTTGTGAATTATCGTTGTTGAGTATGGAGTGTTGAGGTATTGATTTTGTGTAATGCTTTATGTTGAAAATTGAGGTGGATTTTGTTTATGATAAAGAGGATAAACTGGGATGGGAGGAGGGTTTGGTTTTGCATAAGGGGCGGGATTATGATAATTGGACGAATTTGCGAGAGTATAATGGTTTGATATATTTGATTTTGTATTGTGGTTGTTATCTATGTTTTTGGTTGGTATTATGTTTATATGGTTGTTTTTGTTGGTTGGTTGTTATTATGGTTATTAATAATACGATCTATAGTTGAAATCTGAGCCTAAATAAAAAGAAAAAGCAAGTGATTAGGTTTATGAGCAATCTAATTACTTATTCGTTTAAAACGCTATATAAAATAAAGTTTATTATTAATTTGCTGGACAGAGCGGTGAACATTATTATGCATAAGACAAAGATAACGATCCTGATCAGTTTAGAAATCTGTGTACGCTGTAAGGTTTTTACTTCTTAAACTTTTAAAATACACGTTTCGAATAGAAAGAAATCCTCTTCCTGGTACAGTCGCATGAAGAGAGAGGCGAAACAGCCCTACACAGCCCTGTCGCAGTACACGAATATAATCATTTCGTTATTAAATTCTTTAGATACGCGATTCCATATTATATTAGCAGAAAAGCTTAAAACTACCACTTTTTCACACGCTATTTCACATGTTAGTTAAATACTTCGATGCTTAAAATGTTTACGGAGAAATGGAATACCGGTGTGTATTTTTCCTTTAAAGTACCGGTTCCTGGAATCTGACTGGCTGACACCCTTCTGAAGTGGTTCCATAAGATCTGGTATACGGAAAAGAAAGCGTTGATAAAAAAGCCTGGATTCCCATGTATCTCAGAGAGCGAGTGATCAGAAAAAGGAACAGCTGTTACACCCAGGTTTTACGCTCTCTCTCTGTTGAATGAATGAAAGCATTTTATTAAAAACGCGTTTGCGTTTGTCTGGGTATTTACTTTGTAATCTGTGGTTTACATCTACTGTATTGTTTTGAGATGCCACTTTTAAAGGTGATATGTAAAATAAAGTTTTTTATTATTGTTATAGAGAAACATGATCTGGTTCAGAAAAAAGACGATTAAAATCTGTAATCTTTGCACTTGTACAGTATGTCATCGGAAAATACAATCAGTTTCTGCTTTGTGTAAGGATGGTGTCAAAAAGTAATCTAAGTGGTGAGAAAGCTTTGCTCCTCAAAGCACTTTACAGGATAAAAACAATAACAACAATAGTGGCTGGGCAAACAATTTTTTTTATAGAAATACAAAATGAGATACTGTATAATGATGTGCATGAACAAAGTTATACTGCTATTTTCCTTAGATACGCGATTAAAAAAAAAAAATTTTTGAATCCCCAGCGGAACATATTCCATAAGAATCAGCGCTTTTATACAGTATATCGCCTTTAAACACATATATTTAAACACGTGTTTACGATTTAAATCAAAACGCGATTCAAATCAATATAAATGTTTATTTTGTAACGCATAGGCGACTATTCATTGTTATTAAAAAGACTTAAATCCGATCATGTTGTGATATTTAGAAATATAAATTTGATTGGTGCGAGTGAGGTTTTATTTAATCTCTGACCAAGGGAAACGTTTCATTTTTTCAAAGAAATGTTTGTTAAAAAATAAAGTCATAGTTCCATGGGATTCAATCACAGACCATGTGACATGGGAGTCAGGAAACTAACCCACAGCGCCACCAGCGCAGTCACATGCTGAGGGCTGAAAAAGCACTACAGAAACATTATCGACAGACAATGTACAGATTTGATAAAGCTATAAAATAATGTAATTAGGCACAGAACAAGTTTACAGCACAATACAATAATAAATGCTGACCATGACTTTAGAAGCATGAATTACCTTACACTCAATTTAAACACAAGCTGTCTTTAGCCCTCTAAGCTGGTTCATACAGAAATGTAGAGAACCAGGCTCAGAACACACAGCTTCATTAGCGAATACATATGCAGGATAACTGGAGAAGTTTTACAGTGGATGGACTTTTAGAAACATCCCATCAGTGACATCACTGAAGTCAACTCCTAGGTAACTGTCGTGTGGATAGTTTCACAAGAATCAGACAAAGGTTTAATCGCTTGTTCTAGATAAAACTGCAAAAAAAAAACAACAACCCATAATGTACTTCTTTGCGGCTCTGTTTGCCCAAATCATATATTCACAACGTGAAATTAGAAAATAATATTACGTAACCAAAATCCGCAATATGGAAACAGAACCTGTGTAATTGTTGACAGATGATGTTCTCGTAACATTTTTACAAGACAAACTACAACATTTAAAAAATGACTTGTATGTACTTGATATCTCTAATCAATCCACGGCGATATAGTTAAAGCAGTCCCCGCACAAAACGAAACTAAAACGCCCTGGGCATACCGTTTCGCGCTTCTTATCAGTTGCTCAAAAGTAATTTGACCGTATGAAATGCATAATATAAACCTAGAAACATATACGTGAGCAGTATTTACGTAGTATCGGTGTCAAGACATACCTCTCAAATACTGTAAATCAAGTTAAAAATATCTCAAGACCGATTCTGGTCATAATGAAATCATGTTTCGTGTATGTTTTCTTTAAAGTACCGAGACCAGCCATATACTGTATGTTTATGTTCCAAAATTAATATCGTTTATGGCCTTCACACGCGTTGCAGTATGCTCCTATTCTTTTTATGCTCAGGCACTAAGATTTCCCTTCAGTGGTAAAATTCCATATAAATATTCAATACTTAAACGGGCACAGTTAAGACATTAAATATACATATACATACTGTATACAGTACAGTTTGCATACGATAATACGTTTATGTTCCTAAATCAATTTCTTTTATGAGCATGTGAAAGGCATGGTGAATCGATTCTCAAAAATTACTGTACTTTGCATGATTGGAAAAAAATGCGTGATTGCGAAATGCTGTGGTGTTACTTTTACAAAGACGGTCAATGAAAAAAATAATGTGAACCAGGGCAATACTTTGAGTTTACAGCTTGTCCAAGGTCATTCATTATTAATACTATTAGTAATATCTTCGTTAAAGACTTTGATGGCTACAGCTCAAACATGAGAGGTTGAGCTTTATTAGCTTTATTAAATTCCGGATACTATTATTTTGCTAGCAGAATTTACCGGTAACTCGCGGTATTTACCGGTAACTTGCGGTAGACTGCGTACAGCGTACCAGAAAATAATGCGGTATCGCCCGCGCATTTTGAATGGCTGCATCTGTATATCTTTGGTTGAGTTGCCCATGACTTTTCTTTTCTTGTTCTGTGATGGAAACCACTCATATTAGTTGGTTTCTATTGCCAGTAGTTTCCCTTTGATTCACCTTTTATAATGGAAGTGAGGTTATTTAGATGGCTAGGTGTTTTTTGTAAATTATCTGTTGTTGACTTGCTTTGTCATTCACAATGCTTGTGTGCAAATAAGAAGGTGTTCAAATAAAAAAAATACTTTTAGTTGAGAAAATGCGTGAATTAGGCTTAATTTTGTGGAAAAAGATTATTTCCCAACTATACAGTTTCGTTTCCAGGTATGAAAAGAAGAGGAAAGAGAACAAGCAATAATGTTCTCCATGTGTGCTACAAACAGAGAAGGCTTATATTTCCGTGCCTGAAAATCAGGTCACTTACAGTAATGGCAGGTTTTCTTAATGACATTTACAATTTCTGTAGAAGGATCTGTTATTTTGTGTCCCCAGATACATGTACATCTCTGGAGAGGATAAAAGTTAACAACAGATTTAGAAAACCAAAAATGTTGCAAGGTTCTTGTGCACAAGCCTTGTTGCCATACAGTAGATCTGTTTCTTAAATCTTATGTTATTTTTGTGTTGCTACCATTTCATTTTGTCATTTAAATAATGAAACCTCCAAAATAATTAAGCAAAATCTATGATTGCATTTTAGCTTATTTAGAACATGTGGTTTAAATTTATTTCACAGGTACATTAATGTACTAAAGAATATTGCAGATTTATTAGAAAGGCCTTAAACGTAAGACTTATATGTAAATATTAAAGAATACTGGGAACTAAGTAAGTCCTATATATGTTTGCTTGTCTATGTTAGAGGCAGCAAAGGAACACTGTCTCTCAAACCTATTTTAGAAGAATAAAATATAGGTCAAACACACTATATACAGTATATTAAACAATGAAATTCTGACATCACAAGGAAATGACACAAAATAAAGAAAAAGATAAGAACCTGCATGAATTTGCACTTGTTAACATTTGTTTCTTTTTACATACCAACAAGTCAGGAATAAATTGTTAATACTTAAAATTTGAATGCAAGCCTCTGCTTTAATGGATTACCTTCAATTCAGAAAAATCTTAAAATAACACTTGTTCCCCTGCAAGAATATAGTTTTTGCCCACAAAACTTGCACAATCTTTAAATATATACAGTATTGCCTTCCAAACTATTAGGTCAGGAAAGCCAAAACTGATATTTTTGCTTTGAAGTCAAGGAATTTTGTACAGTATATATAATCATGAGATAATGATCATAATGTGAATGAAATATCCAGTATAATATAGACTTCCCAGGCAATTCTATGCTTACATTTCATTAGATTGGAACAAAAATATAATTTGTGTTTAATTCAGTGATTTCTAGTGACCACGTGTTTTGGTGCTCATTCATTTTAAAAGTGAGAGTGCAAAAGTATGTTTTTTTTGGTTGCATATCAAGTTGAGGAATTAATTGCATGAAGTCTGCAACACATTGAGCTTATCAATACTAATGATGACTTAATGGCCATAATTGTGTTCTAATATGGTTACATTTATGCATGGAAGTGCCCCAGATAAAATGTATTTTGTATATTGGTAAATTGTACTCATCATTCATATTATTCTCATGATAACAAAAACAAATAAATTGACTGTAAAATAAAATTAAAAGTTTTGACTTTGCTGTCACAATAGGTTTGGTGGGCACTGAACATGCAGTATATACCTTTAAATTGACCCCTTTATATATTCTTCATATACAGTATATATTAGTAGCCCATTTCATCATTGCTCACATTTTTTTTCTCACCAAAGCCACTGTGTTAACTAACAAGATGTGTGCAGTTAAATGATGGATGAAAGTGATGCTCATGGGTGCAGAAGTTCAAACAAAAGAAGAGAAATAAATGGGTTTTGCCAATTAACACCTTTAACTATGTGAGTTCATATTGAAGTATCTTTGTCTTAAGGGAGGTTCCATACAATTGTAAAGATACTGATGGCAAAGTGTGAAAGGCTTATGGTTATGTGGAGTAACTTTGTAAGTTTTCATAAAATAATGAAAAGGAGTATAATTGGAAAGTAATACAAAAATAGGAATGGTTGCTATTGATTCATGACTTATAGTATTCCTTTAGAGGCACTTATATTTTAAAACAAAAAGATCTACTACTGTTTATGCCGTGAGCTATGTGCTTTTGTTTTATTTCAGTAAAGTATTCTAGCAAGCTCTAGATGAGTTTCATTTTATTAATAAGAAAAAGAATAGCAAAACAGTCCACTTTTCAATCTGTATTGCTAATTTCTGTTGACTATTAAATTCTATTCTCTTGATTTCCTTTGGGTAGATTCAGCATTTAGCAGATAGTAATTCATTACAAGCTTTTGGTATAATGAAAAACCTATTGACCCTTGCCTAAGGAAAGTAACTGAGATGAACATACTGATAGTAGAATACCCATTATGCATGAAATCTCAACATATTTTCTGAGGGAAAGGCTCTCATTAAACCTTAAATGGTAATTCAGATTTTCATCTCAATTGTCATACTAAAAATTCTATACAGTATTATTTGTCTCATTTAAAATCATGGATTATGATATATGCTTTCGTAATGCCACCCTGTGCTCTTATTTCTGAATTTTAACAAAAGCTAAGCCCCACAGTTCTATTGAACCATTCCTTTTCATCTAATGGTTAATTGCTGTTTCTTCTTTGTTAAATCTCTTAACATTTGCAGTAAATATGGTATGTGATGACTGATTTTATAATCTACTGTAATCAATGATGGAAATAATTGAACTGAATTGTAATGTGTATTTATTAAAGTTTACCATCATCTTGGAATTGTCACGGTCACCATCCTCTCCTCCAGGGGGCGCTCCAACTCCCTCATGTTAGTCCTTTTAATTATTACCTGGTGTGCCTTGTTTTAGTTACTCTATTTAAGTTTACTCCTTCCTGCCTTCGGCGCTCGGCTTTGGTACTCGGTAACCCGATGGCCCGCCTACCACCAGGGTTCGGGAGGAAGCCTGATGACATAGGCCTGTTTATGCTCCTCAACCCACTGAGCCCGGGGCTTGGAAGAGAGCCCCGTATTTCCTGGATTCTCGTCAGTATTTCTGTTCATCTGGATATGTTTGCCTTTGGATTTTCCCCGCAGTCCTGAATGTAATCAGTCCTGCACAAACTTCCCTACTTCACTGTGAGCACCAATAAACCCCGTGTGTCTTCCCTGAACCATGTCTATGGTCCTTTTTCCGGAATCGCCACCTCGCATAGGGTCTAAACACCACCCTCCACGGGAGACCAACCCGGGTTCCGTAACAGGAATGTTTTACTTACAATAAATTGGCCTGGGTGTAAATACAAGATTTATGTATGAGTTTTTTTGTTTGTGTTTTATTTTAATGAGTCATTAAGCAATTAATAGTTAATGATAAAATAAAAGGATGTTAATTTTTTTGTTCTCAACCATCATTATACATGACATATAGTTGTCAAACACAAAAGGTGAGGAATGTAAATTCTCACGTTTCTTTCACATTTCAACATGTAACTTTGGTAAAATTATTTTGTTGTGTAGTGCACTCATGGTTTCACATTGATCTTCAGGTTGGTATGTGATTCAAAATGTGGGCCATGCAGCAAATCCTTCAGGGGTGCATAGAGATATAAGGTGCAGTACATAGCTCTCAATCTCGACAGCAGGACTCCCACTGTGTAATTGGTATTTTTACACTTACAATACAAGAAAAGAGGGAAAAAATGGAGTTAAACAGCACAATACAGCATTAGGCAATTGGATTTCACAGAACCTGTTCAGATATGGTTTAAATATATTCCAAAATTTGAAATTGCTGGAGTACAGGACCCTTTTTTTCTTGCAAAGGCATATAGTCTGTTTTTCATAATGTACCTTTCTTTTGTGCTGTCATGAAGGAGAATAACATTCACAATAAATGTTTCTTCAATATTTGTTGTCTGAGGTCTTCGTTTATTTACAGTAGATGTTGATATTGAATTAATGGATTAAATATTTTATACCACTACTCAGACTGATACTATGAATGAATCAGTGCAGTTGACTGATGGCCTGTAAGAAGAGCAACACTACTAAACTCTTACTGAGGTTTTAATAAGAACGAGTGCATTCCTATTTGCAAAACAATGGAATGCATCCTTTTGCACATCTTTACTATCTACCATCTTATTACAGAAGTCAAGTATCTATTGATAGGTTTGAGCTGTGTAGCAAGTGTTCATGGATGATAAATTAATCTCAGTTTGCTTATTGTATCAATAACATTATTCTGTTTGTTACTTCTCAGAGGCTGCTTCATTCAGTACCATATTACATATGATTACATGCATTTCAAAACTTTCTTAACTGCTATTACAATGAGATTATGATGTAGTATGTGCAAATCACATTTGCTCATTCCAGTAAAATAAGGTTAACATATTTTTTCATAGTGAGAAACCATGCAAAAGCACATTTTATATGTGAAGGGCAAGGGAAGAGCCCCACTGCAGGACCATGACATAATAATGAAATATCTCAAAAGTTACATTTTCCTTCCAGTAATAAAGATCTTTGAGCTCTGAAGCATCACAGTAGCACAGTAGCACTGGTCTGTAACAGAAAAAAAACATCCTCAAATAATTTGGTGTACTTTACATTTATCTGTGTATAGCGGGAACATGCTGTACAATATGTGAAAAAGGGACTTTAAACTACAGAACAGAAGGATTTTCATGGGTAGTAATAAACACCAGGCCTGTGGACCTTGAATACATTGGTGATTACACTGATCTGATCCTGATGGAGGTGTATACTGCACATGGGTGTCTACGGTGCTACAAGTGTATGGACACATATTCTTTGTGTTCAAAATCATAGAAATACAAAACCTTTTATTTAGCTGATCTTATAGATCCACCTGATGAAATTTGAACAGTGAAAGATAAAAAAAACATGTCCATAAAGCTCATTTTTTAATTTCTTCTGACTGTAAGACATTGTTTTGATTGTAATTCAAATGATAATTTGATGTTTTAGTTACTTATTTTTGTGGTTCATGCTCAGAAGCAGCTTCTTCCTTGCAACCCAGCTATTAATGCCTCATTCATGGAGGAGACTTTGAATGGCAGAGATTACCAGTGTATATTGGAAATCTCCAAAGGTGGTCTTTCGATTTGCAACTTCTTATCAAACTACTTGTTTCACAGCCTGTAGTAGAGAGATACACTTGTGTACTCTTTTTGGCAGTGTGGCCACAATACCAGTAGTTTCTCAAAATGAAATTTCTAAAGTAGAAAGTAGTCCATACAGCTTTTGTGGATTCTTTTATAGCAATCTTTTAGCTTGCAGATGTCAGTTACTATTTGCCTGCAAGATTCCGAGAGCTCTCTTGCAATAACATGCATGCTACTACTAGATGTTTTCCATTTATTACCTTTGTACTTCTAAAGAGCAGAATATTATTGTCAATTTGTTTTTATTTGTTGAATTTAAGAAGAAAAAAAGAATACTTAAGAGGTTTGAATAAATGTGAGTTTCTTGTTTTCTGGGATTCAATTAATTGGGACAATGACTGTGCTCTATGCAATGCTATCAAGATTACAGTATCTTTAGTATCTTTTGAGTAAGACCCAATATCGCATCCATAACTCATTCTGCTATTTAATGTATTTGTTCCTATTTCATCATGCGTATGAATAAATCTGGAGGGTGTTGTATACAAGCACTACCAGAAACTTGAATGCAGGTAACCACAAAGTTTCAATCCAGTTTTAATAGGTGAAAATCTGGATGAAATGCATTCTTCAGTTAGCACAATCATCCTATTACTTGTGCAATGCACACATGCCTGCATATAGGAATGGAATGATTGAGGTGTCTAGATCCAGAAGCTCAATGTTTCTCATGAAGTGATAGTATAATTTGTTTCTATGTAAGATTTTTATGAACCAGTTTGTCTTCATTAAGCATTCCTTTTTCTGTCAATAAGCTTATCCAAGTTTATCCATCTATCCATTCATTTTTAACAGCTTCTTCCAAATTAGGGCTGCAGAGAAGCAGGAAATGGGTGCAATGCAGGATACACCTTGAATGAGATGCCCGTCCACTGCAGGGTAAACATAGATGCACAAATACTTAAACCTAGGGTTTGTGTTTCTCAGAAGCCACTTAGCTTACTAGTATGTTTTTGGACTGTGGAGGAAAACCAGAGCTCCCAGAGGAACTCCATGAAAACATACAAACTCCACAAAGACAGCACCCCAGGAACTGAATCCAGGGCCCCAGTGCTGTACGGCAGCGATGCTAGCAACTGCACCACTGTGTCACCCTAAGCTAGTTTATGTAGCAACTTATTACACAGATAACATGATGGTTGATTTCTAATCTCTACAGCTTGTCTCTTTCAGACTATATGTGTACAGTATGTTCAGATACAATTTTCTTGAAATGCATACATTTAACATACACCCACAGCTGAAGAAGGCTGCACAGTCGAAACATTGTGTTTCTATATTTACTTGTTCATTTACTATACAGACAGGTAAAATCAGCACACTACATATTACCAAATTAAATACAACATAATACAAAAAAGTACCAAAAAGGGAAAAAAGGGGCTAATAAGTTATGAAAATGAGTGAAAGCAGATATGTATTTTAAGTATGGAGATACAGTATAATAAGATTGCAACTTTTTTTTTTGTCCTTCTCTGAAAACCATTTAGTTATAAATATCATTTGGTATAAGTGAACTATTAATGCAGACAAGGGCAACATCTATAGCATACCAAAAGTAGCGCGACTTCATTTTTCCAGTAGACATTACAGCTGTTTTGTCCCCATCCACATTTTCACTAGACTGGGCCACACTCTTACTGGATATTTCCTTCTACAGTATGTGATGGAAATCCACTCACTTTTTATAAACGCACCTTGTATTTGTGATGCGTTGAGCTAGAAGTGATTTTTTAAACACAAAGGTCTGAACAGATCTTAACATTATGGCTGCAGAAAACAGCTCCAAAAGCAGACTTAGCTAAAGATTAGGTGGAAGCTCTAAAGGACTCTCAGGATCATGGTCCTGGGTTATTCAGTATCTTATAATACCATGAAATACATGTTACAAATGCCACTCTTTCTCTTAGTCTTCTACAACAGTACAATATGTAAGCTTTTTGTTCAAGCCACAAGCTCTTTCTGCACTAACAACAAGCTTCTACAGATCCTTCCTTCAGGGTAGACACCCGGCAAGATTCTAATTATGTGAAAAGATTGCTATCATTGGTAATTGAGAGTGTGTATAAAGCTTCCGGACATTTTCAGTTAGAAATAAAGCTGCAGAAGCATAATTTAAATCAACAGTATCATGCTGGCATTAGGCTGCAGATTATACAATAAAAGGACAGAATAATCACACAAAAAAGATGGCTTTCTGTTTGTTTTTAATATGACAAATAATTTACAAGCTCTGTGTTAGTGAAATACAGCTAAGCTAAACAGTGCATTAGAACATCACATTAAATATTGATTAAAAAAAATATTCAAAACGTATTGTATATGTACAGTATGTGTAAAACAGTATTTGCAAAATTAGAATTAAAGGCAATATTCAAATTTTCAAAAGTTTGCTCTTTACTGAATTAAGGTATCATTTTGTTCAATATAATCATACACAAAAGTAGTGTGATAATGTTAATTTTAATTTTGAAAGCAGATTCAAATGTGTGGGTAGTGTCATAAAATGTACTCTATAAATGTTTTAATTAAAAAATGTGAAATAACATCTTATGCTTTATGTATCAATATATATTTTAGATGGTTAGTAATTACTGATATATACTACCTATTTTAATACCTACTGTTAAGGAGGATTATTTTACTTTCAAAATTATTTTTTGGCTGATAACTGATTTATATTAGAAAAAATAAATTAAATAAATATTAATATAATCTTGCCACTACAATCTTAGTAATCTGTAATGCTACTATAATATTAACAATATCAGCTCAGTGAGAGTAGGAAGAAAAAAAGTTTATTATTGCACATCTACAAAGAAACATAATTGAAAGAAATCCAATTTTCTTTTGATACCTTTTCCCTCATAAGCATTAGATTCTCTGTAGGATGATGTGCACAATATATTCCATTTTAATACACACAATATTATGATTTTAATGGTCATCCAAAAGTCATTAATATTGCCTGTTTTAATGCCACTCCTTTGAATTCAGAGAAATTGAAACTGTACCAAATGCAAACATTAATTAATTGCATTGCCACCTTGTAACCTTCACCAGAATGACATTTTCCCTTTCAATCTTGATCGCTGTGTATTGCTGTTTCCCCCGGTCATGCATGTTGGTCTAAACACAGGGTAAGAGTGCCCACTAGTGGTTACTATTTTATTTTTTAAATATATCTTTAGGGTCTGCAGTATCTTCATTTGCCCCTGTTCTCTTATTATGTTGTATGAAATGTAGAATTTTCATGAAAGACTTGAACTCCACAGCAATGTTTTGTCATTAAAGTTAAGGTATTACTGAAAGTTCTTCATATAAGAGATACAGCTATTACCAATAGTAACATACTGTATATGCTAACTCATCATTAGTGCAGTATGTAATTTTCTTTAATTTTAGAGTACAAAAATGCACCAGGAAAATATAGTTTAATATAGATCAGATGTTAAACTAAGAATGTATTGAACAAATATTACACTTTAAGCAGAGTAGAAGCACTAGGCTTTTCAGACAGTACTTAACATACAGTATTTCAATGACAGTATTTTTGTGCATTCATTTAGTGCATCTGTATCTACAAAGCAACTATAGAAAAAGCAAAAAAAACAGCTTTTTGAACATTTAAAAGTGAAATAGCCATACTATTATAATAGCCGTACTGACAATACTGACAAAATAATGTAGAGTAGTGTTAGGTGCTACTCAGCATTAAGACTGTATGTGGATCTGTGTTACATAGCTCGGAATTAGTTTTTAAAAAGACTTTAAAACAGTATTGATACCAGTTAGTATTAAAGGATTGAATAAAAAAAAAACAGTGAATAAAATTCTAAAGCTTAACAAAAGCCATGGTCAGTCTTAATATATTACCACAATTCACTTCTTCAAGTTTTATATCCACCTGTTTGGAATAGCCAGCTATTCAGTGTTCTCAGAAAGTTTCCTGAACTTGCTTCTGGAGCAATGGAGTCAACAAGATTTAGTTTTGTACTGTGATAAAAAACACAAAAGATGTTTTTGTGTGTTGGACAGGTAAAAGACACAACGTATACCAGATCTGTCAACAATTCTTTATTTACTAGAAGTAACTGTTATTTTATTTACTATTATTACAGATAGGTCCTAGAACAAACTTTCTTTCAAGAGTAGGCATGAATGCTTTCCACCGGCTTTGCTTGGGTACTAATGTTAATTAAAAAATCAGTTACCTATTGTGCTGCAGATTTCAAGATCTGTATTAACTCATTACTTTGGCCAAACATTAAGGGTTTTAAAAAAAACACAAACATGAGAAGATCTGAAAATGGTAGATCAATGTTTTTTAAGTATATAGTCCTGGATTAATTTGAATTATCCATAGTCTCTATAGAGTAGTATATTAGTGTTGTTTATAATTGGAAGCTGCTTGTCAGTGGTTAAATCGGGTACCGTGTACCAGTACACCTCTGCAGAGACAGGGAACATGTACTGTATCTTGCAGGGAATGGAAGACTGGCCATGGATGGAAGAGCCCAGTTTAGTGTTGTTGTGATTCCAGTGAATGATAAAGAAGAGTTTATATTTTGTAAGGAAGAGAAATGGAGTTTGATAGGAATTTTAACTTTCCAGCTCTTTCGGTGGAATATAGTGGACAGAGGAGTTTTTCCTTAGGGAAAGAAGATCTTTTTCTGACTAATACCTCTGTGATTAACTACTTTTTTGGGGGGCCAAGTAAGATTCTCCGAAAGGGGACTGCAGGTAAATCATAGGAGCCTGGAGGAGTTCCACAAACCAACAGTGACAGGCCACCCAAACTCACGCATGTAATCTGGTGATAAGATTACTCAGGGCTACAGTTTGTGACTTGGAGGACAGCATTCCCCCAAATCTGTTTAACATTTCCTAGCAGTGGTTAGCTTTTCATATTGTCTGCTGTAATAAACAGCATTACCACATTGTAGCCAGATCTCACCACAAGTTAGAAAGTAAATAAGGTTGACCAGTCTTGGATTGCAAGAAGTCCTAAGAAAACCAGGTTGCTTGTGGTCTTGGTGTTGGTGGACTATTAAGTGGAACTCTTTCCCCTATACTAACTCTGCTTTGGAAGTGCTGTGTGACTGATATGATGTTAGACAAGAGTCCCCACTATTTTGTCATTAAATATACCATTGTAGTATTTGAAAGAGTAAGGAGTGTTAACCATTTTTTCCTGGCTAAATTCAGCTCTAGTTTTGTACAATCTGGTAGATTTCTCTAGTTGTTTTTCTTCAATGAAAGAAAAATACTTCAACTTTCACTTTCAGTTACATCAGAAATGCTCTGTTCAGAAAATCAACTGTTTATTCAGTCTGATGCATCTCATGAAAAGCAAAGCAGCAGAACACTGACAGATCTCTGTACCATGCTCTACAATTAGTCATGAATACTTACTGTATCTTCGCAAATATGTAATTTTTTTTAGTTTAAATTAAAAGTCCTGTCACAAATTGATCTACTATTTATGGAGCACTGTTGTCACTGTTGAGGATACATCTGTAGTAGTTTCAGTGGTGTTAATATTCAAAATGTAGATCATCAGTAGGTGTCTCTCATTGGGTCACTGTCATCATGTTCAGCTCACATACAGGTAAAAAAAGTTCAGAAGCATAACTGTAATGGTTTGTCTTTTGGCCTGTCCATTTAAAAAATGTATATTTTTTACATTGTATAATGTGAAATCTTAATTGTGGTTTTGTCCCTAGATGAAGGAGCAAAATAAGAAATACACCATAATATTAATGTCATATTATCAACTGTATTTCAAGCTTGCTTTTTTCTGTTTATATATGTATATTAAATCCATATGCATTTAATATCCTTATACACACACATTGGACATTTATATTTCCTCATTTCTTTGCTGTTTTTGCAGTAAACATTCCTTATGAGAATATTAGATATAACAACAAAGAAATGTCCTTTTTAAATTTCACAAATGAGCTTTATCTTGGATGTTGAAGAATCAGTTATAATTTCTCATCTCTTCCAGCTTGAAACGTCAGTCACTTAGTGCAATTCCAGAATTGCGAAGCTACTGTACCTCAAGAAACTAGATTCTACTAAAATAAAGGAGTATTACCTTACAGGAGTAAGCTGCACCTTTTGACCAGTGCATACCAGTGTGATGTCTAAATGATTATGATTTGGTTATTTTGTAGATATATGCTGTGTATTAAACCTGCACAGTTTAAGGGATATACAGTATGTGCCGCGGGTCTTTTTACATAAAAGCACAATAGAATAAACATCAGTTCACTGTAGCCCTTACCAATGCCACTTGATTAGCCTTGATTCATTGGTTAATGAAACTTTCTGTGACAGCATACGGGATACCATTTCATTATTATTCAATTTTCTAGTAACTATGTGCTGTAGATTAGGACTCAAACTGTACTCAGAGAGAGAGGAATTAATAAATATATTAATTCATGGATTTTAACAAAGAATACTTTGCATAATCTTTTATTGAATTTTTTGTTTTTCTTCAACTTTTTTCTTTTACACAGGCAAAGCTAGCTGTATAACAACATGATTATTTTCTTATTATTTCTTCTGTCCAGTATTAGGAAGTAATTATGTTCCAATTGCATTTGCAAAAACATTTATTTTTAATAAGATGTTATCATAGATATATTTTATCAACACAGTCAAACATAATTCATATTCAAAGGAAAGCCTTTCCTAAAATTTATACTGCCTAAATGGACCATAAAAATTCAAGGTTAGCCAAGGGCATTGCATAGTCTGCTCTGTTCTCTACTAAAGGTTATGCTAACCCTACAAAAAACATCCAATCAATCGAAAGCCATGTTCAGATTAAGAGGTGTGAAGATCTAACATGCGAATACAAGAGTATAACCCTAATGCAGCTCTTTGACAAATAGTGAATCATTTTGAGTAAATGACTAGTGTAAAACCAAGGAGCTGCTATCAGTTTGTCAAGAATAATAAATCATTGTAAAAATTAAGATAGTATTTTCTAAATTCCAATTTTAACCTGGTAGAAATAGTTTGGTTACGTTCGCAGTGTTATATTATATATATATATTATATTGTATCTAACCTACCAATCATGCTAATGTCAGGTTTCTTGCATAAATCAGGGACTGATTATCACCTAAATTGTTGTGGAACATGTATTGATAGTATGATATGGGGTTACAGTGCACATCTAAGTAAAACCATGGCTTAGTATAACACAATTGTTGCATCCATGTTGTAACCTACCAGATACTTGTATCTGTGAAACTCCCTCATGTGTCTGTATCTGTATGTGATAGATATTATTTGTTGCCACACCATAAGAGTATTTCTTTATGCATTGTCAGATGAGTAACTCTGCTCACTGTATGAACTTTTCACTCCCTATATCAGTGGTGTATGATGGACACTCATGCAGTATAACAAGCTAGGAAGGAATGGTGACCTCCAGACAGTGTTAGCTGCCCTTTAGTGAAGAGCGATCCCATTATTAGTTTGCTATGTTATTGACAAGTATTTGGTAACAACTGTTACAATATAAAGTCAATATCTGCAGATTGACTTATAACTATGTTTCTTCCTTTTTTAAACAACAAAGATAGGAATAGATAGAGCAGAGATTTATTTTCCAAACAATAAAGAAAATACAAAAGGATTGCTATAAGTTATAACTCGTGATTGAATTTCATGCAAGTGTGATTAATTGATGTCTTCAATATCTTCCTATTTATAAAATGAGACACGTCTTGCAATGGGTTTTGTTCAACAACAAGAACTTTCTAAAAATAGAATTGTCTAGTTGAGTGGTTCCCAACACCAGTTCTGAACATCGTGTTTGTTCTAGTTTTTGTTCCAGCTGTGTTCTTAATCACAGGTTAATTGAAATCAGTTTTCTATTTGGGGCATATTTGTAAATTATTTTTTTAGCTCTTAAAATTCAAATGGAATTTGTAATTCGTACATAATCTAATTTCTGTTTTTTCAGAACTGTTCTAATTGAGATGTGTTGCCTGAAATTTAACCACTTGGACCTTCACAAAAAGAAAGTAACTCAATGTGGGAGTGTCTGGTACAGTGTCATTCCTACCCGTGTCTATTCATCATTGATTGATAAAGTAGTAAGAGATACTATTATGTATGAAGTCTTCAATTAGCACTGGAGATTTAGAGCTCAGCTGGAATGCACACCAGTGGACACTGTTCCTCTACGACACTGGAGGAACCACTGGCCTAGTTGTACCACAGCTGTTCCACCTGTGTGATAAACTATCAACCTTTATGAGCAGACTTGGAGAATGCTCATAGACAAGGAACAATATATTACAGTGTTTTTGTCTTTTCTAATTTGCAGATGTTATTTTGTGCTTCAGTAATTACAGTATATTTAACTCTGGGCTGCTTATTTTAATATGACTGGGTTCTGTGAATAATACAAAAATGAAAATAATGTTCTTGACACAAAATATTAAGGAAGTTACTATTCAGATTATTTTGTTTGCAAAGTATATATACAGTATATAAAAACATTTCAGTTCCATATTCTAAAGTAAGCATGTAACTCTAAATAATTGTGAATCACTTTTTTAATACAACAATATTGGACAAAATGTTGTTCCTTATTGTCATGTTGGGGTATATGCTACTGTATATGCATTTATAATTGTTAAATGCATTAGAAAATATTGAAGCTATATTCTAATTCATGTTCTTTTGTTCTTTCTTCCTCTTTCTCTCTATATAAATATTTACCATATATTTATTTAAGCACACTCTTTTAATATAAAAACAGCATAGATAAAATGTCAGGAAAGAATTATTCACAAAGCTCTGCATTGATACATTAGCTCAGATAAAACATCTCTGGGACAAAGAAGATAATTGTTTTCTAAATAAGTCTTAGATTGATTGCAGTGCCAGGAGTCTTTACAGTTGAACTCAGTTCAACATGGCACCTGTCACTTGACAAAGCTTTGAGACTTTTGTTTAATCGATGCCATGACCCAATAGAAATCACTCCTGTCTTGATTGTATTTAGCTGTAGAAAATTGCAACTCATCCAATATTTTTCCATGTCAGTCACACAGCTATAAAAAAGTCTCCCAAGATTCTTGACTGAGCACAGAATCATAATACCAATTTCAAAACAATGGCAGTGTACAAACTTTTCATCATTGGTATATACATTTGAAAACACCATTACTCTTAGAATGGAGAGTATTTTGGTGATATAAGCGCTGAATAAAACACTATTGCACAATACTAAGGTATAACAACACTGGTAGATCACACATGTTTATTTTTTAAGATTTAGTGATTGGGCTGCATCTGTCAATAACACAGACATTTATCAGCTTTTGTAACCTGCTCAAGACACACAAGGTTCTGTAATAAAATCATAAAATAAGTAAAAGTAAAATCATAAAATAAATTCTATAGTATCAGAAACATACATATTAAAAGGTCTTAAGAACAAAACATTAAACTTAAAATGTTTTTATTTTCTTTCGATATTTTCTTCAAGCTTAATTTTCTAAAGTAGAGACCTTCATATCTTGTGTGGATCACATATGAATTAATTTTGGAGCATTTTATTACGTGCACTTTTCCCTTTAAAAATGATTCAATGGGTCAGTTATTAGGGCCAAATCCTAACTTAGTGTCTGCAAAAAGAAGACACATATTAAAGGTTTATTTGGCATAAATAGTTGCCTGCCTGTAAGAACCTAGGTTGACAGGACAACCTCTAAATTTGAGGAATGAACCAGGGAGCTGCTACAAGGAAGAATATGGGGTAGAGGCAGGGGTTCAAGAAAAAGCAAAAAGTGATATATTTATGTGTAGGAGTGTGGAAGGGAGCATAATTAGAATTTTCCTTCTCCTGTTTAAAATCAATTTGGAAAAAAATGCATATATTTTTACTAAATTCATACTCTTTCATTGTGTAAATATTTCTTTCTCTAAAACCTGCTTTTGAAATTAAATTTAAAATTAGTGAATTAGCCCCAATAACTCTAGGTTAATTAGGTCGTAGATAAGATATGTTTTTATTATATGTATTTTTACTCACTGCATTTATCTGTATAGCCTGTATGTATCTGTATGTTTAGCCAAATAAAGTTTAATATACTGCACAGCAACGCAAAACCAAAAACAACATTTATATACTTTGGTATCCCTTTTAAGCTTCTCTCCATTATGGTGCAGAAATTAGCCATATGATTAGATTTAAGTGGATTTCTGTATATGTATATTTCAAATTACTCTCCTTGCTTGTTTATCATACAAATGGCAATTAAAATGTTTAATTGATAAGTACTATACTTATGAGTGGACATATTACTAATTTTAACTTGAACTTGAACTTTATTGCCATATGTAACCGGTACATGTACTGGTACAATGGAATTCTTACAGAAAGTCTCTCGATTCTTAAAACAAGTGTAAAAACACAAAGTGCAGACAGTGCATCAAGACAATATACTGTAAAAACAAACAGTAGACAATGTACAAGCAAACAAGTAAACAGTTTGAATGTAAACAATGCAGACATGTAAACAATGACTGGAGATGTGCAATAAATAAGAAATCATAATGAGGTAGACGGTGTAGGTGTGGTCCGAGGGGCATGGCTAAATGTGTTCGCCAATCGCACTACTTGTGGATAGAAGCTATTGAAGAATCTAGTAGTATGTGTTCGTATCCTTTTGTATCTCTTGCCTGAGGGCAGTGGGGTGAAGAGCTCATGCCTGGGGTGGTGACAGTCCTCTGTGATGGCCAGAATTCTACCACGGCAGCAGTCCTCATAGAGCTGTTTAATCTCGGTGAGACCACAGCTGATGATCTTCTGGGCCACATTCATAGATAGATACTTTATTTATCCCGTGAGGGAAATTGCAGTGCAACAGCAGCTTTACACAGACAACACAGCCACAGTGTGACGAATGATACAATAATAATAATAGTACAATACATACAATACAATCAGTACAGTGAGGGGTGCACTAAAAGAGTTACTCACAGTCCGGACACACAAAGAACAAACTAGAACAGAACAGTATGCAGAAAAATCGTATAACACGTATCAATATAAATATAGATATACATAGATATAAATATAAATGTATTGCACGGGTCCCTGGTATATATTGCACAAAAAAGGGTTGTGAACGTGAAAAGAAAGAGAGCAGATGTAGCAGTAGATGTGTAGATGTGTTTAGTCCAGAAACAGGTCACTGTCAATGTTGCCTCTGCCCAGACGCAAGGTGGATGCGTTGTACAGTCTTATGGCAGAAGGCAAGAATGACCTCCTGTAGCGTTCCCGGATGAATCAGTCTATTGCTGAACGTGCTCTTCATTTCTACAAGCCTGTCATAGAGGGGATGGGAGATGTTGTCCATGATGGCCTCTAGTTTGGGCACCATTCTCCTCTCAGCCACTACCTCCAAGGGGTCCAGGTCAGACCCAATGACAGAGCTTGCTCTCCTGATGAGCTTGTTCAGCCTTTTTGAATCCACTGCTCTAATCCCGGGGCCCCAGCATACCACTGCGTAGTAAAAGGCGCTCGCTACCACCGACTGATAGAACATATGTAACATCTTACTACATACATCGAAGGACCTGAGCCTCCTCAAGAAGTAAAGTTGGCTCTGACCCTTCCTGTAAATGGCCTCGATGTTCTTAGACCATTCCAGTCTATCGTCGATGTGGACTCCCAGGTACTTGTACGAGTCCACCATCTCCACGCCACTCCCATGGATGTAGACAGGAGTAGGTTTGACGTTTTTCCTCCTGAAATCTACCACCAGTTCCTTTGTCTTTGTTACATTCAGTTCCAAGTGGTTCTCCCCACACCACTCCATAAAGCTGCTGACCAGTCCGCTGTACTCCTCCTCCTGCCCACCCTTGATACATCCCACAATTGCAGAGTCATCGGAGAACTTCTGCAGGTGGCATGACTTTGAGTTGTACTTAAAGTCCGAAGTACAGATGCAGCCATTCAAAATGGGTGGGGTATTTCGCGGTATACCCCGGTGGGCGTGTCGCATCAAAACGCAGTATCACGCAGTATCAAGCGGTGTATCGTGTCATTTGACGTCATACTGGAAAGTATCCGGAATCACCTTGTAAAACCGCCAGGAGGAGCCAATAAAGCTTAACCTCTCATGTACAGCATTTGAGCTTTTAAATTTAAACTGTGTATTACAGATGTTAATCATCAGTCATTAAAAAGTTGGTAAATTTTATGAAAGCAAGATTGCTCAGTTGGGCAAAAGTACACAACCTACCTTTATCATAAATATTTTAGTTATGCAGAAATATTCTATGCATCAAAGCCTTTACCGAAGATATTACTCATATTATTAATAATGAATGACCTTGGACAAGCTGTAAACTCAAAGTATTACGCTGATCCACATTATTTGTAACCGTCATTTTAAATGAAAATACTTTATTTTTTCATCGACAAAAAGTAACAACACAGCATTTTGTTGATCTAACTAACAAGGACGGGACATTAGGTAGCCAATATGATAAAGGAATAAATTACTTTTTTTGTTTATTTCTTTAGCACATTTATTTGAACATTTCCATCAATTGTACAAGCACTGAAAACCTGTCCAATCCCTAGTTCGTCGGGCATTTTCTTTTAGTGTAACAGACATAAAAACTCCCTTGCTTTTAACAGAGCGTTTCATAATTTCTAACAACGAAAATTATTTAAACTGCAACACTTATCATTCAACCAGAGCTCAAAATATCACAAGGATCCTCAAGAGCACAACAAAGACTGTTTTAAAAGATACTTTTACCAGATACATGAGAATCCAAACTTTTTTTATCTACGTCTTTAAAATTTATCACACAGTAACAAGTCAAATTTCAGGGGCGTCCGTATACCAGAGATTATGGTACCACTTCAGAAGGGTGTCAGCCCGTCAGATTCCAGGACCGGAATTATCTGTTTTATAATCGAGAATATGTAAGCACGTATCTAAATAAATTAATCATGATATTAATTTAAGGATCTAAATTTCCAAATCTATGTATCTACAGTATATAGCTGGTAGTATTACTGTATTTCACTTTCTTTGTAAACGCGTTTTGTTCACACCCGAATCGCAGGTGGATTCTGTTTTTTGGTCTGTTATGGTCTGTAGCTCAAATCCTGCTTAACTAAAAATTAGACGCGAGAAGAGTATTATTGGACAATGTTGTGAGGCTCTGGTGGAATTTCTCTGTAAACTGAAGAGTTATAGAGGAGACAGGTTGTGTATCGCTTCTTTTGACACTTGTAAAAAAAATCATTCCAATGTTAATGCGACACGGAAGATAATGTGGTGTATTGGTCGTTAGTGAAAAAATTTAATCATTTAATCTCTTTACTGTGCACATTTTAATCCGCTTAGTATTGAATATTTATATGGAATTTTACCACTAAATGGAAATTTTAGTACCTAAGCATAAAGCGCAGAGGAGCATAATGAAGGCCATAAAGGTCATAAACGATATTAATTTAGGAACATAAACATATTATGTAAACTGTATGTTGCTGTTATTGGTATTTTAAAGAAAAAATACACACCAATACTCAATTTCTCCCAAAGTATATTGACATTTTTTATATTTCAAAATAACACATGTTCGTACTGTATGTACAGTACACAGCGGTACCGCAGGTTGAACTGTAGGGCGCAAATCCACCCAAACCCAAAAGCCCAACATATTAATGTGAATTCGCCTGACTCTGCTCGGTTTTCATCACTCTCTGCGTGAGTAGTTTTTAATTCAGTTTGAATTATAACTGTACGTACTGTCTTCGTATTTGGCCAGGGCTTTAAAGAGAGGGCGTGCCAAAATTTTTCGGTGCCGTCGTGTGCACTTTAAAGGTACCCCTGTCGCAGAAGAATTTGACCTCGGAACGTTTACCCAGCGTAATTATTGTTTCATTGCACTTTGACAGATTGTCTTTATATCAATTGTTGTCAGAATATCCCCACCTCCAAACAAGAACAAAATTGCAACGATTTTATTAACTGGCTGTTTCAGTAACCTAAAGTATATATCTAAAGTAATAATTTAACAATATATGTAAATGTTTTAAGATATGTTTATGTTGTGAATGTCTGTAGACTGTATCTTATTTTTAGTTTTTGTTTTGTTTCAAATGGCCTTGCAGATCAGATGCTGTATCAAGGAACAAAACAATTATCGCGCCCGGCTCCTCAATGGAATTGCTTTAACATGCTAATGCGTTGGTGTAACATTCTGTGTCTACAGTACATTGTGAACAAACCGGTTTCACAGGTATTTTCAACCCCCAACCAATGTTGTTTCATCGGTTGTTATCCTGTAAAGCACTTTGAGGAGCCACCTTTAAAGGCGCTATATAAAATAAAGTTTATTATTATTATTATTAATATTGATCATATTTTTCCTCCCAGAACTTGTAAATTGTTGTTGTTATTGTTGTTGTTATCCTGTAAAGCGCTTTGAGAAGCATACTGTCCAGCTTGTCAGGTGCATTCTTTTGTAAAATAATAAGTAGAGCTTTAAGCTTATTAGTGCTCCACTTACAGCAACCCAATGTAAATACATTTTGTCTCCAAACCCACCACCACTTGTATGAATCATAGCCCTGCCAAATGATGCAAATTCCGCTGCAATTGTTGTGTGCAGGAATTATTCAGTATGGCATCTCCATGTTTAAGTAAACACTGCTCTGTGTGCAAATGCAAATGCATTTAAAAAAAAGCCACCTTTAAAGGCGCTATATAAAATAAAGTTTATTATTATTATTAATATTGATGATATTCTTCCTCCCAGGACTTGTAAAATTGTTGTTGTTATTGTTGTTATCCTGTAAAGCGCTTTGAGAAGCATACTGTCCAGCATATTGTATTTCATTGCACTTTGACAGATCGTCTTATAATCACTTGTTGTTAGAATATCCCCCAAGAGGATATTCCCCCCAAGAGGATATAGAGGATATCCCCCAAGAGGTATCCAGGTAACAGTGAAACGGGCGTACAGTCTGGGGAGATCGCCCGTTTTCCATGTAAATAGTTCCCTGGTTCTGCACCCCTTGGTGTCTCTCTCTCTCTCTGTCTTTCTCTCTGTCTCTCTCTCTCCCTCTCTGTCTCTCTCGGGCCCACGCTCTTGGCGGGCTTGTCTTGTGTTTCTCTCTCGTCTGTGTGCGGGAGTGCTGCTGGCGGGTGGTGACGTAGAAGAAATAAAGCGCAGTTTTTAACTCCACAGGTTTGAGTCTCTGTGTTCCTCCTCAACGAACCCAAATTCATTACATTGGTGTTAGAAGCGGGAGGATGGACAGTGAACGGCCGATGATGTCGGACTCAGAGAAGCGCTGGTTCCCCCAGCAGCGGAGTGACCCCCTAAAGCGCCTTTTGGGGGCGAGCAGCAGCCGCCAGGGGCTGGGACGACCCCTCAGCACCGCCAGTGGCCACAGCCCTTATCAGGACTACCCCACGGTGACCTACTCAGTGGAAGGGGGGCCCTTTCCCGGTTCGCTTCAGACCATGTGGCAGGAAAGAGACGCCAGACCAGCGGGGTCCAGCCCGCCACCCCTGCTCCAGCCTGCGCCAGTGAGACCGAGCCGTTATAATGGGGAGATCCCATGGCAAATGTTTGAGGCCCAGTTCCAGATGGCGGCCTGGGCAAACAGCTGGTCTCAGGTGGAGATGGTGGGCCACCTCTCCGCCGTCCTGGAAGGGAAGCCCTGCCAGGCGTTGCTGGATGTACCTGAGGACCAGCGGTACAACTACGCGGCGTTGGCGTCGGCCCTCCTGAGGCTTTTTGGCAGGAGAGGGGAGGCGCCGGGACTGCTGCGGGCAAGGTTGTCCCAACTCTGCTGCCTAGCGGGAGAGCCACTGGGTCCAGTCGCCGCAGACGTGGCGGATGCCCACCGGGAGATAGCGCTCCAGGCGTTTCTCTGGGCCCTGGTGCCGACTGAGGTGCAGCGCCACGTGATGCTGGCTGCGCCGGTCCTCTTGGAGCAGGCCCTGGCTCTGGCTGATGCTGTATTCGAGGAGACCGGTGGGCACCAACGGAGGGGTGCACGGGGAATCAGATGGGGAGGAGGAGCACGGCGATGCTGGGGGAGTGACGATGGCTGGTCATCTGCCACCGCTGTGGGGAGAGGGGGCACATCGCCCGGGAGTACCAGGCGCTGGATCCCCGGGGACTCCGGAGGCTGTTGGGAAACGGGAGCGGGGCGGCCTAAAGGGGGGAAGGCCGCCCTTGAGCGACGCTACCCCTGCTCCGGAAAGCCAGAAACAGTGCTTCACCCCGCCTGCTGTGGGAAGGGTTGGCCACAGCCGGGGCTTATTTCTTCCCTGCCTCATCGAGGGCAGACCCTGCCAGGCCCTCGTCGACACCGGTTCGACCATCACCCTGCTGCAGCCTGGTGTCCTGCCGGGCACCGAGGCAGCTGGACCCCCAGGGCGCTCACCATGCACTTTGCCGCGAGGGTGAAACACCCCTTCTACCTTGCCCCAGTCCGCGAGGACTGTATCCTGGGGTTAGACTGGTTACAGCAAGTGGGTGGTTGCCTTGACCTGGGCGAGAGGGACAGGGTGCTGCGCCGGGGGTGGCGGGTGCCCTCCAGTGGCGAGGTCACTTGCTGCAACCAGTCCAACTCCAGGATACATTCCTCGCGGACTGGGAATGGAGAAAGAACTGTCCCCTGAGGAGCCCCTGTGTTACTCACTACCTGTTCAGACACACAGTTCTGAAGTCTCACAGACTGTGGTCTGCCAGTCAGGTAGTCAGTGATCCACGAGGTCATGGAGGCATCGACTTGCATCTCCTCCAGCTTCCTCCTTAGAAGTAAGGGCTGGATGGTATTGAAGGCACTGGAGAAGTCGAAAAACATGATCCTTACAGTGTTGCCAGCCCTGTCCAGGTGTGAGTAGGCCCTTTGCAGCATGTAGATTATTGCATCCTCCACACCAATACTGGGCTGGTAGGCGAACTGTAGGGTGTCCAGTGATGAGCTAACCAGGGGTCTCAGGTGGGATAAGACCAGCCTCTCCAGTGTCTTCATGACGTGAGAAGTCAGTACAACTGGTCTGTAGTCGTTGAGGACAGAGGGGCACCCTTTCTTTGTACCGGGACCAGGCATGATGTCTTCCAGAGCACAGGGACTCTCTCCAAGCGCAGGCTCAGGTTGAACAGTTGCTGGAGCACTCCGCACAGCTGATCAGCACAGGCCCTCAGAACTCTGGGACAGACGTTGTCTGGTCCTGTGGCCTTACCCTGGTGCAGCCTCTTCAGCTCCTTCTTCACCTGGTCAGCCGTGATGGTCACCCTGGCCTGGGGGATGGTGCTCATAGCGCTTTCAGTGCTGCAGGTGTTAATGGCGGAGGTGTTGGAGAGTGGCAGCTGTGGGGGATGGGGGGGTGAGTAGCTGTCGGGGGTTGTAGCTGTAGGCGGCCATGATTGTGGGGGGATGGAGGAGGTGTTGGGCTGTCGCAGCTGTGAAGGGTTAGGTAGCGTGTGGCTGTGCGGGGATGGGTGTTGAGCCACAGGGGGCCCTGAATCAAACCTGTTAAAAAAGTAGTTCAACTTGTTGGCCTTCTCCAGGCTCCCCTCCGTTGCACCCCCAGCCTGTTTGAAGCCAGTGATCTCTCTTATGCTGCTCCATACATCTCTCACCCTATTCCTTTGCAGCTTGTCCTCCACCTTCCTCCTGTAGGCGTCCTTGCTCTCTCTTAAATTCTGCTTTTGTTCCCTCTGTACACGCTTGACCTCTTCCTTATCCCCCCTCATAAAGGCTCTCTTCTTGTCATTCAGCAGCCTGGAGGCTACCGACTGCAGAGAATTCATCATTCTCTGCAGTGCCTTTCTTTCTCAAGAAGAGGTGTTGCTGTACCACACGGTGATCCCGTTGGCGAGGATGCTCTAGATGGTGTAGCGGTAGAAGTTCACCGACACAGGTACTGGCATCCCCCATCGTTTGAGGAACCTCAAGAAATAAAGGCGCTGCTGAGCTTTCTTCAAGATAGAGTCCATGTGCACAGTCCAGGTTAGATCATTAGAAATATGAATTCCCCAAAACCTAAAGCTGGTGATTGTTTCCACTTCCGTTCCATCAACACTGAGTGGGTTGTGAGTGTGTGGCCTGTGTCTCCGAAAGTCCACTATTAGCTCTTTCATTTTATTTATCTAAACAATTAATTGAAAGTTATCAGATTAAACTGATAAGGCCCCATACCCCAACCAACAACACAATAATGGAAATCAAAGGTATTTTTAGTGTACTTTGTCTTCCTAAAATAATAAATGTTGAAGATGAACAAGCCAGTAAATATGTGTGAAATTATATAACTCAGTTTGAATGAAAAAAATAAACATTGCCTCTCAGCATTTAGAATTAAACATAAATATTATCATGTAGTAACAGAAGATAACTTCTCCCACACTATGAATTATGCCATGAAAAATAAAATGAGGGAGAAGAAATAAAACACTGCTCAAACAGCTGTTCTCAGTATCAGATACTGAGCATACTGGAATTTCTTCCGTAAATGTGGAAATTTTAAAAAGTCTAAACAAAACCAGACTTCCTATAACCTGTTCCATCAATGCTATAAAATATAACAATTATATAAAAACATATAAGAAACAGTTTTCCAAATATGGAATATGAGTAAATCAATACAAATGTGTTAACAATAACTGAAAACACAAAATGAACTAATTTGACTGTGTTCTATGTGTTCAGCCACGTGTTTGCTTATGAGTGGCACTGTGGCTCGGCGGTCAACATTGCTTCCTTGCATTACCGGGGGCCTGGGTTTGATCTGTGTGGAGTTTGTATGTTCTACCTAATGTTCATATGGATTTTCTCTGGGTGCTCCAGTTTCCTCCTACAATTAAAAAACATACTTGTAGGTTAATTGGTTTGTGGGAACATTGGCCCAGGTGTGTGTGTGCCCTATAATGGCACAATGGCCCTGTCCAGCGTATCCTGCTTTGCACCTGCTGCTTGCTGGGATAGGCTTGGGCTCCTTTGCAACCCCTAAATTGTGTGAAACAACTAGAAAATGAACAGATATTTGTAATGAAAAAGTTACTTTTCTTGTTAATATAAGCTAAAATAAGTGAACTGGAATTAGCAATCAAATGTTCCACTAAAAGTGATAGTGCATGCTGGCCATCACTTGTGTTTTTATTTACTTTATCTTTTTTCCCTTTTTTCTTTTTGTAGATACGTTTTGAAAACTGCTGACCTTGTCTATTTGTAATCCCTTTTTTGAAAAAAATAATTTAACAGTTAATATTCGGTACTTATAGTCATCTGTGTCATTATGTCCCTCCTTACAGTGATTGTCTGCCTCTGCTTGACAGGTTCTTCCTTGGTTTGGATCAGCAGCTAGTCTACAGCAGATAGTTTTTGCTTGGTGGTTTACCTGTTTCTCTGAGGAACTACTTGCTTATGTTACTTCTGGGGATTGAATGCAGCCCCAGGTTATCAAGGACTGGCTGCTGGCCTGCTAGATGGTTTGTTATTTTCAGAATTTGTACCTTGAACTTGAACTTGAACTTTACTGCCATATGTAACCGGTACTGGTACAATGGAATTCTTACTTACAGAAAGTCTCTCGATTGTAAAACAAGTGTAAAAACCAAGACAAAGTGCAAACAGTGCATCAAGACAATGTACAAACAAACAATAGACAATGTGCAAGTAAACATGTAGACAGTTTGAATGTAAACAATACAGACGTGTAAACAATGACTGGAGATGTGCAATAGATAAGAAATCATAAAGAGGTAGATGGTGATGGTGTAGGTGTGGTCCAAGGGGGATGGCTAAATGTGTTCACCAGTCTTACTGCTTGTGGATAGAAGCTATTGAAGAATCTAGTGGTAATTGTCTGTATGCTCTTATATCTCTTGCCTGAGGGCAGTGGGGTGAAGAGCTCATGCCCGGGGTGGTGACTGTCCTCTGTGATGGCAAGAATTCTACCACGGCAGCGGTCCTCATAGAGCTGTTTAGTCTCGGTGAGACCGCAGCCGATGATCTTCTGGGCCATATTGACCATTCTCTGCAGTGCCTTTCTTTCTCGCGAAGAGGTGTTGCTATACCACACGGTGATCCCGTTGGTGAGGATGCTCTCGATGGTGCAGCGGTAGAAGTTCACCAACACATGTATTGGCATCCCCCATCGCTTGAGGCACCTCAAGAAATAAAGGCGCTGCTGAGCCTTCTTCATGATCGAGTCACTGTTCACAGTCCAGGTTAGATCTTTAGAGATGTGAATTTCCAAAAACCTAAAGCTGGTGACTGTTTCCACTTCCGTTCCATCAATACTGAGTGGGCTGTGAGTGTATGGCCTGTGTCTCCGAAAGTCCACTATTAGCTCTTTCGTTTTCTTTATGTTCAAGTCCAGGTTATTGCTATGACACCACCTAAGCAGCTGTACAACTTCATCCATGTAAGTGGACTCGTCATCATCACTGATCAGTCCTATTATAGTGGTGTCATCGGCAAACTTAATGATGCGGTTGTTGCTGTGTCTTGCTGTGCAGTCGTGAGTAAATAGGGAGTACGACCTTGGACTCAGACAGCAGCCTTGTGGGGTTCCAGTGCTCAGGGTGAGTGGTGTTGATGTTTTATTGCCTATCCGCACCACCTGTGGTCTCTCGATAAGAAAGTCCAGCAGCCAGTTGCAGACAGAGTTGCAAAGACCTAATCCCCTGAGCTTTGTCACCAGTTGACTGGGTATGATGGAATTGAATGCTGAACTGTAGTCCACAAACAGCATTCTCACATACGAGTTCTTAGTGTCCAGGTGTTCCAAGGCTGTATGCAAAGCCAGGGAGACAGCATCATCCACTGATCTGTTGTTCTGGTAGGCGAACTGCAAGGGGTCCAGGGACTCTGTGATGGAGGAGTTGATGTGTGACAACACCAGTTTCTCCAGGCATTTCATCACCACAGATGTTAATGCTACTGGGCGGTAATCATTCGGGCATGTCACTTTTGTCTTTTTAGGGGGTTGGAACAATAGTGGTTTTTTTAAAGCAGGTGGGGACCATGGACTGTGACAGGGAGGAGTTAAAGATGTCCGTAAGCACTGTGGTCAGCTGGGCTGCACATGTTCTTAGGACTCGAAGTGGTATCCCATCAGGCCCTGCAGCCTTACGGATTTTCACCCTGCTCAGAGTCTTCTGCACGTCCTGCTCTGAGAGTTTCAGAACAAACTCGCCCTGCACACTTGAGGTCTTCTCAGCATTGCCCGTGTTCAGAGCATCAAAGCGGGCATAGAAGTGGTTCAGCTCGTCAGGCAGGGATGCGTTGTTCATGTCAATCTCCTGGCTGCAGCCCTTGTAGCCTGTGATTGACTGTAATCCCTGCCACAGCCTCCGGGTGTCAGCGCACTGCGTTTCGAGCCGCACTCTGTAGCTCCGTTTGGCGCGTTTTATGGCTTCCTCTAATGCATACCGTGATTTCTTGTACAGCTCTTTGTCCCCCGATTTGAACGCGATGGATCTATCTTTTATTTTATTGCGAATGTCGTTGTTGAACCATGGTTTCTGATTGGGAAATGACCTAATTTTCATTTCTGGTACACAAATGTCGGTGCAGTATTTAATATAGCTGGTGACCGCGTCCGTATACTCATTTAAATCTGTGTCGGGAGCTCTGAATGCGTCCCAGTGTGTACTATCAAAGCAGTCTATTAACTTGCTTTCCGCCTCCTCAGACCAACAACGCACTGACCTGTTCGCAATGGGGGAGGTCTTCAGCTTCTGTTTGTACTCAGGAAGCAACAGGAGAGCGATGTGGTCCGACTTACCGAAACTTGGTTTGGGAAGCGCTTTGTATGCTCCTTTTATTGTTGTGTAGCAGTGATCCAAAATATTGCCTCCTCTTGTCGGTACAGTGACATGCTGAATGTATTTTTGCAGTACTTTCCTCAGATTGCAGTGGTTGAAGTTGCCAACTACAATTGAGACGGCTTCTGGGTGGGAGTTTTCGTGCTTGTTGATAATGTCGTGGATTTCGCTATGTGCTGCTTCCACGCAGGCTTGAGGTTGAATGTAAACGGTTGTGATAATAGTAGCGGAAAACTCCCTCGGCAAATAAAAGGGTCGACATTTTATGGTCAGGTGTTCTAGATTCGGCGAGCTGGATTTAGAGATTACCTTCACGTCGGTGCACCACTTGCTGTTGACCAGGAAGCAAACGCCTCCGCCTTTGTGTTTGCCGGTTGCTTGGTGGTTTCTGTCCATGCGGTAAACGGTGAACCCCTTTGGCTGGATGGCGTTGTCCGGGATGCATGCATTCAGCCAGGTTTCAGTGAAGGCATAAACACAGCAGTCCCTCAGGTCCCTTTCCGTGTTGATCCGACAATGTAGCTCATCTATCTTATTGTCCAGTGACTGAACATTAGCTAACAAAATAGACGGCAGCGGTGGTCTGTGCGGACGCCTTCGTAGTCGCGTTAGTACGCCGCCTCGTCTCCCCCGGCGTCTGCCCACCTGTTGTTGTTGTTCGCCGCATCTTTGTCCGATCCAGCAGCTGAGGTCCGGTACGTGAAAAAAGTTGTTTGATGACATTAAGGAGTCTGTCCTCAGGTTTAAAAGCGTTTGTCTATCATAAGTAATGACAGACATTGAGCGTCCAACACAAAACAAGAGTATTAACGTATAAATAAACATTAAAACAGACACACAACGAGAGAGCTTTCTGTAAACCGTCGCCATCTTTCCGGCGCCGGAAGTCATGTCAACATTGGGTTTAGTGACATAGTGATTGTGTATATTTGGGAAACTGACTTTTGGATCCACCAATTGTGTGTAAATGGGTGTGAAATGTGCTGTTATTTTGTTTGGGCTGCAAGACTTTTTGCTTCAGTTTGTGAATTCAGCTAAAGTCAGCCTGGTTTTGTTTTATATTTTTGCCTGGATAATATTCAGCAAAAGGTTATCTCAGGGTGAGTTAATTTACTCCCTGGCTGTATGTATCTCTTTTTCCTTGGGAATCAGATTTTTTCCCTTTCATTTCTATGATGTTGCTGAATTATTTTAGTAAGCTTCTATTCTAAAGGTTCTCCGTTTATCTCCACAACCAATATCTTAGAGGTGTTGTTATTTACACCAGAGCTGGGGCTGCACCTCAGTCAAACTTTCAGTATTAATAGCTATAATAAATCTAGACTGTTTTAAATCCAGTGTTGTGCAGGGGTAGTCATGGTGTTCCACATGGATCTGTGGTTGGACCTTTATTATTTAGTATTTACTGTTGTCTCTTGGTTTGATTATTTCCCTCATGGAGTTGGAATTTACTGCTATGCTGATGACTATCCATTTTCTTGCAGACTAAATTGGAAAAATTCCTGCAGGTGCTTATCCGATATAAAAAATATGGATTCACCTTTTTTAAGATGAACCGTGACAAAATTGAAGATATGCTCACAGGCTTCCAATATCACCTTTCTGAAGTTGTTGACTGATTTGTTGTTGATTGTGTTGAAATTACAATCTTGAAAGGGGGAACAGTGCAGGGTGTTGACTGCTCAGTCAAACAGAAAGGGGAAAAACACGGTTTGCTCCCAGCCCAGCAGCTACTGCTGAATAATTCTATATTCAGGCATACCGGCAAAAGTCCAACTGTACTGCTCCAGTGATTAAGTGGGCATATGGTGGTAGCTAGCTGGTTGTGAGGTCCTCTTGGTGGCTAGACCTTGGGCAAAATTCTGTCTTTATGTACAGGCTCAACTTCTAACTCAGCGTTTCAGGCAAAAGTTTAAATCCAAAGTTTAGACAACAAGTGTAGCAGGCACATGGTTCTGTTGTCAGTCAGCCAAGGTGGTTCAGTGAAGGGGGGATCGCAGTTAGAGGTGATGCACTGTTTTTTTTTTAACTGGGGAAAATATAGTTGGTGATTGGTCAAGAAGTTACCAGGTGGAGTGGGTAACCATACCGTGCAGGTCCCTGTTTGGTTGGTCATCTTGTTCAATGATAGACCATGGCCAATGACTTTAAGGAATTTGATGAGGAAGATTTTTTTAATGGAAGTTAACCATACTACATATAGTTGATGTAGAGAGTTTGATGTAGTTTGGCTCTCTTTACAGGAAAACTTTCCAGAAGATGTTCTCTTCTGTCCTTTGGGAATGAGAAGTCATCAGAGACTAAAAAAGGCAGGTGCGGTGTATACATTAAATTTTAAATAGGTTATTAACCTTTGGATCAGAGATAACCACTTACTGTGTATCTTAAATAAAACATTGGAGGAAATAAAAATCTTGTGGATTTCAAGTATCTTGTAAAGGAACATAAATTAAATTACTGTATGTATAGTTATGTATATTATACCTGAAAAAGGAAGACATAGTGCATTTCATGCATAATATACCATTATAACACATTTTTTTTCATTAAATGGGTTTAGCTTAATATAACAATAATCAAATACCTATTAGTTGTGCTGTGGAATTCAGGCCACTTGCTTAAACATCACTATTTCAGATTTGTTGAAGGAAATTATTTTCATCAGATAGAGGCTAAAGCAATGTTTCAAGCTCACTTTACATAGAGAACATGTTCTCATTACACACAGTCAATATTCTGAGCACAATTACTTATAATATTTTCATGTCAGTGTTTAAAGAGAGAAAGTAATTATATTTTCCACACAGGTACACAAAATTCAAATAGCCTAAATTATAACCTTATTATCATTATTAGGAAAATGAAGGTTAGTTTTGGATATTAAACAGTTTTTCTCTTAAAGATAAATAAATAAATTGTAAATGCACTAGGAATTTGACATTAAAAACAAGATTAATATTTATAATAATAACATTTCTTCCATAATAACGTCTGCTATATGGAGGTTAACAAAAAGTGTCATTGCCGTTGCATTTTATAGTTCCATTCCAGGTAAAACAAAAAAATCTAATTATTTTTAAAAAATTAAAAATAGTGCTTTAATTTGGTAATTCCTTTCAAAATAATATTTATTGTCCTAGCACTTTCTCATGTATTTAAGATGGTGTTGTAGTTGACACCATTGCCTTATAACTCTATGGTACTGGCTTTAATTCCAGCTTGGTGTAATTGGCAGTGTGGACTTTGTGTGCACTCTATATATTACATGGGTTCCATCTGGGGGCTCTCATTTCCTCCCTCCTAAATTTCTAGCTACATTAAATTGTACCTACATACTAAGGCCCTGTTGCTCATAGTATGTAGATGAGCTTGGGGGACAAATTTGAGGCCAAAATCAGACAAACAAAGGTTGTGAGGTGGGGAGTAGGAAAGTAATAAATCAGACAAGATAATAAATCAATTAACACATAACCTGATAGGAAGCACAAGTGACTCCAGTACAGGAATAATGTGATCACTTGCATGCAGCCTGTTCAGGATTCTGGGCACACTGAAGATTGTTCAGTGAAGATACCCCAGCAAGCAGGAGGTTGCAGTAATCAATTCTAGAGAAGACGAATGTGTTGAGCAGCATCTACAGACAGGGTTACTGGCTTTTCATTGTTGATGTGAGGTGCCAAGAAGCATGACTTCAATTTTGTTACAGTTCAAAAGAAAGAAATCCTGAGCCATCTATGTTTTTATGTCGGAGATAAAGAGAGTGCAGAGATAGCCACTTCAGTGCCAGGTTTACTATGGATGTAGATTTGAGTATAATCAGTATATAAATGATCATTCAAACCATATGGTCTTAATATCTGACCAAGTGGGAACATGTAAATGCTGAATAGTATGGGGCCAGTATCGAGCTCTGAGGAACACCAGACTTAATGAACCCAACCTTAATCTTATTTGCAATGAGATTGTTATTTAATTGAATAGCATCAGCATGTTCTAAAAATTTAGCAAGAAAAGAACTCCTAAATACAGGCAACCTGAGCTACCATAGGCCTGTACTAAACTTGCAGCTCCCCAGAGGCCCACTGAGGCCCACTCCACTCTTCTCAGTAGATAGTTCTATTACCTTATAGCTGCTGGAGACTCAGCTCAGCAAGTCTCATGAGATCAGTGGCTTCTGGAAGGAAGCTGAAGGAAGCTGAATGTCACTCACCCTGTTCTGTTCATTCCCAAATATGCTAATGACACCAGATGAATCTCCAGATATTAAATGTGACATTTCTTTAACTAACCAAAAACACAAAAAATAAATGTGTATGGTCTTTACCTGTTACATTCTGTATCTTACAAAAGTGCATCATAAGAGACAGCATTCCTGTTCATAATAATTTGTCCCATTTTAATTCCATTCAACATTAATAATATATAAATGAGTCATAAGATTTAAAGAATGTTTAAAAAACAAAAAATCTCAAATTAAAAGTAGAAACTCCAATACTTTAAAAGGTAGTATCTTGTTCATTTATTGGAAGCAATAGAAATCATCATAATATTGTCACTTACTAACCAGATTCATGTTAGCACTTGTATTCTGCTCTAGAGGAGATATGGCCAATTGCAGTATAATGATCATATATCATACCAAGATTTAAAGATCCTAAACCACTAAACAGGCCAACAAGAGAGATAATCCCACCTTCTACCTAAACAGAATACAACCTACAGTTAATAATCTTTCTATTAATCCGGATGCTACACAGTGAATAGGAATAGGAGAGTTCATTTTTTACCTAGGGATTCTTTATACAGAAAGTCAGATTTTGCTGATAACAATAGAATGATAAGCTCTCTCCACAAGGTTCAGTTAACTTAAATCTGATTTTTATGGATGATCTGAACAAGGACCTCTTGACTGGCAAAACCTTCTTCTGTTTCGTTTCTTTCTGTCTCCTCTCGTTTCCTTCATCTCTCTCCAGCTCTCTGACTGTCTATGTTATGTTTTCCTGAACTGTTGAGAATTCTTAAACATTTACCTAGAACTTAATTAAACAAGATAATCAATGCCCCCATCTTCATTACTTTTGTTCTACTTGCTTTGAAACCCCAAAACCTGCAAAGTTGAGACTAGCCAGTCTAGCCATTAGCCATTGTCTCCAGTTTCTTATAACATCTTAATAGCCATTTCCAATAACAATAACACTTCACATTATAATTCTTGAGAGTTAAACTATTTCAAATAATAATAACTTTGATAAAGTTAAGTTCACAATGTTAAATAAATCAATAAATTGTATTTTGTATATTTAGAGTCTGTGGGTGTTAGTTATTGTGTTTGATTGAGGAACCTGCAAGGTGAATACAATGACTATACAGATGCAGCCATTCAAAATGCACGGTACAAACCCGTACCGCACGCAACTACCCACAAGCCACTGCGGCGTACCGCGGTATGTGATTGGCTGGCCAAAATGACCAAAAGGAGCACTCGTGGTGCATTGGTCAGTAGTGAAAAGATTTAATCATTTAATCTCTTTATTGTGCACATTTTAATCTGCTTAGTATTGAATATTTATGTTCCTAAATTAATATCGTTTATGACCATCAGATGCGTTATGCTCCTCTTCTTTTTATGCTCAGCTACTAAAATTTATATGGGATTTTACAAAAAAAGGGAAATTTTAGTAGCTGAGCATAAAAAGAAGAGGAGCATAACGTATCTGATGGTCATAAACGATATTAATTTAGGAACATAAACATATTATGTAAACTGTATATGGCTGGTATTGGTATTTTAAAGAAAAAATACACACCAGTATTCAACTTTCTTCCTAAACATTTTAATCATCAAAGTCTTACATGTGATTATTTTGGAAATGTTTTTATGTGCTCCTTCTGACCACATTAAGTTTATATACTTTGTGAAAACTGGTAGGTTTCTATGAATACGCTCGTTATTGGAATAAACAAAAGCATACTTTTAGAATTTGATTAATAGGGAATATAATATGGAATTGCATATCTAAAGACATTAATAATGATATAATTATATTCATATACTGTAGCTTAAATCCTGCTAAACTAAAAATTAGACACAAGAAGAGTATTATTGGACAATGTTGTGAGGCTCTGGTGAAAATGGTTAAATTTCTCTGTAAACTGAAGAGTTAAAGAGGAGATACATTGTGTAAGAAATCAATAATGAGATATAATGATGTGTTCCTGCTTAACTTAGACATTGCATGATTGTAAAAGCTATAAAAACAGGTTTCAATAGTTAATAACTACTTCTTGTGCACGGAAAACGGGTGATCTTTCATCCATCGTGGTCAGCCTAGAATCTTTGTTTACACTCTAAGTTTAACTGTTTTTCTTTCTCACCCGCTGCGATTCGGGCACAGAAAGGTTCATTAAAAAAAAAGTCAGACAGGCAGAGGGTAGGGTGAGGGATGAAACTGTTACCTGTCCTGGATAAAGTGATTCGAAAATAGGTGGATTTACACCTGTGAAAAGCATTCCAATTTTAATGCGATATGGAAGATATTATTCATAATAAATTATCTTGTATGGTCTGTAAACTTAAAATTTATAAAGGAGACACGTTGAGTATTGCCTCTTTTTACACTTGGAAGAACATTCCAATGTTAATGCCACAGTGAAGATATTATTAATAACCTTTTAAATCTGAGATCTAAAGGGAGATCTCTCCTCTGCCTGACGCCTGAGGTCCCTGCTAGCTATTCAGAGGGAAAGGTGGTGACGTCACCGCGCAGGCGAGCAGGCACAGCCTGTAATGTTGAGCATATGCGTTAAATATATTTAGATCTTTAAATTAATATCATTATTGATTTCTTTAGCCTCACAACATTGTCCAATAATACTCTTCTTAAACTTAATATGGTCAGAAGAAGCACATAAAAACGTTTCCGAAATAAGACTTTGATGCTTAAAATGTTTAGGGAGAAAGTGGAATACTAGTGTGTATTTTTTCTTTAAAATACCAATACCAGCCATATACAGTTTGTAATGTAGGGATGTCTTCAGTATATGTCTTTATTTAGTGGTTACATTAGTGACAAAGGCTAAACTTTTAGCTTCATTAATGTAAAGCTTCAGCTTTATACATGTTTGTAATGACAAAATAGTGTTGATAATATTTATTGTCAGTAATGATATCAGTAGCATTTTGCCGTCTTTCGGATGAGACGTAAAACCGAGGTCCTGACTCTCTGTGTTCATTAAAAATCCCAGGGTGTTTCTCGAAAAGAGTAGGGGTGTAACCCCAGCATCCTGGCCAAATTTCCCATGCCTCCTAATAATTCCCCTCTATGAATTGGCTACATTACTTTGTCCCCCCAACCCCCATTCCGACGGGGCGACACGTCGGTTGGAGTATTCTCGTTCGCATTTAATGGCAACGTCAGCTCAAAGATTTGGTTCAAACCACCAAATGGAGACGGGCGTGCCGACAAGCGGACCCTGCTGATGTGGGATTAACGCTAGGATGAGAGAGATATCAGTAGCAGTTTGAAATTATTTGTTGTTATTAATAAATGACTTAGTTTCGAACATGTTGTGATATTTAGAAATATAAAAAATGTCAATATAGTGTCCATAATATTTGCTATTTTAGAATTTAGATACAAAGAAATGTTTATTTGTTAAAAGAAAACTCATGCTTATAAGTCAGTCATTTAAGCCATCACGCCACAGACGCAGTCACATGGAAAGCAGTGAAACAGCCATACACATATCAATAGAAAGTCTTATACTACTGTTTGTGCTACAGTATATGAATATAATTATATCGTTATTAATTTCTTAAGATACGCAATTTAATATTATATTCCCAATTAATCAAGTTCTAAAAGTATGCTTTTGTTTACTCCGATAACGAGCGTATTCGAAGAAAAGGTTAAAACTATCAGTTTTCACAAAGTATATAAACTTAATGTTGTCAGAAGGAGCACGTAAAAACATTTCCAAAATAACCACATGTAAGACTTTGATGCTTAAAATATTTAGGAAGAAAGTGGAATACTGGTACCAGCCATATACAGTTTATATAATATGTTTATGTTCTTAAATCAATATCATTTATGAGCATATGAAAGGCATGGTGAATTGGAGATTCTCAAAACTTACTTTGTATGACTGGAAAATACGTGATCGGATCAACGAAATGCTGTGGTGTTACTTTTTGTCAATGAAAAAATAAAGTATTTTCGTTTACAAAGATGGTTACAAAGAATGTGGACCAGGGTAATACTTTGAGTTTACAGCTTGTCCAAGGTCATTCATTATTAATACTATTAGTGATATCTTCGGCAAAGACTTTGATGCCTAAAATATTTCTTCATAATTAAAATATTTATGATAAAGGTGGTAGGTTTTGTACTTTTATCCAACTGACCAATTTTGCTTTTATAAAATATACGAACTTCTTAATGTTTAATGATTAACATGTTGTAATACACAGTTTAAAGTTAAAAGTCTAAAGAGTATACAACTTAAATTCTCAATTGAATAAAAATTGTCCCTCAGCAGTGATAGTGATTCGAAATCGGGTGTTTTCTGGTGACAGTTCAAATGCTGTACATGAGAGGTTAAGCTTTATTAGCTCCACCTGGCGGTTTTACAAGGTGGTTCCGGATACTATTAACATAATCTGTAATTTGCATGTGGTAAAATGCAGTAAAACGCGATTTGATGCATTTTGATGCGACACGCCAACCGCGTTGTACCGCAGCGTACCCCGCTCGTTTTGAATGGCTGCATCTGTACCTGATGACATTCTACCCAATCATTCTAACCAATCACTAAGTCGTCGATGTACTTTTGAAATCACTGTTCTGATTTCTAATTTATTGTTCTAATTGTTTTGTTAAATTAAGAACCCTCACATCTCTACAGTGCAGTCAGACATTCACAATATGTACAGTATTAATAAAAAAAGTTTAGGCTGCACTAAAAAATGTTTTAAAATAGTAGATTCCAATTAAAGAAATGAAGTACATCATGTCAGTGGATCCCAGCTTTGATCCTAGGGGACCATTGTCTTCTGGTTTCTACTACAGCTGAGTTCTAAATGTCCAGTGTTAATAAGTTGATAGGCTTTGTTTATTTAGACTTTGGCTAAATTCTTTCTGTATTCAGTCATGATTTTCTGCACTAACTTCCTATTTAAAGGGTACTGTTGAGCTGAACTTCAACATACAGAACTTTAATTTGTTTATCCTTAGTTCTGAGTAAACAGTTTTAAGGCAATTATCAATTTCCAATGAACAGACACAGGTGGCAATGACTGTTCAAATACCCACACAATTATTTTTTTTTGCCTTTTGCAATGGACCAGTTGGTTACAATTCAGCAGTTCTGAAACTCAGGAATTGATACAGGGTTTATACAAATGGCATACTAATCTGACCTTTTATGACCTGAAAGCAATTTTTAAAATATGCCCTGAATATTACTCAGAAATCAATTAACCTGTGATTAAAAACTCTTTTGGGGCAGAAACCACAAGACACCATGCTCTCCTACAACCAGGGTTGGGAACCACTACAATATATTGCAAGCACATTTAAAAAAGGATAACAGATTAAAATCAGTGTAGAAAATAATATTGCTAATGAGGCTGTAATAAAAACTAAATGATTTTCAGCCACAAAAGAATGGTGAAGGGAGCAGAGGAGTCTCAAAGACGTTTAGGAGATTAAACGAATATGGCTAATGTATTAAAAGAAATTTAAACTCAGGTGTTTTCTAAGGAAGAAAATGACACTATGCCTCAAGTTGAGAAAAGACACATTTGTACTTTAATATCATGCACATAAAATATACACTAGTATTACAGGTATTAGAAACACCTATAACAAACCTTTATGATCCAGTGATATTCTACTAATTGTGCTTAAGGAAAGCAAAAAAGTAATGCTTTTCATAGATCATTAAAAAAAGAACCAATGGCTTCAGTAGACACATTTCTTTTATTTTTCAGGCTATATGAATAAGAACTAAAAATGCAAACAATTTCACCATATCTAGCTAAAAATGCAGATTTTAAGTCTCAGGATGTTATGTTTTCATTGCACATCATACTAGTGAGACATTTATTTAGACATTTAGACATTTATTTCTAAACGTATTTATTTAAAATAATGTATGTATTTAAATTAAGGATTGTTTACGACTTTCTGAAAAAAGACATGTTGTCTTCCAGCCAGGAGATATAGCAGTCTGGAATTAGCAACCCAGCTATATTGTTTATGCAGATGCCATGACTTCTTTCAAGAAACAGCTGAATGAGATCCTTGGGTCAATTACCTACTATAAAACCAAATGAGGTAAAAGTGTTGTATAGCCTAGCCTCTCATTTGTAACCTTCCTTATATTCTAATGTTACTGAAGCAAGATGACTTTATTATTATTATTTGCTCCCCCCACAGTATTTGAAGCAGAAGGAAATAATCATGCAAAAAATGAAACCACCACTGAAGAACTTGCTGCCTGAAATTAATAGTGGAAATGTGAATAATGCCAGTCCACTCTACAAACCCCAACTTCAACTTAGAATGCTTTGTTGAAAATTGATGTCAGTGATATCTTTAAAATATATTAAGTAGGTAGGTTAGGTCCCCTTTCCAGGCCATAAAAGTCCATGGGGGAATGGGGGGCAAGGGCCATCATTTTTCTCAACCATCCAACACTGGAAGTGGAGGTGATGCAGTCAGCATCACGCTCTGGTCAACCTATTGCCCCCAGAAGGATTAACCCCTGGTACTCATTTGAAAAAGCAGGCTGAGTGGACCTGGGAGCCGTCTGGAAATAATAAGAGAAAGCTACATCACTTGCCTCTACCTGGGATTGAACCCAGGACCTTCCAGTCAGAAGCTAGACACCCTTGCCATCTGAGCTACTGTACTACAGCTCTGCAGTATATTAAGTACTTACTGTATATCATCTAAGTAAATAAAAACTAATTTAGTATTTTAGTTTTGATCTGTTTAGGACCATGGATTGATGCATTGTATGCAATGATCAGTTTCTTTTGTGCAACTGGTGATACTACATACTAGTTCTGAGATTTTTAGTTTTAGAAGAATCTTTCTAATGTTTCACTTTGTTGTCTATATAGAGTGACATGTTACTTATATAGATGTAACATGTGATACAGTACATGTTACAGGTAAGCCTCCTTCTTGTTGCAATTACATCAACCATGGTTAAATTTTTTCCCATAAGTGTATTCTAAAGGTTTACTAATTGCAACAGTTTAAGACTTTTTTCCAGAGGTTCCAATAATTAACCCAGGTATGTTGCAGATATAGGCAGCTTAAGTCCATCTCTTTTAAATATTTGAGGAGCCACATTTGCACAATCTCCACCCCAGTTTTAACAGTTTTAACACTTCTTATAGAAACACTTTTATATTAATATTAATGAATGGTTTAACCAAAAAGATTACTTAACTCTTAAAATGTCACAAAAAACATAGCCCTTATTTTGTACTGTACCCAATGATACCACATAATTTGCAACAGATTTGCAACCTGTAGAACAGGATAATTCCTTTAGTAAATCTATGACCTAGACTTGTATCCCAGAATTTACTGAAACAGTAAACAGTAAACAGTATTTATTTACAGACTGTGCCCTGATGTCCACATTGGCAAGATAGGAAAAAGATCAACCAAACTTGTAGATCAGTGAGGATTAACACATCTCTCCAAATCAACAGCACACCTTTTGTTTCTTTCCTGATGGTAAAATTGATCTTACATTCAAGATCCTTTATAACAAATTCAAAGAATACCATAGAATATAGAACTGAAATGATGAAACTTCTATCCATCAATTTTCTAACTGCTTTATCCAATTATATGGTCATGGGTCAGCCAAAGCCTATGCCGGCAAGCAACTTTGGACTGCTGAAGGAAACCAGAGCCCCACGAGGCAGCTTTGCTAACAACAGTACCACTGTGATTCCCTATTATGAACCTTTCTCCTTAGATATTCATGAAAATCGTATATACAAAGTTAACATAAGCTCTTCAAAGCAATTCTTAAAATCTCACAAATATCATTGCCCTTGTTTAGTAGTCACTATTTACTTATTCTCTGCAGCTTTACCATTTTTTACTATAAATCTGGGCCACAGACTTGTAACTCAGAATTTAATAATGGATTGAAGAGTAGGCTTTTTTTAACACATCATTGCATGTTTAGATATGTTGTTGAATTTTTTGGTATTCAGAATACACAAAAGAAAATATTTGTGGTTTGATTAAATGCAGTGAGAACAGTGAGATTTCATATAGGGGTTTCAGTCTTTAAATATTTTAGACAGATGTAGGATTAATTCCTTTGCCTTTTAAAAATAAATTCATACTGGGAGTTTCAAGCATGCTGGTGTTAGTATAACAAGGCCTTTGAGGATGCTGTTTTTCATGTTCACTGCTTTAATAAATGTTGAGCTGTGTAATATTGTAGGCTTGATGTGATGTAGCTTACCCAAAGCCTAACCTTTGCAAGCAAAGCTTAAAACTGCCTTGTTGAAAGATTTATAGCATCATACAAGTTTTACACCACTGAGTGCACTAATGGGTTTTAGTGGCAAATCCCAAGGGGCTCATTGCGCATGTAAAATTGGAAAGCACAGAGCACTTAAGGTAGCAAAAAAGTCAGGTTTACATAAAAGTTGCAGGTAGCTCAAAAATTGTTAAAATGTGTTCCAAAACTTAAAGACTTCATAGTGACATTCACTACCTTTAAAACTACAGCCCTTCAATAAAAAAGACAAGCAATTATGGTCTCTGAAATAAGAGTTTTACTGTTATTAAGATCCTTTCCTAGAAATTAATTGCTTCCTGAGATTGTATATTAAAACTTTGCCTGGAATTAAAGCTACTTTATGTACATGTCGCAGCAAAGAAAGATCAATTTTGGAAGTCTAACATTACATTTGAAGTGAAAAAAGCTATCTGTATATTAATTTATTTATTGTATTCTTTTTAAATTGAAACAGACTGCCTTTTCAAGAACACTAAAATTATCTGCATGTGCCTGTAGGAGCTTTAGAACAAAGTCAGTGTCTCTTCTTAACAACATCCTCTTATCACAGTAGATGAAAAGTGACTACAATACAATTAAATGAGCACTTTTTAACTATTTATTGTAATAACTTTTACATTCGATTTTATTTCCTTATGACATTTTAGTACAATTGACATCGTTGTTTTTCCTGAGAATTATTTGATTTGGGTGTTGTTCATTATTTTGTTATGTAAATGATAAACTGTAGTATCTCTAATTCTGTAGTATGAAATTAAATAATGAATAAAAAGTATGTATGTAGCAACATTGCATGTAAGATACACTTAGAAAATGTACAATATTAAAAATAATGTGAAAACTAGTCATTCTAGTTTCATGCTTTGACAAAAAAAATTGAACAGTTGAAATATTTCATATTTCATAAACACATTTGTTGTGAATAATTAACAAATATCATGATAGAAAAATGTCACCTTGTGATGATTGCAGAATAAAGAGTAACTGTAATTGTGGTGAAAAATGAATTGGAAATTTGTTATTCAATAAAGCAACAAAAAAAGATAAAGCTCTTAAGCATAAAATTAACCTCAAAGTGGCAGGGATAAACATGCCTAAATAAAGACAATCTATCAGTACTTCATTTTGCCATCTTTTGAGCTGTTAGGAAGAAAAAGAAAATAACTGTTGCAACTACTACTGCCCCAGTAACAGAAGATCAAGGACGACGTCTACAAAAATGGTCAAATTGACAGCCTGGAAAAGATGTGACACATGAATTTAGAGATGATGACTAAATTCAAGAGCAAAAAATTCTACAGTTCAACACTGGAAAAATAGAAAAGAATATCAATGGAAAGAAATCAAAATGTAGATCTTTGCTAAAATAAAAAGAAATCACCAGAATTTCCAACTGAACACATGAAAAATCCTGATTTCTGATGATTTGATGATAGAAAATGCATTTTTCTTCATCAAGTAAGAAACAAGAATCTAAAGAAAAGTTCCTCTTGTCCAATTTCCAAACGTGGTGGAGGTTATGAGATTGTTTGGAAGCATGAGCTTTTTTATGACTTACTTTGATGCCACTTAAAAATCATACATCCAATATAATTTTCTTTGTGCCCATTACTGCTGATACATGTTCAAAGAAGTTATTTAAGTAAGGTCTACCTTCTCTAAATCCACATTGACTTACCATAGAGTCCTGTTGCCATAGAGATTATCCTTAGTTTGGTTCTAATTATTGTCTTTATAACCTTCCTTCCTGTCTTATCAATGGAAAGGAAAATGCATTGATATATTATTTAGTTCAGTTTTTTGAATGGTTAGCAGAAGCTTAGTAAAAGCCTTTTCTGTTCTAAAATGAGAAAAAGATCCCTGGAAAGATACCAGAAACTGATTTGAAAATTTAAAAATTCGCAAATGTACAGATCCAGCCATTCAAAATTAGCAAAGTACGCTGCGTTAAAACACTGTGGGCATAGCGCAACAGACCGTACATTTTTTAAAATAGTATAATACTATCCAGAAGTACCTTGTAAAACCGCCAGGTGGAGCTAATAAAGCTTAATGTCTCATGTACAGCATTTGAGCTGTAACCAGAAAACGCCCGGTTTCATTGCTGAGGGACAATCTTTTTCCAGTTAAGAATTTAAGTTGTATACTCTTTAGACTTTTAATAATTTTAAACTGTGTATTACAGCATGTTAATCATGAAACATTTAAAAAGTTGGTATATTTTATAAAAGCAAGATTGCTCAGTTGGACAAAAGTACACAACCTTCCACCTTCATCATAAATATTTTATGCATCAAAGTCTTTAACTTGGTAACTTACATGGGTTCTGGTTTTAATGTGCTTGTTCTAACATTATTAAGCTTACATTCTGTACTTCATAAAAAGTATAAAAAGAATACATAGTAAGAACACCATTTGCTGTTATTGTAATATGATAAATGTTGTAGTGATTTAACATCACTTGATAGTTATATTAAGATGGAATCATGTAACTAAGCAGCTAAAGTATCACAAGTGGACGTTTTTGAAACATTTTGACATCCGTTTCTTTTTTAAAAAAACTTCTATTGTCCTTGTAGTGGTAATGTGCACTGTAATATAGTGAGCTGCACCCAGATGGTTCAAAGTGCAATCAGAGCATTACTTTCAGCTTGTTTCTCATATAGCCGAATGCATAAAAATAGTCCACTATTTTAGCTTATTGTGAACATGATGTGTCTCTTTTAGGTTTACATCCAAATTGAGAAAATTTATATGTTGTCCTAATCCAAATGTCAGCAGACAGTAATCAGCCAACAATTGAACTTGGAATTAAAAAAAAAAGTTTAAACTGTATTAAATAGTACACCGCCTCGAACTGAACCCAGTCTGTCAGGGTCATTCAACAGGGAACCAGCTGGATGAATTAATATACGTGAAATCAAGGAAACAGAACTGTACTGTCACCGTGCTGCAACCGGCTTGTACCATCTGTATGCCTGCCGTTCGTTACAATATTAATAATGAATGACCATGGACAAGCTATAAACTGAAGAGTTAGAGAAGACACATTGAGTCTTGTCTTTTCAGTTTGGAATTTAACCTTTACAGAGATCCTTTTGGCTATATTTTTTACATAGCCAGATGAGTAAAAATAGATTGGATTAATAACTGGACTAAGAAAAGATATTTCACACATAATTTAAAACCATAAGGCTTTGGAACAGCAGGAGGTGAGACCCGGCTGGAAGGGGGGGCGGTGTTTTGATTTTCCTGCGCGACCCATATTAGTTGCATAAGTCCCTAAGGCATATCGTTCAAATTTCTGAATTATAAAAAATAAACCTTTGTTTAGTTTGCACGAGAGACAAAAGGTACCTTTGAGAAGTCGTGTATTGCTTGCAAAGTAGCTGATTTTGACAAACAACTAATTTTGCTTGAATTTAATATCTGTCTATACTGTATCTTTATATAATTGAGCAGAAAGTCACCTTGCTCTTACAAGCGGCTCTGTTAAGCAGAGTTGAATTGAACTATGACATAACATACAGAAATACAATCAAAAATAGTCTGTAATATTTGTGTAGATGAAACCTTTCTAAAATTTATTTTTTTAAATTAAAAATGATTGAAATGTATCATCTTTCCATGTGTAATGTAATTAGAAAGTACAATAAGCCCCTGCTTTGTTTAGCGATGGTTTCAAATATAAAACTAACTGAGAAAGCTGTGTGTAATGATAATTAAAAGATTTAAAGTTAAAATACTGAGCTCTGAGCACTGAGCTCAGTGGGCAGTGAGCTATTTTCTCAGCCACCTGCTAATTTACTTCACACTACAGGAAGATAGGAGAATGTGATTGTAATGTATCTGTACGAAATGCGTGTTGCGTTTACAAAATTTAAAGTGTTTAAAATGTTTAATTATTTAATTTAAAAATTAAAAAAATACAGCTTACACAGATTCTAAGCTGATCACAAGGAATAAAATCACCCATTTTTTGTGGATTTCGTGTTTTTAACTAAACACATTTTTATGGGTTTTAAAATCATGCAATGTCTGTTTTAGACAGACATGTTATTGTTTCTTAGTTTTGATTTTCTTTAAAATTAAAAGAATCAGTTGCCCGTCATGCCACACAATATTATGTTACATTTTTATGTTTTAGAGCAGTGGTTCTCAAACTTTTTGGACCAAGTACCACCCCTAATCCAACCAAAGCATCCAAGTACCACCTACAAGTCATCATCTCATAGGAACCCCAGAAATTCTCAATGACCAACGTGCACGTGCACACACACTCACACATACATATAATAAATATTATAATAATAAACTTTATTTGATATAGCGCCTTTAAAGGTGGCTTCTCAAAGTGTTTTACAGAAAAAAAAAACAGTAACAACAACTAATAAAAAAGCACCATTTCAGTGAGAGGGGTGAGCCTGTTTAGTCGAGCAAAGCAGATGTGAATTAATTTTTCGAGCCTTGATACAGTTCACAACAGAGTCTAACAGATTTTAAATCGTCAGGCATTTTCTTGACAGCAAAGATCTCGCGGTGGATCTTGCAATGCGTCCATTAATTTCTGGAGCAACCTCTCTAATTCATGCAACTACACCGTTATGTCGGCTTGTCATTGCTCTAGCACCGTCTGTACAAACTCCGACGCATTTTATCCAGTCGATGCCATTCTCTTCGATAAATTCATTCAGAAGCTGAAATATGTGCTCTCCTGTAGTTCCTGTTGGTAGCGGTTTACAGAACAGAAAGTCCTCATGGGACGTACCCTCAAACTCGTATCTAACGTAAACGAGCAAATTGGCCAAATTGACTACAGACTCATCTAATTGCAGTGAAAAACATCTGCTCATCTTAACGCGCTCTACCAGTGTACTTTTGATATAATCCGCCATTTCAATAAGTGTCTTTCAGGGGGGGCAGCAGGTCGAGCTGTTTAGCAGCTTTTTCTCCACACATAATACGTGTCGGCTCTTTTGCCAACGGTAAATAAGGTTTTTCAAAAATAGTGTGGGGCTTACCTGATTTAGCAATCCGCAAGCTTGCATTTTTCAGCGTTTCCGTTTTTATTTCCGTATTTATTTAAAGTTTTTATTTCATGCGCATGGGAGCGAAATACAGAGACGCTCGGTGTATTTTTCTCAAATTAACTTAGAACAGTTCTTAAATATTTTTCTGTTATCTATCACGCTTTCCTGTGCTCACAAGATTACCAGCGTTCATAGCACGTATTTCTATGCATTCCTGTGTTTACAACGTTGGCATTGTTCCAAAATCATGCACATTCTCCTTCCTCCCTATTTGCTGGAGATACAGTAGCTTTTTTAAATACAATTGGTCACTTGCATCCGTAGCACGCATTCCTTTAGAGTGGTATAGAATTACAGAGTATCTCTTGTGTCCACTGAAGTTTTAGCGCGCACTGTATCGTAGTACGTAGGCTGTGTATTCGACACGTGTTAAAATACAAAATATGAAAACCCGTCCCGATTTTTCAGCGCACACGACACAGTTCCAGGGTCATTTGGCGTACCACCTAGCGGCACTCCGCGTACCACTGCCGGTACGCGTACCACAGTTTGAGAACCACTGCTTTAGAGAGACCAGAAGGCTTCAACTGATGCATAAAAAGTATAGCATAATGCCTTCTCGCGTTATGAAGTAACACGCACCTGGGATCCGCTTTCTTCAAACTAAGGTTTCTAAAAATGCAACCAGGTACTAGATATTGTTTAAATAAAAACTGAAAATTTTCACAAATCGTGATCTTTAAACCTGTAGGTTGCAGGCTCTATGTCATTTGTTCACAAAGTTATTGTCTGAAACTGAAACATCGTTTCATAAATAGGCATTTTAATAAGCGAAAATTATGAAAACCAAAGAATTAAATGACTCTGAAAAAGATACGATAAACTTGAAATTATTGTTCTTATTAAATGAATACTGTTAATAATGACCAGAAACATTATTATAGTTTTAGTGTTATTTTTAATACTGCTTTGTCATTTTTGATTCTAATTACAATATATACAATTTTGTTTTAAGGCTTGAAGCGTCTGTTAATTTGCCCCACTAAATAAAATGGTCATGGTATGATTATATTGCATTTTTTCTTTATGGTCTTAAACATCTTGTTATCTCTGTTCCTGAAAGAGTCATGATGGTGTTGTATACTGTAGCTCCAATCATGTAAGGTCCTGTCAAGATTTATCCATGAAACATAAGGTGGGCAAACAAAAACAATGAACACAATGGTGACCACATTTTTTGTGAGATCATGAAATTATTTTTGTAAAAGATGTTCAATATTTTATTAGAATGAACACCTTACAAGATTAGGGTGTGAGAGACCAGCGAAGAAATATAGCTGTGATGAATAATGGGTATAAATATTATTGCATTTAACTCTTATCCCAATCACAACCCTGTCATTTGTAGAACTTAGAAAAAGTAGAAATTATTTTGTATTTTTAACAGCCTGAAGGTTTTGTAACTATATGTATGTGTCACCCTAGTGTTCTCTGTGTACTGTATGGCTCTTATAGTGCTGGTTAAAGAGGGAGTCCTTTCATTATTTTAAAAGCTGAAAGTACAGGACTTAGTCTCTCTTAGTTTCTAGATCCCGAACACATACTTCAGTCTCCTGAAAGACAGTAGGTGATTTCTTTCTCTATCCAACCCACTATGCTGCTTTGTCTTTCTCTTAGGCCACATGGTTTGGCCTGGTTTTAATACTGCCTGAATATGGGAGTATAACAGTAGCAAGATGTGAAGGGTGTGCACTTAAGAGGCAAATTAAGAGATCTGTAAACGTCTTAGCATAGTAATGTCTTTTGTCCTCTTTGTAAAAGAAGATGAAATTGATGTGTGTGGCTTCAAGAGAACTAAAAGGAGGAAAACTGTTCCAGTACTTCACCTATGCTTTTTTTACAGTTAGCTGAGAAGAAATGTATAGGGCTGTTTTTTCTCCAGTAAAATATTTTTTTGACTTGCCTTTATCACTGCGTATTGATTGTGAGCCTTTGTCCCAGTTTTTAACCACGTCTTTGTGTGCTAGAAATGCATTAGGAAATTACAAACGATATTTGAGCAACAACTGAACACAATTGGTGATTGCTTGTATAACAGAATGTTTATCTCTAACAGACCAGTATTTTAGTATTCAATTTCTCACCTGATTTCTGTTGACAGAGGTCATGATTTTAAATCAACAGTATGCTTGTTAGGCGGAACTAAATGGACTTCTAAATTGGTTGTGGATTCTTAAAACCCATGGCAGAAGTTTACTTTTGCTCTGTAATGGTGTTAGTGAGTTACACTCTAGAGGAATCTATGAAAACTAATAAATCAACATATCCTCCATTGTCAGCCATGCATCTGTCTACTGATTAGGGACTGAGACTGCAGAAAAGGATGCAGAGGGATAAGAAAAAATGGAGTCTGTTTCACCTCTTTGAGTACTGGATGCAGTGTTACAAAGCAAGCAGAATAGAAAGACATGCTTAAATAGTAATTTAATAATGGAACATGGAAATAATGGACATGTAAACACTTTTAATTGGTCAGATGAAAGCCATTTCACTGGACTGAAAAAAGCTGTTTTTTATTGCATTTTAAAATATGTATATCTATTTTATTTCATTTGAAACAGTCATAATACCATACGTATATATCTACACTTAAATCTCACATCCCTTTAAACTGTCATATTTCTGACATTTCTAACCAGGTTATCATGGTCATTCACCTGCATCAACTGACAAAGGTACAAGTTGGATTCAGAGTTATGTATTTGCATTGACAACAAACTAACAAAAATATTGTTTATCATGAATAAAAAGTGTATGTGGCAAAATAGTGCACCTTTTAAAACAAAACTGTGCAGGAAGGGTGCTGACGTACCCCAAACTAAATACTTTAGTAGTACTCTTAACTTCTTTAAATTTTAATGTAAATTAACTTAAAGTGCATTGTAATTCTATGTCTAGTATTTTATTGCACAACATTTGGTGCAGATACTGCTTTATCTCTATAACCATCTTAAAGCTGATTCTGTCACACAATTTAAATCCTTTTTGTTAGTATTTTTTCCCTTAGCTGGCTAAGGAAAGCTAGCTATGAAAGTTTTCTTACCTTTAAAATATGCTTTAACAGAAAATATCCAGAATATACAGAAATATTGGACCATGCTACACCCATTCGTCGCTAATGTCATCTATAACTTGTATTTTGCTAATGCTATGTATAACATTTTGCTTCCTTCACATTTTGTGGTACAGTTGATAAAAGCTACATGGTAGTTTACTATTGGAATTCATTTTTGCGTCATAGGTTAAAAATATTTAATATTTTGCAGCCTTAAAACTAAGGACTAAAAAGATAATTGTCCATTTTCATTAATTTTATATACTGTTTAACATTTTTTATTATTTCTTCATAGGCTAATAGCCAGTTTAAATTTTCTTGGTGGTTTTGCTACCCTTTTTATTGATAGTCAGTACGGGGTACTAGCCTAAGTGTACTACCCCTGTCTTGAGGGACTGATAGAAGAATTGTGCCAATGGCATATGGATAGCATCACTCATTTCCTTAAGAGTAATTAGATACCATTAGGCCCAGGAGATTTATAAATCTTGAATGCTTCTAGTACCTGAAACACTTCTGCCTCGTCTATGTTAATACTATTTGATAAAGAACTTTGTCTTTCTCCTGCCTGAGGCATATTGTTGAAGTCTTCCTTAGTGAATTCCAAAGTGACATACTCATTTAGTACATTAGCCATTTCCCTTTTATTTCACATGTAAGGCATGTGTTGTTTTAAGAATGATGTGCTTCCCCAGAACAAATGATGGACAATCCATGTATAAAGGGTAGCTAAACACTTCTTACCTTTTGCTACTAATGCATACTCTACATGTTTCATTAATAAGACATGTATTAACCATGTAGTTGTCATTTATCAGCATTTAACAAGCTGACTTATTGTAAAAACAATTATTTAAATATATAAACATACTCATGAATATAAATTGAACATGGCTACCTCTGACTTTTGCAGAACCAGATTGCAATGTTTATTTTACAAAAAAAACATGATTTTCTTATTTTAATGATTGTTTAATAATTCTTTGTACTGTAACTATTCAAGGTATTATTTTTCGGCCGTGGACCCTGACGTGTTCTCTGAAACGGTCTCCGAGTCTCCGAGTCTCCGAGACTCGGAGACCGTTTCAGAGAACACGTCAGGGCTGTAAAGATTAAAGATCTCTCCAAGCCCATTGTTTCTCATTTCACCTCTGACGGCCACGACCACTCTAATCTCTCCGTCTGTGTTCTCAAAGACGGTTTTCCAAACTCATACATCAGAAAGACCACCGAAACTAAAATTATTCTGCAGCTAGGATCACACCTTCTCCCTTCCCTTAACGACAGACTACTGTTCTTTTAAATTTTCTCCATTCATTGGAAGTTTCATTTCACACCTCTCTGCACCCATTCTGACTTCACACCTCTTGATTGGCCTCTCTTTCTGTCCCCTGCTCCCGCCTCTCACTCCTCCTCCCTCCCAACCTTTGTTCTCCCGCTACTTTACCTTTGCCTACTGCCCTGTCTCTCTCACACCTGAAGAAGGCTCCACGGCCGAAACGTTGTGTTCTCTTTCTTCTTTTTTTCAGCATGGAATAAACCTATTACTTGTTCCTTTGCAGCCTACGCATGCTGACGCAGCTACCCACCTAAGGTATTATTTTGCCTACAATAGTACAGATTTCAGACCCTTACATTATTATATGTTCTTATTTGATTTTTTTATGTGGAATATTCTCTTGCCTACCTTAAGTTTCCAGTGGCTTGAAACAGATTCTATGGAATCCTTTTAAGGCTGGATGAGATCCTTAGATCAATCAGCTACTGTACGAACAACCAAATGAGCAAAATAGACTGAATAGTCTCTTCTCATTATCTTGTTATCTTTTTCACAGGGAAATATCAAATACTGGACAGTCAGGGTTCACTGGACATTTTGTTGAACATGCACATCCAGATTCCTTCTTGATGATGCATTGAAGATGTTGCTATGTCTATAAGAATAGATGTGATTAATAATTTCTGAGTTTATGCTTAAAACAGAAAAGACAGAATGATTAAGTGTATTTTGAACATTGTTTACAGTGATGATTCTTAATAATTTACAGCACATGCTTACAGTGCTTTTTTATAAGAAATTAGCTGTTTTCATAATTATAATTTCATAAGTAATTTAATTCCATAATTTTTGGATAGTATTCCATGGATGTGTTTGTGGTATTGTACATTTTGCTTATCTTGTATTTAGTTATTCTAAATCAATTGTGTAATAAATATATAAAAATATACATTTGAAAAGAATAATATGATAGCAGTGGGGTGTCTGAAAGCTTAATTTGATTTTAGAAGACAACTGGAATACTGAACTCTTAATCTAACAACATTATTAAGGAAGTCTAATTCATTTGGTGTGATTAATTTTGTCTTGCAAAGGCAAAAAAAACAGTAATGCTCAACCAGCCATTTTCCAATTTTTATTATGAAGTAATAAAAAATAAAATCAATAAAGCAGTGTGTAAAATAGTTAGCAAGCACAGCACTTAAATGAAAGTTTGAATTTTGTCAGTTTTACTTTGAATCCTCACATTGCAGATTAAGATAAACATGAAACCATACCTCTTGTAGTTCTTCCTTCCAAGGCTCACCAGAGCCATCATTCTCACTTTTTAATGTGATATATTACCTGTCATAATTTTTCTGCTGACATTGCAGGATTACCTATAATGGTGTACTCAGAGAATCTGCAGCCAACCTGATACTTCAAAAAAGAAAGGAAAAGTACAGGGAATTAACAGAGCATTAGTCTTGGTATTCATATTTCCGTTCTGAATTTTCCTGGTTATGTACATGTAAGAGAGCTAACAGAGAACCACATAGTGTTAAACTGGAGTATTAGCAAGGTCTACTCAAGGATAAAACCTGCAAATTATGGATCTTCACCTTTTAAAAACCAGCAAATTCATAGAATTCCATGATAAATCATTTGTGCCTACAGCATGTTGTAAAGCAGCTACAGTACATAGAAAAAGTTCAAGTTGATAAAATAACCCTATTATATATTTAACATATTACATTTTTTTCCAGACCTTATTAATTGTACCAAATTGGACAGATATTTTTTTAAAGAAATTTGCAATGATATCCGACTTGATAAAATTAATCTATACATAGGTCTAACGATTATTTTTTCTTATATACAATTGATTATCCACTTTATGGAAATAAAAAATATAAAATATTCATAATATTTGTATTAGAACACTACATTAATATTAGATTAGCAAAAACTCTTAACAGCTGGTATCATGAAACACACTAACCCCCTCTTTATCCTTTTTGATAACAGTTAAATATTTAAGCTGTGATATAGAATTCAAAATATGCTTTCATCACAGGAAATTGTGAACTTTTTTCTTTCCTTTAAACAGAATATGGTAGCAGCATATCACAAAGATACTGAATAAATCACTCATAACTTTTCTTTATAGTGGATTGTTAAGAAAAAAATTAATGCAGAGATGCCTTTGGCAAAGAAATGAAAGATGTAAAATATTCCAAAAAGTAGAAAAATTATATTCATACAGAACCAGTAATTTCAGCTCTTTATTAGAATCCAGTTAGTATGTTAACATCTTAAAAGATAAAAATGTAACAGTAAATTGAAATCTAGAATGTTGTAATATTGAATTTATGCATTATATAAAGTTTCATACATGTTCATAAATCACTCTTTTTAACAGCAACAAAGGAGTTGATCTATTGCTCCACATATTTAAATACACATATAGTCAAAAACAAAAGTATCTGCCTCCCTGCCAAAACTATTAAATACATATGCAGGGGAATGTCAGTTAAAATTGCAGTTGTATGAAGTCTAATACTCAAAATTTTATATAATATCAAGTATTCAACCATCAGCCATTTATAATCTACTGCTGCAGAAGGCTTTCCAAGGTCCTTTCTTATATACCGTGTTTTCACTCTTTGCATCTTTATTGTGGCCACACAATCTTTTAATCTAATCTGTAAGTTTTCCATGAGACTTCCCTGTTGGTCATGTCTTGTCTCTTGGGATCCAGTAAGAATTTTCCATAGTCCATGTTGATCCTTTCTTCTCTCCAATTCAGTTTTGTTTTCTTTCATCTTCTTAGAATATGAACTCATTTAACTTGTTTGCTTCTGCAACCATTCAGTTCTTTTTGTTTATCATGTGATAAATTTCTGTTTATCTAGTAATACATTTCCATGCTTTTTGTATTGGTTATAGTTTATGAATCCCTGTCACATCCTGATTCCTGTGTTATGCATTAGTGATATCAAGGACACTATACATATGTTTTCATTTTCTTCTCCTTATTTATACAGTATATGCCATTTTAGATATGCTTTTTTCTGACACCCAGCATATTAAGGAAGAACACCTCCTAATTTCTGTTAATGTTTTATCTGGTAGTGAAGAATTTCCCTTCAAAATACAGTAGTATTTTATTTCTACTTCATACATACTGTATATGTTGTGTATTGCAGCTGTCTTTATAAGATTATTGTGTTATCACAAACGAATCTAATTTTACGAATCAGTTAATCTTAAAATCTGTTTGTTAGACATAGCCAAAATTTAAATTCCTCCCAGTTTGTGTGGGTTTCATCTGGGTGCTCTGGTTTCCTCTTACAGTCGAAAGACAAACTGTTTAAATGGCTAAACTGGTTAAATGGCTTCTGGGAAAACTGGAACTGTTATGTGATTATGTCTGTGTGCGCTCTGTGATGGACTGACATCCCATCCCATCCAGGTTGTATCCCGCCATGCACCCATTGCTTACAGGGATAGGCTCTGGCTTCCCCTGTGACCCTGAATTGGATGAAGCTGTTAGAAAATGGATGGATGGATGGATGGAAGTACTGCTGATGAACATTAATACTGTAAGACATGGGTAATACTGTATGTTGTTTTTTACTATAAGCAAGGAAAAGCAGTGAAAGTAAAAGCTTCCATCACAAACTATAAAAATACATAAATAATAAACTCTCCATCTACAGTCTTATCTGAGAAGCTACATGTACTGTACCTTGCTTTATCGAATGGGAGCACCATTATACTGGCTATACTGATAAACTCTGTATGAAATAAAAAAGTATCAGCTTAGGTCAGTGAAGGTATTTCTTTTCCAGACAATTCTTCAAATAACTAAAAGAGAAAAGTACCAATTTGCAATAAGAAAGGCTACGGTATATTACTTTAAATGATTATGTTCTAAGAGCTCTTTATACCCCAGGAGGGTTGGAAAATCATTAAAAGCATGGAAGACCAACCAGGAATTGACAGCAAGACAATTGAATAAGCACTTCACCTCAACCGATAATTCTGCTACTGCTATATCCAATGCCTTATTAAAACCACCTCACTCCCACTGCACTTGAATATTTTCCAGAATTGAATTAGTTGATAAGATTAAAGCCAACAAAGCCCTCTGGCCTTGAGGGGGTGAAGCTACAGTATGGGCAATGTTTTTTTAACACATATCTCATGCATGAGCTTTGTGAACTGAAACCTGAAACTAAATGTACAGAAGAAAACCACAAGTATCATTTTTTTTATGTATTCATCCATCAATATGTTTTATTATAAACATTTAAAAAAACAATAATAATGAAACTTAATATGAGGGAACTGATAGCTTCTTATGCTATTCTGAAAAACTGTTTCTCTCATTAGGCATTCAATAAGTAATTTTCAGTGTTTAACCACATCTATTCTTGGAAATAAGAGAGGTTATTTCCATGCTGCAAAGTCAAAATACAAAGTAAAATACACAGTTTGGGCTGTGGAGTCTTCCACTGTACACTAACAGTAATCTAACACATTTATTCTACCTGTACCCTAATTTGCATTGTATTGTGTTACTAAATACATGGTTTTCTAAACTTATTTACCAAATATTCAAAATAACACAACATCAAACATTTCTTTGTGTTCATAAATGCTAAGGTTTTTTTTTGTTTGTTTTAGCTGACCTGAAGGAATGTTACCAAAAGGTATTTTCTTAATTTTGGCCCAACACCATGTAAAACTTGGCTTGTAACAAGAATCTTGAACTAAGGCTTACAATGTTTCTATTGCAGCTTGGTTAAAAGGGAAGAGGGCTTTGTATTACCTATATCTGACACATCACCTACTTTCGTTCACTTTACAGCCTGTTTTTGTATTTGAACAACAAAACAGTATAAAAGCATGTATACAAATAAAACCAGCAACTTAACACCTGCTTTTTGTATTTCTATAAAATTTTTGTTTCATAGAGGTTGTTGGTTTAGTAGAGTAGCAGTGACTTTTATTCAAGCTTTATTTTCTTCATCCCACTTTTAAAACTTTGCAAAATGGAATCAAACTTCAAAATTTCAAAATCAAAATGGAAATTTAAGCAAACACAGACAAAAAGCATCCTATCTTATATTATTACATATAGTAAAGAAATGAAATTTAGAAACAAGTTGGTATCAGCACAAAGATTGTTACTGAAGTATATAATCAGTTTTTAATGCAGGAGTTACAATATTGTTTCCTGCACAACAATATCAGTATTTAATAAAGTAAAAATATTCACAATTCAAAGTAACTTGCTGTAAAATGTAAATTTCAAAGGCAATGCCTAAATTAATTCTGTGTAGATAAGCTTTCCCAGGCTAATCCATCTTGATTTATCATGTCATTGATAGCAGTACGTCATCTAGTTGCATTGTGAAGACTGAGGTACAATAACAATTGATGGAACTGAATGGCAGGAAATTATCAGAAAGACATAAACATTGTGCTTTCTAAAGAAAAAAGAATCCCGATTTTTCTTCACCTCATAATATTTGTAATGTAATTAAAACATTTTACTGACATGTTAGTGATATGCCATGGATAGACAAGATCTAAGAATACAGGCTGTTTCTATTTTAGGAATGTTGAGAAATCAAATGCTACACAGTGTAAATCTTATACAAAATTGCTACTTTAATTATAAAAAAAACATTTTATTAAATTTAATATCTTCACAACAGTGAAGAACAGTGATACCTGATATCCATACCAGCATATTGGGCTTTGGGGTAGGTTATGGGTTCAGGGTTCAGGGTAATGGTGTATAACATTTGATTTGTCTTTTGTGTTAGTCTGAGTTTAGTAAATTAAAATAGAATACAGCCATAACATTGTTGCAGTAAAGTACATTTTCTGTTTTTTTTTCTGAAACTTTAGATTATTTCAGGACAGAATTCAAGCTTAACACTGTACAGATGCAGCCATTCAAAATGCGCGGGCGATACCGCATTATTTTGCGGTACGCTGTACGCAGTCTACCGCAAGCTACCGGTAAATACCGCGAGTTACCGTAAATTCTCCTATAATACGACAAGCAAAATAATAGTATCCGGAATTTCTGCAAGGTGGAGCTAATAAAGCTCAACCTCTCATGTTTGAGCTGTGGCCATCAAACTCTTTAACGAAGATATTACTAATAGTATTAATAATGAATGACCTTGGACAAGCTGTAAGTGTAAACTCAAAGTATTGCCCTGGTCAACATTCTTTTTTTCATTGACCGTCTTTGTAAAAGTAACACCACAGCATTTCGCAATCACGCATTTGTTTCCAATCATGCAAAGTACAGTGATTCACCATGCCTTTCACATGCTCATAAAAGAGATTGATTTAGGAACATAAACATATTACCGTATGCAAACTGTACTGTATACAGTATGTATATGTATATTTAATGTCTTAACTGTGCCCGTTTAAGTATTGAATATTCATATCTAATTTTACCACTGAAGGGAAATCTTAGTAGCTGAGCATAAAAAGAATAGGAGCATACTGCAACGCGTGTGAAGGCCATAAACGATATTAATTTTGGAACATAAACATACAGTATATGGCTGGTCTCGGTACTTTAAAGAAAACATACACGAAACATGGTTTCATTATGACCAGAATCGGTCTTGAGATATTTTTAACTTGATTTACAGTATTTGAGAGGTATGTCTTAACACCGATACTACAGTGCTTAAGTACTGCTCACGTATATGTTTCTAGGTTTATATTATGCATACGGTCAAATTACTTTTGAGCAACTAATAAGAAGCGCGAAACGGTATGCGTTTTAGTTTCGTTTTGTGCTGGGACCCGTGGATTGATTAGAGATATCAAGTACATACAAGTCATTTTTTAAATGTTGTAGTTCGTCTTGAAAAAATGTTACGAGTACATCATCTATCAACAATTACACAGGTTCTGTTTCCATATTGCGGATTTTGGTTACGTAATATTATTTTCTAGATTTCACGTTGTGAATATATGATTTGGGCAAACAGAGCCGCAAAGAAGTACATTATGGGTTGTTGTTTTTTTTTTTGCAGTTTTATCTAGAACAAGCGATGCTTAAACCTTTGTCTGATTCTTGTGAAACTATCCACACGACAGTTACAGTACCTAGGAGTTCAGTGATGTCACTGATGGGATGTTTCTAAAAATCCATCCTCTGTAAAACGTCTTCTCTAGTTGTCCTGCATATGTATTCGCTAATGAAGCTGTGTGTTCTGAGCTTGGATCTCTACATTTCTGTATGAACCAGCTTAGAGGGCTAAAGACAGCTTGTGTTTAAATTGAGTGTAAGGCAATTTATGCTTCTAAAGTCATGGTCAGCATTTATTATTGTACTGTGCTGTAAACTTGTTCTGTGCCAAGTCACATTATTTTATAGCGTTTTTATAGCGTTATCAAATCCGGTGGAGTTTCCTGACTCCCATGTCACATGGTCTGTGATTGAAACCTGTAATACCGGTTTAATTCGTCACAGCCAGCACTCCGGTTGTAAAGTAGAAGCAGGCGAGATTTCCAACGAAAAACACCTCCCCCTTCTTCAGGTGTGAGGGTCTTCTGCTCAGAATGAAACGCTAAAATATAATGTAGGCTCTGAATGGGTTCAATTATGATTTGGGCTTGATTAAGGTCGCTGCCTTTCATCTAAAACCCTACTTGAATCCTTCTAAACTAAAAATCAGTGTTAGTGAGTTCTAAATAAAGAGGTATCCAGGTAACAGTGAAACGGGCGGACAGTCTGGGGAGATCGCCCGTTTTCCATGTAAATAGTTCCCTGGTTCCGCACCCCTTGGTGTTTCTCTCGCTCTCTCTCGGGTCACCTGATCATTAGCTCGAAAGATTTGAGTGCTTTGTGTATATTCTAATGGTAGTGGGGGCAGGGTGTGTGGGAACAGGTTTGGTTGAAATTGCATTGGAGATCTATGTTCTTCACACCTGAAACATTTTCTCTGAAAGCATTTTCTTCACAGTTTAACCGATCTTGTTACAGCATGTTACAGTTTACTATTATTAACCATATTAATTTTAAGTGCTTAATGTAAAATCTTGTAAAAATATATTTTCATTGTTCAAATATACATTAAGTCTGACTATCATATAATAAGTTAAATACAAAACTAAAGAAAAAATAGGGTTAAATATAATTCAAAATATTTTGCTAACAATGTTAACTGTTTATGAATAATAAAATGTATTAACTAAGGAGTAGGATGGCACAGTTGTTAGTATGTTTTTTGTTTTGTTTCTTTTTCATAAATACAACAGTAGTACCTGATGTCTCAGTGGCTTTCAAAATTAAATTATGCATGCAAACCTGTGAACTAGAAAGATAACTAAGATATCCATCCATTATATTCCATAATATCCATGAAATATATGGCGCTGAAATATGTGTGACGCAGTGGTGGCCTGACACGGTGAGGTGCCCTGGCAGCTGTATGATGCAGTGGTGGCCTGGCACGGTGAGGTGGGCTTGCAGCTATGTGATGCAGTGGTGGCCTGGCACGGTGAGGTGCGCTGGCAGCTGTGTGATGCAGTGGTGGTCGGGTATGTAGAGGTGCACTGGGAGCTGTGTGTTGTGACGCAGTGGTGGCCTGGCACGGTGAGGTGCGCTGGCAGCTGTGTGATGCAGTTGTGGCCTGGCACGGTGAGGTGCGCTGACAGCTGTGTGGTGTGGCGCAGTTGTGGCCTGGCACGGTGAAGTGCGCTGGCAGCTGTGTGATGCAGTGGTGGCCGGGCACGGTGAGGTGCGCTGGCAGGTGGGTGATGCAGTGGTGGCCTGGCACCGTGAGGTGCGCTGGCAGCTGTGTGGTGTGACGCAGTGGTGGCCTGGCACGGTGAAGTGCGCTGGCAGCTGTGTGGTGTGACGCAGTGGTGGCCTGGCACGGTGAGGTGCGCTGGCAGCTGTGTGATGCAGTGGTGGCCTGGCACGGTGAGGTGCACTGGCAGCTGGGTGATGCAGTGGTGGCCTGGCACGGTGAGGTGCGCTGGCAGCTGTGTGGTGTGACGCAGTAGTGGAAATGTTCACCATGTTTCACCATGCTGAAAATGTTTGTACCAGACTTTTTTGAGGCCTGTTTAATTGTGTCTGAAGTCTGATGTTGTAAATTTTATTGTTAAAAAGATCCATGAAAATGTCACTACTAAAGTTAGCTGGTACTGTTGGTATTGTAAGTGGCAAGTAGAGCTCATATTTTAGATTTTGTGTAGTTGCTAGTGTTGAACTGTGTGTTGGATGCACATGAATATATTCATTATATGCCAGCGCACCTCACCGTGCCAGGCCACCACTGCGTCACAACACACAGCTGCCAGTGCACCTCTACATACCCGACCACCACTGCATCACACAGCTGCCAGCGCACCTCACCGTGCCAGGCCACCACTGCGTCACATAGCTGCAAGCGCACCTCACCGTGCCAGGCCACCACTGCATCATACAGCTGCCAGGGCACCTCACCGTGCCAGGCCACCACTGCGTCACAACACACAGCTGCCAGTGCACCTCTACATACCCGACCACCACTGCATCACACAGCTGCCAGCGCACCTCACCGTGCCAGGCCACCACTGCGTCACATAGCTGCAAGCGCACCTCACCGTGCCAGGCCACCACTGCATCATACAGCTGCCAGGGCACCTCACCGTGCCAGGCCACCACTGCGTCACACCACACAGCTGCCAGCGCACCTCACCTTACCAGGCCACCACTGCGTCACACCACACAGCTGCCAGCGCACTTCACCGTGTCAGGCCACCACTGCGTCACACCACACAGCTGCCAGCGCACCTCACGGTGCCAGGCCACCACTGCATCACCCACCTGCCAGCGCACCTCACCGTGCCCGGCCACCACTGCATCACACAATTGCCAGCGCACTTCACCGTGCCAGGCCACAACTGCGCCACACCACACAGCTGTCAGCGCACCTCACCGTGCCAGGCCACCACTGCATCACACAGCTGCCAGCGCACCTCACCGTGCCAGGCCACCACTGCGTCACAACACACAGCTGCCAGTGCACCTCTACAAACCCGACCACCACTGCATCACACAGCTGCCAGCGCACCTCACCGTGCCAGGCCACCACTGCGTCACATAGCTGCAAGCGCACCTCACCGTGCCAGGCCACCACTGCATCAAACAGCTGCCAGGGCACCTCACCGTGTCAGGCCACCACTGCGTAACACCACATAGCTGCCAGCGCACCTCACCATGCCAGGCCATCACTGAGTCAGAGATTAAATAAAACCTCACTCGCACCAAACAAATTTATATTTCTAAATATCACAACATGATCGAATTTAAGTCATTTTAATAACAATGAATAGTCACCTAGGCGTTACAATATAAACATTTATATTGATTTAAATAACGTTTTGATTTAAATCGCAAATGCGGGTTTAAATATATGTGTTTTTTGATTCACAATCAGACAAATGCAACATAAATTGATATCTTTGTCTTCTAAGTATCTTAATAAACTTTCAGCATAGCTTTCTCCCCATTTAGATTTATTTTGGGATCAAACATGGAAAGATTAGATTGTAATCGTTTTTATTTTTTAAATACATTTTAGAAAAGTGTAATCTATACTAAAAAGCTGTACACTACCTGCTATAAAGATACATATTGTAATACTTTCGGGTTCGGATAGGACAGACACAAGAACTCAGACTTGCGGAGTTAAAGCAAGTTAAAGCCTTGATTTTATATATCACCTTTAAAAGTGGCATCTCAAAGCAAAGTAAATACCCAACACTGATTGTACCCATCTGTCATGCTAATAAAGCAGCTTGAATTGAAATGAGAGGGGGGGGGGGGGTATATTTGCTTTGTGTATAAAGTACATTGTGAATGTTTTCACAGCCTTCACTTTGTCGTTTTTATGCCATTTTTTGACCACGCACGAATATTCCTATGTCCGTATCTTCGCAAGGGAATCAGTGCGAATTTTAATACTAATTAAATGACCGCGGGCACTTTCCACCCCCTCTACATTCTCAGAGTAGAACAGACTAACCTTCTAATGAAAGACGGTCCACCCCCCACGGACAGGAAAAGTGCCCACAGGCACTTAAACTTAATATGGTCAGTAACAGTAAACAGTAACATGGTCAGAAGGAGCACGTACAAACGTTTCCGAAATAACCACATGTAAGACTCTGATGCTTAAAATTTTTAGGGAGAAAGTGGAATACTGGTGTGTATTTTTTCTTTAAACTACCAATACCAGCCATATACAGTCTGTAACGTAGGGATTTCTATATGTCTTTATTTAGTGGTTACATTAGTGACAAAGGCTAAACTTTTAGCTTCAGTAACGTGTACATATCTCCCCTTTTTATAAAACGACATGGTTGAAAACTGTTCCAGAGCCACTGTTGTTTCATCAGTGAAAAGTACATCATGAAATGCCTCTCCCTGTTCAATCCACTGGAAAAAAGAAAAGGAGCATAAAGCTTCTGATGGTCATAAACGATATTCATTTAGGAGCAGCATCAGAGGTATGTTTTTAACTGCACTGCATTGGAGAGAATACCATAGTGTGTTTTTTTTTTTTTACTCCCTGGCGGAAACTGGCTTCCAGAAGAATCAGTATGGCTCAGAGATTAAATAAAACTTCACTCGCACCAAACAAATGTATATTTCTAAATATCACAACATGATCGAATTTAAGTCATTTTAATAACAATGAATAGTCACCTATGCATTACAATATAAACATTTATATTGATTTAAATCGCGTTTAAATCACCTTTATTTAAAACCCATAAATAAAGCTGATACTGTTTAGACTTTTAATTATTTAAAACTGTATTAAAGCAGCACGATACACAATGCAACGTAAATCGCTATCTTTGTCTTCTGTGTAATAATGTTCACCTCTCTGTCCAGCAAATTTACAATAGTAATAATAATGAACTTTATTGTATATGGCGCCTTTAAAGGTGGCTCCTCAAAGCGCTTTACAGGTTAAAAACAATACTGTTAGGCTGGGAAAACGATTTTTTTTTAAGAAATACAAAATGAGATATAATGATATGTTCCGGCTTAGACATTAACGAAGAGCATAACGCGTGTACTGTATACACTGCAAGTACAACCCCCCTCTCTGCAGGAGTGCTGGCTGTGACGAATTGAACCGGTTTCACGGGTATTTTCAAAGTAGGAGGCGAGATTTCCAGCGAAAGACACCTCCCCCCCCCCTCAAAAACCCAGTAAGTACAGTACTTACTAGTTAAAGGCTAGGCTCCTCAATGAAATCGCTTTAACATGCTAATGCGTTGGTGTAACAGTCCGGGCGTGGCAAGCTTCTAATTTCAACCCGACTACGGCGAAAGGAACCCTTCTTTCATTAGAAGACAATGAACATATTTTAGCCCTGAATGAATTAATAGCAAACATGGTTTACATAAAAGACATTTTTCCAAGAAAGTTTAGCCTTTGTCACTAATGAAACCACTAAATAAAGACATAAATATAAAAATCTTAAGATTTTTAAAATACATGACTTTGCTAAAATTTATTTGAAAATAAAAACAATTACAACCGCCAGGGGAGGGAGAGAACAGGGGAGGGATGTTGGTTTTGCATAAGGGGCGGGATTATGATAATTTGAGGACTTTGCGAGAGTAAAATGGTTTGATATATTTGATTTTGTATTGTGGTTGTTATCTATGTTTTTGGTTGGTATTATGTTTATATGGTTGTTTTTGTTGGTTGGTTGTTATTATGGTTATTAATAATACGATCTATAGTTGAAATCTGAGCCTAAATAAAAAGAAAAAGCAAGTGATTAGGTTTATGAGCAATCTAATTACTTATTCGTTTAAAACGCTATATAAAATAAAGTTTATTATTAATTTGCTGGACAGAGCGGTGAACATTATTATGCATAAGACAAAGATAACGATCCTGATCAGTTTAGAAATCTGTGTACGCTGTAAGGTTTTTACTTCTTAAACTTTTAAAATACACGTTTTGAATAGAAAGAAATCCTCTTCCTGGTACAGTATGTATAGCAAACCAGCACGTCTTTTTTCTCCAATCAGAGGGGTGTCAGATGGTGTCAGCCAATCACCATTCTGAAGCCCTACCATAATCTCTGGTATGGGGAGACCCCAGAATTCTGTCCCATAGTTTAGACAGATGATAGATACTTTTATTGATCCCGTGAGGGAAATAAAGTAAATCATTTTCATTTTAGGAAATTATTAAACGCTCGGTTAAAAGCAAAGGAGATTGTCTGTTATAGTGGACATAAAAACAAGAGTTCGCTGGCATTATATCCTGGAAGACACAGACCGGCGCCAGACCGGTAAAATGCCTGATGAACTAGGGATTGGACAGTTTCCAAGTGCTTGTACAATCGATGGAAATGTTCAAATAAATGTGCAAAAGAAATAAACAAAATAATCATTTATTTCTTTATCATATTGGGTAGCTAATGTCCTCTCTTTGCTAGTTAGTGGCTGTGTTTCTGCATTGGGTAGCAACGGGTGACTGTTCTCAGGCGGAAGATGTAAACAGCTTAATGTTCGTGTTAAATAATTTTTTAAAATTAAAATTCATTCTATACAGCAATCGCATATTTGGGTACCGTTTCATAAAACTTTCATGCTTAAAATGTTTAGGGAGAAATGGAAGACTGGTGTGTATTTTTTCTTTAAACTACCAAGACCAGCCATACACAGTACAGTTTACATACATACAGTAATGTTTATGTTCCTAAATTAATATCGTTTATGACCTTCAGATGCGTTATGCTCCTCTTCTTTTTATGCTCAGCTACTAAAATTTCCCTTTAGTGGTAAAATCCATATAAATATTCAAAACTAAGCGGATTAAAATGTGCACAGTAAAGACATTAAATGATTAAATCTTTGCACTACCAACCAATGCACCACGAGTGCCCCTGTCGGTCATTTTGGCCAGCCAATCACTTACCGCGGTGCCCTCCGGTGCCCTGCGGTGGCTTGTGGGTAGGTTACTGTACCGCGGGTTTTTACCGCGCATTTTGAATGGCTGCATCTGTATACAAATTGTGTAGATGCTTGTTGAAAAAAAAATGAATATGCAATTGTAAACAACAGCTTTGTTATGAAACAATAATAAAAGCAATTCTGACAGGTTTCATCAAACATTTTGTATCTGTTTTTTGTGTTTTATTAATACATAACTGCATTTTATCTGCATTTTTACTCAGAGGAGTAATTTAATTTAATTGCTTTATTATAAGACACCTGGCAGAGGTAATGACAATGTGTCCATGAGGGAGAGTGGGTGGAAAAGTTTGGGGAAGAAAGCTGGGAACCAGCATCATATACTGTACTTGTTGGACAAAGAAAGGGAAGTATTGCCACTGCTTTCCTGTGCTAGGACTTAGAAACAAAGATGTGGGGACTACAGGGGCACCAAAGTCCTGTGGGACAGTGAAAATACATACATGGTAAAGAAAAAGAACACAGGAGACTTAGAACTGAAGGTGTAGTAATCCGGATTTCTATTGATGAAAATGGAGGTAAACCAGAATAAGAGAGACAGGAAAGAGCAGACCAGATAGGGACCACAGAAGGTGCAAGTGGGAAAGGATGGGGATAGAGACAAAAAGCATCTTTTGGGGGTACAGATATGCAGGAGCTCAATGGAGACATGACACCATCAAGATGACAGGCTGAGGGAGAATGGAGGACAGCATAATGACTCTAGTGACGGGGTTGATTTCTTTCATGGTGAAAAGAATGAAGACGGATTTAGCTTCCAAAACAGTTAGGAGCAGAAAGGTGAGGCTGAGAAAGGAATAGACAGAGGTTGGCATGGTTGGTTCTGGGAGATAGATGGGAGGAGACTAAGGGATGATGTCTCTTGATCTGTGCAGCCAACTAAAAACTATAGCAGATTGGAGTTGGAGCCTTGGGGAATGTTGAACTCTGTGAGAAATTCAGATTCTTCCCTGTTCTCTCCATAGCTTGCTGACATGGCAGAATTGGTTCCCATAGCAGAAGAAGAAAGGAGCCACAGAGAGAGCTGCAATAAGGTTTGTCTCTTCAGAATGTGAGTACTAAATGTATATCATCCAAAACAAACATGCAACTGGGTAAGCCTGAATTCTGATATTTATATGTAGGTAGACTGAAGTTGGTAAGTTTACAATTTGACCTGACGTTTGTTTGAAAGGACTAAACCAAATCCACAATGACATTGATGAAAACATCACAGAAGTCTTTATCAGAACATGGAGCAGAAAGCACAGGAGGTAGCTACTCGGTACTGCATTATAAACTGAGAAAAGTAGGCACGTTTTTACACAAAGGGTTGTGGTAGTCTATAAAAATCTAACTAGCGATGTTGTTGAAGCTGGAACTGGTTTCTTTTAAGAATTGGCTGGATGGTTTTGTAGTGATGTGTGGGTTTTTATTTAACTTAAACAATTAAAATTGAATCAGTAAATTGCTAGAGTATATTGATGGCTGTAGGAATCAAACATAATATCAAACATAACAAACAGTCACCCATCTGGATTATATATATACAATTTCTTAATACAACACCACAACATGCATCGCAAACCAAGAGTAATAAGATAGATTTGTGAATCAATCTGCCATGATACAGATTATATCCTTCACTCAGGTATTTCAAAGACAGTAATTATTAAAATTAGAGTTAAAATATATTGACAATAATATTTGGTACTATATACCTCATAGGTTATATGTGTTCATATCTTTAATCACATTCATATTCTCAAGAAAAAGTAAATATTCATTTACTATAATAAAATACAAGTAAGCTTTATCAAATGTGTTTTGGAATAAAATTTACTTTTGATCATTCTAATGTGAATATATAAGTTTTATACTCAAAGATCTGTTGACCAAATGTTTCTTCAAGAGCTTTGCACTTTCTGCTGAAAACTAAGCTGGGCTTCTTCATTAGAGTAGTCCAATCTCCTGGCTTGCTTTATGCCATGTATTTCCCAGTGTGGAAAGAGAGATCTTAATTTAGCTGCTGCTAAAGAAAGTTTTCCAAGTAAGTTTTAACAATCTGCTGAATATCAGTTTCTGTTTACGTTGTCTAATTTGGGTCAGACCACAAGGGAGATGGTTGGGGGAAATTCAGTTTTTATGGCCATAGCAACTTCCTGAATACGCTTTGATGAAAATGACAATAAAAGAGCTTGTTGACATGGATGAGGAGTCTAACAGTTGATTTTGAATCTTGATAACCCCAAGATTCCATTAAACTGTGCAGTTCTGAAACTGTGATCCTTGGATTCTTCTTTGCCTCCCTCACCATCTTCCTGTGCATGAGGGCAATATGCACATGCGTCCTCTTCTTGGCAAATTTGCAACTGTTCCAGACCTTTGAAACTTTTTTATTATTGCCCTGACTGTGCTTAGTGGTATTTTTAACTGTTCATGTATTTTTTTATATCTGTTACCTGATCTGTGTAGGTCAACAACCATCTGTCTCTTTTCAGCTGAAAGCTCTTTGGTTTTACCCATGGTGATGGACAAGAAAGGGATTTTACATGCATGTAACCTCATATTTATACCCCAGGCAAACAAGAACTGGTGAAAGGCAGCAATACAATTCCTGAAGACTGAGACCAACTAAAAAGCATAGAATTTCATAACAGACACCACTTTGTTTGGTTTTATTTTAAATATTCTTTAGGGATGCCAATAATTTTGACCCCAATTGTCACAACCGCCAGCCAGCAGAGATCAACTCATAAGCGAGTTAATCAGCACCAGCAGCGGGTTATTATTAACAAGCTCCGCCGCACGAGTTAACACACCTGCAATTGCTCTACTGTGCGGCACGCCGGGTTATTTATACCATTCTAACCTGCTTCCCGTTGCTCGGTATTGAGTTAACTTCTCGTAAGCTCTACCTAGCATTTCTCTACCTTTTTGCCTTCCTGGAATTTTGGACTACACCTTTTTGCCTTCGGACTATGGATCTCGCCTTGCCCCTCGGATTGTTTGCTATCAGTGTCTATACCGGATTTACTACCGCTCTCTTTTCGACCTCGATTCTGTCTCACATTTTGGATTGTTCGCCACCAGTGTCTCTACCGGATTTCGACCTACCTTACACCTTCTGACTACGATTCAGCTTCTAGTTTCGGATTGTTCGCTTACTTACCTCCCTACGACTCCTGCATCTGCATTGGATCCTTTTCACCTCTTCAGAGCACTGTTACACCAATGTATTTGAGAAAAATACTATTACTCAAAAAACAACTTTTTGTAATAAGAATTACTTTTATTAGAGTGAAGGTAAGTAGTTTCCCCAAACATTTGAGCAGAACATTTGAATCATTATGTGTATTGTTTATTTTATACGATCATTTTCTGATAAATGTGTGATTCTTTTGTAGTTATGAGTGATTTTCTTCTGATGCTGGTACTGGTGGGTCTGCTGGAGCTCTGTTAGCCTGCAATTGCGGGACAGGGGAGGAGTGGTTATCTGCTCTGCTTGTTAGCCTGCAACTGTGGAACAGCGGAGGGGTGGTTATCAGATCAGGTAGTATCTGATGGTTGTTGAGAAGAAAAAAGAGGTGCAAGGAGACGTTAACGGAGGTTTCTGACTGGGTGTCAGAGAAAATAAACCAGGAGAATACGAAGAGAAATTGAAAAATAAATATGGCTTTCTGAGGGTGTGTGGACAGAGCAGTGTAGAAAAGTGTAGGAGTACTGGAATAAAAATAAGCAAACTGAGTCAGGGCTCATATCAGGAAAACACCTAAGATGTAGACAGAATATATTCGAAAAGGCCAAATAGGATAAAACAGAAAAGTCTCTGAGAGAAAAATAAAAAGCAATGAAAGAACGAAATGAGGCTCTGTTTGCAGAAAAGGAAAAGGTTAAGGGAGAAGTTGATAAACTGAATAAGGAAGTAGAAAAATTCTACAACATAAATATGAGACCCAAATTATATCCCGACCTGAGACCATTACAACAAGGAGTGGGATCAGATTGGGATGATGCCTGGTATGCCAGGGACTGGGATGGGTTGTGGCCAACCAGTGTAAAATTGTTCCCAACAACAAGAATGGGGGCACGAAATCAGACGGAGAGGAAGAATTGCCTATGGCGGGAGATCCCCGGGGAGGATCTTACATTTAAAGAATATGAACCTAAGCCTGAAGATATAGACCGCTGGGCTAAAGAGGTTCCACACCCTAAATCTGGTATGCAGCAGACATGGGGTGCTCTTCAAGAATTAAAAGACATGTACGGTATCAGACCCATAAAAGCTGCATTGATATTCAGACGAGTAAGGGAGAAAAAAGCAGGACAGCTAAGAATGTCACGCAAGGATCATAGTGAAAAAAAGGGGTGGGAAATCATGTTGGCATTCTTGAAGGAATACTACCCACCCCAGACAGACTGGAAAAAGGTTTATGCATATCAACAGAAGGATATCCTGCTTATCTACTAAAACTGCAAAACAACGTCAGATACAATACTCTTTGAAAAGTTTGGAGGCTACTGGGGTAGGGGGGTAGAAAGTGTATCTGAAAGAAACACAATCTGTTACCATTCGTATGGGGGACGATGTACAGTTTTAATTGCCCATGTAGGTGGTGGATACTCCAGATCTACTGGGATGGGACGCCCTGCAATATTTACAGTGAGTTTTGTTGTTAGTACAAGGAAGTACTGTACAAGTAAACATTTGGTTTCTGCAAAAAGATGACATAAAAGTGCATGCTATATGGTCAAAAGACAAAGATGAGTGTGGGCTTTTGGTTATGCCACCTGTTACGTTTACAGGGACTCAGCCTCCTTATACAAAACCACATAGGATTAGTCCTGAGGTGGAGGAGGACATATGACCTGTGGTACAGAAATTGCTGAAACAAGGAATTATCAAGAAAACTCGAAGTTAAAGTAATAGCTCAATTTGGCCAGTTCGAAAGGCAAGCAGGGCCTGGAGATTCATTGTCAACTACCAGGTGGCAAACCAACATATTGACAAATTGGCACCCTTGGTGGCACATCCCTCTACTATTTTCCAGGTACTGCAGCCTGACCACAATGTGTTCTCAGTTGTAGATATGGCTAATGGTTTCTGGTCGGTGCCATTACACCCAGATGTACAGGACTGGTTTGTGTTTTGTGGCTGAAGGTGGGTCAATGAACCTGGACGCGATTGCCACAGGGGTTTCATAACAGTCCAACAGTGTACCATATGGCCGTGAGGCAGCATCTGAGGGAACTAACCCCACTCTCATCGGGTTAAACAATATGTTGATGATGTTTTGGTAGCCTCCCTTGATGAGGAAACTCACAGGCGAGAGTTATTACTCATTCTAGATCATCTGGCCAGAAGGGGACACAAGGCTAGTTTAGAAAAAGCTCAAATATGCTTAGACACAGTGGTATATTTAGGCCAGAAGATCAACCAGGGGAAACGAGAACTCACAGAAGATCAGGCTCAAGCAATTCGTCACTGTGCCCCTCCTAGCACTGTTAGGAAACTCAGGGCGTTCCTAGGACTTTAATGAGCAACTTTAATCGCTCATGGGTAGATTCATTTTCAGAAAACGCCCAGATTCTAACAGACCTGTTGAAAGGTGGGGGACAGTCTGATGACCCCATCTTTTTAACTACCAAAGCACAAGAGGCCTTTAATGATTTGAAACAAGCTCTCTTACAGGCTCTGGCTTTAGGTTTCCCTCAACAGGAGAGTCCATTCTGCTTATATGTAAGTGAGCGCGATGGGTTTTTGACTGCTGTGCTGACCCAGGACCATGGAGGTTCCAGCTGGTGGGATATTACTCCGGACAATTGGATGCAGTAGCCAAAGGTTAGGGATCTTGTTTAAGAGCCTTACAAGCTGTCAGTCTGGCCGTGCAAGCAGTTAACAGCCTGGTGCTGGATCAACAATTGATTGTGAGGTGTCCACACGCCGTACACACTCTGCTGTCACTTAATAGGGTGAGTCAAGTGAGCACCAGTCACTGGGCCAAATGGCAGGCTCTTCTAGAGGCTCCAAACATTGTGATAGAGAGGGAAGGCACTCTTAATTCAGTCTCCCTGTTGCCCGACCATAGTGACCAGTAAATACTGGAGCACGACTGCGAAGACTGGGGCAACAGATTGTTATATTTCAGAACAAGCCCTTGAGAATGCAGACTTAGTGCTCTACACAGATGGCTCATGTTTTATGCATGAGGGAGAAAGGAAGACAGGCTGGGCCGTGGTTTCTGATACCCTGATCATATCTGCAGGCAGCATGTAAGGAGTCAGTAAGCACAACAGGCAGAACTGAAAGCATTCATAGAAGCTTGTAAATATGCTAAAGGTCAAACTGTTACAATATACATGGATTTGAGATACGCTTTTGGGGTGTGCCATGATTTTGGAAGAATGTGGAAAAATAGAGTCTTTCTCACGGCTGTTGGGACACCAGTAAAAAACGTAGAATTGGTGGCTGAACTGTTAGAGGCCTTATCGCTTCCGAAGCAAATAACTATTGAAAAATGTAAGGGGCATAATAAGAAAGACTCCCTAATAGCCAAGGGAAAGGCGTTAGCTGATGCAGCAGCTAGACCGGCAGCCATGAAATATGGGGTGCCAGAGAGGGAGCCAGAGATATACAGTATCTCAGGATGACTGTTCAGAATGGGCAGTTACAGGATATACAGAAGGAGGCTCCAACAGAGGAGAAGTGGGCCTGGCTCGAACAGGGTGTTGGGCCGAGAGATGAAGGTTTGTGGCAACATCAGGACACAGGGAGGCCAGCTTGCCCCAAATTCCTCATGCCTCATCGCAAGGCAGATACATTCCATGGGACATGCAGGGGCTACACAGATGACTCAGCGCTTTATGCAGCATTGGACTGGGATGGGGTTTGCCACACATGCCTGGAATGTGTTGAATAGGTGCAGGGCGTGCCAAAAAATCTCCACGTCTGACCAGGTTAAAATGCCCCAGATGAGACAGCCAGCACCAGAAGGGCCATTCCTACACTGGCAGATTGACTACTGCACCTTGCCGGATTGCAAGGGGAAAACTGGTCTCCTGGTTATGGTGGACCTTTTCTCAAGATGGGTCAAGGCATTTCCAGTTAAGCGGACGACGGCCTCAGGGACTGCCAAATATCTGGTAACAGAAGTTATACCCCAATGGATACTGCCCTGTCGGATAAATTCAGACCTGGGAACACACTTTACAGGGTGGGTTTTGCCAAACTACTGAGGATCAAGTGGGATTTGCACTGCCCTCATCACCCCCAGTCTAGTGGAGTGGTTGAACGAATGAACAGAATGCTGAAAGACCGCCCCACGCGATATCATGCTGAGGAATGCTGTGGGTGGACACGCTTTCACCTGTTTTATGCAGTGTGTGGGCTGGTACTAACCGGGCCGTGGACCTTAGTCCGTTTGAAGTCATCACAGGATGCCCAGTGAGACTGCCTGGATCACCAGACATATCTAAGGAATCTTTGAGTTTACTAACTGATTGTCTGTTACAGTATGTGCAACTCTTAATGACAGCAGTTCATGATGCCAAGTACTGGACACCTGGGGAAAACCAACGGAAGGAGGACACGACCTGTTCCCAGGAGAGTGGGTCTGGATTAAGAAAATTCCCTCATAGACCCTTCAACCTAGGCGGGAGGGACCTTTTCAGGTGCTCCTGACTACAGACTTTTCAGTTAAGGTTCCTGGAAGAGACCGGTGGATTCACGCATCTCACTGTCGCCGAGCTAAACCTCCGGAGAAAGACCGAAATAATGTGGGGACTCCTGGGGTTGATCCCTTGTGCAGTATATTTTTTATAGGTTTATTTTTGCTGGTCATTCTTATTCTTTATGTAACATGTCTTAAAGCAATATGTGTTAAGGTAACTAACTTTGTTATGGTTGTTTAATATAGTCATAAAGGCAAAAACCTCATATTATAGAACATTATTGGTGATGTCGCAATATGTTCTAAGGGGGGACTGAGGAATTAAGAAATGTTAAACTACTCTTCTTTAATCTTTCTTGCTTCTTGGCAAAGAATTAAACTTTTCACCTTTGTGCCCCTGCAAGCATCACAAGTATATGTGCTGTTTCAGGATGACTAAGAATAACATGAGCACAACACCTTATGAAATGTTGACCACATATCCTCTTTTCTGAAGCTGTGCTCTAAAACTTACCATATATAGAATGGTTTGTCCGTTAACCCAGCTCAAGAACATTGTGTGTTAACATTTGTTAAGGATATTGCATTATGTGTTGTCTACGCCAAACTTTGTTACACTATATAAAAGGACTAACTTTATAACGGTTTGGAGAGACTGGCCGGTGCACGTGCTCTCCCGTATGCATACAAAATAAACGACTCTTCTTTCACAGACAGCAGGACTCTGTCATTTATATATATATATGACAGGACAAAGGAATGAATAGAAGTAGTTTACGTTGTGTTAATGTAATCTTAAATCTATGTTGCTAAGATTAGATAACATTTTAACAAGAAATTGACAACATTGGAATATTATAGTAGGAACTCTTCACATTTTGAGCTTTCTTTAAACAGAAAGTGTTGTAAATTTCTTGGAATAAGTCACAATTTATTGAGAAAGGTAATTCTCCATTCAAGAATTTGTCTAGCTATTACAGATTTCATAAAATGCCATAGCTATGCTATTTATTTTGGTTAAGGTTTAAGTAAAGTGTTTAAACACTACTAATACTACAAATAAAGATATTGTTTTAAAATAGCATTCTACTGAAGTCCCATTTCTGTATGTAACAAAAGTTTTTAACTGTTCCAAGACTGTCACAATTTGAAAAGAAAATGTTGTTCTTAAATTCTTTGACATAAGAGACATAAAAAAATCTGTTGCTTAATATTAAATCTAAGGACATGACAACAATCATTTTCTCATTTAAGAAAACACATCTGATTCAGTTATAAAATGAGCACTCAGAAATGTCAGGCTGTTTCTTCTAGTTAGTCTCAGTAGTATTAATTAAATGTACAAAGCCGACAGTTAATTTTAGGATAAGATCGCATAGTAATTCATTCCCAGTGATAATGCAAGTGAGGCTGTTTCTGGATTATTATGATAAATTGTTTTGAAAACACATACTGGAAGCTTTATTTATGCACATACATCCTAAATCACAACCAACACTAATAATTCCACAATGAATAAATAAATGGCAGTGTGCCATGCTGATTTTAAGCAAGATTTAATATATTGAAACTGATGTACTATAACATACAGTATATATAATATAATTTTATGTGGTGCTTTGTTAAATTTCATTAAAGATAATGTTTGATGACACTGTTAAAATGTTGTTGCCATTTTCCAGCATGGAAAGTTTAATTACAAGTATAAACGGTGGTGTGACATTTTGAAATGAAAAACTGCTTTAATTAATAACAGAATGAACCTTAAATTCTTACAAATATGTACACCTATACAATATATCAAAATATTAAAGATTATTTGATTGCAGTATCTAATAAAACCAAAAAAATTAAAAGGTAAATGGCAGTTTAAATGAACGTTAAGGAGAAGAACAGTCCCAAACCTCCTATATACATACTTACCTAAGCATACGTATTGAATTTTTAATAGATCTTTCCTAACATTCATTACTTTCCATTGTACCATTGTGTTTCTTCAAAGCAAATTTGTTTCTAGTCTGCTTTCATTTTTCTTAATTCTTTCACCTTCAATTCTGCTACTTCTCCATCTCACATAGCATTTACAGTAAGTCTTCGATTTAGATTTGCTGTGGTGATTCCCTGGCCTTCATTATGATCTTCTCAATCCAACCGCAGCATCTCAGCTAGGTATTTCATAGCAGCCAGTCCACCATTTGGCTCTGTATAGGAATTCACAGATTCACAGTCCTTAACCTACCTGGCTGTGAGTGCCATTACATGACTTGCAGCCACTCCTTCAGCCAGCCTGCTCACAAATCCACCGCATTCAGCTTCCTCGCTTTGACCGCAGATCATCTTCCAGCTGGTGGCACCAGTCTGCTCATGAATCCTCCACAGAAAGCTCTGTCACCCAGCCCTTCCACCCAACCCCACTGTTCCATTATGGATCCCAAGGCAGCCAGCCTCATGCATATTTATGAAGCACCTGGCTTCCAGCTATGCTGCCTTTCTCAAACTGAGAAACAAACCTCCCTTGCACCCATGCAGCCACCTTCAGGTTTTACACTTCAGGAATAGGACTGTTGTTCAGCTACAAAGAAATTTGAAAATACTAGGAGTCAACAACTTTTTACCAATGATCTTTTTAGACTGCCTTGACAAATGAACAACCTTTTCTTTGGTTCTGATGTCATTATTAACTGTTCAGGTTTAAACATTATGCCAAAATAGAAAGACTAGCAAATACTGTAGAAGGCGTGAAGGAATTTTAAAAATATACAGACAAACCGGAGACTGGAAAATATCAGTAATTATATTTCTAAGACAATTACAGAGTATTCCAGGCAAGTAAGAAAATAAACTATAAATATAAAGTGAGAAGCACTGAATCCCCCTATGAAAAAGAGTAGATGTTAATGTTGACATTTTTTTCCAACTTCCAGACAATGTGGAGAAGTAATAAGACACACCATGTTAGTGTTATGGAGCGTCTTTCAGGACCCTATGCATACGACACAATCCGGTAGGGAGTGAACACACACAGGGAGGAGACGAGGAACAGGGCTGGTAGACGAACGGGGGGGGGGGGTGTGACGAAGGTGCCCCAAGGGGCGTGGTCCAGGCAAACTGTCCAAAAAGGGAGTCCGAAGGGAAGTCATGCAGGCAGGTGTCCAGAGCCGGGTGTTAGATCCAAAACGAACAAGACAAAGTTAAAAGCTGGAGTGGGATCCGGCAAAGGGTCAGGGGGAAAAAAGAGGAACAGAACCAGGTGCTCCAGGTCCCGGACTTGGCTGGTTCAGGACACCTAGGAGGCGAATGCCACCTGAGCCGTGGGCGACTCGGTGGTAGTCGAGTCTCCGAGCGTCCGTGTTCCAGTGCAGAACCCTGAACAGAGTGAGCGTCTGGTTTTTGTAAGGAGGCTGGAACAGGGAGCAGGTGCACAAAATCAACTAAAAAGTGAATGAGCCGCAGCTCCCTTAAGGGGGAGGGACTACAATCGCGACAGTTAGGAGGTAAAGTGTAAAATTTAAATCAAGGTGTGTTATATTTAAATTGTGCAGTTCACAATTGTAGTTACTGGTGCATTATACTGATTTAGAAAATTATGTTTAATTTTGGTTATCATAACCAATTATTTTTGTCAGCTTTGTTTGTAGCCTTAGACTATATTTAGCACATGATCCATCTATTTTGGGAAATCTCGAAAGAGCACACATACTGTACCTCATTGAAAAAAGCCATACAGTTTAATTAACTAACCAGGATTATATTGTAGAAATCCGACAACAATGACATTGCTTTTGCTTTAACTTTTGAAAAATGAATAGCTTTCATTCCCCATCTGTTCCATTCCGTGTAGATGTTTGATATTCTGGCACAGAAAGTAAAGAACACAAATATATTTTTATGTTGATAATGAAATCTTCTTGGCTAATGTGAACATGATGTTAACTTTATGATGTTTGTCATCCCTTGTTTTTCATGCCCTGTCAGTAGCAAAGCTAAATTTTAAGAAATTAATCAGCATTTTTTCAATAATTAATATAATTTACATTCTCTTAATTTATTTTTTTTAAATAGTTGTATCAACATGAATATTAACTTTGAACAAGTTAATATAATATTTGAATCCTTCATTTGGCTTTTTTCTTCTTTTTGTTATGTATAAATGCATGTGTTTATATGTGTAGATTGCTCTTTTTATATAATCATTTTTTATTAAAGAAAGTCTGAAGGTAATTCCAAACAAAATATTATTAGACATTCTCCATCAATAAAAACTTTCTTAGTCTATGTAAGACAACAAAATGTCTGATAAAAACTGACGAAAAAGATATTAATTATACTTTAGGCTCAAAAGAAATGTGATCCTAGACGTGAAAGGAAAGATTTATTATTTTACCTATAGGTCAATAGCCTATGCTTATTGAGGGTGTTTTGAGTGTACCTAAACAGCTGTTCTAAATTGACTAATTCATCATAATTAAGGTGGTTTTAAAAACTGCACTCAATTCAGTGTTATATATTGAACATTACACTGAAAAATGTGGTGGTACTATTTTATATACACATCTTATATATATATCATAACTTAACCTTAGAACATCCTTTTCTTCTTAGTGAATTCTTATTTACAGTGAAAAGGAAAACCTTTATCCCCAGTCTGATATTGCAGTCATGACACCTTCAAATGGGACTTTATATTGTGAATCTACACAACTTGATCCAAACTGATGAAACAAATAAACGATGATAAAAATATTTTTAAATAAAATCAGTAGATTCTCAATTCTACATTTATTCAACCTCTATGCTACAGCAATTCTAAAGAGGCTCAGGTACAAAAGGATAGTGTGAAAGGTCACAAAATTTGTGTAATGGTCTGTGTAATCAAAGTGGCTTAACTTGACATTACATTAAATGCTTCTAAATTGCTTCAGAAAGATATTGAATTTCAAGCCACAGCTCACTAAGTGATACAGCAAATGCAGACCAAGGAGACTACAAAACAAACTAGAAATAAAGCAGTAAAGAGACACAAAGCAGATAAAGGATGTGTATCCCTTTGACTTTAGTGGAGTCCATCATAAAGAACTATTATTTGTATCAAACCACCCAAACACTACCTAGATCAGACTGTCCTTCCAAATCAAGTAGCTAGGCATGCAAGAAACTATGGAAGCTACTGGAAGCTAGCAGCCAAGTTTCTATGTTTGAGATTGGAGTCATTGTTCATGCATCAATAATATCTCTGTCCCTACAGATGCAGCCATTCAAAATGTGCGGTACAAACCCGTGGTACGGTAACCTACCCACAAGTCACCGCGGGGCACCGGAGGGCACCGCGGTAAGTGATTGGCTGGCCAAAATGACCGACAGGGGCACTCGTGGTGCATTGGTTGGTAGTGAAAAGATTTAATCATTTAATGTCTTTACTGTGCACATTTTAATCCGCTTAGTTTTGAATATTTATATGGAATTTTAGCACTAAAGGGAAATTTTAGTAGCTGAGCATAAAAAGAAGAGGAGCATAACGCATCTGAAGGTCATAAATGATATTAATTTAGGAACATAAACATTACTGTATGTACGTAAACTGTACTGTGTATGGCTGGTCTTGGTAGTTTAAAGAAAAAATACACACCAGTCTTCCATTTCTCCCTAAACATTTTAAGCATGAAAGTTTTATGAAAGGGTACCCAAATATGCGATTGCTGTATAGAATGAATTTTAATTTTAAAAAATTATTTAACATGAAAATTTAGCTGTTTACATCTTCCGCCTGAGAACAGTCACCCATTGCTACCCAACGCAGAAACACAGCCACTAACTAGCAAAGAGAGGACATTAGCTAGCCAATATGATAAAGAAATAATAAATGATTATTTTATTTATTTCTTTTGCACATTTATTTGAACATTTCTATCGATTGTACAAGCACTTGGAAACTGTCCAATCCCTAGTTCATCAGGCATTTTCTTTTACGCTGCGGGCATTCTCCCGGTCTGGCGCCAGTCTGTGTCTTCTAGGATATAATGCCAGCGAACTCTTGTTTTTATGTCCACTATAACAGACAATCTCCTTTGCTTTTAACCGAGCGTTTAATAATTTCCTAAAATGAAAATGATTTACTTTATTTCCCTCACGGGATCAATAAAAGTATCTATCATCTGTCTAAACTATGGGGCAGAATTCTGGGGTCTCCCCATACCAGAGATTATGGTAGGGCTTCAGAATGGTGATTGGCTGACACCTCTGATTGGAGAAAAAAGACGTGCTGGTTTGCTATACATACAGTACTGTACCAGGAAGAGGATTTCTTTCTATTCAAAACGTGTATTTTAAAAGTTTAAGAAGTAAAAACCTTACAGCATACACAGATTTCTAAACTGATCAGGATCATTATCTTTGTCTTATGCATAATAATGTTCACCGCTCTGTCCAGCAAATTAATAATGAACTTTATTTTATATAGCATTTTAAACGAATAAGTAATTAGATTGCTCATAAACCTAATCACTTATTCTACATAAACACAGCGTAATTGCGCTCTGAAAATGCTTTTTCTGTTTATTTAGGCTCAGATTTCAACTATAGATCGTATTATTATAAACTTCTTGGAAAAATGTCTTTTATGTAAACCATGTTTGCTATTAATTCATTTAGGGCTAGAATATGTTCATTGTCTTCCAATCGAGTCGAGTTGACATTAGAAGCTTGCCACAATTAAAAGAAGCAATTAAACACAGCGTAATTGCTCTCTGAAAATGCTTTTTCTTTTTATTTAGGCTCAGATTTCAACTATAGATCGTATTATTAAAAACTTTCTTGGAAAAATGTCTTTTATGTAAACCATGTTTGCTATTAATTCATTTAGGGCTAGAATATGTTCATTGTCTTCCAATCGAGTCGAGTTGACATTAGAAGCTTGCCACAATTAAAAGAAGCAATTAAACACTGGTAATTGCTCTCTGAAAATGCTTTTTCTTTTTATTTAGACTCAGATTTCAACTATAGATCGTATTATTATAAACTTCTTGGAAAAATGTCTTTTATGTAAACCATGTTTGCTATTAATTCATTTAGGGCTAGAATATGTTCATTGTCTTCCAATCGAGTCGAGTTGACATTAGAAGCTTGGCACGCCCGGACTGTTACACCAACGCATTAGCATGTTAAAGTGATTTCATTGAGGAGCCTAGCTTTCTTAACTAGTAAGTACTGTACTTCCTTGGTTTTGGAGGGGGGAGGTGTCTTTCGCTGGAAATCTCGCCCCCTTCTACTTTGAAAATACCTGTGAAACCGGTTTAATTCGTCACAGCCAGCACTCCCGCAGAGAGGGGGGTTGTACTTGTTAATGTCTTAGCCGGAACACATCATTATATCTCATTTTGTATTTCTATAAAAAAATCGTTTGCCCAGCCACTATTGTTGTTATTGTTTTTATCCTGTAAAGCGCTTTGAGGAGCACAGCTTTCTCACCACTTAGATTACTTTTTGATACCATCCTTACACAAAGCAGAAACTTCTTGTATTTTCCGATGACATACAAGTGGAAAGATTACAGATTTTAATCGTCTTTTTTCTGAACCAGGGAAAATCTGATCATGTTTCTCTATAACAATAATAAAAAACTTTATTTTACATATCACCTTTAAAAGTGGCATCTCAAAGCAATACACTAGATGTAAACCACAGATTACAAAGTAAATACCCAGACAAACGCAAACGCGTTTTTAATAAAATGCTTTTATTCATTCAGCAGAGAGAGAGCGTAAAACCTGGGCGTAACAGCTGTTCCTTTTTCTGATCACTCGCTCTCTGGATAAACGTCTCACCTGTCCTGTTCTTTGTTTTCCTAATTTGCTGATTATGCCTTCTGCGATCCACTCCTGCCCTCACACCAAAAGAAGACTATTTTAAATTTCTTTGCGCGGTCCATTGTGCAATTAACCGTTGTATGTGCTGTCCTTAAGGTGATATCACATAAAGGTGATATGTAAAATAATGTTTTTTATTATTGTTATAGAGAAACATGATCAGATTTTCCCCGGTTCAGAAAAAAAGATCTAAAGTATACTAGTTAAGAAAAATAAATCTAAACGGGGAGAAAGCTATGCTGAAAGTTTATTAAGATACTTAGAAGACAAAGATATCAATTTATGTTGCATTTGTCTGATTGTGAATCAAAAAACACTTATATTTAAACCCGCATTTGCGATTTAAATCAAAACGCGATTTAAATCAATATAAATGTTTATATTGTAACGCATAGGTGACTATTCATTGTTATTAAAATGACTTAAATTCGATCATGTTGTGATATTTAGAAATATACATGTGTTTGGTGCGAGTGAAGTTTTATTTAATCTCTGAGCCATACTGATTCTTATGGAAGCCAGTTTCCGCCGGGGAGTAAAAAAAAAACACACTATGGTATTCTCTCCGATGCAGTGCAGTTAAAAACATATCTTTGATGCTGTTCCTAAATGAATATCGTTTATGACCATCAGACGCTTTATGCTCCTTTTCTTTTTTCCAGTGGATTGAACAGGGAGACGCATTTCATGATGTACTTTTCACTGATGAAACAACAGTGGCTCTGGAACAGTTTTCAACCATGTCGTTTTATAAAAAGGGGAGATATGTACGCGTTACTGAAGCTAAAAGTTTAGCCTTTGTCACTAATGTAACCACTAAATAAAGACATATAGAAATCCCTACGTTACAGACTGTATATGGCTGGTATTGGTAGTTCAAATAAAAAATACACACCAGTATTCCACTTTCTCCCTAAACATTTTAAGCATCAGAGTCTTACATGTGGTTATTTCATAAACGTTTGTACGTGCTCCTTCTGACCATGTTACTGTTTACTGTTACTGACCATATTAAGTTTAAGTGCCTGTGGGCACTTTTCCTGTCCGTGGGGGGTGGACCGTCTTTCATTAGAAGGTTAGTCTGTTCTACTCTGAGAATGTAGAGGGGGTGGAAAGTAATTCCGTGTCGCATTAACTAACCTCTTCAGTTTTTTCCGCCAGACAGTACATGAATATAATTATATCATTATTAATTTGTTTAGATACGCAATTCCATATTATATTCCCTGTTAATCAAATTCTAAAAGTATGCATTTGTTAGATAACAAGTGAATTCACAGAAAAGGTTAAAAGACTATCAAAATGCAATTTAGAGCTTTCTGGCAAGAGGAGACACCCAAATTAATAATGTAACATGCCACTGTTTGTGCATGAACAAGGTTATACTTGTTCCCCGGTGGAACACATTCCATAAGAATCAGCGCTTGTATATATCGCCTTTAAAGGTAGCTTCTCAAAACGCTTTACAGGATAAAAACAACAATAACAGCAACAACAACAATGTTGTATTTCATTGCAATTCATCCTTAAATCAATTGCTGACTTTTCTCTCTTTACTACTGTACTTGTCTGGATTGACTGAGCTCCGCTCTGTACCACACAATGATCCCCCCAGAGTCTCTGCCCCGGGTGATTTGGGTTTTTTTGACAGAGGGTAAAAAACTCTCTCTCTCGCTTGCCCTCCCCCCCCCGTGTATTGTCTGTTTTTTTGTGCTGTCCTTTGACAAAACAAGGCTTGCCAGGCTTGCAAGATTTAAGATGTGGCTGTCAATGTTGGATTAAAAAAAACACATTGCCCGACGTTTGTTGCATTGCTTGAAAAATAACTTTATTTCGAGAGACTGGATAAGTAATTCAAGTGTTTTTTTTTTAACTTCCTGAAAAACAACTAATAATTTAAATAATAGGGAATATAATATAAAAATATAGTACTAAAAATAAGATACACTCTACAGACATTCACAACAGCGACTGTCAGAAGATAGGATACAGACACCCGCTGAATGGAAAGGGGCACTTTAATATTCTGTATGACTAATACTAAAGCCAATACTTTAATATTATTTTCTGTATGTTTAACAATAGTGGGTACAGGCCTAATTTCGGCCCTGCTCCCGTTGTTAGGTGTTAATGTGTTGTTGTTAAGTGTGAATTTGTACCTGTTTCCCTGAGGTCTGGCTTTTTTTCTGGAAAACCATAACTCTGGTCTTGTCCAGATTGACTGTCGGCGCCCAGGTCTGACAGTGCTGCTCCAGCAGTGCCAGGTTCTGCCGCAGCCTCTGTTCTGTGGGCGACAGCAGGACCAGGTCGTCTGCAAAGAGCAGGAACTTGATTTCTGTAATTAATGCAGATCAGTAAATCAAGGGACAAAACAATTACTTTGGTCCTTTTAACTGTTTTTCCATCTACTGTATTGCTTTGAGATGCCACTTTTAAAGGTGATATGTAAAATAATGTTTTTTATCATTGTTATAGAGAAACATGATCAGATTTTCCCCAGTTCAGAAAAAAAGATCTAAAGTATACTAGTTTGTCACTCTTCTCATCCCCTCTTTGCTAAATGGCTTTTGAATAGAGTCACATGAAGAGAGAGGTGAAACAGCCCTACACAGCCCTGTCGCAGTACACAAATATAATTATAACTTATTAATTTCTTTAGATACGTGATTCTTTTAATACAGTCTTTGCTGTGCTCTAGAGGATCCTTGTGATATTTCGAGCTCTGGTTGAATGATAAGTGTCACAGTTTAAATAATTTTCATAGTTAGAAATTATGAAACGCTCTGTTAAAATAAGGGAGTTTTTATGTCCGTTGCAGTAAAAGAAAATGCCTGACAAAGTAGGGCTTGGACAGATTCCAAGTGCTTGTACAAATGTGCTAAAGAAATTATACTTTGAGTTTACTGCTTGTCCAAAGTCATTCATTATTAATACTATTAGTAATATCTTTGGTAAAGGCTTTGATGCATAAATATTTCTGATAAAGGTAGGTTGTGTACTTTTGTCCAACTGAGCAATCTTGCATTCATAAAATATACCAACTTTTTATTGACTGATGATTAACATGCTGTAATACAGTTTAAATTTAAAAGCTCAAATGCTGTACATGAGAGTTTAAGCTTTATTGGCTCCTCCTGGCGGTTTTACAAGGTGATGCCAGATACTTTCCGGCATGACGTCAAATGACGCGATTTACCCCGTGATACTGCGTGATACTGCGACACGCCCACCGGGGTATACCGCGAAATACCCCACCCATTTTGAATGGCTGCATCTGTACACAAAGCTGGCCTATACAAATGAAAGGCAAGAGAGATGTCTTTACTGTAAAAGCTTTGTTTTAAATAGTTTTGAGATTCACTTCAACAGATGTGACAGACAGTAAACATATTGGTCTAAAGGCAAAATAAATGTTATATCTTAGGTATTCCCAACACAGTAATAAGTCTGTTGTTAAGGGAAGGGGGAAGATGTGTTTTTTATGATAATTTGGGTTTCAGAAGTCTTTCTGTAATTGGAGTTTCAAAATCCCTCTGTGAGGATACAGACGGAGAGATCAGTATGATCATTGCTGTTAGAGGTGAAATGGCAAACTATGGACATATCTTTGACCTTCACAGCTCTGACATGTAACCTGAAACTGTCTCCCAGTCTCCTTCCTGTCTCACCAATGTAAATAGCTGGGCATTTGCTGTGCAAAAATTTATTAAAACATGTATTGTATTAAAACATGCATTTTTATTAAATTGAACCTTCCGATGTAATTAGAATAATCTGATGTCTGTTTTGTATATATAGTTTTAAACACAAAAATAGACAATTATGTTATCAAAATAAACTCTACTTACAATAGTTAATCCTTTCTTAAGAGAACAAAGCCAGATTTAAATTTTTAATTAGACCATTAGTTTACAGATTATATAACATGGAGTACCTTAAACTACGGGTTCTAGCGAGAACCTTAATTACTTGTGTATATTTTCAAAGATTTTGTTTTGAAAGATTTTAAATGAAAATGAAATTAAACCACTGCTCCATGCCCACTAAGGACATGAGGAACGTGGGACAAAATCATACTTAGCCATGCAGTATAATTCATAGATACATTTATCATGTTTTTTATTAACATGGTTCATTGTTTTTTCTTTTAAAAAATAGAACAAAATAAGAAAAAAATACAACAATATTCTGTTGCCCAACACCATCTGCGGTACCTCAATATGCAAGAATCTCTTACATCAATTTAGGCACTCCTTGCCTAATCCATCATCCACTAACAGAACTGAAGATTCTCCAGAAGTAACATTCAAGCTACTGTTCCAAACAGTAACTGTTGCAAAGAACAAGTATGGAGCCTCTAACATGATAACAAAGATAGAGGAAGTTAGTCAATTTTACCTGAAGTCAAGAAGATCATGTGTGTATTGTATGGGTAGACAATACTTCTCCCCAGAGAACACTACAGAGTCACATAATAGAAAAGAGATGCAATTAAATCTAAGAATACACAGGTATTAGAGCTGGTCTCATCCCACTGTAAAAAAACTGTGAGGTCTTGCAAAGTCTGTAACCTCACTTTATATATTGGTATTCGTAATATTTGCCTTACAATTAATGTAAACGCATTACAAATGTTATCTACAGTATAAATAGAAACAAATGTTCCTCTGTAGCTCACAGCTTTTGATGGAAAGTTGCACATTTCCAGGCCTAATTGCTAAATTATTCTGAGTTTAAAACTTATTTTGTTACCAAGAAACAAAACTGACATTTTTGTAATCCTGAGCAATTCTCTGATGAGTTTCTGTTTCCGAAAAACAATTCTTACTTGGAATGATGCCTTCTTGGTGAGCCCAATCAAAACAGACCATAAATACACTTGTGTGGGTATTTCTGTTAGGCAGCCACACATAGTTCTACTGTTTATTGGCTTTTCTCTTAGGAGCCAGAGTAGGATAAAAGGGAACTTTAGCAAGCTCAGATAAGGTATTTTGGGATATGACTGGAGAGCTAGTAAGGGATCATTGTCAAAAAGGTATCAAGCAGTGAAATGTTTGACTATAGTTGCCAGGCTTATGGATCAGCTGCTCAAACTCATCTCCCACAGGGAGGCATTATCAGTAGCAACAGTATGTGCAGTGAGTGGTGAATGTAATCAAATGCACGATACCCTTAAATTAAGCCAGTCTGAGCATGGTGTACAAATGTACACATATAGGCCTTTGGCTAACACAATAGCATCTTAGCATACACATTAGTGCAAGAGGTAAGATGATTTAATAATGGTGTTATTACAATAATGAGGGAAATAATTGAAAAGGAGAACATGTTATCCTTAAAATAAAATGATATACTTTGGTCAAACATGGCCTGTGGGCAATGTACAGTACAGACTATCTAGGTAAATACCACACTAAAATTCTAAACCCTTTTTACCTAATGACATGTCCATGAGACCTAATAATTATGGAATTTGAAGGTACTAATTAAAAATGCTTTTAAGTTACCTTGTTTGTATAGCTGCTATTTCAGAATTAAGTCAGAATTAATTGTTGCTGTGCTCTCCTAAATGAGGCCCCATCTCTCTTTCTCATCTCTGCGGTACAGCCAAAGAGAAGCTATTCATGCCGTTCTGATTTAAGGTGTTTTCTCTCAGATAAAAAGCAGCTCCCAAATGGGGATGCATCCAGCCATCCTTGGCTATCATGATCAATGGCCATTCCTGGAGCCTGTCTGTCTCTGAGATACTTGGGAACATCTGGATTGTGGTCCTAGATGTCAGAGGTCACTGTTACTCATCTCTCACCTTGACCAACCAATCAGGAACCTGCATGGTGTGGTAACCTCATGTGGGTCAGAAATGCCCACTAAACTTTCGACCAATCATCACATGTCTTGATTCTGATTTAAAAGACAATGCACAGCTCAGAAACTTTGCTTCTCCGGCCAATTTTCATACCCCCAGAGACAATCAATGGACGCCCAGTGTTGTCTGTATAGGGACTGGAACCTTGTTTCAGCAAAGTGTCAGCCTGGGGAATGCCCGTACATAAATCGCTAGCCAACGTCAATGTGGACGCTTCACTTGATCACTGGAGTATACATTTGGACTCTTGTGTGGACAACCTGAATAAGTTTTCATTCAGTAGCAGCGCTACACTGGAAGCAAACCGAGTTTCTTCCCCCTAAAGAGCCAGTTAGTCAGACCCACTGTGCATAGAGACTTTCTACTAGTCAGCCGGACTACTAGTAGGTCCCTGAGAGAGACATTGTCAGGCGCCTTGCCACAGCAGAAATCTCTCCTCCTAATTTCCCAGACTCCGAGCTGGACCCAGAGTGGTTGGTCGGGAGCCAGAGGATGCCGGGACGATGCCTATTGAACGCCGCAGCAATGGAACGCAGCCACTAGCTGGTCTTTGGTGCCTGTGCCGGGAAATACGACTTTGTATCTGTATAAGGAAACCCAATGTTCTACATTGCATCTAGAGAATTCAATTGTTACCTCAACACAAGTTGATATCAATTAAATTCATATAAATGATGTATTTACTTTTGAGAAGCTAATATAGACTGATTAACGATAGTATAGCTATACTGAAGCAAATTCTTTGTTTGTATCTCTTCGTGTTTTGCATCTCTTTGTAATTTTATACCTTGCACTTTGATAACCCTCACTGTAAGATCTGGCACCTGTTTCCAGGCAGACTGTTATATGTTTTATATTCAAAATTTATATATTAATAAATAATATATCTCGTTTATTGAATCTGTGTGTGTGCATCATTGATCGATTGATTTTCTAATAGCCCTAACGAATTACCTTGTGATTACTGCTATAATTAATTAATTGTCCCAGTAAATTCACAAACCCCCAGAATTTACCACCCCACATTTGCATGTTATAAACAGTGGTAACGTGAAAATATATTGAAATTGTATTACATTAATAATAAGCATATACAATGTGTTATAGACAGTGGTAACATAATAATATATTGAAATTGTATTACATTAATAATAAGCATATGTCATGTGATTTCACTACCTCCATTGCTCCTCATACTGTATATCTGCTTTCTCCCATTCAGATTGAGCTGTGACACCTCATGATTTACAAATTACTAACTGCAGACAATCATATAATCTTCCAACATTTACATAACTAGACCTTACTAGTGATGGGTTGGGCTGGTTTACAGGTCTGCTGGATACAGCTACTGTATGAACTACTACTGTATGAGTTAATTTAAGGAGAACATAGCTTAGACTGTACTACATTACAGGCCCTGGACAAACAAGTTGTGTGGTAGCTTCTTCATAGGCCCAATGAAGGGCCTGCAAAGGAACAGAACTGGCCTACTGAACCAGTGCTGAAGAGTGGGGTATTGCTTGCTAAGGTAATAGTATATCTTCACCTAAAAGCTGAGATATTAGAAGCTAGACAGCAAATGTTGACAAGACAAGAGATATGTTTACCCAAAATATTTATTGTAACTTTGTTTTGTTTTTTTGGTTTGGTATGGTTTTTGGTATCACTTTTAATGTAGTTCAGGTGAGTAGCTGCAACAGCATGTGTAGGCTGCAAAGAAACAAGTAATAGGTTTATTCCATGCTGAAAAGAGAAGAAAGAAAACACAAAGTTTCGGCTGTGGAGCCTTCTTACACCAAAGTGTGTTTGTTCTAGATGCAATTAACCCACATCATCACAGAGTCACAGTGTAAATATGAAACAATAATAATAATACATTAAAATAATAAGTTGCATTTTATGCTCTGTGTCAGTGCCCTTAACAGTGTGTATATTTTGTTGTGCTCTTAGCATAGGTGGAAATGTTATTTATAATAAATGTAAGTTTGTTTAGGATAAACCTGTTTTCCATGATGTAAAAAATACTTATTGAATAATATATTACATTGTACTCATTCATACTTATTTCTTGATTACAAATACAATTTTTTAGCTGTAAAGAAAAAAATTAGATATATGAGATCATGCAAGCTTCTCCTACATAACATAACGCTGCAATGCCGCCTGTCGGATCTTGCTGATTAGTTCAACCAAATCCATAAAACATCAAAATTCAGATGTGTGTTCACCCTTGTAATATAGTAAATGTTGATATTGGTGTTTACTAGTTATATGGAATTAAAAATAACACACTATACCAGGAAAAGATCAAGCCAGTAATGTTGCAGAATTAAAAGTCCAGTTGCAAACAAATGTCCTGCTGCAAACAAATCCCTTAAAGCAAAATATTATAAACAAAAAAATATATTTTGAGAACATTCCTGATGTTGCAAGATGAGTAAAAAGTAGTCCTTCAATTGTATCTCAATCCAATCTGGATACTGCTAATTCAGCTAACAATTTTATAGCTGAATTCTGTATGTCCTAGGAAAACAGTATTGAAAAGCCAAAAGTAATAGTGGAACATTAACTGATGTTTTGCATGCTTCTCTGCAATAGGTACAGAGTAGAGCAATGAATTTTGTCCCTGGTCTTAAAGGAATGTCCTATTCTAATAGGCTAAAAGTTGAACCGTATTAGTCTCAAACATAGAAGAATAAGAATGGAACTGGTCCAAGTATTCAAAATTTAAAAAAGGCATTGGCAAAGTCAACCCAGTTAACTTCTTCAGTATCAACAGTGAAACATGAATAAGAGAGGTGTGGAAATAAGATGTGGAAATTATGTGGAAGTGCAGTTTAATTTCAGAAAAGGAGGCACTTAACTTTATTTACTGAAAAGGTGATGGGAGCCATGCTGTTGAAGCTGAAATGCTAAGATCTTTTGAGAAATGGCTGGATGAGATCCTTGGGTCAATTAGATATTAATTGACAAATGGACTAGATAGGTTAGACAAGCATCTCTTGGTTTTAATCTTTCTAATGATTTTATTTTCTTATACTAAGAAATCAAGAAGTATTGTTAGCATAACATAATACTAAAGGTTAAGAAAAAAAAACCTGGACCGTTTCAATGACTTTCATTATGAAAACAGCATAATGGTGCAAATTGTTAAAATATGTTCAACTGTCCTATTCAAATTATATATAATTTTAATTTTTCTAAATGTTCAAAACCAGTTCAAACTCCAAAATATATTTAATCAAAATATTTATGTTATTTAACTCCTCGTATACTCAGTAAATCAGTAAAACCTTGGTATTCAAAAGGGATAGAGTCCTTGAAGTCCTTGTGAATGGCAAATTTGTGAATGCAGAACTTAATACCTTATCGTCATTGTCCAGTGACTCAAGAAACCAGCATTTTCGTAGTAACATTTTTGTTATAATAATTAACTGTTTCAAAAATGGTGTTAGTAATTATTGGTAGTAAGTATTTTAATGTGAAAACACTGTTATTATTGTTACTGTTATTGTATTATTTTTCTTAGAAATAATATGATATAAATTTTTCATATTTTCTTTACTTTTTACTTTTTGATATTACTTTTATAAATACAGAATTATTGTACTGTAACAAAGTTTATTGGAGCACAGTAATAACGGACAAGAAAGCAAAATTAATGTACTCATTTTTCACTCAACCAACTCATTCTCCTATTCCAGCTGTTTATCAAATTCATTTTTCTAATTTATTTTATTTTTATCCTTTTCTGCGAGACAGATGAGAACTGAGACTGTGATAATGTAGTGTACCATGGATGTTTTCTTTTGTTATTGATCTTTCCTTTTATTTTGCACAGATTCATATGCAGGCATCTTTCTGATAACAATAAAGCACATCTACAGATGCAGCAATTCAAAATGCGCGGGCGATACCGCATTATTTTCCGGTACGCTGTACGCAGTCTACCGCGAGTTACCGGTAAGTACCGCAAGTTACCGGTAAATACCGCTAGCAAAATAATAGTATCTGGAATTTCCGCAAGGTGGAGCTAATAAAGCTCAACCTCTCATGTTTGAGCTGTAGCCATCAAAGTCTTTAACGAAGATATTACTAATAGTATTAATAATAAATGACCTTGGACAAGCTGTAAACTCAAAGTATTGCCCTGGTCCACATTATTTTTTCATTGACCGTCTTTGTAAAAGTAACACCACAGCATTTTGCAATCACGCATTTTTTTCCAATCATGCAAAGTACAGAAATTTTTGAGAATCGATTCACCATGCCTTTCACATGCTCATAAAAGAGATTGATTTAGGAACATAGACATATTACCGTATGCAAACTGTACTGTATACAGTATGTACATGTATATTTAATGTCTTAACTGTGCCCGTTTAAGTATTGAATATTTATATGGAATTTTACCACTGAAGGGAAATCTTAGTGCCTGAGCATAAAAAGAATAGGAGCATACTGCAACACGTGTGAAAGCCATAAACGATATTAATTTTGGAACATAAACATACAGTATATGGCTGGTCTCGGTACTTTAAAGAAAACATACACGAAACATGGTTTCATTATGACCAGAATCGGTCTTGAGATATTTTTAACTTGATTTACAGTATTTGAGAGGTATGTCTTGACACCGATACTACGTAAATACTGCTCACGTACTGTATATGTTTCTAGGTTTATATTATACATTTCATACGGTCAAATTACTTTTGAGCAACTGATAAGAAGCGTGAAACGGTATGCCCAGGGCGTTTTAGTTTCGTTTTGTGCGGGGACTGCTTTAACTATATCGCCGTGGATTGATTAGAGATATCAAGTACATACAAGTCATTTTTTAAATGTTGTAATTCGTCTTGTAAAAATGTTACGAGAACATCATCTGTCAACAATTACACAGGTTCTGTTTCCATATTGCGGATTTTGGTTACGTAATATTATTTTCTAATTTCACGTTGTGAATATATGATTTGGGCAAACAGAGCCGCAAAGAAGTACATTATGGGTTGTTGGTTTTTTTTGCAGTTTTATCTAGAACAAGCGACGCTTAAACCTTTGTCTGATTCTTGTGAAACTATCCACATGACAGTTACCTACAGTAGGAGTTGACTTCAGTGATGTCACTGATGGGATGTTTCTAAAAATCCATCCTCTGTAAAACGTCTTCTCTAGTTGTCCTGCATATGTATTCGCTAATGAAGCTGTGTGTTCTGAGCCTGGTTCTCTACATTTCTGTATGAACCAGCTTAGAGGGCTAAAGACAGCTAAATGACTTTATTTTTTAACACACATTTCTTTGAAAAAATTAATTTCCCTTGGTCAGAGATTAAATAAAACCTCACTCGCACCAAACAAATTTATATTTCTAAATATCACAACATGATCGAATTTAAGTCTTTTTAATAACAATGAATAGTCACCTATGCGTTACAAAATAAACATTTATATTGATTTGAATCGCGTTTTGATTTAAATCGTAAACGCGTGTTTAAATATATGTGTTTAAAGGCGATATACTGTATAAAAGCGCTGATTCTTATGGAATGTGTTCCGCCGGGAATTCAAAAAAATTATTTTTTTTAATCGCGTATCTAAGGAAAATTGCAGTATAACTTTGTTCATACACAAACAGTGGCATGTTACATTATAATTTGGGTGTCTCCTCTTGCCAGAAAGCTCTAAATTGCATTTTGAGTGCGGTTTTTGCCTTTTTCTAAATTGCAACCCATAAATAAAGCTGATACAGTTTAGACTTACTGTATTCTAAACTGTATTACAACAGCACATTGGACAATGCAACGTAAATTGCAAAAATACACTTGGAATCTGTCCAAGCCCTACTACGAAAAATATTTAAACTGCGACACTTATCATTCATCTTTAAATAAACTTTATTTTATATAGCATTTTAAGCGAATAGGTAATTAGATTGCTTATAAACCTAATCGCTTTTTCTACATAAACACAGCGTGATTGCTCTCTGAAAATGCTTTTCCTTTATATTTAGGCTCAGATTTCAACTATAGATCGTATTATTATAAACTTTCTTGGAAAAATGTCTTTTATGTAAACCATGTTTGCTATTAATTCATTTAGGGCTAAAATACGTTCATTGTCTTCCAATCGAGTCGAGTTGACATTGGAAGCTTGCCACGCCCGGACTGTTACACCAACGCATTAGCATGTTAAAGCGATTTCATTGAGGAGCCTAGCTACTAGTTAACACTGTACTTCCTACTTTGAAAATACCTGTGAAACTGGTTTAATTCGTCACAGCCAGCACTCCGGCAGAGAGGGGGTTGTACTTGTTAATGTCCGATGACATACAAGTGGAAAGATTACAGATTTTAATCGTCTTTTTTCTGAACCAGGGAAAATCTGATCATGTTTCTCTATAACAATAATAAAAAACTTTATTTTACATATCACCTTTAAAAGTGGCATCTCAAAACAATACAGTAGATGTAAACCACAGATTACAAGGTAAATACCCAGACAAACGCAAACGCGTTTTTAATAAAATGCTTTCATTCATTCAACAGAGAGAGAGCGTAAAACCTGGGTGTAACAGCTGTTCCTTTTTCTGATCACTCGCTCTCTGAGATACATGGGAATCCAGGCTTTTTTTTATCAACGCTTTCTTTTCCCTATACCAGATTTTATGGAACCACTTCAGAAGGGTGTCAGCCAGTCAGATTCCAGGAATCGGTACTTTAAAGGAAAAATACACACCGGTATTCCATTTCTCCCTAAACATTTTAAGCATCGAAGTATTTAACTAACATGTGAAATAGCGTGTGAAAAAGTGGTAGTTTTAAGCTTTTCTGCTAATATAATATGGAATCGCGTATCTAAAGAATTTAATAACGATATGATTATATTCGTGTACTGCGACAGGGCTGTGTAGGGCTGTTTCGCCTCTCTCTTCATGCGACTGTACCAGGAAGAGGATTTCTTTCTATTCGAAACGTGTATTTTAAAAGTTTAAGAAGTAAAAACCTTACAGCGTACACAGATTTCTAAACTGATCAGGATCGTTATCTTTGTCTTATGCATAATAATGTTCACCGCTCTGTCCAGCAAATTAATAATAAACTTTATTTTATATAGCGTTTTAAACGAATAAGTAATTAGATTGCTCATAAACCTAATCACTTGCTTTTTCTTTTTATTTAGGCTCAGATTTCAACTATAGATCGTATTATTAATAACCATAATAACAACCAACCAACAAAAACAACCATATAAACATAATACCAACCAAAAACATAGATAACAACCACAATACAAAATCAAATATATCAAACCATTATACTCTCGCAAATTCCTCCAATTATCATAATCCCGCCCCTTATGCAAAACCAAACCCTCCTCCCATCCCAGTTTATCCTCTTTATCATAAACAAAATCCACCTCAATTTTCAACATAAAGCATTACACAAAATCAATACCTCAACACTCCATACTCAACAACGATAATTCACAAACAGCCAGAACATGTAACTCCACATTCCCAAACAGACGTTATTTCCATAGCCCAACCCCTTTTGCAAAACCAACATCCCTCCCCTGTTCTCTCTCTCCCCTGGCATTTGTAATCGTTTTTATTTTCAAATAAATTTTAGCAAAGTCATGTATTTTAAAAATCTTAAGATTTCTATATTTATGTCTTTATTTAGTGGTTTCATTAGTGACAAAGGCTAAACTTTCTTGGAAAAATGTCTTTTATGTAAACTATGTTTGCTATTAATTCATTCAGGGCTAAAATATGTTCATTGTCTTCAAATGAAAGAAGGGTTCCTTTTGCCGTGGTCGGGTTGAAATTAGAAGCTTGCCACGCCCCGACTGTTACACCAACGTATTAGCATGTTAAAGCGATTTCATTGAGGAGCCTAGCCTTTCTTAACTAGCACTGTACTTACTGGGTTTTTGAGGGGGGGGAGGTGTCTTTCGCTGTGAAACCAGTTCAGAAAAAAGACGATTAAATTTAATAAACGATTAAGGGTATTTACCTTGTAATCTGTGGTTTACATCTACTGTATTGTTTTGAGATGCCACTTTTAAAGGTGATATGTAAAATAAAGTTTTTTATTATTGTTATAGAGAAACATGATCAGATTTTCCCTGGTTCAAAAAAAAGACGATTAAAATCTGTAATCTTTGCACTTGTACAGTATGTCATCGGAAAATACAATCAGTTTCTGCTTTGTGTAAGGATGGTTTCAAAAAGTAATCTAAGTGGTGAGAAAGCTGTGCTCCTCAAAGCGCTTTACAGGATAAAAACAATAACAACAATAGTGGCTGGGCAAACGATTTTTTTTATAGAAATACAAAATGAGATACTGTATAATGATGTGCATGAACAAAGTTATACTGCTATTTTCCTTAGATACGCGATTAAAAAAAAAATTTTTTTTGAATCCCCAGCGGAACACATTCCATAAGAATCAGCGCTTTTATATATCGCCTTTAAACACATATATTTAAACACGCGTTTACGATTTAAATCAAAACGCGATTCAAAACAATATAAATGTTTATTTTGTAACGCATAGGTGACTATTCATTGTTATTAAAAAGACTTAAATATGATCATGTTGTGATATTTAGAAATATAAATTTGTTTGGTGTGAGTGAGGTTTTATTTAATCTCTGTCCAAGGGAAACATTTCATTTTTTCAAAGAAATGTTTGTTAAAAAATAAAGTCATAGTTCCATGGGATTCGATCACAGACCGTGTGACATGGGAGTCAGGAACCTAACCCAGTCACATGCAGAGTGCTGAAAAAGCACTACAGAAACATTATCGACAGATAATAGCGTGTACTATTCTTGTGTTGCGGTACATGAATATAATTATATCGTTATTAATTTTGTTAGATATGCGATTCCATATTATATTCCCTTTTAATCAATTTCTAAAAGTATGCTTGTTGACTCCGGTATCTCTTTAGTTAAAGACTTCGATGCTTAAAATGTTTAGGGAGAAATGGAATACTGGTGTGTATTTTTTCTTTAGAGTACCAAGACCAGCCATATACTGTATGTTTATGTTCCAAAATAAATATCATTTATGGCCTTCACACGCGTTACAGTATGCTCCTATTCTTTTTATGCTCAGCTACTAAGATTTCCCTTTAGTGGTAAAATTCAATATCTACAACGGGCACAGCAAAGACGTTTACTGTAAGTCTTTCTACGACAGACCAACGGACCACGAGTGCCCCTGTCGGTCAACCAATCACGTACCGCGGTACCGAGCGTCATCTTGCGTCACAATGCGCGACGCCACCTGCGGTACGTGTCTGGAACGCGCACTTTGAATGGCTGCATCTGTACACACAAACTTCCCTGACGGAAACTGAATAACTAAAGTGTAACCCATGTTGCTCTTCTACATAAACATACTGTAACTCTTTATTAACCATAATTTTTTACTTGCAAATGACTACATAGACTGATGTAGGTCGAGTTAAGTATATCAGAAAGATGAAGGTGTGTAGCATCAAGGTACCTTGTTCAAGAAAGATTTCTAGTAATTTTTCTTGGGCCTCTGTGTAAAAGCAGAGGAATGCAGCTAAAAGGGGGCATCTGATAAGAAACATCTACCAGGTCTGGAACACAGACAAGGACATAGTAAAGCTGTGTCGATTCTGAAACACCCCAATGACATACAGTGATGTGAAAAATTAGATTAAAATTAATCTTAAATTTCTAAGGTTTTCCTTTTTAAAACATATCTAACCTTCACCTAGTGCTCACCAGATAAATCTAAACTGATGAAACAAGTAACACACGTACATTTTTTTGGCATTATTTATTAATTTATTAAACAAAAAAAATCAGCCAGCATTCAGAAGCCTTGTGTGAAATTGTTAAGAAGTTAAAAAGGTAATTAGAATCAGGTCCTGCTGAACAAATGCACATGATTAGTTGATCGTCAGGAAGAGATTCCACCTGTATATAAAGTCAAAAACGTGTCTGGAGCATACAGGTGTGTGGTAACATATCATGACTAGGTCAAAAGATATCTGTGACGGTCTCAGAGAATGAATCATTGCTGCTATTTCCAAACAATATGAAGCCCATCACTCCACAAAGAGAAAAATAATTTATAAATGAAGAAAGTTCGAGATGGTTGCTAATCTTCCCAGGAGTGGGTATTTCAGCAAATTTACCCCAAGATCAGACCGTATGATGCTCCTAGAGATTGCACAGAACCCCAAAGCTACATCAAGGGATTTACAGGCCTCTGTCAATAGGGTAAATGTTAGAGTTCATGATTGTACCTTAAGGAAGAGACTTAACAAGAACACCTTTCGTGAAAGGGTAGCCAGGAGAAAACTCCTTCTCTTCAAAAAGAACATTGCTGCATGGCATGGGTTTGCAAAACAGCACCTGAATGAACCACAAGGCTTCTGGAATAATGTTCTCTGGACTGATGAGACCAAGATGGAGTTGTTTGGTCATAATGCAAAACAACATGATTTACAAAAACCAAACACTGCGTATCTTATCTTATCACAAGAACCTCTACCAATTCTCAAGCATGGTGGTGGAGGGGTGAAGATTTGGATCTGCATTACAATGGCAGGACCTGGATGCTTTACAATCATTAAGTCCACTATGAATTTATTTCTATACCAATGGATTATATAGGAAAGTGTGAGACCATCAAACAGCAGTAAATCTACTACTGAATGGCCTAAAAAGAAAAGAATCAGAAATTTTTGAATGGCCAACTCAAAGTCCAGAACTCAACGCCAATGAGATGCAGTGGCGGGAACTAAACATCAATGAGCTGAGACAATTTTGTAAAGAGGAGTGGGTCAAAATTACTTCCAGGCAACATGAAAGATTGACAGACTTCTACAGGAAACATTCACTTCAAGTTATTGCTGGTAAAGGGGGTTCTACATGTTAGCATTTCACAAAGTAGGTTCTACTTTTTCACACAAGGATTCTGAATGTAGGCTGATTTTTTTTGGGTTAATAAAAAATTACAAAGTAAAATTTGTGTGTGTTATCTGTCACATGAGGTTAGATGTATCTACTGTTAGGACTTTGTGAGGACTATCCTGGCACTCTGACTTTCCTAAACACGTGATTGCAGGCAGTCAGAGTCAAGATGCCAAGCTGAGAGTGAGTCAGTAAATAATAGTGTTCTGTCCAAGATATTCTTTCTGAAACATAAGAAATCTTGTGTTCGGTGAACTAATTGCTATTTTTGCCTGATCAACAAAATTAAGAAAGTTTGACTTTTTATTAACATTCTGAAAATCCAGGCATATTTAGTAAAGTACTATAGCTAGGAAGAAATCTGTTTCTGCCCCATTCTTACTTGCAGCCATACCAAAGCAGACAGCTGTGCACAGACAATGCTAAGTTGTTGCAGAGCTATCCTCGGCAGCCCTAGGTAAAGTTCTCTATCTCTCTCATAATGGCACCAAAAAACTCCCAGTAAAGAGCAAGTAGTTGACAAGTAGAACCATTGACCAATCAGCTGTGTCCTAGCAGAAGTTTAAACTCATTAAGAAATGTCTCACCTAAAGATCTTTGTGTATATAACCTCTTTATTTACTTTATAATTCTTGAGAGTTGAACTATTACTCCAAACACATCTGACAGTTTACTTCATGAAGGTAAAATAATTTACTTGTATGGCAGAATATAGATGGGATTTATTTAGATTAGGCTGATAAAACTATGAGACAATAACACATTATAGTCGATATATTTTGACTCTGATGTTATTAATTCTTGTCTTTGCAAGCTTTGATTGAATGTTATTATTAATTTACTGTTTGAATTTCCAATCAGTATATTGAAATGATCACATTGCTTCATGTGCAAGAGGTTGCCTGTATTTACTTTTCTACTGTGCAGTCCACGAACAGACAAATTTGGACTGCAAATCCAGAAATAGTGGTCACTTACAAACCAACAAATGTAGAACTCATGAATTGAAATTTTACTGTACATAGATTTTTCCAAGATCTTTACAGTTTAATTCAATCCATGCTTATTGTAAGTCTTATAGACATCGTTGGTCATTGTGGAGAGAAAAACCAGTCACTCTACTGTTGTGCAGTAAATAGCAATGAGGTATTTCCATTCCACATATGGAATCCTAGCCCTTAATAATCCATAGCACTATTAGTAAAAACTCAGGTGATAACCCCCAGGTTCTGGTGAAATAATACTCTAAGCTTGCAAAATCAGGTCTACTCCAGGTATCTGCATCAATTCTGTGTTGCATATGTAAGTTAACTACTATGTGTCTAGTGCTTTGGGCTAAAAATATATTGTTCTTAAATTTAAATATAAATTATATAAATAATAAATATATTGAACAGTTCTTATGTCACTTAGTCACTGAGCTCCCTGGTACCCACTATATACAGTTTAAACCATTAAGAGTGAAACATTCCTTTAAGCTTAGGAAATATATTTGTTTGCTCTGCCGTGGACAGAATCCAGAGCAGCTATTATCATATCAGGGTAACCGAAACTGAGAACAATACCTGACATATTTTACTAGTATTAACAGTCCAATGTACAATTTAACAAAATATAAGTTGATTTGATTTAATTTGTACTGTTTTAATTACAGATGCAGCCATTCAAAATGCATGAAACAAACCTGTACCGCACGCAACTACCAACAAGCCACTGCGTTGTACCACGGTACGTGATTGGCTGGCCAAAATGACCGACAGGGACACTCATGGTGCATTGGTCGTTAGTGAAAAGAATTAATCATTTAATCTCTTTACTGTGCACGTTTTAATCCACTTAGTATTGAATGTTTATCTGAAATTTTACAATTAAAGGGAAATTTTAGTAGTTCAGCATAAAAAGAAGAGGAGCATAATGCGTCTGATGATCATAAACGATATTAATTTAGGAACATAAACATTATGTAAACAGCATATGGCTGGTATTGGTAGTTTAAAGAAAAAATATACACCACTATTCCACTTTCTTCCTAAACATTTTAAACATCAAAGTCTTACATGTGGTTATTTCGGAAATGTTTTTATGTGCTAAATAGATCCTTAAATTAATATTGTTATAATTTCTTTAGATATGCAATTCCATATTATATTCCCTATTAATCAAATTCTAAAAGTATACTTTTATTTACTCCAATAATGAGCATATTCGCAGAAAAGGATAAAACATCATGACTTTTCACAACGTATATAAACTTAATATGGTCAGAAGGAGCACATAAAAACATTTCTGAAATAACCACATGTAAGACTTTGATGCTTAAAATGTTTAGGAAGAAAGTGGAATACTGATGTGTATTTTTTTTCTTTAAACTACCAATACCAGCCATATACAGTTTACATAATATGTTCCTAAATTAATATCGTTTATGGTGGTGTATTGTGGTGTTACTTTTTGTCAATAAAAAAATAAAGTATTTTGTTTATAAAGACAGTTACAAAGAAAGTGGACCACAGTGATACTTTGAGCTTACAGCCTGTCGAAGGTCATTCATTATTAATACTATTAGTAATATCTTCCGTAAAGACTTTGATGCATAAAATATTTCTGCATAATTAAAATATTTATGATAAAGGTGGTAGGTTGTGTACTTTTGCCCAACTGAGCAATCTTGCTTTTATAAAATATACCGACTTTTTAATGTTTAATGATTAATATGCTGTAATACACAGTTTAAAATTATTAAAAGTCTAAAGAGTATACAACTTAAATTAATTGGAAAAAGACTGTCCTTCAGCAGTGACCAGGATTTGAAACCATGTGTTTTCTAGCAACAGCTCAAATGCTGTATATGAGAGGTTAAGCTTTATTAGCTCCACCTGGTGGTGATTCCAGATACTATTATCATAACTGCGGTATTATACAGTATGACGCGATAAGACGCGATATGATGTGTTATGACGCGTTGTGATGTGACACGCCCACCGTATTTTACCACAGCGTACCCCACTCGTTTTGAATGGTTGCATCTGTACATATCCTTACATTCTGTTGGCTGGTTTTATTGCGTATCCAATATGTTGTAAGTCATACAATATTCATTTCTTGCTATCAAGTAAGTCTTCGTGTCTGCATCTCTGAAAAATGGGGGATTTGTTATTCCTTGTTGTACCACAAAGACTAGAAGAACTGTGAACCTGTCACTCAAGGAGAGATAAAAGTTGCACAGACACAGACACAAAACCATTTGCCATTAGCAAAGTAGGTCTGGTGATTCTCAAGTCAAGAGAAGAGAATCATCAATACCAAACACAAGGCCATAAATGTGGGGTCACTATTTAGTAAGGAATGTAAGGAAGGACTTTTGCTAATCTTTAGTTTCAAGAAACTGAGCAACCATACCTTAAAATCATCCATATATACTGTATATGCTATGTACCACAAACACCGTGTTCAAACCTGTTCCTCTCATGTCTTTAGTATGAGGTTCGGGGAGCCCAGAAAAAGAGGGTCACAGCCTGAGAAGAGGAGACAGAGGAAGTGCTGTACGAGGGTGACAAAGTACAAGCTACAACTGCATTCTACAAAGAGCGCTTTTCAGAAAAGCAAATAGAGGTGGAGGCAGGCAATACTTTTCTGAAGGGGCCAAAATCAAGAGTGCCGGAGAAGTTGAGGGAGGACTTGAAGGGTCAGATTACAGCGGAGGAGCTGAGCGCCACACTTTGGTCCATGGAGAACGGCAAAGTGCCAGGGCCAGACGGACTCCCCAAGGAATTCTACACCTGCTTCTGGGACACCAGATCTGGTGAAGGTGGCACAGGAGATCTTCCTACAGGGGAAAGTAGGAGATACCATGAGGGAAGGCTTCGTCTCCCTTCTCTTCAAGGGGGGTACGCTGCAGACCTCAAAAACTGGAGGCCTATAATAATGTTCTATGTGGAAGTCAAGATCCTGTCCAAGCTACTGGCCAGTAGACTGAGAACCGACTTGCCCCACATCATCAACAGTGACCAGACATGTGGGGTGGAAGGGCAATCTGTCAGCTGGAACCTCCAGCTCACCAGGGATGCCATCGCCTGGGCCGAGGACCGGAATGTGCCCATGATAGTGGTTCTCTTCACAGAACCATTAGCAGAGGCAGTGAGTCAGAACCCTGTCATTGTCGGCCTGGCGATACAAGGAGATGCGGGAGAAACACTCAAGATCTACAAGTATGCAGACGACACAACGCTTATCCTGAACTTGGACAGGTGGTTGAAGAGAGTCCTGTAGGTCATGGAGCAATACTCCAGGGCCTCAGGATCTAAGCTCAACTGCCGAAAGAGCAAACATAAGTTCTTCAGACCCTAGAAGGACAGAATGACAGCACGGGAAGGTCTTGAGCTCTGCATGGAGCATCTTAAGATATTGGAGGTTTCATTCCAGAACCAGTACAACAAGACCATCAACTGGACTTAGTGTATTGCCAAGATGAACGCAAAGGTGGGTCTGTGGAAAACGAGGTCACTGTCCCTCATGGGGAAAGTGATGGTGTTAAATGCAGATATCCTGCTAGCTGTGGTTTACCTGGCTATTGTGTACCCGCTTCCGGCCAGACTCGGATAAGCAGTACAAGGGATGGTTTTCAAGTTCATCCGGAGCAGCAGGTACGAGTACATCACAAGGAACTGGATGTGCCAGCCAGTCGAGGAAGGGGGGAGAGACGTGCCTCATTATCCTCTGAAACTAGACTGCATCTTTTTCTGCAAGCTCTGTTGGGCGCTGCGAAAGCACATCAGCCACAAGTACCAGTACTTTGTCAGGCTGTGGGTCTCCTTCCCAATGAGGCATCTGGTCCCAGGTCCAGTGGACAAACACTGAGCCCAAAGCAGAAAAGCTATAGGAGACCTACACCCACGCTGTCAAGTGGAGCAGGAGTTATGAGGCCACGAAACAGCCAGAGCTCTGCACTAACCACAGAGCCCTGTACAAGGTGCAGGAGCAACTGGTCACCGATGAAAGGGTTCCCAGACAAGTCTGGGAAAGAACGCAGCCGAAAGAATTAGACAACAAGCTGAAAGACCTCAACTGGATGGCAGTACACTAGAGGCTCGCAACCAGATAGGTACTTTACAGACACTCGCTCACTAAGAATCTGCATTGCCCCTGGGACATGTTTTGTTGAGGAGATGCAGAAGCACGTGTTCTGTCTGGAGCTGTCCCTTCACCAGAGTGGTGTGGGGCAGAATGGACAATACTATGCAACTCCTGGGAGTGGAAGCAGTGCTGGGGCTGGCACAAACTGGACTGGAAAAGGGGAAACAGTACTTGCTCTAGCTACTAACAAAACAAGGACTGTGGAACGCGAGGAACACTCTCGTCCAGCACAACACAGAGTGGGGGGTGAGGGAGCTGGGGGAGAGGATCCAATCAGGATCCAAGATGTCCATCCGATCAGGGACCTGCAGGGTGTGGGTACCCACTCCACTTGGTAGCTTATTGACAAATCATCAACCGTATTTTCACCAGTTAAAAAGTGGTTTCACCTCTAACTCTGCCAACCTCCTCTCTCCACTGAATCAACAAAACCATGTATCTGCTGCACTTGTTGTCTGAACTTTGGGACTTAAACTTTTCCTGAAGCACCCGAAGTTAGAGGGTGAGCCCATACATAAAGACTGAATTCAAGGTCTAACCTGCAGCAGGACCTTGAAAAAAGCTAGCTACTACCATGTGTCTGCTTGCAATTGGACTTTTTGTTGACATGCCTGAATAGAGCTTTATTCAGTAGTAGTCGCTACGCTGGGAGCAAACCGAGTTTCTTCCCATTTTGTGTGGCTCGCCCTGACAAAACAGTCACCACCCTGTGTTTGGACTTTATCTCAGTTCAGCTCGATGCTAACCGGACATCCATTTGAGGGTATCAACTGTCCCCGACACCTCAAGCTGCCTCAGGACTGGAGTGACACCAAGCCAGCAGAGCACAGATTGGAAAGTGCTGCGAAGGACATTGTCAGCTGTTCCCCATTCTTGTGCACAGGAGTTATGAATCAATGGTTGTGTTTGAATATAATTCAATTTTCACCTTCTCGAGAATGAAATTGTTGCATTTACACATTAATATCAATTTAATGCATTTAAGTAGTTGTAGTTACTTAAGAGCACCTGAAAGTTGATTATTCTAATGAGACTGATGATGAGGAAGTAAGTGAAATCAATGGTATGCTAACATAGTATCCATGTTTTTATGCATCTTTTCTGTATCAGTTTGATATTTTGAATATTTTTGTACATATTGTTTCTATATATCAATAAATATTTTCTGTGTTGTAAGTCCTTGTGAAGACTCCATGTTGCTCTCCTAAATGATTCCTAATACCCAAGTTAAATTCACTCAATTTACTGTTACAACTAAATATCATGCCAGTAAATTCACAAAACCCTTACACATATAATAGAAGTAAAACATATATTTGAGGGACGGGTGGAAGTTGGTGAAATGGTGCAGGAAGAACTCAAGCTGATCGTTGGAGCATACATCAAAGACACCAACCACGTGCTCCAACTTTTTAATGATTTCCAATTTCAGGGTACCGAATGCTACATTTTTACCATGGACATCACATCTCTGTACACCGTCATTCCCCATATTGACGGCCTTACAGCCCTCAAGCACACGCTGGACAAACGCACAGTGCTTGATCCACCCACCCACACCCTGGTACGCCTTGCAGAATTGGTCCTTACAAGATTAACTTGGATGTTGACTGCAGTGTCATCACTTTCAACATTATAATATCTTGAGATTTTTATTCAGTGTTGGAACAGGATATTCTAGCCATTCATTCACTTATCTGATCAATGAGGTGGCAATGTAGTATGGGATACATTGCCACTAACAGGTTTCACACACAGAATTGGCTTGTGAAAAGTAGTCCTTGGTTTTTCTGACATAATGAACCACAGATAAGACACTGTAGGTAAAAATGTATTTCTGATATTAATTTGTTTTTAAAGGAAAGCAATGCTTTCTGTCATGTGTGATATGATAGCAAGTTCGTTATCCATAATAAACTTATAATGTGGATTTTATTATTAGAATATAAATATAAATTGAAACATCAGCTGAATAAAGGAGGAAATAAAGTTCAGTCAAAATTGTGAATATTTCCAGGAAAAAAAGACCTTAACAGCTAGATAATTCTGTAATATACTGTGTTTATTTTAAAATATGTACTCTGAATTAATGAACATGTCTTAATAAACATTATTTTGAAATCAGATTAAATGTCAAATTTAAAGTACAATGGCATTATGTGTTGGTTAGGATGTTGTATGTGTTAGGTGTATTGTAGGCTTGTTATTTAATTTTATGGCCCTTGTGGCACCTGTGTCATTTGAATTTCCAGCTAGACTTAGATAAAATCTATTGACAGTGCTTTCAAAGGTCAGAACTATCTGACCAGATAAACAGCCACCAATTCAGACATACAGTATGTGGCTAGATAGCAGCCTCCACAACCTTTGAGAATGGAATTTTCTGGATCAGCCAAACTTGGGTGACAGATAGTGTACTTAAATTAATAACACAAAATGACATAAGAGGAAAAAAGCAAAGGCGAAATGAAAAGAGGGGGGTGAAGACCTTTTTGCACTGCAATCTTTTTGGATTCCTAAATGATGGACCAAAACCTTCCATAATATAAAAAAGGTTATTATTGTTCTTATTACTGAATGCATTGACCTTAGGCGTATGCAATGCAGTTTTTTGTTCTGATATCCATTTATTAATTTGCATTAATTTCCATGTTTTTACACTGCTGGGCAATACTTGTCACTCTTGTTTGTAATTGGATGTATTTTGATGAAAGCTTATATTGTGTTTATAATCTGTTTACAGTATGGACTAACCAAAGGAGAATTACTTATTTTATGAAAATAGATTAATTTTACTATATTATGATTTGTGTCTGTTTTTAAGTCTATTAGGATTTGTCAATGTGAGTATCTGAATGAAAAAAGACATTCATATTTTTCACCCCATAGAATTCTAAAGTACTTTCCATTTTGGAAAGGACCCATTTTATCCACTACTGATGCACTCGCCTGACTGAGAAACAGTGAGAAATAAATAGGCAATAGTTTAAAACAGTAGTGTTAGCACCTTACATCTTGATTAACTTTATTTCACAGATATTAAAAACTGGGTCTGGTTATGGGACTGTGTTAGGATTCCACCAAGGAAATCTAGATAGCTTACACAGAGAGTTTGGGAAGCTCAATCTCTCTCTCATCCTAGCGTTAATCCCGCATCAGCAGGGTCCGCTTGTCGGCACGCCCGTCTCTATTTGGTGGTTTGAACCAAATCTTTGAGCTGACATTACCATTAAATGTGACCGAGAATACTCCAACTGGTGCATTGGCGCCTGCTGTCGGAGTAGTTTGGAAAGCTCAATGGCTTCATGCGATTATTGCCTAAAAGGGAAATGCAACAAAGTACTACATTTTACACTTTGAATTTTACTTAAAATTAATACATTACAATACTTACAGACTATCTCAGTTCAGATATCTCAGTAGAACACAAAGCGTGTTCTAATATAATCAATTGTAAGAGTGGGAATAAAAATAAAACGTATATTACTGTATAGTGTACTTGTCCCTCATATCAATATCCTGACCATAAATACAAATTGCTTGCCTGTTATGCAGAAACAACAGTTTTACCTTGTTGCCTCAATACATTTTGGGGGCAATTTAAATCCAGTCTGTGACTACAGAAACACCACAAAGTTCATGCCAGCCAAATTGTAGTATCTCCAGGGATATTTGTTGTAGCGGCAATGCTTAATAATAAAACAGAATTAAGTGTTGCTGTGCTTTTCCCAGTGAGGCCCCATCTCTCTCTCATAGACCACAGAGAAGCCATTAATTCTGTGTATTGTTTCAGGAATGTTTGCCATCCTGATAAGGAACAGTTCCCAGGATGGGGTTGCACCCATCTAGTCATGATGGACAGCCATTCCTGGCACCTCATTGTCTTAGTGAGACACTAATCCCAACTGGTTTATGGTCCTAGAGTTAGAGGTCATGGTTACTCATTCCTAAAGTTGGCCAACCAAGCCTGCAGCAAAGACTTCGTGAACTGCTAGCAGTTCATCTGCCTGATAAACGGAGTCATAAGGTTGGAGCTTTGTTGACATCCGGATACTTTTATTCAGAAGCAGCCTCTACGCCGGAAGCAAACCAAGTTTCTTCCCCCTTAATAGTGACTTGTTTTGACAGACGCAGTCAACCCTTGTGCACAGAGAGTTTCCTAGTTCAGTTCAAGGCTAACTAGCCGGTCCCTAGAGAGCAACCACTGCCAGTGTGAAGCAGCAGAAAGTTCTTGGTAACCCTCACAATAAGATCTGCCATCTGTATCCAAGAAGACTGTTATATGTTTTTACATGCACAATTTTATGTATTAATTAATGTATTTAGTGTATTTGAACGCCCATGTGTGTATTGCTGATTGTTCTGATGATTGATTCTTAATAGCCAGAACAACCACCAAGTAATTTACTGTTACAATTAATAAATTGTCCCAGTAAATTCACAAAACTCCTACACTGTTATTTGCATTTTTAATTGGCATATTTAAGTAGTAGTTACATGAAAAATGAAACCCGAAAATGAAAATGTATTCTGAAAATAAAACAAATAGTGAATATTAATAATCAACCAGAAAGCATGTGATTCTTTATATACTGTATCTGCTTTTGAAGGAAATAATGTTGCATTCATTTTTTTGGTAAAATCCCATTGTGTATTTCATTATCTCTCTGATTTAATTTTTTAATGTGAATATTTAAGCTTCATCAGAGTTTTATCACATCTCTTACACTTTACTGAAAATTTATACTGAAATGGAAAACACTTGCTAAATGACTTATAAGAAAAGGCTTTCTTTTAAAATGACAGCTGAAGGCAAGAATCTCAACTCAAGCTATGATAACCTTTGTGCAGGATTATTTTAAAGACATGCTCCAGTAGGCAAACCAGTCAGGGATAAACAGGAATTTTCAGGTGAAGTGTTATGATTATATGTCCAAAAACAAAGCCAAAGCCAAAGTCGCACTTTATGAAAATAAATTAGCAGTCAATAGCATCTCAGACAGACTTGCTTAATGACTACCATCATTTGCATCCTGATTTTGCAGGAATTGGACTGATTTAAACATTTCTGGGAAGGTTCTTCAATGCATATTCTAATGCAGAAATTCCAAAGAAACCTTGGTCTGCAAATGTAAGATGATACATTTATATCTGGATTATATATCTATTAATGTCTCTGTTACGCTCCTTAGTGGCCAAATGAAAATACTAAAAACAAGTCCAGATATTGTGATATTTAATACAAAAACAGCGTATTTCCAAAAAAGTGGTAGTTCTTTATACTTTTCACTACAAAGTGGTGGAAATGCATTACTAATACAATTATCAAGCACATATAAGAATCTGGAAAACAAAATTACTCCAGGTGGCCCAAAGGTCCATTTTATAGCTACCTACTTAAAAAGGTTCAAAATAATGATATAATGAACATGTTTTTGCAATCAACATTTTATTTTAGAAACAAAAAAATAACATTCAAACAACAACAAAATTCTCCCCCACTGAGAACAAACAATGAATATGTTCATTAATTTTAAATTACTAAATTTAATGTACAAGCAAAAATCATCTGAACTGAATCCAGATGAATGCTCAGGAAAAGAGTGGAAAACTAAACATTTGGTTTTATATGTACTGTAACTCATTGTATTAGTGATATGTTTATCATAAAATAAATCATAAAAATAGAGTTAAAATTTTAAAGGACTATTACTTTTTGAAGCACTTACTGTATGTACTGTATACCATGAGAGCTGCATGATCTTTGACACTGTTGCATAATGGTGGATATCAAACATGTTTAAATTTTATATAAAAAGAATCCCCATTCTAAAATTACAGTCTTGAATGATAATGATGTGCAGCCTTGCAAATACTTGTGTAAAATGAATCCTTATATTATCATCTCATTTGAGGCAATCACAGTAACCAGAGATCCAGATGGCCAAACAATAGTAGGAATTTTTAACTTGGACTAGAACCACTCAATTTAAATTGTTTATTTAGTTTAAACAATCAACAAAGACTAGATAAAAAGCACACAGAAGGGTAGAGGCAGAAAAAAATGTTGTAGCAGAAATGTTTATTAATAAACCAATTTATAACAGAATTATTTGTTGCTGTGGGTCTCCAGTGAGGCTGCTCTCAGTGATCTTAGCCACAGTGGTCTTTGCGTGTTGGAAAGTAAAGGAGATGAGTTTGTGTTTTGGATAAGGATCGTTTCCAGAATAGTGACACAACCCAGTACCAGTACACTTAATGATGAATGTCCAACGCTGGCACCTGGAGGTCTAGCAGAGAGCCACATCTGGATGATGAACTTAAAGTCACAGGTCATGGTCAATCTTCCAGAACGATGACCAACAAATCATGGACCTGCAACATATAGAGACCCACTCCACCTGGTGACTTCTTAACCAATCACCAACCAGATTTCCCCAGTTAAAAAGCAGTTTAGATCTCTCCTAACAATCTTCTCTCTAGTGAACCAACATGACTGGTTGACAATGGAAGCACATGACTGCCATAACTGTTGTCTAAGCTTTGGGATTTAAAATTTTTGCCTGAAGTGCTGAGTTAGAAAGTGACCCTGTATGTAAAGACATCTCAACCAGCACTGTACATCCACTTGATCATTGGAGCAATATGGTTGGACTTTCATCTACATGCCTGAATAATCCATTATTCAGAAGTAATCACTATCCCAGGAGCAATCTGAGTTTCTCCCCATCTGTGACTCACCTTCACAGGCAGTCACCTTTCTGCACAGACTTTGACCCAGGGACTCATTGCTAACCCAGACATTCCACTGGAAAGCAGAGACTGTCAGTATGATGCTACTGTAGATATCTAGAACCACTCAATTTCTGAGTAGTATTTGATATAAATATATCACAAGCTTCCACAGTGTTAGTACATGGATGAGTTGTATGTTTGGGAGAAGGGAGAAGGGAGAAAAATATGTTTACATTCATTTCTTCAAGCATGATTCCACTATAAGCTCTTACATGAATTGTTATTACTAATATCCTTTACATAGCTCAATACTCAATACTAGTTCCTATACCACCTCTGCAGTATGCTAACGAAAATGCTTATCAACTTTATAATTTCATCAGGATCAGTACAACATCCTCAATAACCAAATATGGAATACCAATTGTCAAATCCAATCCCAAGGTTTCAGACCACTCATATGAACATCTGAGCCAAACAGCCTAAAGCTTGTGATCAAGAATTTCTACAATTGTAGAACTCTACTTCAGTGTTATGGCATTTTTAGGTGCTTTTTGAGTCCTATTTCATTTCCATCACTTTAATTATGATTTGAACAAACTACTGAAATGGAGTTTCTAAACTGTAATTCAGTACAAAGTTAAATTTAATATCAAATATTTCTGCTCCCCTATGTACAAATATCTTTTCTCCTGAATGTCTCTTCATTCATTTTTCTCTCTCTACCTCATATTCACCCTTGTAGTAGCTCTCTGTCTCACTCTTAAAAAAGTAAGGGTTTAGCATAGTCCAAATACATTTAGTTTTTTTCTCTCTGTTTCATTAATTAGGATTTGAACAACTAGTGTATTGGCAGTTATTTTAAAAAACTCAGTTGTCAATCAAACTCAATGATTTTTTGAAAGTGCATTTGATTAAATGCATAAATAACACTTTTTGCTTCATGAACATATCATCATTACACATCAATCAAGCACATACAGTGGGTGTAGAAAGTACTTTATGTACCGCCTCTTGGCCCTTTGCCACATTTTGCTGTGTTACCACCTCGAATTGCAACTAATGTAAACAGTATTTTTTGTATGATAAACAAAACATACTTAACATGTTGATGGGACATAAACATTTTTATTATCAAAGAAATTTTTCAAAAAATAGAAATCCGGAAAATCCAACTTGGAAAAGTATTAACCCCCCTGAGACTTTAAGCATTTATTATTTAGTTGCCCCCTTTTAACAGCAATTACAGCCTCGAGTCTTTTGTGATATGTTGTTACCAGCTTTTCATATCTTTATTTTAATTTTTGCTCACACTTCCTTGCAGAATTGCCCCAGCTTTTGCAGGTTACTGAGGGAACAGTGATGTAAAGCAATCTTCGGTTTCCGTCACAGATTTTCTATGGGAAATAAGTCTGGACTTTGAATGGGCCACTCTAGGACTTCCATCTTTTTAAGCCACTCAATCGTTGCTTTAGCTTCGTGTTTGGGGTCATTGTCCTGTTGAAATATGACTCTCCATTCTAATTTCAGTTCTTTTGCAGACTGTTCCAGGTTTTGTCCAGATTCTGTCCATATTTTGCTCCATCCATTCTGCCCTGTATTTTGACAAGCTAACCAGTCCCTGCCAATGTAAACCAACCCTACAACATTATGCTGTCACTGCCATGCTTCAAACATGGGATAGTTGTCACATAGTTGTCACAATAATGCACTACTATATCTGTTTTTAGATTAAAACAAGTTATTAAAAAGTCATTTCTGCAACATTTTTAGTGACTGGTGCTCTTTCTAATCATATATTGTTACAGCTTAAGGTGACCAAAACAGTGTCTATTAAAGTTTATATAAAAGTTTGTGACACTTGGCAGAGTAAACACTACTAGCTTCAAAACTGTCTGGGGTTTCCTTGAGCAGAAACAATTGTAAAGTTTACCTCAGTATACCTAGGTAAGTTGTAAGTTGTAGTTGATTGTCAAAAAGCAGTACAGACACACAATATAAGATCACATTATGAACACAAGGAAAGGAATAGGGAGGAAAAAGAAGCAGGGAAGGTGAGGTGAGAGTTCAGAGGAAGTGGGACTTGAAGCTTATGCCAGGAGAGAACCCCTACTCCATGATCATCCAAACTAAACCTGACTGGAGCTAAGTATTTGAACCATGCTAGAGAGAGCTTGCTATTCTGTGTTTTTAGGGAACTTGGGTTTCCTGGGTAAAAGATACCTCAGTTAGAAATATCTTTCCTGCTTGTGTGTTGTATGTATTGTTGTGTGTGGTGTAGTTCATGTCTTGTCATTGTAATAAATATTTGTTAAACCAAGTGTGCCTACACTCACAAAAGCTTTGCAAGAGAACAAAGAATTCACATTACTCTAATTATACCAGCCGCTCAGGTATATTGCAAAAAAAAAAACTAAAAAAATGGTGTTTATGAAGAATTATTATTATTTTACTTATTGACTAAACCTCTTGGTCAATTCCTGATTTGCATTTATACTTGGACCAAGAAAAGTCTATTTGAAGTGCAACATTATTCCTAAGAGAATACAATGATGAAGAAAAGCAGGAAAAGACACCAATAAAAACAAAGTTAAAATACTGAAATACAATATGCATGTTGTTTTTTTTTCCTATCAACCATATCTATGAGATTTTCCTGTGTGATGAATGATTTCAGTGTTACCACTTTCTAGCTTGATGTCATCAAAAATATTTGAAGCTAAGTAAGGAGGGTCAATAGGATAATGAGAGATCTTTAATGCTGTACTCTTCCCATAGACCAGAATTTCCAAACCAATGCCCAGCTATGACAACAATGGAAAGTGTGCTGTAGGATGTCCCATTCTTTGAAGGGAATATAAAATTGAGTTCCTGACTACCTGGCCAGCAGAAACTGGTTTGAAAGAGTAGGGCTCTTTGACTCATTGTGATGAAAATCACTATACAGATTCAAATAATTATGGTTATGAATCCTTTGTTTTGTATGGTGGAGGACTAGTAGTTATCTAGAAAAATAATTAGACAAACTAAGCTTCTTCGAAATCTGAGTTCCAGGAATCTTCACAGGTGAATTGTTAAATATCTGCACTGCAGCTGCAGTAGCTGGAAACAAACCAGAAAAAAATAAAAGAAAGAATACACATATAACATGGCAAACAAAGCAGTGGCAAACAAAAGAATAAGCACTTTCATTCATTTCATTAGTGATATTCACATAGTCACTTCAAGTGAATTTTAATTTTCCTTGTGTAATCAAAAGGATAGTTTTTTTTACATTTCCGTGTGAGCGAAGTGAAAGGGATTATTTTTGACCAAAGAAGAAGCAGAGCACGTACACTATGTAATGTAAAAGCATGCTGACATTTGTCTTCAGATGTGATGACACTGGGGTGTATGACATGTATCAGACAAGCAAGTCAGAATCTTTACATAATGGTATAACAAATAATTTAAATAAAATAAAAAAAACTTAATTGACGGCTATGTTTGGAGTAGTTGAAACCCCTTTCTGTTGGTGTACAATATTTTGAGTGCAAGTGTCAGAATGAATTATGAGAAAGCAGCAATTATTTTTAAACTCTGTCTCTATGTTCATTCAGTTGAAAAAATAGACAAAATGAAAGAGGTAATATTTATTGTCACATTTATGTATGTGTATGAGATTTATGGGCTATTTATTTAAGCACAGGAGATGTATGGGCTATGTTTGTTAAAAATGTATTTGTTCATGTGCATTTGGATTTTTCTGTCATTTTTTTCTTTTCTATACACTTACATTTTAGATGAGTTTGAGCTGTTAATTAGCAATGTTGTAAAAAGAAAGAAACTATGCCAGTGATAAATATGCAGTGTGTGCAGCTGTGGTGTTTGTTGAAAGTGCTGTTTTGTAAACCTTTTTATTGCAAGCAAACAATAGTCCATAGGGAATAACTTTATTGTCAAAGTCAGATAAAATGGCTTCCATTCTTCTGAAAATACATTTGGTGTTTCTTGAACAATAAAACTATAGGGTTCAGTTTAAATTTTGAATATACTCCCAAAAGCTTTTGCTATGGTTATCTAAGTGCTTAATAAATTATCTTTAATTCTTCATGCCCTTGAGTGGTTACTCATTTGGATTGTGTATTCAGTATTAATTATGTTTTTTTTTCATGGAAGGTTACATACTAAGAATAGATTTAAAATGCAGCAGAAAAAATAATTACTGAAGTAATAAAATTTGTATAATGTTGAATTTATTTTATCATATTCTTTTTGCATGTACTGCATTTCAGATTAAAATATTTTTGCTTCAAACTATTTAAAAGCTTCTGTTCTAACTGTAGCCTGTGAAATAAAAATGTTATTCAGCTGCTATCGTTTTGAGGGCAATGCAGAGCATAAAAATTGAATTCATTGTTAAAAAGATGCTTCTATTACACACAATATGATTCTGCAATAAGAGAAATAGAGCGTCTCATTCTGCCCAACTCAATCAGGCTACAAATATAGACCAGGCCATGGATGAGTTCACTTGCTTGCACAGGTCAGTTTTGAAAGATTTTTTCCTGCTCCTTCATGTGCATGGTCAGTAAATCCTTTGGTTTACTTTTAAGTACTTTAGATGCATGGTCATGCTTGCTTTGTTTTGCACTGATTCAAGTACTGCCTAATCTAGTGTTTACATACTGATGTATGCATTAATGATGCATATGCATTTAAATTCAGTTTTCCTTAAAAAAGAAGCAGTGTTTACTTAGAAGAAACAATGATTAACAACTGTAGAGAATTATTTTTCTTAAATGCCAGGTGCCTTCTGAAATATACCCAAATTTATTAATTTTCCTAATCTGGGATACTTCTAGAATATTATTTTAACAGCATTGCATGGACTTTAAATACCTTAGCTATATGGCTGAGATATTAAAAATGTGAAATGTATCTCATCTGTTTTCATAATTGTTTTGAAATTAGCAGTTTTAGTGTATTTACTAGTGAAATCACCAAAAAGAAATGTTCAAGAGATATTGCAGGATAAAAAAAACACAGAAAATATTTACCACTATTTTATAAAACTCAATGGTATAAAAACAATACATTTTAACTAACTACAGTAATTAAAAAATTATAAATTGAAAAAATAAATTAGAACACAAGATGGATTATTAAAGAAACCAAGTCATATGGCCCACTTAGTTCTAAACATAAGAAATGAATCAATAGAGTAACTTATGTACTACTACTGCTACTTTCTGATGCCTGGCAAAGAATGTGCATGGCGTCCATTGGTGTGCCACAGTAGACACTACGGTGTACAAAGGTGAGGTGTGGTACTGTACCTCGGTGGTGGTGGAGGAGAGTCCCCATTACCTGTAAAGCGCTTTGAGTGGAGTGTCCAGAAAAGCGTTATATAAGTGTAAGCAATTATTATTATTATTATTATTATTATTACTACCTTATCCTTATTTTTCCACATTTGTCACATGTAAGACTGCACTACTCTGTAACACCTCCAGGTACTGCAGGACTTAATTTTTCCAACCACCATCCTGCTGCACACTGGAGTGCTGTCAGTCAGGGTCAACTGTGTGTGTCAAACATTTTAAAAAATAAATGAATGTAAATGTATAAACCACTCAAAAATAAAAAGTCATTAAAATAAAAAAACATAAAAAGCATATTAAGGATGGCTGCTTTTCTTGATCACATCATGAATGTGGTCATCAAAATGTTTTTTGTTTATTTTTGACTTCTGGGAAAGTGGTGTGTAGTGAGATTTAATAATTTTGTGTGCTGCAGGTGGAAAAATTGTGGAAATTTTGTTACCATAAGAGTACACTATAGTTGTGTGTGATCAACAGAAAAAAAATACTATAGTGAATCATAAATATTTAGTGTTAGTTTAAGTGCTTTTATGCACTGACCATATACTAGCAACAAAAATTGGTTGAACAACATAAACCCCTTTTCAGCATCACTGCCACAGTGACAATACCAAATGCAATTTATCACAATGTAACAATGATACTAAAATGACCAATTTTATAAGCACAGCATACTGTATACAATTATTAATTATTGTGCACACACAGCCATTCAGAATACGTCAAAAACCCCTGTGTGCAGCAAGTTAGCTGTGTCATACCACTTCCGAATTAAACTTTTCATTGGCCAAAAAAAGATTAATAGATGGCACTTGTGGTGTATTGGATGTTAGTGTTACGAAGTGTTTTTCAGGACCTTATGCAGACAGTAGAACCCGGAAGGGAGTGCAACAAACACCGGGAGGAGACGACGAGGAACTGGGCAGGTTGACGAACAGGCGGACGTGACAACAGTACACTGGTGCTTGGGGGGGCATGGTCCAGGTGAACAAGTCCGAGGGAGTCCAGGGGGGGAAACTGGGGCAAAGTCCAATAGTCCAAAAAAACGTGAAATCCAGAAAACAACAAGACAAAGTTAAAAACCAGAACGGGATCCGTGCAGGGAGAGGGAATAAAAATGGGAGTGATGAGGCCAGGCGCTCTGAGCCCCAGACTCAGCTAGGTCAGGACGTGGATAGGAGGCCTATGCCTTCAAGCCACGGGCGCAGGGTGACTTGGTTGTAGGCAGGCCTCTGGGCGTCTGTCTTCCATTGCAGAGCCCGGAACAGAGTGAGCGTCTGGCTTTTGAGGTAGGCTGGATAGGAGGCAGGTGCACAAAATCAACTAAAATGTGAAAAAGCCCCTAAGGGGGAGGGATTACAATTGTGACAGTTAGCCTCTGTAGCCTCATTTAATCTATAGTACTACTTCTTTTAATCCACTAAAAATGGAATAAAGTAACTAAAGGGAAATCTTGGTGGCTGAAAATAAGAATAACCAAAGTTTAATAACATTTTTTGACATCATTAACATCATTTTTAATAGAAATATAATATATTTATATATCCAGTAGTGGTAGATGAAAATAAAAAGTAAAGTACACAACAGTATTCCACCTTCTTAGCGAACATTTTCTGCATCAAATTCTTTAACTCAGTCACTTGCTGTGGTTATTTTGTAAAAAGTTTTGACATGTTTGTTTTAACTTCATTTTTTCATGAACAGTTGTTGTTGTTATTGTAATGTTAAATGATACACTTAGGGTTTCAATTAACCTTTTGTAGAAAATGGGAAAATGCTACCTTTTTTTATTTTGCTTGTCCAAGCATAGTGACACTGTGAAAAATCCCAGCACCTAAGCCACAAACTGTAGCCCTTAGCCAACATATCACTAGATCATGCATGCACAATTCGGTGGTCTGTCTCTGTTGGCTAGCAGAATCCCTTTTGGGGGATCAGAATCCCTTTTCGGAGAACCCTGTACAGTCCAAAAAGCTACTCCATCACAAATATATTAGCCAGTGAAGGTTCTTCTTCTCCTGTAGAATAACTCTTCAGTCTTTTATTTCACTGGAAGAGCCAGAACAGATGGATTCCTGCTAAACTACTTAGTTCTCCATTACTCTTCCTCGCCAAAATATAAACTCTTCCTTTTTATTGCCTGGAACCCCTGGCACTCTCACATCCATGGCAAGTCTTCATTTACCAGGAAGCAACCTGTCCCATACTTACTCTAGCACACTCAACTGGGCTTACCCATCCACAGGTGGTCTTCTCTTCACTGGAAGATACACATTCCCCATCTCATCGGAGATGGTACATCTTACCCGACTGGTACACCTTACCCGACTTAACCTCTAGTGCCCAGTTAACAACTATTAACAACACTATCTAGTACCCTACAGACTAGAGACTGCAGAGAAAAATTAATCCAGAACAAAAATGAGAAAAAATGCTAAATTCACTCTTTCATCTTTCTTTACTAAATCCAAATCCATAACAAAAAGCTACTCATACATTTAAACTTAAAACTGGAGTAGGACTGCCACCTGACTGCTGACATTAAAGCACAAGTATTGAATAAGCACTGCTTTTGTGCTTTTCTTTTGGATATGTCTTTCTAGTGTGTGTACTGGGTAACAGGTATTAAAAAATCTGATGCATCAGACCTGAAAACTAAGGGTTCAATTTAAGCCCTTAACCAGGCCACTATACATTATACACTATACATCCACTATACAAAGTTATTACAAAATGTGTAAGGGGATATCATTCCAGATGGAAAACACTTCTGGAGGTCTGTAACAAATAAGAGTAGTAAAAGGCTAAACTATTCTCTACTATTCAGGATACTAGTAAAACACCCACCTTCCCTGAACTACAGGAGCTTAGACACCCCCCCTACCCTGTGCTTTACAGATCAAACCATTCAGAATGCACAGCGAACAATCCAGCAAAATGCAGTGTACACAGTACACCACAGCAAACTGCGCTTTTAAAAAATATCCTGTTGCGGGACTGCACTACTTTGTAAATCACCAGATGGTGCAGTGAATGCTTAATGTGGCACGTGAAAGCATTTGCACTGTCAGCACTAACAGATTCCTCCATTTAAAATGTACAGTGAATAATCTAGAAAAATGTGGTGTACTCTCTCCTGAACTCCAGGTGCAGGCTCACAGAATAGTCTCCTTCTGGAAACTTCAGAAATGCTATTAAGAAATGAAGCAGGGTGATTAAAAATAGGTTATGGACAAGCTGGCTTGAATATAGTTACAGTAAAATCACCCTGCAACTCACAACTGGCACCCTCTGAAGCTCAAGAAGTGTGAGCCAAACAGGGGCATATCCAGGAATTGATTTTTGGGTGGGACTGTGCAAAAGTGGTTGGCCAAGGCTCTAACTGAACATCCTGTCAGCCTAGGGGGACCCCTCCAACAATTTACAATCCAATCCTCATGCAGTATAATCAAACAGCAGAATAAGTGGAACCTTATATATATATATTGTAGCGCAACGGGGTTGATGAGGATGGAAACAGGAACTTAGGCTCTTTTATTTATTTATATAACTTGGCGCTTTATTAGTCGTGCGTCCGGTGCAGCAACAACAACAGAGGAAGTAAAACTGGAGAAAGCAGGGTACAACACACTAGTGTCATTTTTGGTACAGGTACATGGGTACAGAATGGTAAGTGGGTACAGGTATAAAAGGGGGTGCAAAACCGGGGAAACAATTTTCAGGGATCTGGGCAACTTTTACACCTGTTCACCCATTCCAGATGGTCAGCGGCACTGGATACTGGCTCCCTTAGTCCCCTCCCTGGCTACTGTTCCGTCCTGCCCTTCGCCACGCACCTACAAATGCAGCCATTCAAAGTGCGCGTTACAGTCACGTACCGCAGGTGGCATCGCGCATTGTGACGCAAGATGACGCGCGGCACCGCAGTACGTGATTGGTTGACCGACAGGGGCACTCGTGGTCCGTTGCTCTGTCGTAGAAAGACTTACAGTAAACGTCTTTGCTGTGCCCGTTGTAGATATTGAATTTTACCACTGAAGGGAAATCTTAGTAGCTGAGCATAAAAAGAATAGGAGCATACTGTAACGCGTGTGAAGGCCATAAACTATATTAATTTTGGAACATAAACATACAGTACTGTATATGGCTGGTCTTGGTACTTTAAAGAAAAAATACACACCAGTATTCCATTTCTCCCTAAACATTTTAAGCATCAAAGTCTTTAACTAAAGAGATACCGGAGTCAACAAGCATACTTTTAGAATTTGATTAAAAGGGAATATAATATTGAATCGCATATATATTTTATGAAAGCAAGATTGCTCAGCTGGACAAAAGTACACAACCTACCTTCATCAGAAATATTTATGCATCAAAGCCTTTACCGAAGATATTACTAATAGTATTAATAATGAATGACTTTGGACAAGCTGTATACTCAAAGTATAATTTCTTTAGCACATTTGTACAAGCACTAGGAATCTGTCCAAGCCATACTTTGTCAGGCATTTTGTTTTACTTCAACGGGCATAAAAACTCCCTTGCTTTTAACAGGGCGTTTCATAATTTCTAACTACGAAAATGATTTAAAATGCGACACTTATCATTCAACTAGAGCTCAAAATATCACAAGTATCCTCAAGAGCACAGCAAAGACTGTATTAAAAGATACTTGTATGAGATACATGAGAATCCAGGCTTTTTTTATCAATGCTTTCTTTTCCGTATACCAGATTTTATGGAACCACTTCAGAAGGGTGTCAGCCAGTCAGATTCCAGGAATCGGTACTTTAAAGGAAAAATACACACCGGTATTCCATTTCTCCCTAAACATTTCAAGTATCGAAGTATTTAACTAGCATGTGAAATAGCGTGTGAAAAAGTGGTAGTTTTAAGCTTTTCTGCTAATATAATATGGAATCGTGTATCTAAAGAATTTAATAACGTTATGATTATATTCGTGTACTGCGACAGGGGTGTGTAGGGCTGTTTTGCCTCTTTCTTCATGCAATTTCCCCTGTAGCCTACTGGTCTACGTGCCCGCTTACCAACTCACGGGTTGTGTGTTCAAATCCAGCTGGTGCTGGACTTTTCTTTTAACAAACATTTCTTCGAAAAAATAGAATAGCGATATTATGGACAATCAATTGACTTTTATATTTCAAAATATCACAACATGATCGATTCTAAGTCATTTTTGATAACAATGAATAGCCACCTTCTTCCCTTCTGACAACGGTCCCTGCTTCTGCTTCCTGCTTCTATTGTGTATGTGTGTGTGTGTAATAGAGTAAATTTTTATAGAGAAATGGAGGCTGGACAGTATGCGATACAATATAAACATTTATATTGATTTAAATCGTGTTTTGATTTAAATCGCAAATGCGTGTTTAATTATATGTGTTTTTTTAATCATAATCAGGCTAATACAACATAAATTGATACAGTATCTCTGTCTTATTTTTAGTAAATAAAGTGCATTTTTGCACACTATATGTGCAAACGTTTTATGATATGTCGCTGTTGTGAATGTCTGTGGACATGTGCTGGCTGGACAGGAGGCTCCACTGTATACAGAGAGCTTAGAAGACAAAGATATCAATTTATTTTAGTCAAAAATTTATATATCACCTTTAAAAGTGGAATCTCAAAGCAAAGTAAATACCCAACACTGATTGAACCCATCTGGCATGCTAATAAAACACCTTGAATTGAATTGAATTGAGGGAAAGAGGGGGGGAGGCAAATAAGATACACTCCACAGGCATCCACAACAGCAACATATGAAACGTTTGCACATATAGTTAAGTTATTACTTGGTTTTCAAAGTCGGGAGACATTAGAGGCTTGCCACACCCGGACTGTTAAACCAACGCATTAGCACGTCAAAGCCCATTGAGGACCCGGGCGCAATAATTGTTTTGTCCCTTGATTTACTGATCTGCATTAATTATGGAAATCGAGTTCCTGCTCTGTGCAGACGACCTGGTCCCGCTGTCGCCCACAGAACAGAGGCTGCGCCAGAACCTGGCACTGCTGGAGCAGCACTGTCAGACCTGGGCGCCGACAGTCAATCTGGACAAGACCAGTTATGGTTTTCCAGAAAAAAAGCCAGACCTCAGGGAAACAGGTACAAATTCACACCTAACAACGGGAGCAGGGACGAATTAGGCCAGTACCCACTATTGTTAAACATACAGAAAAGGATATTAAAGTATTGAATATTAGTATTGGCTTTAGTGTTAGCCATACAGAACATTAAAGTGCCCCTTTTCCATTCAGCGGGTGCCTGAGCCGCTGTGTCCTATCTTCTGACAGTCGCCGTTGTGAACAAACATTTCTTTGAAAAAATGAGACGTTTCCCTTGGTCAGAGATATAAATATATAATATATAAATAAATTAAATTTAACTAACATGTGAAATAGCGTGTGAAAAAGTGGTAGTTTAAGCTTTTCTGCTAATATAATATGGAATCGCGTATCTAAAGAATTTAATAACGATATGATTATATTCGTGTACTGCGACAGGGCTGTGTAGGGCTGTTTCGCCTCTCTCTTCATGCGACTGTACCAGGAAGAGGATTTCTTTCTATTCGAAACGTGTATTTTAAAAGTTTAAGAAGTAAAAACCTTACAGCGTACACAGATTTCTAAACTGATCAGGATCGTTATCTTTGTCTTATGCATAATAATGTTCACCGCTCTGTCCAGCAAATTAATAATAAACTTTATTTTATATAGCGTTTTAAACGAATAAGTAATTAGATTGCTCATAAACCTAATCACTTGCTTTTTCTTTTTATTTAGGCTCAGATTTCAACTATAGATCGTATTATTAATAACCATAATAACAACCAACCAACAAAAACAACCATATAAACATAATACCAACTAAAAACATAGATAACGACCACAATACAAAATCAAATATATCAAACCATTATACTCTCGCAAATTCCTCCAATTATCATAATCCCTCCCCTTATGCAAAACCAAACCCTCCTCCCATCCCAGTTTATCCTCTTTATCATAAACAAAATCCACCTCAATTTTCAACATAAAGCATTACTGCTTACTGGGTTTTTGGGGGGGGGGGGGAGTTGTCTTTCGCTGGAAATCTCGCCTGCTTCTACTTTACGAGTACAACCCCCTCTCTGCAGGAGTGCTGACTGTGACGAATTAAACCGGTTTCACAGGTATTTTCAAAGTAGGAAGTACAGTGTAAACTGGTAGCTGGGCTCCTCAATGAAATCGCTTTAACATGCTAATGCGTTGGTGTAACAGTCCGGGAGTGGTAAGCTTCTAATGTCAACTCGACTCGATTGGAAGACAATGAACGTATTTTAGCCCTAAATGAATTAATAGCAAACATGGTTTACATAAAAGACATTTTTCCAAGAAAGTTTATAATAATGCGATCTATAGTTGAAATCTGAGCCTAAATATAAAGGAAAAGCATTTTCAGAGAGCAATCACGCTGTGTTTATGTAGTAAAAGCGATTAAGTTTATGAGCAATCTAATTACCTATTCGCCTAAAACGCTATATAAAATAAAGTTTATTTAGAGATGAATGATCAGTGTCGCAGTTTAAATAATTTTCGTAGGAGAGCTTGGACAGATTCCAAGTGCATTTTTGCAATTTACGTTGTAATACAGTTTAGAATACAGTTAGTCTAAGCTTTATCAGCTTTATTTATGGGTTGCAATTTAGAAAAAGTCAAAAACCGCACTCAAAATGCAATTTAGAGCTTTCTGGCAAGGGGAGACACCCAAATTATAATGTAACATGCCACTGTTTGTGCATGAACAAAGTTATACTGCAATTTTCCTTAGATACGCGATTAAAAAAAATAAATTTTTTGAATCCCCGGCGGAACACACTCCATAAGAATCAGCGCTTTTATACAGTATATCGCCTTTAAACACATATATTTAAACACGCGTTTACGATTTAAATCAAAACTCGATTCAAATCAATATAAATGTTTATCTTGTAACGCATAGGTGACTATTCATTGTTATTAAAAAGACTTAAATTCGATCATGTTGTGATATTTAGAAATATAAATTTGTTTGGTGCGAGTGAGGTTTTATTTAATCTCTGACCAAGGGAAACGTTTCATTTTTTCAAAGAAATGTTTGTTAAAATATAAAGTCATACAGTAGTTCCATGGGATTCAATCACAGACCATGTGACATGGGAGTCAGGAAACTAACACACAGCGCCACCAGATTTGATAACGCTATAAAAACGCTATAAAATAATGTGACTAGGCACAGAACAAGTTTACAGCACAGTACAATAATAAATGCTGACCATGACTTTAGAAGCATAAATTACCTTACACTCAATTTAAACACAAGCTCTCTTTAGCCCTCTAAGCTGGTTCATACAGAAATGTAGAGATCCAGGCTCAGAACACACAGCTTCATTAGCGAATACTGTACATATGCAGGACAACTAGAGAAGACGTTTTACAGAGGATGGATTTTTAGAAACATCCCATCAGTGACATCACTGAAGTCAACTCCTACTGTAGGTAACTGTCATGTGGATAGTTTCACAAGAATCAGACAAAGGTTTAAGCATCGCTTGTTCTAGATAAAACTGCAAAAAAAAACAACAACCCATAATGTACTTCTTTGCGGCTCTGTTTGCCCAAATCATATATTCACAACGTGAAGTTAGAAAATAATATTACGTAACCAAAATCCGCAATATGGAAACAGAATCTGTGTAATTGTTGACAGATGATGTAACATTTTTACAAGACAAACTACAACATTTAAAAAATGACTTATATGTACTTGATATCTCTAATCAATCCACGGCGATATAGTTAAAGCAGTCCCCGCACAAAAGGAAACTAAAACGCCCTGGGCATACCGTTTCGCGCTTCTTATCAGTTGCTCAAAAGTAATTTGACCGTATGAAATGCATAATATAAACCTAGAAACATATACAGTACGTGAGCAGTATTTACGTAGTATCGGTGTCAAGACATACCTCTCAAATACTGTAAATCAAGTTAAAAATATCTCAAGACCGATTCTGGTCATAATGAAACCATGTTTCGTGTATGTTTTCTTTAAAGTACCGAGACCAGCCATATACTGTATGTTTATGTTCCAAAATTAATATCGTTTATGGCCTTCACACGTGTTGCAGTATGCTCCTATTCTTTTTATGCTCAGGCACTAAGATTTCCCTTCAGTGGTATAATTCCATATAAATATTTAATGCTTAAACGGGCACAGTTAAGACATTAAATATACATATACATACTGTATACAGTACAGTTTGCATACGGTAATATGTTTATGTTCCTAAATCAATCTCTTTTATGAGCATGTGAAAGGCATGGTGAATCGATTCTCAAAAATTACTGTACTTTGCATGATTGGAAAAAAATGCGTGATTGCGAAATGCTGTGGTATTACTTTTACAAAGACGGTCAATGAAAAAAAGAATGTGGACCAGGGCAATACTTTGAGTTTACAGCTTGTTCAAGGTCATTTATTATTAATACTATTAGTAATATCTTCGTTAAAGACTTTGATGGCTACAGCTCAAACATGAGAGGTTGAGCTTTATTAGCTCCACCTTGCGGAAATTCCAGATACTATTATTTTGCTAGCGGTATTTACCGGTAACTTGCGGTATTTACCGGTAACTTGCCGTAGACTGCGTACAGCGTACTGGAAAATAATGCGGTATCGCCCGCGCATTTTGAATGGCTGCAGCTGTAAGCCGGGCACTCTTCAGCCGCAACGCCAGGCAAGGGCGCCACAATATATACATACTATCTCTCTCTCTCACACACACACACATTTTAAGCAACAACTACCTAGGCTGCCAAATGCTACTGTGCCACGGTGGACACACACACAAAAAGACAGTCAGTGCCTACTTTTGTTGTGAGGTTTTGGCCTTCTAGACCAGACGCAGGTGTCGGGGCTTGGAATTGAATATTGTGATAATCTTGTCACTGTCTAGAGAGTCGGCAAGCTCCCGTTCAAATGATAGTATAGACAAGTTGTTCAATCAATCTGATGACATTGAGGATTGTAAACGCGTCTTGATCTGATTAACAGTTGAAAAGAGTCTCTCAACACTGCAAGACGTACTTGGAAGCATGACTATTACTCTCAACAGTGCGTTAACTTGCTAATAAACCAAAAACCTAGTGCTAGATAGCTCTAAGAGTGTCTGATGATGACAATAGCCAATTAGGCTACGCCTGCACCGCCCTACTGCAATTACATAATTTTCTTATTGGTTGGTCACAAAAGATACAGTGAGCCAATAGCAAATTACATACTATTAAAAAATCATTTAACGCAAACAAGGAAAAAAAATCTTAAATTACTTTGGACTGATTTGGTAGGCCTAGGATCAATCAAAGTGGGCACTACACCCCTCGAGCCAAGCCAGTAATTGGACCCTCTGAGAAAGCTAAGGTTGCTGGTGGAAGAGGTGGAAGTGGAATTCATTGTGCCCAAGGATAGTGAAGGGAAGGACTAAACTGTAAAAAGGCTATGTTTTTCGGAAGAGATATATAACCCAGGTCCTGACTCTTCATAGTCATTGAAAATCCCAGTGTTTGTCTCAAAAAAAGTAAGGGTTTGTTAAACCCGGTGTTCTGGCCAACCCCATGCCTTTACCAATCCTGGCCTCGAAATACTCCCCATCTGCCCATCTCTTAAGTGCTTTCAGCTAAGTGTCCAGAAAAGTGATATATAAGCAAAAAAAAATATTATTATTATTTATTATAGCTCTTAGAATTATTACTAAGCCGGGAAAGAGTTGAATAATTTTAAATCCCTTCTTCATAAACGTTTTCTGCATCAAAGTCTTTAACTCAGTCACTTACTGTGGTTATTTTGGAAAAGTTTTGACATGCTGGTTCTCACTATATTAAGCTTATATACTTTAAAAAAGCTATAATGTTTTAACCTTTTCTATGAACACTTGCTGTTGTTATTGTTGTAAAATACTTGTTCTTTTTTTAAATCCACTTGATATGGAACATTAATATGGACTCATATAACTAAAGAAATTAATAACAATATTAATTTAAAGATCTAAATATAATATATTTATATAGCTTGTAATATTACCAGATTCCACTTTGTAAACATCTGCATCAATTTCAATTTCAACATTTTGACATGTCTGTTTCTGCTATGTTACTGAGCAGAGCTTTGGTACAGTAGGTAAGTGTGTATCTATCACCCAGAAGGTCCTGTGTTTGATTATTGATCTCCAATCTCTGATTATTATTTACAATATTCATTTATTATTTCAAAATTGTTGTATTTTGTTCAGGTTAATTTGTTTTCTCTGGCTTTCATAACCTTTGCTTTCTTATTAAAATGCCTATTTTTGAGAAACAATGTTTCAGATGTCAATAACTTTGCAAACAAAGGACACAGAGCCTTCAAACCACAGGCATATTAAAGAAAATTTTCACAGCTTTTATTTAAACATCCAGTAACTGGTTGCATTTTTGGAAACCTTAGTTTGAATAAAGCTGATCCCTGTTGAAAAAGAGTTCATAATGTGAGAATTACAATTCAAATGCTATGTATATGAAACACCTGAACAAATCAATCAAAATAACACAAACACAAGTTTCACAAATTTCTCTATTTTCTGTTTTTACTCAGATAAGAATAAACTACATGTGCAATTCTTTTGATAGAAGTAAAGGTGTTCTGTGCTCAATAGCTGTTTCACTACAGCACACATTCTGTTACATCTTTTACGCATCAGTTGAAGCATTCTGAAGTCTCTCAAATACGTAAAAGAATGTAACATAATGTAACAGATATCACAGTTGAGTTCACATTAAGTTTTAAATACAAATTTTAATGGCACTTCTTATACTTTTAAATGATAACATTTAAAATCTAAATTTTCAATTGTATTGTTTTTTTGCTACCCTTTTTTTCTTCCTAGTAGTTGATATTATTTATCAGTTTATATTATATTACATTAGTAGTTTTTATCATCAAATTTGTTAGAAATAGTTTTACAAATACATAAGAACAACAAAAGTGCACTTGTGGGGCATAGTACCTATTTCATCTTAACTTTTCTGATGTAGCACTGGAAGGCGTGTTCCCTGCCTTGAGGGTGTGTTCTCGCAATAGGGGAAGGGTTTTTTATTTTTAAATAAAATTTTCTCTCTGGTCATGTCCCAATTCTTGCACTGCGCTCCAAGTCCTTCCTCCAAGTCCACACTTCTGTGATGTAGCACAAGTGTACACTTAAAGTGCATGAGCATTCAAGGGCGCACCATTATAAAAATGGTAATTGTACACACTTGCGTGATGTCACTTGTTTATTACATGGCTCAGAGTCAAAATGCTTCCTGTTGATGCTTTTCACTGCTTTTCCAGTGGCTAAGTGTATGTCTATTGATATTTATTTTAAAAAAGCGTTTTTCATTCTCCGCTCGAAGTTTGATAAAATTGAATGCCATCAAGACTATCCCTGCACAAAAGTAGTGACACATCATGTTCATTCATGGTGAGCAGACTTAACTCAAAACAGGTGAAGTAAACTAAGTAAACCTTGGCAATATCACTCTCTGTTTATTCAAAACTGTGCATTACTAGATACATTTCTTATCATCTGTGCCAGTACAAAAATGACCATATGAGGAGTATAACACATTCATTCATGTTCATTGAAAGTAAACTAAATAAGGTGAACTTGGCAATACCTCAAACATTTGTACTGTTAAATACGTGTAACACTAAATATTCAGTTTACAAAATACATCACAGGTAAACGAAGATTCATCAGTCAAAATGGGGTGATGAAATAAAAGCTTTATGTCAATACTTCGTACCTAGAATACATACAGTTTGAATCTAAAGTACCCTAATGAAATTTTGTTTTCACATAAAATATTATGCATTTTAGAACTGCAAAACATTTGTGAACATTTTATTCTTCATATCAACTTTTCTCCACTTTGATAGGTTAGAAAGTGAAATGTTACCATTCTGCGAGGAATGTCTCTCCAAATCATTAATTTTTAAATTATTTCAGATGTTGTTTACTGTATTGCATGTAGTTCTGCGTTCAAGGCTCTATGAAGTGTAAATTATGGTACTTGTGGAATGCCTCATTTTCATATTTTCATTTTATAATTATCTTTAAAATTGTCATGGATAGAGGATCAGATCATAATTCAAATATTTAAAACTATTGGAAGATTCTGCTTTTATACATTCATGTTAACTTTGAAAGTAAAAAAAAAATATTGAAGCTTAAAAACCTATATCTAAAACACAAACAAAATTGCCAAAATATAAATTAAAAGACAAATTGTGAATATATTCTTGCCCTCATATGTAAATAGGAACAGTTGACAAAGTGATGCAGTCCAAGGTTACCCCAAATATTTTTGTGTATTTAATATCTCAACTTCAACTGTCTATTTTTTTTTCAAAATTGTTAGTCTTTTACTTGACAATGTTGTTATTTGTTATAGATTTTAAAATGCATAGGATAGTTTTTACTTATCTAATATGTCATGAGCAGCTTGTTTTCAATTTATATGGCTGAAGGTCTATCTAGATAAAAGAACAAATGGAGTTTCTAAGTTATCATTTCTACTCCAAATGAGAAAATAAAAATTGTGAGGCTGCCTGAAAAGTCTAATAATCTAATAATGTTAAAGAACTAGCTGTCAGCATTCCTTCTTAGTAACAGAATAATGTTGTTTACCTAAGAAAGGGAACCCAATCTCTAGAACAACAGCTGCTATGTACCCCTTGGTATTCTCTGTTTTATGTAGGAAACAATGCTGTGTATCTGTTATATCTCTAAAAACGCAGCACTTGTCAACATGCTCCCATAGTATTGACTGAGAATAGTTTTGGACTAATGGAAAATATTTCAATTGAATGACAGGTTTTTAAAAATAAAATTATTTATTTATTTTGGTGGTCACAAATATGTTAAATACCATGGATTCTGTATGTTTGTACATCTTCCAAATACACTGCACTGCTAAAAATACAAATGAAGAAATGTTATGAAAATGGGTATTTATATATAGTTAAAAATTGTATGAAAATGTATGTACCTGCATTCCATGATTTAATTTATCAGCCGTATGAAGTAGTTTAAGAGATGGATGTCCTGTTAAACAGATTTGTTCTTTTCATCTCACACTACTTTAATAAAGTGAGTGAAGAAAGAAGTACAAAATTGACTTAATTTTCCGATTCATTGCTCATACTGTATGACATATTGTAATTGTTGTTTCACATTTAACAGAAGAAAGTTTGGCACTTCATATTAAAATATAAATGTTAGTTCTTGGTTATTTAGTTTCAGAAACGCAAGGAGGTTTTGTTTCACAGCAATCACACACCTAAACATTACAAAACTATTTGTGCTGTATTAAATATCTAATTTCTCTTCCTGTTGCTCTCAATTGTATTTTCCTTTCTATAATAAAAAGTGCATGAAATATGATACCTGAATGTACTTGTACTAGGACTTTTTAATCAGGAACTTAATTACATCTAATACATGTGTGATTTTAATAATAATGTCTAGTTTCATCAGACATTAGTGTGCTATTTTACAAAAAAAATATCACTATTAATATTTAATATTTTCACAAGTAATCTTGATTTCCTTGAGCTTTTTCATAGAACTTTAATTTCATTACTTACTTTGAAGCAACATAAGAGTGAGCTATTAATGACAAAAAGAAATTAGTGCAGTAAAACAGCACGCTTCATTGCACAAGTAGCTTTGTAATTTAAAAGATCAAAGAACAATTTTATCACCACGTGGCAATTACATTAACTTTGTAAAAAGAACCAAGGTCTGACTAAACAAAGGATAATTTAGGCTGTGGTAATATTCTCGTTGGTGATTTTCATTGGTTTAAACTAATGTTGTGTTTACATCTCATCAAAACTTTTGTTTTAACTAGTTGATTCAATGCTGATCTGTACTGAAGGAACCTATGTCTGTAAGGTGTTAACAATTTTGTGCTCAAGAACTGTTTTACTGTTTTGTACACTCCCGGCTGGCCTAGGTTTCTTTGAGGTCTCTTAAGTGGAGGTGTAACTCATGTATCCTGTGTATGATTTACTGTAGCAACATGAAAGGGAATAGGATCTTAGTTTATTAGGGGTCTTGGTTAATTGCCCAAGGCTGACCTATCTTCCTAACTTTCCAACCTTGTTTACACCTTATATGGTAAGAAAGGCCTACTAACCAGTCATAAATTTGTGTTTTTGTAGGAATATTCTGCTCATCTTCAAGAGTAAAGGCCTGTTGTTGTTCTTAGAAAAGCAAGTGAGAGACAAGAATGTGCTAACTTTGTCTGACCTCTTTATTTTACTATAATAAAATATCCAGCTTGATTTACCAGAGTCATGTGGTTAACTGAGAAGAATCTAACAGTATGATAGGACTTTGCACTTCATTTTGAAAATTGATACGTTTTTATAATTTTGTAGTATTCAGTTATACATAGTTCTTTTATGTCAGTAGTATTAGAGTAGTTTATTGCCATATGTACACGTACATTAGAATTCTTAATCACGCTGATCTCTCGGGACATACAGTACAACAGACAACACCACACAATGTAGACAGTACATTACAAGCATAATAAATAATACAAACATAATAAAAAGGAACAATAAATATGTTGTGGACAATAAATATGTAGTAGTGAGCAAATAAAATCATGGTAGGCCATGCAAAAAGTGCATAGTGCTGATTATATTGAGTCAGAGGCATTGCAGTTAGCTGTTAAGGATGTGTACTGCAGTGGGATAGAAGCTGTTCTTGAGTCGGGTGGTCCTTGCTTTAATAGTGCGGTACTGCTTGCCAGAACGCAGGGGGGAGAACTGTTTGTGGCCAGGATGGATGGGATCCTGAATGATGGATTGGACTGTATTGCAACAGTGGATGGTGTGAATCTCACCGATTGATGGTAAATCAGATCCTATAATCTGTGCCGTTGCCACAACCCTTGTAGTGCATCTCATGTCATGCATTGAAGTATTGCTGTAACATACAGTGATGCCACTAGTGAAGACACTTTCTATAGTGTTGCGGTAAAAGTTCATCAGGAACTGTTTCCCCATACCACATATCTTTAAACATCGCAGAAAATGCAAGCACTGCTGTGCCTTTTTCAGACTGGCTACAGTGCTGTGAGACCAAGTCAAGTCAGTGGAGATCTGCAGGCTGACGAACCTGAAGCAACCTGAACTTGAACCTGCCATCAATTATGATTGGGGCGTGACTGTCTCTGGGTCTCCTGAAGTCTACAATGAGTTATTTTTGTCTTGTTGACATTCAGGGCCAGATTGTTGTCAAGGCACCATCTTGTATGGTGCTCCACCTCACTCCTGTATGCAGAATCATCTTTGTTGTTGATCAGCCCAATAATAGTGGTGTCATCTGCAAACTTAATAATGTGGTTGCTGCTATGAGTGGCTGTACAGTCGTAGGTGAACAAAGAATATAGCCTAGGACTGAGACAGCAGTCTTGGGGAGCGCCTGTGTTTAGGATCATTCTAGAGGAGATATTGTTGCCAATTTTCACCACCTGAGGTCTTCACATCAGGAAATCCAGTATCCCGTTGCAGATAGAGTTGCACGAGCCCAGATTTCTGAGTTTTGGGACCAGTATAGCGGTAACAATTGTGTTGAAGGCCAAGTTGTAATTTATAAACAGCATCCTAACATAGGTACCCGCCTGTCTAAATGTTCTAGGGCGTAGTGTAGTGTTAGAGATATGACATCATCAACTGACCTATTTGGGCAGTAAGCAAACTGAAGTGGGTCAAGGGAGTCTGGGACAGTGCAATATATATATATTTGACAATAATAGGTTTAACGTGCTGTTTTTTTGGTGAATTTCATGCAAGATTCTCGAAACACTGTGGGTACCTTTGGTTTCACTTGCTCTGCAAGCAATTAAAACATTAACAATTTTAATTTTTTGTTGTTCTTCTATTGTCTGGCTTCTGATCAGGTAATGTAGCATAAGTCGTATTATTTGATGTTAGGGTGTGCTTGTACTCAGTTCTACTGACTAATCAGACTAATCTCTGTCTAATGGGGGATTTGTTATTCCTTGTGGCTCCACCAAGGCTACAAGAACTGTTAACCACTCTCTCCAGGAGAGATAAGAATTGCACAGCCATAAAACTATTTGGCTATGAATAAAGTAGGCTATGTGATTCTCAATGAACAGAAGAGATTCACCAACACCAGAGACAAGGCCATACCTTTGGGGCCACACCTTTGCAAGGAATGCAAGGAAAGACTTTTGTAAATTGCAGTCTCAAGAAACTGAGCAAACACACCATAAATCATCCATATATATATATATCCTATGTAGTTCAGGTGAAGAAAACACCTGAAGACACCTGAACCCTTGGAAGTTAGGCCTGGGTAAATTATGTCCGGAATTTAGGCCCATGAGGTCTGGGAAGTTAGGTCCAAGAGGACTGGATGTCAAGACCCAAGAAAGCCAGCACACAAAGGAGAAGAAGTAACAGAGAAATCAACTGAACCAGGAAAGCAAAGTCTGATATGCTGCTCCAGCCAGCAGCCCATCTACTTGCGCTCGACAGCAATGCTGGATCAGCTCCAGACCAGGGTCATAGCACTCCTCGCCTAACAATTCTCCACAGATCAAGTTATGCCCGCTATGCATAAACAGAAGCAACCCTGATTTGAATTCATGCAGCTCAACCTCACTGCCATCTTGAATTTGGACTGTTAAGCATTATGTTAATTATCACATTAATCCGGCTTTGTTTTCAGAGGACAAGGTCATATAAGAGTTGGTGTGGTGATTATCACTAGATCACGAGACCTGTTTTATACCTGCTCTTGGTCTTTCAGTAACCTAGGTCACATCGTATGGGCCTTCTGGTCTGGTCATTTTATTTTAATCTGGCCTCCGTTTTGTTTTATATACAGTATATAAATAACAGAATATAATCACAAAAACTCTATTATACATAGTAGCTTTAAAAATAGTATATAAAAGCAAATATGCATGTATAAATCTTAATTTTGATTTTTGTTTAAGGGCATCTTTAAATTCCGTAATTCTCTCTGAGCATCCTGGAGATTGTCTTGGAATCAAATGACTGGTATGACTTGTTTTCTTAATCCTCCAGTGGCAGTATTCACATTTTTGCTAACTCTGAATCTGATTTATATAATTATTACATTTATTATTAATATTACCTTAATATTTAACATACTGTGGTATATAACATTAATAAAAATGTCAATAAAGAGTACATACAGTATTATTTATTAGGAACAAGTAAAGGTTTATTCCATGCTGAAAAGAGATGAAAAGAAACAACTTTTCATCTGTGAAGCCTCCTTCAGGTGTATGTATATTATTTATTATAGTTTAGTATTAAAGAAAGAGTATATTGTGCCAAAGGGAGCAATTTACAACTTGCTCATTGGCTGTGAATCAATATGGCAGGTGAGAATTCTACCTCTGAACTGTCAATGCATTGGTCTGATTAAATGAGCTAAATCTAACTACAAGAGTAATTTCCCCTTACAACAGTGATGACATGCTCATGGGAAATGTAGTTAAAACTAAAATCTTTCCAAAAATAACCAAAGCAATTGACTGAGTTAAAGAATTCGATGTAGAAAATGTTTATGAAGAAGGTGGAATACTGTTGTTTACCTTATTTTTATTTTAATCTATCAATACCAACAATATAAATATATTTATGTTCATAAATTAATTCACGAATTTGCCTAGAGAAGACACTACCGGTTGATCAAAACCAAAACCACCTGGCATCTGAACAGCTTCCTCCCCATGGCTATCACCCTTCTTAACCAGAACACATGAATATGAATGTAGTGTGTACATAAGTATTGACTCGTGTACGTTTCTGAGTGTGGTGTATATGTATTATTGTTTCTATGTTTTTGAACCGAGACTAGATCAGATTCCTTGTACATGTAACATACTTGACAGATAGAATGAGAACTGATTCATGATAACAAATTACTAGCAGCTGCTTATATAATGAATGCTTATATACTTCAATGATGAGTTATAAAAGCTATGATGTTTATTATCTGATCTCTGTACATATCAGGTTTCCCCTAGGAAAATATGAATAAGTGATTTGATTTTTGCTTTGTTATTTTTTGAAATTCATGCAATGATACTCCCAAATTTTTTTATTTTGGTAAAAGACATGATTATTGTGGAAATTGGGCAATCTGGAGAATCTAATTATTGCCTAATCTATATAATTATTATTATATATATTGAGAGGTCATGATATCTTAGGGCCTACCCAGAAAGCATAGCATAAAGGCTAGAACTACACTTTGGACAAAACTGTTGCAGAGTAAACACACACAAGCAAAATTTAGGAACACCAGATAACCTAGCCATATATAGATTTTTGGGATGTAGGTGAAACCTAAATACCTATTGAAAACCAACATGAACAACATGTAAACTCTGTCAATATGTTAAATATTTTAAAAAAATATTTAATTTTTTTAAAGTATTAATTGTTTACTGTTTTTCCTTGTTTATTATACTTCTAATACGTCTTATTCGAAAAAAATGAAATAAATGCTATATTTACTGTTAATCATATTTCATATTTATATCAACCAAATTACTTTGCCACAAATATTTATATTTTTACTTTTTACTCAATTATTTATGATAACAATTTTATTGTGAATACTTCAAAAGGCCTAGTATTAGTAAAAGTGTCCAATCAGCAGACTGTATCTCGATTGAATTACATCTTTGTATATTTATTTAATGTATTCCACTTCTTACTGTACAGTGTTTTTACAGTATAAGCTTCTGAAACTTTCTTTGATGTTCTTGAAAAATGTACTTCAATATACGTTTTAAGGCCTCTCTGATTATAAAACAAATTATGTTTGTTTGATTTTAAACACCTGTTGTTATTTTTTTCTATGTGCCACAGGGTACATTTCACTTGAAAATATTTTTAAGAGCTTTTTTCGTCATTAAGATCCCATCTTGTGGATAATTGAAGTAACACCATAGTACAGCATTATTCTAATGTAGTACACTTGCTGTGATTTTCTTCAAATATCCAGAAAATGCCACACAAGCATAAGGACTGTAAAAGGAAAGTCACTGATATTGTTAGAGTCCAATGGATACCATAGATCCCGAGAAGGAAATATTACAATTCAACATGTATAGAAAGTCTTAACTAGTATAAGATTTGGCATGAGACAGAATGTAGTCTGACGTGTTTCAGCTAGTGAGGATGTGCAAAACTGGTACTGTTAATAATACAATCTGTTGAGGCAGAAAACTTAGGCTCTCTAAAAGTGGTTATGTACCCTAGACTTTGTTCTGTATACATGATAGATGACAATACCTAAAAGTGGTCTCAATGGATGAAATATATGTTTGCTGCCAATTTCAAATATTCGGTTTGATTACATCGCCTTCTCTTTTGGGCATATACAGTATGCACTCAATAAGGACTTAGCACTAATCAGAAGTGAAGTAATGTAATTTCCACCTAAAATTCAATGTCTTCTATAACCATAACTTCACAAATATCACAGAGTACTCCTATGCATAGTTGCCATACTTTTTATTGAACTGGAATGTTGATTGGATAGGAAAGAGCAATATTTAAAATGTTTCTCTTTTTCAATTATTTCAGATGCCCAAATGCCCTGTGAGGTGGTATTATAGCATTATTAGATATAATTTTTTCCTGTCTGTGGTTGCTAAGAAACACTAATATTGCATTAAAATCAATCTGTTCATCCATTATTTGAAAGCCTGTCTTAAGTGAGAGTCACTACAAGTCAGAACCTTTCCCTGCAGCACAGGGTACAATTCTGGACTGAAAGCACATGACAGCTGTGCCTCTGGAAAGAATAAAAGTCCATTAAAGGACCATGGTGAAACGGAAAATGTAAATAGGTAATTAAACCTATCCAGCATGTATTTTGGAGATGAAGGGAGACACAAAGAAAACCACCACGAACTTTAGACCACATGCACACAGACATTCACCTGAGGCTGAAATTGGCTTTAGGACCCTGGAACTGTAAAGCAGTATCTCTACCTTATACACCATCATGTTAGCCTATTAAAAGCCTAAATTACTCGATTCCATAATTATACCATATACTTAAAAGAAAAAAAATATTACTGTAATGGAAAACAAAAGTAACATTTTTAACATTTTAGTTTTATGAATTCACAAGACAGTGATCATGCAAAAAATTATTAAGTCAATGTTGTTAGATATCTACTTAGTAATGTAGCAGCTTCAAAAGCTATATTATTCTCTATATAGGGAAAATTGTTTTACAACAGTCCATTGCAACAATACAACAAGCAACAATCATATGTGAAGCCTTTCTGAAACTTTGTTTTAATGTTTATAATTCTTATTTTTCAACAATATTTCATTGGTAAATTTGAATTGCTAAAACCACTCACATTCTGATTTTCTGTATCTTTTTTTAAAGTTGTACTGTCTACTTCTTCAATTTGTAAAGTTTCATAGTTTTGTAATTGCTTGCAAGATGTGAATTTCAGCATCTGAATGTATTTTTCTAAAACTGTAATTAATTTGACATTCACTTTGACATAATACTGCTGCTAAAGTTGAAGTTTAGGGCAATGAAGCATTGCACTATCACAAATGCTCCCAGTTCTTCTATTATCTAACATACTTCAGGTCAAAGTAGGTGATTGTTTTGCATAACACAATTACATTTTGTCATATCTGATGCCATCCATCTGTTTTTATTTAATATTATTCATTGGCACCACTTAAAATGTCCAGTGAAAACTAAGTGTTTACCTAGAATATGGTTTCACATAAAGCTTTGAATCCCTAACACAAATAGATTGATTACAAAAACAAAAAGGAGGGGGAAAATGATATTAAGCATCTGTTTCCTTGAAAAAAGCTACATTGAGTGATATATAGTTGACTATTTCTATTAAATGGTTATTAAGGTTAATTTCGATTGTGATGCCCAAGGTTTGTGTAATACCAAGAGAAAAGAGGAAGGAGAGATAATGGAGAAATATGTTTGATCGCCAATGGGTAATTTTAAAATGCTTCACTTTTAAAATAAAAAATGAAGATAAATGTACATAAGTGCTTTGAGTTGCATCCTTTCTGTAAATACAGTGGTTAAGAGAATATTTAAAGGAAGTGTCACAAAAATGAAAAACTGGACTCTCAATCTAAGTAAAAACTACTTCTTTAAAGTGTGAACCATTTAAATAGCCCACCCATTTCAATTCCAGTGGTAGAAATTTCCTGAAGTTCCTAAGCATGATTTAAGACCATTACAAATTCTGACTTGTGATGCAAACCCATCTTCTTTGAAGACAGAAATCATCTTCCCCTAATGGATTTTCTTCAAAAAAATACTAACAAAGATCATACAATAATACAAATCTAAGAATTCTGGACATGTACAGTAGTTCAAGGATGATAAAAATATTTTTTTTACAGAAATATTTTATTTTTAAAGAACTTTGAAGTATTGGGCTGCAAACCTTAATATAATCAAAAAAATATATTTGCTGAAACTTAGGATTTCACTTAAAAGTAAGTACTGGTCAAGAACAAAAAGAGTTAATAATAATTCGTAACTATAAGGTAGGTTTAAGACATAATTTTTATTTTTTTCCCCCATTACATGGCATTTTACTGAAGCTTTTAAGCACACTGGTGTTTAAATCAGTTAGCGGTGCAGGAAGATCCCTATCTGACATACAATCTAATCACTAGAGAAACTTTGACCTTGCAGTAATCCCAGTTCTGTAAAAGATAAGGCACTCAGGGGCTAAGAATGGTTCTCTTTCCTTGATGGATCAGTAAGTGCAGTTTCTGCTACAAAATGAATTGGTCTCAACTGGCTGCATTTAAACAACTGAAACCCTTTAATTTGGAGATCTGAGACTTTGTCTTCCTAAACATAAGCTTTTAAGAGATTAAATATTTAAAAGATGAGCATTTATTGTCTTTGTGTTCGTCCTGGAGTCTGAAAGCTTTTCACAAATGCACCAGCTATTGTGAAGGATGCATAACAACAGTGAAGTTTAAATGAAGACTTAAATGTTTGTAAACTAATTTTAAGGCTTTATTGGCTTTATTTATAGGCTGAAATTTCTCAAAATTACATAAGAATATTTGTGCATGACACATAGCCATTTAAATAACTAAAATAAACACAGAAATGCACTGGTTAAAATTGAGCTTTTTAACTAATGTAAAATTGTAATTGTAGCTTTGTAACTAATAGAAACTTTCATATTTGCTACAGTACAATTTTACTTTCAATTATTGTTATATTACAAGTTTCTAGATATGCACTTAGTCTAAAAATCTTGTTTGGTGAAGACTAATAATGTAAAATTCAAATTTAAAAAAAATTATTGTCAGAGTTTATACAGTGTTTACCAGTGTATTTTTTAATAAATACATTTATTTACCTTAGAATACAGGACATAAAGAGATGTTATTTGTTCAGATTGCAATAAAGAGAATCATCTTTTCTAAATCCGATTTTTGCATAAAGCCAAATATCATGCTAATTACAGTACTGCCATAATAATGGCTGTTAAATGTAAGCTTTTCATATGCAAAAAGTGGAATTAGAAGTAACTTTTGATGGTTCAGCCCCTTTCAGCATTGTGAAACAGCCATAATTCCTAGCAACTGATCTTAATCTGATCAGCTGCTGTCTATCAATTAGATAATCTGTTATTGATCACCTGATTATTTTAGTAACATTCGTGTAACATTTCTACACATACTGTGAAATGTGTTATATTTTTGATCTGCTTCTAATCTAAAACATTATAAAAGTGCCTTTTTGAGGTACTGTATGTGAGTGAAGCATATTTCCATCTAGTTTCTCACTGCTTTATCCAATATATGGTTGTGGGGGAGCAAGCAAAAGGCACAAGGTGAGGTACATCCTAGATGGGACACCAGTCCATTGCAGGGCACACACAGACACAAACATGCACGCACTCACACAACAACCAGTTTTCCCACAAGCCAATTCACCTACCAATATGTCTTTGGACTGTGGGAGAAACCCAGAAGAAACTTGTGCAAACAAGGGGAGAACATACAAACTCTATCCAGATAGCACCCCAGATCTGGAATTCAAACCAGGGCTCCAGTTCTGTGAGGCAGCAATGCTAACCACTGCACCACCATGCTGCCCTGAAGCATATTTAAATATCTAAAATTAATTATATAATTTGTTAAAGTTTTGCACTTTTTCAACATGAATACCTGAAATTTTAATCAGTATTTCTCTTCAGGGTTAATATCTCATGTGATGTAAGATATGCTTTCTAATAAACCTCCCTGACAAATTTAAAGTCTGTAATAGGATGAATATAATTACATTCCATTTAAATCTCCTGGTCTGTGGGCAGCAGACCTGGTGAGATCCAAGTTTAAAGTACGTTAAGACTAAAACAATGAAAAGAGTTTGTTATCTTTATTTTTCTTTCTTTACCTATATCTATTTCAACTGTATTATTACTGAAATCTTTATGCTAGTATATTTACGTTTACTATATAGCTAATACAAGAAAAATGAAAGTGAAAATGAATTCCACTTTCCCTCTCAATTCATATGGTGAATTGAACGCATCGTAAAAGCTTTCATTAAATTGAACCCCATTACTTTTATATCTTTTCTATTAAACTGACAGACATTTAGAAATTGAAACTGTTTCTCATCTGTATATTCAGCCAGAACAAAATTTCCAATTACAATTAAATAATCTAATCATGCATCTGAATGTTCACTATAAACTTATATTAAATATTCTGTTAGTGACTGCTAGTGAGAGTAAATTATATATCATAGACCTCACATTTGTTAATCATAGGATGTACTTTACTTCAAAGCAAAATATAAAAATAGTTGTTCAATTAGTGGTTGTAAATTTTATGTTATGTTAATTTCCATAACCTCTAAAATGATAAACATCACCATGTGTCACTTTTACAGAGACCTTGCAAAACAAATCATATCATCAGTAAATTCTCTTATCAGTATCCAAATGCCAGCTAAAACCTCTGAGCTGAATTTTAAGGAAAGATCTGCATTTTCTCCTGTCTTTCACAATCCTGATTAATTAATGTGTTCTATTTATATAGTAGTCATAAACGCTGTGTTAATGTCACAGAGTGCCAAGACTGAAGAAGGGAAAAGGCTTAAGGACTGTGATTAATTGAGTTTGCATATAGTGGCCAGTGATTGTGTCAGTATCAGTGTGTTTGTTTCGTCCCCATAATCAAAATTGTCAAATGCAGACAGTAGGGCAGGAAGTAATTAACAAAGATAAAGGAACACAATATTTGCTCAGTTTCCACAGTTTGACATAGAAGTGTCAAGTGGTGCCGAACCAGTTTGGACTAGACCTTGGGCAGAGGAGGTCAAGGAAGGAAATAAAAGACTGATAGGGTGCTATAATACCCGGAGATCTGCATACAAACAGCTCTCAAACAACTCATCATTGTTTTGCCAAGCTTCCTCTTATAACCAACTGGACAATCAACTGCCCCTATCTGAGACAATACCAAAAAAAAACTCAGACTGAAAATGGTCAGCTGAAAAAGAACATAAGAAACCTGGTTAAAGGAGCTTTAATAAAAAATGAGCTGAAAAAAGAGTGGTTAGGGAGGACACCGGGGACACCTTGTTCAGAATGCCTGGGCTGAAGAAGATACCAAAGAACCAATTTAGGAGATACATGGAGGACAGAACTGCTGGACTGTATATTTGAGATATTTGTTATGGTAACTGGGTTCCAACGGAGTACTTGAATGTTTGCTACTTGAAGAGTTTGTGTCATGGGTTCTGGAAATTGGATAGATACTGTAGGATTTTGTAATTGCTAGAGAATGAAAAGGGCACTTAAGAAATACTAACTTTGTCTGGTCTGTGGCTCTACTGGTGGTTCTTGAGATGAAAAGGCCTGCATCAAAAGAAGAAGGTTCCTAGCAACATTTATAATTGCTAAGTGGGACTGTCATGCAAAAAAGCAAAAGGGGTTACCATTCCATGATATTAACATTTTAAAAGAGTAATTTAGCATTTGTTTCAAAACTGCATGCTTTCCCATATTGCTATTGCTTCTGAAATTTAGTAGACGGTACCAAAAGTTTAAAAATCTTCTATTCCAGTAATATCATAATCATGCATAATCAAAGACCACTGAATTATTAATTTGTATTCACTGTAACATCGTGGGAGTGGGAAGAGCGAACAGCGGTTAAAAGTTGACTCACCTAACTGAGAGACGGAAGCACCAGTGTGAGGTTAGCGAGAACCAAAAATAACACAAAGAAGGTAAAAAATAAGAACAAAAGACAAAAAGAAAAACCTGCCTCTCTGCATCACGAAATCCAGGCTGTACTTACCCTATTTAATGGGATCCAGCCTGGATGAAAAGGGAGTGCAAGGCCAAAACAAAATAAAAACTTAATGTGTGAAAAATGTCAGCCTGCCCCGACAGAGATACCTGATAGGATGAGCAAAAAGAAAAAAAAATAAAGAAAAATGACAGCCTTACACTTGGATACAATCCCTTCTGGGACTGCCAGTGAAAGTTCCTCTCCTTCTGGGATTTGCCCTGCTCAGCCCTTAGGGGGGTGTTCAGTGTGCTTTTATAGAGCCCTCACAGCTGTCGCTTATCCTCAGGCAGCCAGAACAGCTGTGGCTACTAAGGCAATGTGTCGCCTTTCATCTAAAGCTCCACCTCCACACTAAACACACCCCTGCGTAATACCACACCACATACATTGATCTTGTCTGCATTAAAAAAAAGATTATACTGAAATTAAATCTTTTTCCTGGAGATATCCTATAAGATATCTCCAGCAGAGATCCACTTATTCCTTAATATTATGCTGAACTTATGTTCATTGCACAAATGACAACAAAATGACACGAAGCCTTAACAAAGCACAACAATAAATCTTTGTTGTTGCCATAGTGTCTCCCCTCATCAATATCAGAATTCAGATATACATTTATATATATATATTTGGTAAAAATACCACATAGATCTTCAGAGTTTTTTATGACAAGTGATTCACTCAGACATTAGGTAAAATGTTGTGAATTACCAGCATAGCATTAAACATTTACACCATGCTTATGAATTTGACATTCAATGCATAACAAAAATACTATCAGACCAGGAGGATGCCATTGTTAATATTTGCTAATCTTGATATTGTTGTGGGAAATCCTTCATCAAAGGAGCAGGACACAGTCTTGCATGGATTCAGTTGTTTTATTGAGCTCAATAATGACATCAACACGCGTTGGGTCTGCCCCTCAGAACAGACGAAACTGCAAGGGTTTCCCAGCTCTTATATACAGTATATCAAAGGAAGAAGTTTTGTTTTACCGCTTCATGGGTATTCGTCTTGCCCTTTTGATATGTAGCATGAGTTGACCAGTTGGTCCTGTCCCAAGTCCTGTCCTTTGATGTGTAGCTGTCCTTTGGTATGTAGCATGAGTAGACCTGCTAAGTCCTGTCCCAAGTCCTGTCCTTTGATGTGTAGCTGTAATTGTTGGAGCTGCTTAAGATATGTTAAGAAAGCCGACATATTACACAATGTGCTTGAATTAATACTGCAGTGTTGAATACAGCTAAATTATATATGTATATTTTCCATCAATAATATATATATAAGTGTTTTATGTTCTACTGTGTGCTTAACATAACCCTGGGAAACCTATTAAAATCAAATTAGCACACCAACCACATCTTCAGGGACCATGGGAAAATATTCAGATAGATTTTACGGGTCCTCTACCCAAGGATAAGGGGAAAACATATTGTCTGTTAATTCTAGATCATTTCACAAGGTGGGTGGAAGCTTTCCCAACACAGGATTGTACTGCACAAACAGCAGCCAGAATTCTAGCAGAGGAACTAATTCCACGCTGGGGTGTCCCCCTTCAAATGGATTCAGATCAGGGCACCCATTTCACTGGTAAAGTGATGAAGCAAGCCTGTCAGTTGCTTGGGGTCAAACAGCGTTTTCATGTCCCATATCATCCACAGAGTTCAGGGATGGTGGAGCGCATGAACAGAACGCTAAAAACAGCATTAGCTAAAGCCATTGCGGAAACTGGCAAGGGTTGAGTTGACACCCTGCCTGCCATCCTGATGCGGCTCAGAGCTACCCCGAACCGCATAATTAAGCTCACCCCATTTGAATTAATGACAGGTAGGGCCATGAGGTTTCCGGAAGGCGTTCTAACAGCCCAAGGAGAAACTGGCTCTTTCCGAGACAGGTTGCGCCAATATCTGGTTAGGCTCTGCCAACAGCTGAAAAGTCTGAAAGACATAGCACAAGAACAACAAAAACTAGAAGATCAGAGAGTTGCAGAGTCAGGCTCTGCTCTTAGTCTTCCAGATATTGGGGATAAAGTCTTAGTAAAAATCCTACATCAAAGGACTGGTTTCGAACCATGATGGACCGGCCCACACACAGTAGTGCTTACCAGTGATACATGCGTATGTTTAGATCTCCCGGGAGGTAGTAGGTGGAAACATTGGACACAGATCAAACCTTATAAACCATGTTCTGTTTCTTCCAACAGGAGGGTGGATAGGCGGTGTCTAAATTATTTCATTTCAGGTGTCCTGGAAAAACCCTCAGCTCTAGGATGAAACTACCTGTCCCGCTTCTGGCCTTGATGTTCCAGGCAACCCAGGGAATTCATGTGTGGTATCCCAGGGTCACTAGGATTTCAAAAACACAATGCCTCAAAGAAGGACAATACATTCAATTGCCAAAGAGAGAGGGACCTCAGGAACGCTGGGGATGGGTAACACTGACTCCATACAACAATCACTCTAAAGGAATGTGGCTGCTCACAGACAAGAAGTCATGCCTCTGGAGCACGGAGTCTAACAGACTGACCCCTATATCTGTATGTAAAAATGTCTCATACTGTTCAGAGTGTGTATGGGACTGGGAGAAACATAGTGGGAGCATTCTCGAAACTCCTGACCTTCAGGGTGGAGGAGGCCTGGGACTTGGAAAATGGGTAAAGGGTAAAGAACGGCCTCACTGTCGTCCCTCCTATCAGTTCGTCACAGACGTGAAACCCGAAACCCCAAAAAGACTCAGGGAACCACTCCCAAAATATACCTTCCCTGGTGTCCTAGTGCATATTCCTCTAAATACAACGCACACCAGGTGCCCCTCGCAAGTCCCATCACCTGACCATGGGATTATTATAGAACCCACAACGAAGCATATGATTCAAAACTCCCACTTGGTAACACAGAGGATTGTATATAATGTATCTACTATTTTGTCTGTTTTAAATATTGAATGTGGTAACATGTCCGACGCTAGAGACTGGGCCAAGTCTCAGCTGCAGATGAGCATGGACAGGGCTAGCAGACAGGCACAAAGACATAAGAAAAGAGACCTCCTGGATACCGTTCTAGGTGGTTTTGGTACCGCAAATTCTATCAGTAACTCTTTTGCTCTGTGGAGTGAAAAGGGTTATTCTGAATGGATTGCCAAAGCCGCCGCACAGGGCATCCAGGAATTAGCAAATGGTGGTGACTCTACATTAGCCGCCCTTACACTCCAGTCCAAATCGGTGCTTAGTTTAGCCACCACAGTCTATCAGCATTCCAGGTATATCAATTACCATCAGGCCTGCTTAGATTATGCTCAAGATTTAGTCTGTAGAGTTAATCAGGATCTGATGGAACTTAAGCTTGGCCAAATTCCCAATCATGCTTTACAAGATGTGCGAGCTATAGTCTCAGAATGGTTCAACTCTCCTGAAGCTCAATCACCCCATTACGATGAATTAATAACTGCCAGGTCGGTACTAAACAAACCTTCTTTAGCTGGGACCGTCACCTTTGACCTAATCTGGCCACAATATCTCCCAAGTATGACTTTTGCGGTCTCCTGATTCCAGTCCATGGGCAGAGTAATAGGTGATCACGTATTGCGATTGGGTAGAAAGGGATACATCAGACAGACCCCCAACATCACCTACGTGTCGACCTCCGACTGTTGTCATGAGAGTCCTTCATGGGTGCTATGTACCTGTTCCACATGAGACCGTTCCATCTCAATGAAATGGTGACATGGGACTGGATACCACTAGCCAAGGGTGAAGGCATGTGGCAAGTCGGTGGAACACAGTGGTGTATAATCAGCAGCCAAACAAGCTTTCTTTATGGACATCTACACTGCCCTGCGACTAACCGCTCCTTCTGTATTGAAATACTGGACCCCCTCACAATGGGAGAACTGCATGTTCCCCCATTCCCTAAACACCAAGTTATCAGTCCATGGTGGGAAGATACCCTTACAGAGGCCAACTCTAAACTTTTACAAGAGATGATACAGACAATACAAAAGGACACCATTTTAATCCAAGGTCTCACACAACGTGCTAAGATTGCCATTAATGCAGCTCAATAAACGGCATGGGCCTTGGAACATACAGTAAACAAAAAGTTTTACTATGGCACCTGGTGGGACTGGTTTGTGTGTGGAATTTGTGGAGTATTAATTTTACTGGTGGCATATAATACTTGTTTGTGTTGTATTATGTGAAAGCTTAACAAGAAGTTACACTTTACCTTTGTCTCTGCCCGTACCTCAGTCTTCCTACCTAACACTGCCAACCAGTCGATATCTCAAACAAGCTATGCCTTATAACCTACCCGTGCTTTCACTGGTTGGATAACAGGAGGGACTAAAGTAGAACATAAAACACTTATATATATATATTATTGATGGAAAATATATATATATAATTTATCTGTATTTAACACTGCAATATTAATTCAAGCACATTGTGTAATATGTTGGCTTTCTTAACATATCTTAATCAGCTACAACAATTACAGCTACACATCAAAGGACAGGACTTGGGACAGGACCAACTGGTCAACTCATGCTACATATCAAAAGGGCAAGACGAATACCCATGAAGCGGTAAAACAAAACTTCTTCCTTTGATATACTGTATATAAGAGCTGGGAAACCCTTGCAGTTTCGTCTGTTCTGAGGGGCAGACCCAACGTGCGTTTATGTCATTATTGAGCTCAGTAAAACAACTGAATCCACGCAAGACTGTGTCCTGCTCCTTTGATGAAGGATTTCCCACAACAATATAAATGCCACCAGTAAAACAAAGAATTGTCTCTTTTGTGTGACTCTGTTCTCTAGCCTTGGTCCCAAAGAAGTCTACTACAGCAGCTTTTATACATAGCTTTTGAAACATCAATACTTTCAAAATGCCCATAATAAACTTAACATTGATGAATTACACAGGTACTGTGTTCAATAAAAGTGCTGCAGAGATCATTTAGAAGAAAAATCTGAATATCCTTCAGCCCTCAAGAACCAGTGATCCTTTCATAGAAACATGACTTGCTTAAATAAGTGTTCCTAATATTTATGTAGCAGATGATTTAGCATTACCTAATTCATCTGTTATATAATTATTATATTATTAAGAATACTTGGATTGGGACTCTCCAGGACCAGGGTTAGAGTCCCCAGACTTGAGCTATAATCAAAACAACTAAACAAATTTACTGCTAGACTAACCCATCCTTTAAGAATAATTATTCATATGCCTTTTAATAGTGTAAACCCCCTCTTGCTAGGTGCAGGCAGAATAGAATAAAATGCTAAATTGATTAAAGATATTAAGATCTATTATGACAAAATATGAACTAGACCCTTAGAGATGATTAAATCTGAGATGTCCCCACAATTTTGAATGACCCTTATCAAGGGAAATACCATGAAAGGGCATTTTTTCCAATGTATTTTTACAGGATGTCTTGGGGGGGATTGTTATTCATGCCGCATGAGTGAATCAGAATTGCTCCTGATGTTAAATTTAGGGACAGAATAGCAGCCTTAAGTTTAGAGTACATTCATCAAATTAGTCTCCTGTTTATCAAGTGAAAATGGAAAATAATTATTGTATTCCAGCTCCTCTATAGTAACAAAGGGGAAGATCAGGATAGAGTTGTGAGTCTGTGCTTCTAAAGTAGAAAATAAGGGGCCCACCACAATCTGACCTAAACACACAAACCCCACAGGTCTAGAATGATCAAAAATGTATTAAATAAATTTTTGAGATTTTCTTATATCTGCCAAAGTTCTTTACGTATATGTTTTTCCATAGGAACCATTTAAGTTCTTGGATAGCATTGAAGTTTTGAATGTAAAAACAATTAGAAACTCCAAACAAAATAATTTCAGCTACTTATTACAAAGCATATATAACATTGCATTATCATTAGCTGGAGACATTGCTTTAAAATTAAAATACGCAAAGATAGTTAACAAGATGCCTAAGCTATTACACTTTCAAAAATTATATCAATTAAGATATGATTAAATTAAATGTTATTTTATTTTATTATTTTATTATTTATTATTAGTCCAAATCCTGATCTTATGTGTATTTGAAGGAAGGACCAGTCAGTCATTTAGTTACCCCTTAATCCTTCTGCCAGATCTCAATTAAACATGACCCACCGGAAGCCACAATCACCCATTACTCCAACTATGGCTAAAACACAATCACATGTAAGTGTAGACCACAGTTACTAACAGTTACTAACTATCCTTCCTACTGTAACTGGCACAGACACATCCTGCTATGGGCAACTGGATGACTCTCTTGGAACTTTTCCTAACCCTCCTTTTGGGATTAGAGTAAGCAATCACCACCACATGTGGGTGGACAACAAAGTCTAGTCAGCAAGACTTGTTGAACCCATTGTCAGACATTAGCTGTTTGTGATTGTTTTGTACCTGGGGATTTTTTTAGTTTAATGTTTTCCACACTAAATTCCAGTAAGGCTTAATTTCTTCAGAAGATCTACTATTATTAGCTTTTACCTCCCACACATAACATCCAATTAATTCACCAACAATACTAAAAGCATGATAAGAACTGTTAATCTTAAATTGAGAATAAAAAATGTAAATTTGTTGCACTTCGCACTTTTTGTGTGGTCTACCATTTTTTTTCTCACCACAACATATTTATTGTTCCTGTTGTTATTATGTATTATATTTGTAATGTACTGTCGATGTTGTGTAGTGTTGTCTGTTGTACTGTGTATGTCCCGAGAGATCAGCATGATTAAGAATTCCAATGTACGTGTACATATGCCCATAAACTACTCTAATCTACATGTAATAGAACCCTAGAATTATTAGTCTTCCGTTACATACTTGGTCTAGAATTATATCATTTGGTTTTGTCATTTTTATGGATTGATGCAACATTAAGAATTGTTGTACATTTTGTAAACAAAATACATATCCTTGTATTCACTTACTAGTACAGTGACATGATTTTAACAACCCCACCAATCATATTGCAGCACTATAAAAAATCATGTATAACAATGCTGTTTAGTTTCCATTTAGTACATTTAATACTTGATCAACTTGTTGAATCCTCAAACCGATACATTATTACAACTAGTTACTTTTTTATATGATCCACCATTAAAAAAGTGGATTATAAAAGTGCCAAATTTCAATAGACTGTGGTGATATTGCTAAGCCTACTAGACTAATAGTGCTGTTAATAGTCTTCTTCACCTTTTATTTTAGTCCTCTAGGTATGAATAAGATTTTAATTTATCTGTACACTGTCCAAGATATACAAAAGATGTAAACAAAATATATGATGATTTGTGAGTTAGGGGCATCTTTTAAGTAAATATTAAATTCTAATTCTAATAGACAAAATACTAAATACCGAGTTTTGTCCTCCCACTTATGCTCTTGGTGTTGAGTTTAATATGCATTACTATGTAATGGCTGGTCATTTTAATATGATAGGTATCTGTTTTCAATTCTACTCAGATATAATAATCGAATATCAAACTTGGTAAATCAATGCCATGAAAGTAACTGCAGATAAGAATGATTGCACCATGTTAATCTTTGAAATATTGTTTTCAGAGGTTATATTCAGTCGCCCCATTCCACATTATATTGCATAACAATCAATTATCATACTGTATGTTGTTTATGTGACTGATACACCTGTAATCAAATAAAAAAGTTTTTTGTATAAATACAGTACAGTCTCGATTATCTGACCTTCGATTATCCAACATTCCGTTTTATCTGACAAAACCAATCAACGTTATATACTGTATGCGTGTGCATGCATAATATTTTGCCCAGTCCCATACTGCTTTGTCTCTCAGTGTGTCACATATTGCCATTGATGTACAGATGCAGCCATTCAAAATGGGTGGGGTATTTCGCGGTATACCCCGGTGGGCGTGTCGCATCAAAACGCAGTATAACGAGGTATATCGCGTCATTTGACGTCATGCCGGAAAGTATCCGGCATCACCTTGTAAAACCGCCAGGAGGAGCCAATAAAGCTTAACCTCTCATGTACAGCATTTGAGCTTTTAAATTTAAACTGTGTATTACAGCATGTTAATCATCAGTCATTAAGAAGTTGGTATATTTTATGAAAGCAAGATTGCTCAGTTGGACAAAAGTACACAACCTACCTTTATCAGAAGTATTTATGCATCAAAGCCTTTACCGAAGATATTACTAATAGTATTAATAATGAATGACTTTGGACAAGCTGTAAACTCAAAGTATAATTTCTTTAGCACATTTGTACAAGCACTTGGAATCTGTCCAAGCCCTACTTTGTCAGGCATTTTCTTTTACTGCAACGGACATAAAAACTCCCTTGCTTTTAAAAGAGCGTTTCATAATTTCTAACTACGAAAATTATTTAAACTGCGACACTTATCATTCAACCAGAGCTCAAAATATCACAAGGATCCTCAAGAGCACAGCAAAGACTGTATTAAAAGATAATTGTATCAGATACATGATAATCCAGGCTTTTTTATCAACACTTTCTTTTCCGTATATCAGATATTATGGAACCACTTCAGAATGATGTCAGCCAGTCAGATTCCAGGAATCGGTACTTTAAAGAAAAAATACATACCGGTATTCCATTTCTCCCTAAACATTTTTAATCATCGAAATCTTTAACTAACATGTGAAATATCTAAAGAAATTAATAACGATATGATTATATTCGTGTACTGCGACAGGGCTGTGTAGGGCTGTTTTGCCTCTCTCTTCATGTGACTTCCCTATTAGCCCACTGGTCTACGTGCCTGATTACTAACCTACAGGTTGTGTGTTCAAATCCAGCTGGTGCTGTGACTTTTCTTTTAACAAACATTTCTTCGAAAAAATAGAATAGCAATATTATGGACAATCAATTGACTATTAGATTTCTAAATATCACAACATGATCGAATTTAAGTCATTTTTGATAACAATGAATAGTCACCTTCTTCCCTTCTGACAACGGTCCCTGCTTCTGCTTCCTGCTTCTATTGTGTGTGTGTGTGTTGGGGGGGGATCCCTTTAGATCACCCTTCAGATTTAAAAGGTTATTAATCATATCTTCGGTGTCACATCTTACCAGTGCAGCTGATCTTTTGCTGCCTGGGTCAACTATCACAAAGCTTTAGAGAACCTAACATTTCTATTAACAAATTGTAAATATGATGTTTACATTGGCATTATTAATATTTCACATGGGTGTATGGAGGATTGTCAGCTGTCACTGACAGTGGACCCCCCTCTTAGGCTGCACACACGATCTTTTAAATTTTTATAGAGAAATGGAGGCTGTACAGTATGCGTTACAATATAAACATTTATATTGATTTAAATCGAGTTTTGATTTAAATCGCAAATGCATGTTTAATTATATGTGCTTTTTTAATCATAATCAGACAAATGCAACATAAATTGATACAGTATCTTTGTCTTCTAAGTATCTTAATAAACTTTCAGCATAGCTTTCTCCCCATTTAGACTTATTTTTCTTGGAATTTTGGGATCAAACATGGAAGGATTAGATTGTAATCGTTTTTATTTTTTAAATACATTTTAGAAAAGTGTAATCTATACTAAAAAGCTGTACACCACCTGCTATACAGATACATATTGTAATACTTTCGGGTTTGGATAGGACGGACACAAGAACTCAGACTTGCGGAGTTAAAGCAAGTTAAAGCCTTTATTTTTCTTCTCCATCACCACCTGCTAGCCCGGCTCTCCCGTGCCCCCGCCCGCCAACAGCGCGAGTCAACACACTGCCCGCGCGCCCGAGAGAGAGAGAAAAGAGAGAGAGAGTAAGACCCAGGGGTGCAGAAGCAGGGAACTATTTACAAGGAAAACAGATACCTCCCCAGACTGTACGCCCGCTTCACTGTGGGACAGCCGCACTGGTCGGCGGCCTTCCTAAACCCCGCCCTGACCAATTTCACTCCTGTCCTGCTCTTCCCCGCGCACCCCAGCCGGGGGCTCTTCGGCCTCTGCCCGGGGCGAATGTATATTTAGATATTTAGACCCGGCGCGACACCAAGAGAGCGTCTGCATTTATAACTTAGTTTTTAAAATTAGTCAAGCAATATGAAGCATCTCCTTTTACTTTTAAGTCCCTTAATTATCATTGAGCACAGCTTTCTCACCACTTAGATTACTTTTTTATACCATCCTTACACAAAGCAGAAACTTCTTGTATTTTCCGATGACATACAAGTGGAAAGATTACAGATTTTAATCGTCTTTAATTTTGTTACGTTATACGTTTTAGGAACATTTCATCTATACAAACACCACAAAACTATTCTCGATTGTATTTCTGAATGTTATGTTACACCTACAGTAGTTCACTGTTTTAAATACATCTAATTAAGAAAGTTAGGTGTAAGCACTTTAGATCTTTTTTTCTGAACCAGGGAAAATCTGATCATGTTTCTTTATAACAATAATAAAAAACTTTATTTTACATATCACCTTTAAAAGTGACATCTCAAAGCAATACAGTAGATGTAAACCACAGATTACAAAGTAAATACCCAGACAAACGCAAATGCGTTTTTAATAAAATACTTTTATTCATTCAGTAGAGAGAGAGCGTAAAACCTGGGCGTAACAGCTGTTCCTTTTTCTGATCACTCTCTCTCTGGATACACGTCTCACCTGTTCTGTTCTTTGTTTTCCTAATTTGCTGATTATGTCTGCTGCGATCCACTCCTGCCCTCACACCAAAAGAAGACTATTTTAAATTTCTTTGCGCGGTCCATTGTGCAATTAACCCTTGTATGTGCTGTCCTTAAGGTGATATCACATAAAGGTGATATGTAAAATAATGTTTTTTATTATTGTTATAGAGAAACATGATCAGATTTTCCCCGGTTCAGAAAAAAAGATCTAAAGTATACTAGTTTGTCACTAGTATACTTTTAATACAGTCTTTGCTGTGCTCTTGAGGATCCTTGTGATATTTCGAGTTCTGGTTGAATGATAAGTGTCGCAGTTTGAATAATTTTCATAGTTAGAAATTATGAAACGCTCTGTTAAAAGCAAGGGAGTTTTTATGTCCGTTACAGTAAAAGAAAATGCCTGACAAAGTAGGGCTTGGACAGATTCCAAATGCATTTTTGCAATTTACGTTGCATTGTGCATTGTGCTGCTGTAATACAGTTTAAAATAATTAAAAGTCTAAACAGTATCAGCTTTATTTATGGGTTGCAATTTAAAAAAAGTCAAAAACCGCACTCAAAATGCAATTTAGAGCTTTCTGGCAAGAGGAGACACCCAAATTAATAATGTAACATGCCACTGTTTGTGCATGAACAAGGTTATACTGCTATTTCCTTAGATACGCGATTAAAAAAAAAAAATGTGACATGGGAGTCAGGAACCTAACCCACAGCGCCACCGGCAAGGTCACATGCAGACTGCTGAAAAAGCACTACAGAAACATTATCAACAGACAATGTACAGCGTGTACTATTCTTGTGTTGCGGTACATGAATATAATTATATCATTATTAATTTCTTTAGATACACGATTCCATATTATATTCCCTTTTAATCAAATTCTAAAAGTATGCTTGTTGACTCCGGTATCACGTTAGTTAAAGACTTCGATGCTTAAAATGTTAAGGGAGAAATGGAATACTGGTGTGTATTTTTTATTTAAAGTACCGAGACCAACCATATACTGTATGTTTATGTTCCAAAATTAATATCGTTTATGGCCTTCACACACGTTACAGTATGCTCCTATTCTTTTTATGCTCAGCTACTAAGATTTCCCTTCAGTGGTAAAATTCCATATAAATATTCAATACTAAAACGGGCACAGTAAAGACATTTAAATCTTTCTATGACTGACCAACGGACCACGAGTGCCCCTGTCGGTCAACCAATCACGTACCGCGGTATTTTGCGTCAACGTGCGTCACGATGCGCAAGGCCGTAGCCAATTACCTCCTGTACGTGTCTGTGCCACGCAATTTGAATGGCTGCATCTGTAGCTTCGCTTGCTCGTTTGAACTCGTGATTTATTTTTGTACTGTACATACAGTGATTGTGTTTTATTTCTCCTATTGTATTTTCCCTTAATGGATCTGCACTGGGACTAGACAAATCTGAAAGAATCAGTCACAGCGAAGGGGTCAAGACTCTTGAAGTGGCACTAGCTTACATTGAACAACAAGAGGAGGCAACTGCTACTGATGTCATGTTACTAAGAAGGAAGAGAAGCACATCTGGGAAACAGATTCCAATCACTCATTTTTTTTAGAATAATAACTCTAGTATAGAACAATAGTTCTATACTCTATTATTTTAGTAATACAGTAGATTAATAAATCAGAATTCAGACTTATATTTCCATTAATCTATGATTTGTCTACTCAGTTTCCGCATTATCCAACATTTTCGATTATCCGACATACTATCGGTCCCATTTAGGTCGGATAATCAGGACTCTACTGTAATCACTTTCCTGTGTAATATGTATAATTACCATTTGATTACTGTTCTGATGAGGGAAAGAGGTGGGGGGCACAGGAGTCAGGAACAGTGTCCTTGCACAGGCAGGTAGTTAGATCCTCAACACCAGCCTGCAGTATGCCTGATGTGTAAATACCTGTAGAAACCCTCCATTTTTTTTAATTTGTTTTTTTAAATAAACTTTTAGAAAGGAGTCCTGTGTGAGTTCCTTCTGCACACACTGGTGAAAACAGATGAGACAACTCTGAAGTTATCAGTACTGAGAAGTACCTGCTAGATGTCACCACAGCCAGGCATCATAAGGACTGTGACATAAACACCATCAGGACGTTGCCCAGTGTGTTTTATAGGACTTGTAGTTCCTAAGTCAATGCTACATCCGTGAGCAAACATAGCAAGTTTTTTTATACCTGTATGTGCTATTGTACCTTAAGATAGGGTACAATAGCACAAACGGTATACTGTATATATAGAGAGAGGGAGTATCAAAAGAAGCATTACTTACAGTATAACTGCAACAGATTCATAAATTTATTATGGCAATACTGTCAAAGGCAGAAAACTCTATTGAAAGTGGTGAGTGGGAAACTTTGTGTCGAGACTACTAACTCTCTTGATAAGCAGTACAGAAAATCAAGGAGACATCATGACTAAGGAGGTTATAATAAAAACTATCCATACAAACGTTAACACACTTCATAGTATACCAAGTTGCTCACATTTTAAGTTTTTAAACATGAATGCCAACAGAAATTAAATCCTTCTTCCCAGTTGAAGTGCTTTGTTGTTGAATTTAAAGCAGCTTAGTTCATTATTAATTTCACTCGTTCTGCTACCATACTGCTGAATGAAAGAGACAGCAAAGTGATGCATCACCTAAACAATTAGAGAATCATTCATTGCTTCATGCTATTGAAATGATAAAGAGCTCTCAAAAAATTTAACTGTCCTTCAATTGCTTTTATTGTTAAACATTAGATACTGTGATAAATTCAACTCTTAGACAATTGCTTACAATGGTATCTATAAAATCCTGTCAGTCACCAATTTATCTTTATTATTGTCTGTTAACAGGAGCTGGCACAGGATTGATTACTTGAATGCAGTGATGGTGCACAGATTATACTAACAACACACACATGCCTCATTGTTTTTGAGGAAGACAAATGCAGCAATACAACAGTGCACAAGAAAGGAATAAATAACAGCACTAATTTTCTTTATCTGGAGTTTAAAAGAGTTCAGCTGTGCCTCGACAACTTATTTTTTGTTGTTCTGCTAGAATCAGTGGGATGAGCTCATATTTTTTTAAATTTCACTAGATTTCAGAATATAAGTAATATGTGGTAAAATGTTTCTGTCATTATTACTGTTGAAAACTGTTTATTGAATTTAATATAGCAGTGTTAGAGACAGGGGCAGTTGTTTTCAAGTTATTCCTATTTTCTAACATATATATATATGTATCATATATTTTAATTGAATAATGCTTTATAGTTCCTAGTCTTGTTTTAGTATCTATTCATATTGTACCTCAACACCTAGAGACAGGAAAGCTTTTAGTAAAGCCTTATAAAATACAGGAAATGTCCACTAAGTGAAGATTTGCTTTGTAAGAACATTACATGTAAGAGAGGTTTATAAATTACACTGGAAGACAAGCTTTTGTGTCTTGCCAAAAACAACAAAGATTAATATATTGTTGTTACTCAAACATCTTTAAATTCCTGGTTATTATAATTTGCACAAATAAAGCGGCATACAATATTACATTCCATTGCAACCTATCAGATAAATAAGATATTGACACTACTTCATTATTGCGTTATGCAATTAAAGAAAAGTAAACTCTGAGAGCTCCACTCATCTGTGATAACACAGCCATGTGGGTGTCACCCAGACAGACCTCAAATCAGCAGCACAGAATGTACCAGCTAACATCACACTTTGTCACTGTCCATCTCTCTGCATGCAAGTCACTTTGTCGTTACAACCTCTTTGCTGACTATAAGCCAGCATCACTTTAGTAGAAATAAAATCGCCTTTGATATTTCAATACAATTCTAGCCATTTTCAGGAATGATCAGATCAGGAATGACAACAAATTCATACAAATATGTTGCTGATATATTTATAACCAGATCCCTAAATAATATCACTACAAATATTTTTTTAGATTAAATACACTATGTATGTTAGACACTTTATAACCCATCTAAAAAATATCCTTGCAAATCATATGAGAAAAAATGCCACCCTAAGATCATTGACATTAACATTAAAATTAAGCAATTGTTAAAAAAAGCAATATCAGGTGATGCGAATGATTAATTAAACAGAAATTTCTGTCTCTAAAACTGAGATTTTATTAAAATTTATTGGTTTAAAGGACACTCTATTAGGAAAAGGTAAGGGGTATAAATATCAAGATTTTTCATTTTTTAATTGAAAACAACAAAATTTCCTGTTTTTAATAATTAATTGCTGCTATGACATACACCAAAGACTTCCAATTAATATTTTTTGTCAAAAGGTATACATTTGAATCTATAAATGCAAAAGGGTAACACATATAGTGTAAGTATATACCAGTAGTACTTTGCCAATTTAAAATCAGCTGTGCTCATTGACTATTTTAAGCTTTGATATTGATCTTGATTCATTAAAAAGTAGGCTGTGTTCCACAGTTAAACTTATGATTTTTAAGGGCAGAATAATCGAACCCCACAATAAGCGAGCTCATCTTTATGCTTATTAAAGCTTTACTATAAGAAGTATGGAGGGAATTAGATAGCAGATAGCAAGAAAAATTGATCTTAAAATGCAGCATATAAAAAGTAGATACATTTTCAGACAAGAAGGATTTGGTTGTATACAGTATATACAGAATTACCCTAATATTGGGTCATTTAATTAGGATCACCATCAATTAAAGCAGAGTTAATTATTTCATAGCATAGGGGAAAATAAATGGGAGAATAAGCCAATTACTGTACTAGCAATAGCCTCTACAGAAAACATTAAAATAAATTCCCTAGAGTACATAAGTTAAACAGTGTTGGGAAATTTGAGCTCATTTGTCACTTGCTAACTTAAGTTCAGAGTATTTTTATAATTAATCTTAAAACATTTTCCTGGCATTTCATGAGATTTGAAAACTAGAATAGCATCAGCTAATATATACAGTATAGTACATTTGGCACATTTTGTTCAGCAATATCTTCAAGGTTTTGAAAGGAAACTCACACATGCTGACATGTGAAGCTACAAAACGACATCACTCTATGCTGTTTTAAGTACATCTAAAATGTTTTAAGACTTCATTCGTTGTTTTCTACTTAAATATTTCACAATGTCAGTCACAAACCTAATAAAATAGTTGTGATTTGTTCATTATTTTTATTTTTTCATAAATCAGCTTAATCTCCCAAGCACATCTGCAATTTAGGTATTTGACACAATTCATGTAACAGAAGTGCATGAACATCATTTACATCCATCCATACACTGTGCACATAAAGTATCCCAGAAGCATTGGGTAAAAGGCTGAGCTACACTCTGGACAGAACTATCTATAGCAGGGCACACTAGTCATCTTATCTTTGGAAGATGGGGTGAAACTGGAGCAGGTAGTGAAAACCCTTGTGAACACAAGAAATACTCCACAGAGAATGTGTTCTAGTCCAGAATCAAAGACCAAATTCTTGCATACACTGGTGTCATAGTTTTTGGGAAATTGTAAAAAATCTGTTAGTCTGAGTATTCTGTAGGTTGTGAGAAAAACTAAATGCTAAATAAATTGATCTCCCGCCCTTGTATATACAGATGCAGTCATTCAAAACGAGCGGGGTATGCTGCGGTACAATGCGGTGGGTGTGTCTCATTTGGCGTTATACCATACAGTTTACCATATGCAAATTAGATTATGTTAATAGAATCACCTTGTAAAACCGCCAGGTTGAGCTAATAAAGCTTAACCTCTCATGTACAGCATTTGAACTGTCACCAGAAAACACCCCGATTTGAATCCCGATCACTGCTGAGGGACAATCTTTATTCAATTAAGAATTTAAGTTGTATACTCTTTAGACTTTTAAATTTAAACTGTGTATTACAGCATGTTAATCATTTTACATTAAAAAGTTGGTATATTTTATGAAAGCAAGATTGCTCAGCTGGACAAAAGTACACAACCTACCACCTTTATCATAAATATTTTAATTATGCAGAAATATTTTATGCATCAAAGTCTTTACTGAAGATATTACTAATAGTATTAATAACGAATGACCTGTAAACTCAAAGTATTAACCTGGTCCAAATTCTTTGTAACCGTCTTTGTAAACGAAAATACTTTTCATTGACAAAAAGTAACACCACAGCATTTTGTTGATCCGATCACACATTCGTTTCCAATCACACAAAGTAAGTCTTGAGAATCTCCGATTCACCATGCCTTTCACATGCTCTTAAAAGATATTAATTTAGGAACATATTAATGTATGTAAACTGTACTGTATATGGCTGGTCTTGGTAGTTTAAAGAAAAAATACACACCAGTATTCCATTTCTCCCTAAACATTTTAAGCATCAAAGTCTTACATGTGGTTATTTTAGAAACGTTTTTACGTGCTCCTTCTGACCATATTACTGTACGTTTATATACTTTGTGAAAAGTGATAGTTTTAAGCTTTTTTTGTGAATACGCTCGTTATCGGAGTAAACAAAAGCATACTTGATCATTATGATCATCAGACGTGTTATGCTCCTCTTCTTTTTATGCTCAGCTACTAAAATTTCCCTTTAGTTGTAAAATTCCATATAAATATTTAGTACTAAGTGGATTAAAATGTGCATAGTAAAGAGATTAAATGATTAAATATTTTCACTACTGACCAATGCACCACGACTGCCCGTCAGTCATTTTGGCCAGCTAATCACGTACCGTGGTACGCCACGGTGGCTTGTGGGTAGTTGCGTGCGGTATAGGTTTGTACCGCGAAGTTTGAATGGCTGCATCTGTAAAAGGTACTGGAACCAAAGACCAATTCCATCTACCAGATGAGTTAGGGATTTTACCTTGTCTTCATTACCTGGTCTGTTTGGGAATCTTTCAATACCATTATCTTTAGTACTTATTAGTTTACTGCTGAATGAAGTCTTCTTCCTACATTCTAACACATACACACATATCACATATCAAATATAATTATCCAACCTTTTCTAACAAAATTACACATTTTATTATTATTTTAGTATTTGCTTTTTTGAACGATAACCTGTTTTTCTTCTTGCTGTGTGTTCAGCCGTTTGTTAATTTACCTTCTAAATCAGAGTGAACTTTTACAATGAAGGAACATGAACAACATTTCTGATCACTATTCCAAAACATATATCTTAAGACAAAGACATCTTACCACTTGCAATGCTACTTTGTACCATTTGTCATATCTGCATCATCTTTCTCCACTACGATATGTTATTACAAGCAGCACACATTGGTGAAAGACCTATCACCATGGCACAGAGGTAGATTCTATGTTTGGATTATACTTAATCTTCCAAGGGCACTGCAATGCACTTTAACTCTTTTTTTATTTTACATTTTTCAGTTGATAATATTTGAACAAAGCACACAGATCTCTTGATATCTTCTAGCTTTTTGCAAAATCCTTGGGAAATCATGTATATATTAACCATAGACTTAATTTTCTGAAAATTAATTTTCTGATCTGCCTTTTTTGGTAGCTTCATGAAGTCTTTAAAGTCATTGTAGTTCATCCAGTTATAGTGCAAATATAATTGTTCGCAGTGAATTATAGGTGACTTAAGTAGGATACATATATCTTCAGACCTTTGTCCTCTTTATCAAAGGCCTAGGTAGCTTAGGTCCTCAGGTAGTAAAGTAGTTCTATACAATGATTCTCCCACCACAATATGTCAAGGTTGGGATGAGGTTCTTCTATTCAAAGGCAATGTTTGGTGTTCACCACAAAAAAAAAAATCCTATTGTGTCAAAAAAGTTTAACTATTGACATGCCTGTCTAGAGAACATTTTTCCAGTAGTCTTGTGGATTGCCAGGTGCTCCTTGGTGAACTTGAGACAGACAACAATGTTGTTATTAGCAATGGTTTCCTCCAGTCTATCATCCCATAAAGACCATCCTCATTTAGTCTTATACTGATGATTGGGGAATAAACACGGACATCTTATGCAGAGAAAGGCATACAGATCCTTAAATGTTACTCTGAGGTTCGGTGTGACTTCCTGAATGTTTTTCTGGTTAGATCTTGAGGAGGTCTTATCAGGATAACCAGTCCGGGATAGAGTTTCATGGCCTTGAAAATGGAAGAATGGAGCCACAGAGGAGCCATAATTAAATAAATAAGATACATTGATTAGTAAATTCACACATCTTCAATCATACTATTATTATTTACATTTGGCCCCCTTATATTTTTTTTAAATAAACTATAGAAAAGCAAAGTAATTAATGCTGAACTGAGATCACAAAAAATCATAATACAACAATAATAAAAGTGTTCGTTGGCTATCTGCATATAGAGTCCCTGCACAAGGAGAAAAAACATTATGAAATATTCTTCTAATACTAGCCATTGCATCTAACTCCAATAGATAAAATAATGCAATCTTTAATTTATGCAGTAGTGATAAAAGGCATTTTTAAAGGTTTTGGTTTCAAATGAGCCCAACTTGTAACATCAATTCAAGTTATTGATGCTAACCAAATTGTAATTTATTATAGAGAGCATTACTGTATACTGTAGGACATTTCCAATATAATGAGACAGATTAGCCATTTAAGAGTGGAAAATGTGTATCTGGTGCTTGATAAGGGAAGATTGGGAAAGATATCTCAGAATTGAGAGGCTTGGAAGTGATGATTGACAAAAGCACTGGGGTATTTCACTGCCTGTCCTAGTTAACTACTGTAGATCAGATAGTTCTCTGCTAAAGCTGCAGCTTAAGACAAAACGTATTTCCTGTCTGCTTCTGCTGTGCCTTTGCTTGCTAAAAAACATTTATACATTTACATTTTTCTGTGCTTTAATTTGTTGTACTTATGTATATTTTAAGTTTTTGTGTCATGTAAAGTGAATATAAATAATTTAGTCACCTGTGAGAAGAATACTGTGCCTGTATATCATTTTATCAAATTTACTTAAAATTGGTACACAGATACAGAGATATTAACATGGGATCATAAACATGTAAATGGTTTTGGGGAAACATTATCAGGAGGTGAGATTGTTTGCATTTTGTGTTTTATATAAGAAATGCAATTGCAGATAAGTTGGCTTTCTTACAATCATAACCCCCTTCATAGTCACAATCATAACTGGCTTCTCACAAAACTTTACTATAAGGCAGGTAACAATGCTGCCTCAGCGGTAAGAGACTCCTGCAGGCAAAGAAGCCTATACCTGGTCCCTTTGAAATTTGAAGAAATTGGACTTTGATGGGATTTTGAGTGTCCCAGTCATGAACACCTGTCAAGGTTATAGCTGAGACGGCATGTACATGAGATATGGAGGGAGCTGCTAATAAAAGCAGGGTGTATAGGGCTTGTCATATTCTGTCAAACAAGCATTCTTTAAGAATTGTCTTCTTAAAGTTCTCTGAGTTATGCTGAAACAGTCCCTGTTCAATGTAACAATATTGCAGGAGTTCCTAGACTATGACAGGGAGACTCATTTGACTTTGCATTTACCTTCCTTGGAGCTTACCTTCTTGTCTCTTTAATATGCTGTGGGCTTTTGTCAAGCACAGTTCACCTTCCATGGGATAGTAAAAACATAAAACTGTTGCAATTGGGCCAAGTGATATCCAAATGTAACTCAGGACATTCCACAGCACTCTCCTAAAATGATTGTCTAGTGCAGTTTCATTTCTGATGGGACTATGCTGGTCCATATTTCCTGCAAACATGTTTCATTACCAGTGCACGACATTGTAAACTTCTGTGGGAGATTGATTTAACTGAGTTACAGCAATATAGAATTTGTGGTGACTCTATGTATAGGATGGCATTTGTGCTCACATAGCTACTCCTCTGAATAACATGCTCTTAAACACATTTGACACAAACTATGTCATCAGCCATATTATTTTGACTTATGTGGTCTGCAAGATCACTTGACATCACCACTATGTACTTCTGGCTATGAAGTTTTTGGAAGTTTCTGGGTATATCTCAACAGTATAACACTTCTGCCTGTGATTCAGCTTGTTGTTAAATAATTCCCAGGGATATTTTTATTTCTGTAGTTTGCAATAGAAATAGGGCTTATTGATATATACGATCAACACTGGGCTCATATTGATCAGTCATTCTAAATGAGCAGCACCTAGAGATCATTTTCATGCTGGTGTTCATGATTCCATAATGTCAATTGTGAACTTTGTTGAGAGCTGATAAGAGATTTGCAAAAACCCTAGAGATGTATGTATACATATACAGTATATGACCTACAATATTGTGATATCTACCATTTTGCTGTTGTTTTGATCAAAATCAAAGGCTTTGCAGCAGAAAAATGATTTGTTATACCAAATAATTTTAATTTGTCTTGCCACAAATTACTGTACAAGCACAAGTATCCTTTAGCATTCTGTAGCAAATTAGCATTCAGTTACAATGAAGTTTTTTGGTCATGATTCATAAAATGTTCATGTAAGAATGCTGTCTTAATGTGTTTTCTTTTTTTTCTTGTATGTTAAATTAAAAGGAACTGCACTGCCAGGATATTTAATTATAATTAACTTTAAATTGTATTTGTATTTGTATTTAAGCCAGGCTTTCTGAATTGCAAACGATATCAGAGTTATTGAAAATAATGAATACATACTTTATTTTCTTGAAAACAACTGTTTGAGTGATGCACATTGCAACAAAACAAGTTTGCAGTCTAATTCATGTCCTTTTCACTTGTTAGCAAATCAATGTTGAAATATAGTTTTAATGATTAGGGAGAAGGAAAAATTTTACCAACTGTAATAAAGTGCTCAAAACTCCTCCACTAAAAACACTGAATGTAATGCATGTACAGGGTTCATGTCAGCATGCAAGATATGTAGCGAAGAAAAATAAATTTCATGCACACTGGTTATGAACTTGCAGATGCTGTTGTGTTCATTTTTTACCTTTGTATTTCGATATTACATGTCCATAAGCATACAGCATTTCTTTATTATTTGTTAATAAAGTAAGCTGTCCAGAAGTCCAGGAGATAAAGTTTATTTGTATTTTCAGAACACAAAGTTGAATATAGGATACATTTCTGTAGTGATCAATTTATTGCTTTTATTTGTATATCACTTTTCATCCCAAAAGATCGCAAAGCACTTCACATACTGTATGACAAGGCGCTACAACATTCACTACTGAAGTGTTGCACCCACCAGGGTAACATCTGGAAACCATGAAAAAATGATTTATGATTTTTTACCATTCATATTTTTACTTGACTTTCTTGTAACAGAAACAGGAAGACAATACAAAAAATGCATACATTTTAATGTTTTCTAAATATTCTCAATAAATGAAAATGAATTTTCAGGCAGAACTTCAGTATATTAAGCATTTCTATGAACATCATCAGTACAAATATTCCTCAGTAAGGAATCAGTGTGCAAAGTACCTACATCAAATTCATCCATTACCATTACCAGAAAGACATGCATTACCTGTAAAGACTACAGCATGCCTAATGCTGACTTAAATAGTTAAAATAACTAGAATTTAGCTAGGATTCAAGTCAATTGCAGGACGCAGACACATTCATGCATAAGCTCATGGGGACTGTTAAAAACTTTCCAAAAAATTAACAAAAATCACCTAATCATCTAGATAACTTAACTAAATGTTGGGGAAACTCAAAATCTTGAAGAACACATGCACACTCCACACTCCACACTAAAGGCACCCAGTACAATATTGAACCCAGAACCCAAGTTAGACAGCAGCACTAATGTCATGCCAATGTCTTACAGGTGACCCTATTTTCTTCTTCTTAATAACCTAAGATAAATATGTACTGCAGTAGCATTTCTTTTTAGCCTGCAGAGGAAGGACTTTAGTTCAAATTTTCCTGAAGCAAAATATTTATTATTTGTAACTTATGTACAGCATAAAAACACATTTACTTGCATATTTCTCATACAATGAGAATACTCATACAAATACATGTTAATATACATTACATCTATACTATATATTCATAATTGTTTTTGATTCACTCTGCAAATTAACTAAAATCCATTCCATAAAGATTTATTTTTGCTTTAAATGGCATTAGTTGCTATGCATGTTTAGATTTGTGAAAAGACCAATCTGTCTGTTAATTGAAAATCTATGACAGTTTACACTAAGCTTAGTATTTATTTACAGCGGTATTAATAAAAAACATACTGGATCAGATAAAATAGCAAATAATAAATATGATTGACACATGAAACACTTTGGTATGAAAACATAAATTAATATTTAAGTGAAGAATTTATGTCACATCCAGTTGTTTGGGATTATTCATGATTGAATATGATCAAAATGTCATTCTGAGTTCTTGAATTATACCAATTGTTTGCATTGTTCTTGACAAAATCTTTTGTGGTTGAGTTTGTACCCAAGTAAGCCCAGAAGAAATCATCTGGGCCTAACTGTACTACTGAATTACATCTCAGTGTATCAAAATGCACCCTGGGAATGGTGTTAACAGGAAAACAGGCACATGTGGAAATGTGTAAAACATAATCTTATGCTCAGTATTGACAATTAAATAACAGGTGTCAATTGGGATTACAGTGAACCTTTCTACCGAACAGAAAAATGGAAAACATATCATGTACTAAAAAGTATTGTGATCCACATTGTTAACTTGTTTGCCAATCTAATTTATTTCAAAATAACATGTCTGGGGAACAAAGCTGCTCAAATAAGCACCATCAAGTCCTTTAATTATTTTTAACCTTTCTATATAGTACAATTTGGTGACTACTGGCACATAGTGGCCTTTAAGAAATGTCTGGTAGCAGTGTAAAGAGACTTAAGGGAAATATTTCCTCTGCAGTAGGAAACAACACAATTCTTATTTTAATATGTTGTACAGTATGCATCTTCTCATTGAAGTACTTCTAGTGGTACATAAATGTACAAGCTTCCTCACACATTATGTGTACAGTATGTACGTTTATATCATATCTTGTGCCACAGAGACTGCACATTTTTTTGTATATCCCGCACCCTGAAATTTAAGGAAGTAACACATATGGTGGTTTATTACTTCTAATCAAAGGAATAGACTGATCACTTTTATTTCAAAATAACAATGTAAATACTAAATGCTAAATACAGTAATGCTAAAATTTTACAAAAACTGTTTTTTTTTTGGCAGAACAGCAGCATTACCACAATGTTAGCTTCGCCTTTGTGATCTCAGAAGCTTTGCAAGTCTGGTGAGTATTAGGATTATAGACCACTATGAGGAAGCAGTCCCTCAAAACTGATGATAAGGGATATTAGGATAGCCCCACAATAAAATACCCCCGTGCCCCTTGAGCAGGCAGATTTTTCCACAAACATCACAGTTTACTGAGGTGTGTATAAACAAAAGTACACCTTCTATTGTTATAAATTAGATATTTGGCTTAGCCTTTGATTTGAGAAAATAATAGCAAAAATAATTGTTACATTTAAACTAAGTCAGCAAAAAAGTGAAGTAAAGAATCTAGTTAAGACTCCTTAGCTTAATTGTAAAGTCTCCACTCACTAAGGGAAAACAAAAATCATCACAACTTAGTAGTTCTTCTCAGTAATGAATCTTACCCCCAAAATGAATGAATCTAAGGGTTTATATTCCTATATTCCCTATGTGGTTGATACAAGGCAAGGTCTATGGATCCATGGAGAAATTAATAAAATATATAGTTGTGTCTCACAGAAAGAACAAACCTAAGTACATAGTCAAGACAAATAATTTCTCATAACAACATACAGTACATATGGTTAACCAATACTGGGCATTTCTGACATGAATGGATGATCTGGGTAATGGCACACTCCCCTATCTGACAATACGGATCAGGTAGTAGCCCTATTAAAAAGCAACTAACAGAGGTGGGTTCCCAGCAAGACACTCCCAACCACACCGCAAATAACATAAATGTTACAATAAATTAACAAAAACTGGACAGGGTTAAATGATTTGTAGTCTAATAACACTAATAAATATTTATAACATCATAGAGGTGAGCACACACTTGTCACAACAGCAAAGGAGTACCAAATCATGGATGTAAAATGGTGATAGTAGAACAATTTCACTTCAAGCTTGTACAATTTCGCCTTACTAAAGGTGTATTTCTCACTCATCTTTCTGGCCTGCAATGTAATGTAATCAATGTAATCAGTGCTGCTGATATGTAATCTAACATGGTCATGTTAGATATCAGAGTATTAATATGGGAGATTTCCAGATTTCCAAAAAATCAGGTTGTTGCTATAAATGAAGTTGGTATAGGATTGCTAACCATTGTGTTTAAATAATCTAAATTCCACTTTAGCTTTCACAGTTGTGGCTCTTCCAATTCCCCCCTTAATTCTATTGGTCACATAATTTCTCACTTTTCCTCCTGTTCTGTTGTGTGATACAGGTTTTGATGCAGAGTGGTTGCCATGTGTTCCCCAGGTGGATACTTGTGACACAGTAGTGCTATATAGTGGTGGATGAATTTAGTTCCCTCCAATAAATATTGCATTGTATACTTTCTTCCTGCTTCTCTCTTCATGTGTCCGTATAGTATGTATTACTATTTCAACCCACTGAAGCTAAGCAGGTGTGAACCTGGTCAGTACCTGGACAGGAGACCTCCTGGGAAAAACTAAGGTTGCTGCTGGAAGAGGTGTTAGTGGGGCCAGCAGGGGGAGCTCACCCTGCGGTCCATGTGGGTCCTAATTCCCCAGTATAGTGACAGGGACACTATACTGTAAACAGACGGCATCCTTCGAATGAGACGTAAAACCGAGGTCCTGACTCTCTGTGGTCATTAAAAATCCCAGGGCGTTTCTCAAAAAGAGTAGGGGTGTAACCCCTGCATCCTGGCCAAAATTTCCCATTGGCCCTTACCAATCATGGCCTCCTAATAATCCCCATCTATGAATTGGCTTCATTTCTCTGCTCTCCTCCCCACTGATAGCTGATGTGTGGTGAGCGTTCTGGCGCACTATGGCTGCCGTCGCATCATCCAGGTGGATGCTGCACATTGGTGGTGGTAGAGGGGAGTCCCCATTACCTGTAAAGCGCTTTGAGTGGAGTGTCCACAAATGCGCTATATAAGTGTAAGCAATTATTATTATTAAGGTGCTTTACTTAAAATGAATATCAATAACATAATCTTAGTAGTTTATGTTTTCCGATGCTTTGGAATGTGTTCACAGTTTCTATTTCAAAATCAACATTAGTAAGTTTCATTTCCAAACAATCCTGTGGCCTCCATTGCCTGTGGCTATATGGAGTTTATTTTCTGAAGTAAAAAGAACACTTGTCACCTCACAATTTATCATCAACCTGTTACAACAGCTTCTCAAATGTTTTTTTTGTTTCCAAAATAAGTAAGCACAATTAGGTACAGGGGCACATTTGAGTTTAATTGCTTATTGCTTATTAAATGTAATAATAATATTATACTATTTTTCATATACTATGAAAATACAAAAAGAGATGAAGAAGAAAAGGGTGAAGTAAAGGTCTTCCTAAAGAAGAATATTGTAGACAGACTTCAGTGTTGTTAAGGTTTCGATAAAGGAAATTTTGAGTCATCCATGTTTTTATGTCAAAGATGAAATTAGAGAGAATAGAGACAGCAACATCAGTGTCAGGTGTGTGTATTGTCAGCATAGAAACAATAGTTAAGGCCATGGGATCTTAAATACTGACCAAGTGGAAACATGTAAATGCTGAAAAGTAGGGGGGTAGTATTGAGGGCTGAGGAACACCAGGCTTAAGGAGTCCAATTTCAGAGCAAAATCTACCAAGAGATACAAACTGAGAGCAATCAGTGAGGTAAGACTTCAACCATTTAAGAGAAGTGTCAGAAACTCCAAACAGTCTCAACATGAGAAAGCAAGATACCATAGTTAACAGTGTCGAAAGCAGCACTGAGATCAATGAGGATAGAAAGAGAAACAGAATGAGAAGCTATTAGAAGATCATTAGTGACTTTGACTAGAGCAGTTTCTGTGCTGTGAAGTTGTCAGAAACCAGATTAGAGAGGTTCAAAAAGGTTATTTGCAATGAGGTGGTTATTTAACTGAATTGTAACAGCACTGATGACTTGGTGAAACATAGCTGAAGACTTGGTGAAAGAGTTTGTTAAATTGTAATTTACAAGAAAACATCAAAGAATCAAATGTGTTGTTAACATTTATTAAGTATTTTAAACATAATACAATATGTATGCTTTAGAATGACTGCTGGGTGAGCCACAGGTGGAATGTCTGACAGGCTTGGGGCCAAGGAAGATGTGCAGCAGGAACAACAGGGGTCAAAAGGGAGAAACCCGGGGCCAAAGGCACCAAAGATGTTGAGCCATGTTAGACTCCAGGGATGGCAGCAGGAGGAAAGGCAGAGATTAAAAGCTATAGGACACTCACCTACAGATGCAGCCATTCAAAATGCGCGGGCGATACCGCATTATTTTGCGGTACGCTGTACGCAGTCTACCGCAAGCTACCGGTAAATACCGCGAGTTACCGTAAATTCTCCTATAATACGACAAGCAAAATAATAGTATCCGGAATTTCCGCAAGGTGGAGCTAATAAAGCTCAACCTCTCATGTTTGAGCTGTGGCCATCAAAGTCTTTAACGAAGATATTACTAATAGTATTAATAATGAATGACCTTGGACAAGCTGTAAGTGTAAACTCAAAGTATTGCCCTGGTCAACATTCTTTTTTTAATTGACCGTCTTTGTAAAAGTAACACCACAGCATTTCGCAATCACGCATTTGTTTCCAATCATGCAAAGTACAGTGATTCACCATGCCTTTCACATGCTCATAAAAGAGATTGATTTAGGAACATAAACATATTACCTTATGCAAACTGTACTGTATACAGTATGTATATGTATATTTAATGTCTTAACTGTGCCCGTTTAAGTATTGAATATTCATATCTAATTTTACCACTGAAGGGAAATCTTAGTAGCTGAGCATAAAAAGAATAGGAGCATACTGCAACGCGTGTGAAGGCCATAAACGATATTAATTTTGGAACATAAACATACAGTATATGGCTGGTCTCAGTACTTTAAAGAAAACATACACGAAACATGGTTTCATTATGACCAGAATCGGTCTTGAGATATTTTTAACTTGATTTACAGTATTTGAGAGGTATGTCTTAACACCGATACTACAGTGCTTAAGTACTGCTCACGTATATGTTTCTAGGTTTATATTATGCATTTCATACGGTCAAATTACTTTTGAGCAACTAATAAGAAGCGCGAAACGGTATGCGTTTTACTTTCGTTTTGTGCTGGGACCCGTGGATTGATTAGAGATATCAAGTACATACAAGTCATTTTTTAAATGTTGTAGTTCATCTTGAAAAAATGTTACGAGTACATCATCTATCAACAATTACACAGGTTCTGTTTCCATATTGCGGATTTTGGTTACGTAATATTATTTTCTAGATTTCACGTTGTGAATATATGATTTGGGCAAACAGAGCCGCAAAGAAGTACATTATGGGTTGTTGTTTTTTTTTTTGCAGTTTTATCTAGAACAAGCGATGCTTAAACCTTTGTCTGATTCTTGTGAAACTATCCACACGACAGTTACAGTACCTAGGAGTTGACTTCAGTGATGTCACTGATGGGATGTTTCTAAAAATCCATCCTCTGTAAAACGTCTTCTCTAGTTGTCCTGCATATGTATTCGCTAATGAAGCTGTGTGTTCTGAGCCTGGATCTCTACATTTCTGTATGAACCAGCTTAGAGGGCTAAAGACAGCTTGTGTTTAAATTGAGTGTAAGGCAATTTATGCTTCTAAAGTCATGGTCAGCATTTATTATTGTACTGTGCTGTAAACTTGTTCTGTGCCAAGTCACATTATTTTATAGCGTTTTTATAGCGTTATCAAATCCGGTGGAGTTTCCTGACTCCCATGTCACATGGTCTGTGATTGAAACTTGTAAAACCGGTTTACCCCGTCACAGCCAGCACTCCGGTTGTAAAGTAGAAGCAGGCGAGATTTCCAGCGAAAAACACCTCCCCCTTCTTCAGGTGTGAGGGTCTTCTGCTCAGAATGAAACGCTAAAATGTAATGTAGGCTCTGAATGGGTTTAATTGTGATTTGGGCTTGATTAAGGTCGCTGCCTTTCATCTAAAACCCTACTTGAATCCTTCTAAACTAAAAATCAGTGTTTGTGAGTTCTAAATAAAGAGGTATCCAGGTAACAGTGAAATGGGCGGACAGTCTGGGGAGATCGCCCGTTTTCCATGTAAATAGTTCCCTGGTTCCGCACCCCTTGGTGTTTCTCTCGCTCTCTCTCGGGTCACCTGATCATTAGCTCGAAAGATTTGAGTGCTTTGTGTATATTCTAACGGTAGTGGGGGCAGGGTGTGTGGGAACAGGTTTGGTTGAAATTGCATTGGAGATCTATGTTCTTCACACCTGAAACATTTTCTCTGAAAGCATTTTCTTCGCAGTTTAACCGATCTTGTTACAGCATGTTACAGTTTACTATTATTAACCATATTAATTTTAAGTGCTTAATGTAAAATCTTGTAAAAATATATTTTCATTGTTCAAATATACATTAAGTCTGACTATCATATAATAAGTTAAATACAAAACTAAAGAAAAAATAGGGTTAAATATAATTCAAAATATTTTGCTAACAATGTTAACTGTTTATGAATAATAAAATGTATTAGCTAAGGAGTAGGATGGCACAGTTGTTAGTATGTTTTTTGTTTTGTTTCTTTTTCATAAATACAACAGTAGTACCTGATGTCTCAGTGGCTTTCAAAATTAAATTATGCATGCAAACCTGTGAACTAGAAAGATAACTAAGATATCCATCCATTTATAATGGTGGCAAAGTGGTTAGCATTGCTATCTTGCAGCACTGGGGTCCTAGGTTCAATTCCTGCCATCCTGTGTGTGTGGGGTTTACATGTTCTCTCTGGGTTACATGGTTTTTCTCCATATGTGTGATATGACTCCCTCTCGCACTCCAAAACATACTGGTAAGTTAATTGGTTTATGGGAAAACTGGCCCTGGTGTGTGTGTGTTTGTGTCTGTCTGTCCTGTGATGGACTGGCGCTATGTCCAGGGTGTATTCTGCCTTGTGTCCGTTGCTTACTGGGATAGGCTCCAAATCCTCTGTACTGGATAAAGAGATTAGAAATGGAAGTAAAGGCACTGTGTGGATGGAACTATACACAGTGTTAGAAACCCACTATGAAATGGCAGCATCTCACTGAGAATAAAATATTTTATACTGCTGGCTTAAGGAAACAGCCTTTCCACCTCTCTTGCACATCAGTATCCATACCTAGTTATTTAAACAACTTGCCTCTAATTATAAACATCTTAATATGCTGGCTCTGTGGATCCGCATCAGCTATGTTTGCCCATTCCTTCAATTCATGTGCATCCAACACACAGTTCAATGCCAGCAACTACACATAATATAAAATACAATCCTTATTTCAGTATCTATGTAAACATATAGTCTGTTAACTTCATCATCTTCATCAAAAGTATGCCTAACCCCATTAGGAAGTGTTCTTGTTATAAGTGTATTCCTCAGCTTTCCCCAAACTATCTTCTTCTTGCCAACATCTCTAGTCTTTTATCCTGCAATAACTCAGCCAACACTTAAATCTCCAAAAGCTGCTTGTGTTAATTTCTTTAAATCACAAATATCATGTGTAAATACTGGCCATGTAATATTCTGCATTGTGGAATAATAGTTTATTTTAAAGGGAACTAGAGAAACTAAGAACTAGAGAAATCTAGTTTTTTTCTAGAATTAATAAATGCACATCCTGTTCACTGAGGAAATTAAATCCACACTGAGCAATCTTCAATATGTTCAGAATATGACAGCAAGAATCCTATCAGGGATGCATTACACCTGTTTTCAAGTCCTTGCACTGGTTACCTATCAGATTTCGAGTCAACTTCAAAATCCTTATCCTCCTTATATACTGTCCTACAACTGTTATTATTGATCTCCGAATTATTGTACTTGACATGACTTCATTCAGCCTTTCCTGAACGTCTATGACAGGCAGAGAGAGTGCTGTTTCTGGTGCGATCTTTTACAGCTGACATTTCACTGTTTTAAACGAACAAGAAATTAGATTGCTCATAAATCACTTATTCTATATAAACATAGCGTAATTGCCCTCCGAAAATCTTCTTTTTCTTGTTCGTTTTAGAGACCTTGATCGAAACTGATTTTAGATGTCAGAAAGGATTTATTTTCTCTGTATTTCCTACATTGCTTTGTCGAGATTTTAACTTTATATCTAACTTTATATCTAGGCTCAGATTTCAACTATAAATCGTACAGTAATTAATAGCAGTAAATACTGATGTTTATACATAAAAAAGTCATGCCTTGGAGTATAGACCCCCAAAGGAATGCCATAGACTCAAACTGCAAAATAAACACATACAGAAAGAAAGTATTTGTATTGTAATTGCAAATCCTGGTACTGTATGAGTGATTGGTATGACTTTCCTCATTACAAATCTCTTATTAGAATTTAAATTTCTCTGTAACTCCAGGTCAGAACAGAGAAAATGTAACTCCCTGGACATAGCGCCAGTCCATCACAGGACAGACAGACACAAACACACACACACCAAGGCCAGTTTAAATCTAACCTCAGAACACTAAGAAGACTTAGTGTCTGTATCTGCTTCATTTTCTAATTTTGGTAGCACCTCTAACTGCTTGTCTTTCTTATATGCATTTACTTTGTAATCTGTGGTCCTTTTATCTGTTTTTACATCTACTGTATTGCTTTGAGATGCCACCTTTAATGGTGATATATCAAATAAAGTTTTTTATTATTGTTATAGGGAAACATGATCAGATTGTCCCTGGTTCAGAAAAAAAGATCTAAAGTATACTAGTTTGTCACTCTTCTAATTCCCTTTGCTAAATTACTTTTCATACTAATCTGATCAATCTAACTGCCAGTTTTCTGTGCTTTCTCTATCCTGCTAGATTTGCAATTATTCTGAAAATTTTCATCTTGAAATAACTCATTTCTAAATACCTTTTTCACTGTTAACATCTTGCAGCAACTCTGCGACAAAATATACACTCTGACAGTTCATCCTGCTACCAACATTAAATAGAACAAATCTTAAGATTTCTATATTTATGTCTTTATGTAGTGGTTTCATTAGTGACAAAGGCTAAACTTTCTTGGAAAAATGTCTTTTATGTGTTGTGGAAAAAACTGACTTGCTTTAACAAAATATGTTTACAAATCCTTTCACCTGGCATTTTCGTAGTTAGAAATTATGGAACGCTCTGTTAAAAGCAAGGGAGTTTTTATGTCCGTTGCAGTTCTTTTGCAACATGAATATAATTATATCGTTATTAATTTCTTGAGATACGCGATTCCATATTATATTCCCTTTTAATCAAATTCTAAAAGTATGCTTGTTGACTCCGGTATCGTGTTAGTTAAAGACTTCGATGCTTAAAATGTTTAGGGAGAAATGGAATACTGGTGTGTATTTTTTTCTTTAAAGTACCAAGACCAGCCATATACTGTATGTTTATGTTCCAAAATTAATATCGTTTATGGCCTTCACACGCGTTGCAGTATGCTCCTATTCTTTTTATGCTCAGGCACTAAGTAAAAGGAGATGCTTCATATTGCTTGACTAATTTTAAAAACTAAGTTAGAAATGCAGACGCTCCTTCGGTGCGCTGCTCTGGTGCGCCGGCTCTCACACAGTGCCTGTCTGCCGTAAGCGTTACAATATACATACCCAACACTGCTTGTACCCATCTGTCATGCAAATAAAACACCTTTAATTGAATTGAATTGAGGGGAGAAGGGGGGGATACTAAAGCCAATACTGGCTCAATGGGCTTTGACGTGCTAATGCGTTGGTTTAACAGTCCGGGTGTGGCAGGCTTCCAATGTCAACTCGACTCGATTGGAAGACAATGAACGTATTTTAGCCCTAAATGAATTAATAGCAAACATGGTTTACATAAAATACATTTTTCCAAGAAAGTTTATAATAATACGATCTATAGTTGAAATCTGAGCCTACTTTAAAAATAAAGGAAAAGCATTTTCAGAGAGCAATCACGCTGTGTTTATGTAGAAAAAGCGATTAGGTTTATGAGCAATCTAATTACCTAATCGCTTAAAACGCTATATAAAATAAAGTTTATTTAGAGATGAATGATCAATGTGGTAGTTTAAATAATGTGAGTCAGGAAACTAACACAGCGCCACCGGATTTAATAACGCAATAAAAACGCTATAAAATAATGTGACACAGTACAGCACAGTACAATAATACTGACCATGACTTTAGAAGCATAAATTACCTTACACTCAATTTAAACACAAGCTGTCTTTCTGTATGAACCTCTAAGCTGGTTCATACAGAAAATGTAGAAATGCATTAGCCTGATTATGATTAAAAACACATAATTAAACACGCGTTTGCGATTTAAATCAGAACACGATTTAAATCAATATAAATGTTTATATTGTAACGCATACTGTCCAGCCTCCATTTCTCTATAAAAATTTACTGTTGCACACACACACACAATAGAAGCAGGAACCGCTGTCAGAAGGGAAGATATGTTCAAAATATCGCAAATATCGATCATGTTGCGATATTTTGAAATATAAAAGTCAACTGATTGTCCATAATATCGCTTACCTATTTTTTCGAAGAAATGTTTGTTAAAATAAAAGTTCAGCACCAGCTGGATTCGAACACACAACCTGCCAGTTGGTAGTCACGCACCTAGACCAGTAGGCTACAAGAGAGCTCGCATGATCAGGCAGGCGAAACAGCCCTACACAGCCCTGCCGCAGTACACGGATATAATCATACCGTTATTAAATTCTTTAGATACGCGATTCCATATTATATTCCCTTTTAATCAAATTCTAAAAGTATGCTTGTTGACTCCGGTATCACGTTAGTTAAAGACTTCGAAGCTTACAATGTTTAGGGAGAAATGGAATACCGGTGTGTATTTTTTTCTTTAAAGTACCAAGACCAGCTATATACTGTATGTTTACGTTCCAAAATTAATATCGTTTATGGCCTTCACACGCGTTACAGTATGCTCCTATTCTTTTTATGCTCAGCTACTAAGATTTCCCTTCAGTGGTAAAATTCAATATCTACAACGGGCACAGTAAAGACGTTTACAGTAAGTCTTTCTACGACAGACCAACGGACCACGAGTGCCCCTGTCGGTCAACCAATCACGCACCGCGGTATCCCGTGTCATCATACCTGCGGTATCTGTACCGCGGTGTCTGTGCCGCGCACTTTGAATGGCTGCATCTGTACTGAATCAGAGGTAGAAAGTTAGACAGGCCCAGTATTGAAGAAATGGTGTCAGAAGCAGCCAGGGAGTTGGATGAAACCAGGGTTGAAGGCATCAAAGTCATTAGATTGGTCCATGTTGGGTTTCAGGGATTGAAGCAGAAGAGAAAACAGGAGAAAGAGATAAAATTAATGAACAGGAAGATGAGGGAAACAAGATGGAGCAGAAACAGCAGAAGGAGCAGGAATACTACACCAAAACAGATACAGGAAAAACAGAGAATGTGAAGAGGTAATGAAAAACAAAAACAGGTTCAAGGTTGAATGAAGTGTGACAGTATGGGCAACCCAGGGGTTCTTTTTATAACTATCATCTAGCTGTATGCTGGGTGATGTCATTGCTGTGGGTAGACATATGCTAGATGATAGAGTTTAATCGTTACAGATCTCAGAGAGGTAGAGAGAGAAAAAATGCTGCATTCCTTTTGAAGGGAATGCTGTGATAGTAGAGAGACCAATCTTTGATGTCAGAGATAAGATAAGATCACTTTATTAGCCATATAATAATAAATAATAATAATAAACTTTATTTTATATAGCGCCTTTAAATAGGCTTCTCAAAGCGCTTTACAGGATGACAATAACAATAAATAAGAAGACTACAACAATAAATAAGAAGATTTCACAAGATAGGACACAATTATAATTACAACAATACAACAATAACAATAGAGGAGACCGTGGAAGGTGGTATTAAGAAGAGCAGAGGGGTGAAGAATGGAACCAGTTAAGTAAAGGCTTTTCTGAAGAAGAAGGTTTTGAGTCTGGATTTGAAGGAGTTTAGAGAAGGTGACTCTCTAATATCCTTGGGCAAAGAGTTCCAGAGCTTGGGGGCATAGCAGGAGAAGGCCCTGTCGCCCATACAATGTAGACGGGCTTGGGGGACAGTAAGGAGGGCAGAATTTGAAGAGCGGAGGTTGCGAGGTGGGGAGTAGGGCGATAAAAGTTCAGACAGGTATTGAGGTGCCAAGCCATGTAAAGCCTTATAGGTGAGCATGAGGATTTTAAAGTCTACGCGGAATATACAACTTCTTGCACTAAGAGTTGTCTTTTCACATACCCCAGCTTGCTCTCCATGAGACACAGACACACAGACAAGGAGAGAAGCTTGGGGTTAGAGCACAGGGTAAACCATTGTACAGCACCCCTGGAGCAGTTGGGGTTAAGGTCCTTGCTCAGGGGCCCAACAGAGTAGGATTCCTCTACCAGCCATGGGATGTGAACCAGCAACTTCCAGCGTCAGGTGTAGATCTTTATCCACAGTCCCACCGCTCCGCCCTAATTGCCATAGATTTTGCCATAATGTGAAAAATGGTGGATTAATACAAGAGCAGAGTCCAAAAATGTCAGATCAGCAGATCTGGGGATTCATAGTGAAGAGGAGTATTTTTTAAAGGGACACAGCTCAGTTTCTTTCCTTCTATCCATGTTATGTTGCTATACTAACCTGTTGAGCGCAGCGGCTGAAGGATGAGAGGATGAATTTAGTGGCTAGGCTCAGAGCAATCAGCAAGTGACAGGCGAAAGTAAAACTGAAAGAAACTCACTGGAAGCTGGGCATGGTGAAACACAGTTTTTGAAGCACAGAAGAAAATCCAGAAGTCAATCTCAAAGAGCAAGAAAGGGTCTAGCTGGGAATACAGGAGATAGACAAGCTAATAAGAATGTGGGAGAACTGTCAAGGTCATGAGCAAGGGTCTGTATGCAACAAGTCAAAACTAGGAGACAAGTTGAGGTCACCAGTGGAGATGGGAAATACTCAATGGAACAGACAAACAGTGCTAGGGAACACTCTCGGAACTCAAGGGAATAAACCCGACTGAGCACTGAGCAGGAGATGAGGCAGGACTTAATTACTGGAGAGAATACCAGGAATAATGAGGCAAATACCTAATTAATTAGAGGCAGAGGGCACTGATAATCACCCATACCTCATATGTACTGGTTCAGTAGCAATTTCAGCCAAAATGTAGACACGGTTAGGTACCATAGAGGTGTGGAAGTCATGCTGACATATGCACAATCTTTAACAATCTTAGGATGTTTTGTATGTTCAGTTGTAGATGTTCCACATGACACACGTAGTTCTGTTTTCCTTCTGGCATTTTGATTATTTGGTTTGTTTTTATTAGTTTGTTAATTTTTTTATTTTACTCAATGGTAAGGAGCACAGTCTACTTGTTGAAAAATGAATGTAACAAAATGTATAGACAAAGCTTGCGCCAGGCAAGAGCCCCTACTTCGTGATCATCCAAACCAAACCTGACCGGAGCTACTGTGAGTATTTTAACCTTGTTAGAGATACTTGCTATTCTATGTTTTTAGGGAACTTGGGTTTCCTGGGTAAAAGATTCCTGAGTTAGAAATGTCTTTCCTGCTTAATGTGCTTTTTTATGGATAGGGATATGGGCTCCCATTTATTTTGTGGCATCCGGGTTGCAGACAGAGAGATTTAACTGCAGGTTGTATTGTATTTAGTTACAAGGCAGTTTATCTCTTATGTGGCCTCTGAAGCCATTAAGAGTTTAATACTTGGTAGCAGTCTGGAGCTTTCTGGGTGACCAGAATATTGGGCCTCTGAAGCACCTCGTTTGTGAATACTGTACATAAAGTTACTTGTGTGTTGTATGTTTTGTGGTGTGTATTGTGGTTTTTGTCATTGTAATTAATATTTGTTTAACCAAAGGTGCCTAGATTATTACTCCTCTCACCAAAGCTGTGGCAGAGAACAAAGAATTCACATGCTTTCAATTATACTAACTGCGCAGGTATATTCAAGACAAATCAGTTACAATTTGGGGGTTATGAATAATTATTTTACTTATTGAATAAACCACTATGTCAAATACTGATTTTAACCATTTTCATAACCCCCATTTCTAACAGTATTATAGGAGAATTTGGGAGAGAATGACAGAAGCTGTTGTTACTTAATGCATATACTTTAGGATGTTAGTTTCTAGTGTAGGATAGTCTAGATTTATTTTTCAGATTTGATTCTGCATTTTCTTATTTTTACACATTAGCTGTATCGCAACTTAAATGGGTATATCTGTGTTTTGAGAAATGCATGAAATTACATTGGATGACACATCATATTTTCTGTTACTTTGGTTTGAAAGGGCACTTAAATATGTTTAGAAACTGTAACATTTCTTGTGATTTCACCTCACATTGCTTCATAATGTAGAATTCTCTGTAACATGTCAAAATATTAACATAACATAACACAAAATTATTGACAGATTCACAGACAGAATGAACATGTGTAATATGGAAATTAGTCATTGAAAAAAACATGTTCTATGTCAGTTTAGTCAGTGTTGGATACTGAAAATTATATTGACTAATCAGGAAATGACTCACAAGAGGGTCTTGGTTTTATCTTTTAGCTCTGTGACAGCAGAACTAAATGTGTCTGCGTGGAGATCACTCAAATGATTCTAACTAGTTCTTCATGTTGAAAGATGAGTTGACCTAACAGTGACATTACATAAAGAATTGTCACAGGGTTTATTGTTTCTAAACCAATTTTTCTCCAGTTACTTACAGTGCATTTTTTAAATTGTGATTAATACAAAGTTACCCGTTAAATATATTGACTGATTCAGAGAAAAACAATTGTAGCACAAACGATAAAGGAACTACTGTATATTAAATTAAAACCTTGGTTTTAACTGCAAGTTGTAGATTGTAAACTCAATACTTTTTTTTTGCTTACCAAAGGCCTCTTGTTTCCAAGCAATGGAAATCCACAATTGTGCTTTTAATCTTCCACTGTCAGGTGAGCTGAAGTTTTCATTTAATCAGTTACCCTACCAAGGGTATTTACGGATGCAGCATTATTCATCTATTCATTATCAGAAAGCTGCTTATTCCTGGTACAGGCTGTAGCCTGTAACCTACCCTGGAAGCACAGGGTGCTGGGCAGGACAACACCCTGGATGGGAGGCCAGTCTATCACAGACACACACTCAAAAACACACAGGGATAATTTTGAGAAATTAATTAACCTAGATAGCATATCTCTGGAAGCTGGGAAACCAGAGCACCTAGAGAAAACTCACTAGAATATAGAGGACATATGCCAACTCTACACATTAGGTGCTCCAGCAGTATTATCATAGGTTTTTATTTGAAACTAACTAATCTCAGGGGTCTACAGTTCCTAACATTGGGTAATTAAAGATGAACAACTTGAACCAAACAAAGCTTAAATTTTAGACATATCTGCTGCCTTTACAATGGTGTTTAATTAAAAAAGCAGTATAATATTTATTGATTAGGGACATGTAGTTCTATTTTGTTGTGGGTTTCATTTTAATTTCTTTAAAGAATGCTTAAAAATATGGGGCTGAAAGTTTCACAAAAGTGATCTTAATCTTATACAGCCTGGGAATAGATTGTGTAATTGCGTACCAGGGGAATTTGTTTTTGAGTGTCTGAAGACAGCTTACCATATGTGGCAACCTTATTAAATTTAAAGCATTTGCAAAAAAATATTAAGAAAGAAATTTATCCAGAAATGTTAGACATAAACCAATTTTGATATTAATTAATATTTATCAAAAGCATCCAACCATAAATGTCTCTTGTGACATGAAAGGGTACTGAGATATTTTAATTGAAAACACTGAGTACCCAACACTTTTTCCAGAAGTAGCTTCCAGGAGTACATCTGAATAACAACAACAGAATACGTCAGTTATCTCTTAAAATTATTCTTACAGAAAATGTTAAAGAGAGCGATATTATGCATAAATAATGCGCTCTCACCCTGCGCTCTCTCCCTGTCTGTGTGTCTCTTGGAGAGGGAGTTGGGGTATGTGAAAAGACAAATTCCTAATACAAGAAATTGTATATGGCCAATAAAGTGATCTTATCATGATCTTATCTTATCTTAAATATTTAACAGTAGTAGTGTTAGCTTGGTTGGATGTCTGTATTCTCTGAAGGGTCTCAACTGAATTATAGTGTGACATTGTTAGAAACTGGTGTCTGATCATTCCTGGTGTGTCAATTAATGGTTTGGGACAGACAACAGTATTGAGAGAGACATTATAATGGTTCATTTGTTTTATTTGGATATATGTTTACATTCATTCAGTTTTTGTTTGTGGATGGTTACAAATTATTGGACATTGACAAACAGATTTGTATTTTATTAAGGCCTAGAGTTTATTTTGAGTGTAGTTTCATTATTTAATTAGAAGTTTCCTGATAATGTATTGGTTCAGGTGGGTAGCTGTGTCAGCATGCGTAGGCTGCAAAGGAACAAGTAATAGGTTTATTCCATGCTGAAAAGAGAAGAAAGAAAATACAACGTTTCTGAAGAAGGCTCCACAGCCGAAACGTTGTGTTTTCTTTCTTCTCTTTTCAGCATGGAATAAACCTATTACTTGTTCCTTGATAATGTATTGTACATCTTTAGGCCCCCTGCTTGGCACTATTACATACTATCAAAGTACAATTCCATAGCATTGTATAGCATTTTCTTTCAGGTCAATCGATACCTTTTCAAATAGTATATACCAGAACCATATTGAACCACAGAAAACCCTGATAGTACTCATATGTGTAAATCTTTTTGCAATACTGCTTTATATTTAACACTAGCCATACCTTATGTTGACAAAACAAAATGTAATTCCAAAGTACTACTAAAATATATAGATAGATATTTTAATCTGAATGAATGACAATTTATTAATGCCAAGGCCTGATTGGAAATAGAGTATTATAGTATATTTAATTTGGTTCCTATTTATCATATCTCTATCGGTTCTCCGGAGAAAGACATACATACAACACAAGTTTGCTCCCCACTCACAGATAAGATTTATTTTTATATGCATCCTGTACTTCAGAGATACTGTCTCTCTGATGTAATGGTCAATAAATGCATAATCAGGTATCCACACTACTGCTTATTTTATCAGAAGTAAATGGTTAAAAACTGGAAGTGACTGTAGTACTCTGATGTCCTGGAGCTTGACCTGTAGAGTTTTAAATATTCAGTATTTCAATTAAATTTTGGTATCTGTTTTATAAATCAAGGTGAGTTATAAGATTTTCAGTTATAGCATATGTTGCAAAGTTTAATTTGTCAGGAAAAATAATTAAAACATTTCAAATATGGTTTAGGTACTGTGCTTAGACAAGATGTGCAGATTATAAGATGTTTGCTCTAAATGTATAACCATTGCTTGACTAATTGCTTTAGATTGCACACTTTTAAATTAACTCTTGCCTTGAATCCCATATTCAGACCTTTGCACAATTTTCACAGTGTTTTTCTTTAAAGCTTTAAATTCATGAGACTACTAAATAACAATTGCTATCATTATACATGCAACCTACTTCACACATTCAAAGAAAATAAACACAAAGAAAGAAGTAAATACATAATTAGTATGAAAGAAAAAAAGGCATGATTGCATACGTATTCAATACCTATATTGTAGCAATCTATGTGAAATAAAAGTAGTCCACATTTTTTCAGGCTGGTTTCAGTCAACCAGTGAATTTCAAAAAAAGATTCAGCCATGAAGACCAAGGAGCTTTCAAAACCATTCAAAATTCAGTTGTATAAAGGTACAAATCAGGAGACTGGTATAAAAACATTTCTAATGTTTCTTTGAGCATGTTAAAGTTGATCATTAAGAAATGGAAGGTACCGAGGCATCCTAGATTCAAGATCCAAATGGGAAAAGAAGGAATTTGGTTAGGTATGTCGATGATATTTTTAATCAGATTTGAAAGACTTACAGATCTCATGTCTCTCCACAAACTGTGTAACAGAAAAAAACATCTCAAACATCTCAAACCTCTGTAGTGGTTTGCAACAGAGCAACTAAGTGAAACTGCAGACATACTGTATGTCAACAGATTTTGTGGTCTGCCAAGACAAAATTGAAACATTTTGGTCAAAATACCCTATATAGTATGTCATTTGGTCAACACCATTCCTACTGTGAAACATTGTGGTGACAATATTATGTTTATAGTTCAGAATTCTCACCACTGGGGATTGGGAAGCTTGAGTGGAACTTGATTGAATCAAGACTGATTGGAATGTACTGTAGATGGAGCAAATTACTGGTGAACCTTAGAGGGAATCCTGTTTCAGAAACAAAACTGGAAAAAAAAATCAGTTGCAGAGATATTCTGTTAAATTTAGAAAAAGAGAAAAACATCATGTTCTCTTAAATTGCTTGACTCTCTTTTCCTTGCTGTTGCTTTTGAATTGTCTTTAGGGGAACTTGGAAGAGCAGGAAAAACAAGGCAAACAATCTAGACAAAAGCAAAACAGAATCATTCAATAATTTAAATGTTTAGGTGATACATATATTACCTTTTTTTCTCTTTGTAAAGAAGGAGATGGTTCTAAGTGTGTTTCTTATAAATGTTCTTTGTTACAATTATGGATCAGGAAGCTGTTCTATGAGAAATAGTAAATTTAAATAGTTTCTATATCCTGTCAGAAATATATAACCCAAATATCAAACAAATGATGTGATTTTAATAATTGTACAGTGGAATGCTTGAACATAGAATAGAAGAGAACTTAAAATTAAAACATTATGACACATTTTGTAGTGTGATATTTTGAATAATACATTCTAGCTTTTGTGATGGTAATGTAAATACTAAAGCAATACGTTTTACAGGATTTTGGCAGAAAGACGTATGCTATATATATCTATATACACCCCCACAAACGCATACAAACAAAACTGCAAATACAAAATGACAGATTTAGAATAAGGGTGACCCAATGCCAGCTTACTGTCATTCGCTTTCCTCTGGTGGATTAATTTGTCATAAACATTAGGTATATCATTTCTCAAGTCAGCAATGAATGGCACCGGATTAGCAGCTAAAGGACAACAGGAATTTACAGGGCAAAATGTTGACTTTGTATAAATTACTGCTTACTTGAAACTTTAGATTGTCTCCTGTTCATCAGAGAAATGTACACCTGTATGTTCATCTAAAATCCCAGACTGGATCTTTAAATGTCAAAAGATGCAGAGGCATCTATAAATGATAAATATAGCATACCTATGAAATGGAGCTGTGAAATAAGTAAATAATATTTAATTAATTAAAAAAATTAGGACTTTACTAGGCCTAAAAAAATCCCTTCTGAATCAGTAGTATTGTGTAGCAGTAGTATTCCTGAAGGGTGGGGTGTCACTCACTTTTCTTTATCCTTTTTCTAAAGACCCCTTTTCAAGATATCACTCTCAATAGGGTACCTCTCAGTTTAAATAATAAATTGGAGTGCAATGTAGATGTCTGACAGATAATGCTGTACATTAATAGGCATAGTAAAAAAACAATACCTGTTACACTTCACTCAGTATAAGAATAAATATGTATTAAATTATGCAATTGAGCTTCCAGATGAATTCTATGATATAAATATAAATGATCTGTTACACTAGTAGCACAAAAGTAATATGTTAACCACTGATAATGTAACACTTTTGAGGCACTATCCTTGCTGGAAATGCTTCTGATTTAAATTATAGATCACTTTTATTAATTAAAAATTTTCTGTATTGTTTTAAATGTTGTGCAGTCCTGAAGTTTTCTTCAAATAAGTAAACTTCACTTATTTGTGTTCAATATTCTTTATAATAGCTTCTGTTTTAACCTATGCATTGAGAATGCCTTTTAAATACTTATATCTATTTAATTAATACATATTGTATATTTGCTGAAGCACCAAAAATATGACATAATATCATTATGATTTGGGAGAAGATATGTTTCAGCAAGCTTAGTAACATTTGAACTCCCCCTTTTGATTTCATAACTCTGAAGATTTCAAACAATTGATATATTTTGCTGTATTTACAGTTATTGTCCTTTGTCTAAGATGTGAATATGGTGGAGGACACAGATAATCAAAAGATGTTCTGATAATTTATTCCAGACAATTAACTTCACTGTAAGTCATTAAGACTAACATATTATAGAATAAATATTCAATAGTGGCTGGGACATTCTTTAAGGTTATTAAGTCAATCTCTCTAACAATGGAGTGCTGCAAAAGAGACAGCTCCTTCATAAAGACTGATAAACCAGATTTTGTCCAGTAATCTGAACATTAGAAGAGTACTCTACTGTTAATAAAATTAAGGGGCATGCTGTTTTATATTGTTGGAAATATTAATTTCAACATTGTTCCATGTGATATTGTTTGGAATAGAACAATTGGCTTCCATTCATTTAGCATCCATTTCAGAGTGTAATTTAGTCTGAGCAAGATCCTTGTTTAATAGGCTACAGGTTTCTTCATAGCCCTATAATTTTCTCCTGATTATAGCAAACATTCTGTGTTTTCTGTATGATTGTCAGGGCCTAGGGTTTAATTCTAAACCTGGAGTACTTTGTACATCGAAATATTAAATTTATGGAAAATCTTCTTGTTGGTATAAACATTTTCAGTGTTTACTGTGTATTAATGGTGAAAGTAATAAGATGATGCATCAACATTGTAAAAAACAATGGAGCAAGTCAGAAGATCCAGTTATACAATATTCCCTGAGAACAAAACTCTCCACAACATACTGCAGTATGGAATGACAATGAAAAAAGTCACAAATTACAGTTTTGTCTTGGTTATTGCAAAGCATCTGCCTTATCAGAATCATCTGCTGAAGGTCACTTTTGTTGGCTGTGCTTTACTACCTTGCCACCCATGTTAAGGTAGAACTAAATCTTGGTCAAGTGATTTGGTTCAATAAAGTCCTATTTTTAAAATTAATTAGGAAAATTTTGATCTTAACCACAGCGGACAAGGACACGGCAACCGTAATGAAGGCGGCATCCGGATCCTAGAGCACGTGGAAGCCTGGGATCTGGCCATCACCAACACCTTCTTTAAAAAGCGGGAATCACACCTCATCACCTACTACAGCGGCGGTCGAACATCTCAGATTGACTACTGGATGGTGAGACGACGAGACTTCAAAATGGTCACTGACACCAAAGTAATCCCATACAACAGCATCGCCCCACAACATTGGCTATTGGTGTTGGATGCCAAAGTCCGCCTAGTCCAAACCCCGGCGCGACCAACCACCAAGATTGAACGCATCAAATGGTGGAAATTACCAGAACATCGAGCTGTCGTGAAGGCGACACTAGGACCATTGGTGCCCAATCCAAGATCAACAGTCGGCGAAGATTGGAACTACCTGGCTGAACGCATCAAGACATGCGCCGCAACCACACTGGGAACCACAAAACCAAACCGGCGCTTTATCGACAAACAGACCTGGTGGTGGAACAACGATGTGCAGCAGGCAACCAAGGCAAAAAAGGACGCCTACAAGACCTGGCGGCAGACAAAATGCCCAGAAGATTTCGTACGATACCGCGCACTGAAATCCACCGCAAAGCGAACTGTGGCGACTGCAAAGGCGGCGCAGTACCAGGACCTTTATGATCAACTGGACACGCCTGGTGGGGCAAACAAGATCTACCAACTCGCCCACGCATGCAACTGTGCCACACAAGACCTAGGACACGTTATCAACATCAAAGATGAAAATGGACAGATGCTGCAGAAGCCAAAAGACATCCTCCGGCGCTGGAAGGACTACTTCGAGAAAATATGTAACGAGGAATTTCCACATCCTCCACTACCAGCAGCCGATACCATCTCCGGCCCAGTACTCACCATCACAATCGCAGAAGTAACCACTGCCATCAACAAGATGAAAAGTGGCAAAGCAACTGGCCCAGACGACATCCCAGCCGAAGTATGGAAGCTCCTTACGCGGACCTCTTCAATAAGATCACTGAAGAAAAGGCACCCCCTGAAACGTGGCAAACCAGCATCACAGTGCCAATTTGCAAAGGCAAAGGCGATGTTAATGACTGCTCCAATTACAGGCCGATCCGGCTGCTGTGCCATACAATGAAGATTTTCGAGCGCGTGCTGGACGCATGACTAAGAACCATCGTCGATATCTTGCCAAACCAATGCAGCTTTGTGAAAAACTGCGGAACCACAGACGCCATACACGCAGCCCGCCTACTGATGGAAAGGCACCACGAGAAGAGGAAAACGATCCACATGGCATTTCTTGACCTGGAAAAGGCATTCGACAGGGTACCCCATGATCTCATCTGGCTGGCGCTGCGACAGCACCACGTCCCCGAAGCCTATGTCAGCTGGAAAAAAGCTCCTGTACCAAAAGGCCACTAGCTCAGTACATTGCGCAGCTGGAACCTCAGACACCTTCCCGATCAATGTTGGCGTCCACCAAGGCTCAGCCTTGTCTCCTCTGCTATTCATACTTTGCATGGATACAGTGACCAAAGATATCTAAATGAGGCATCCATGGACGATATTGTATGCTGACGATGTTATGATAGCAAGTGAAACACGACACGGCCTCGAACAAGAAGTACAGGAGTGGAAGACGTGCCTTGAACGATTCGGGATGAAATTGAACATCAAGAAGACGGAGTACCTGGAATGCAGTGATCAAACCGATGGCACAATCGCAGCTGGTTGGGTCCAACTGAACAAAGTGACACAGTTCAAGTACCTAGGCTCATGTGTCAAATCCGACTGCACTACCCTCCAAGACACCAAGACGCGAGTCAGCGCTGCTTGGATGAAATGGCGGCAGGTCACTGGAGTACTATGCGACAAGAAGATCCCTTTACGCCTAAAATCCAAAGTCTACCGCTCAGTGGTCAGACCAGTGGCCCTATACGGAACTGAATGCTATCCAACGACAAAGAAACATGAACAGGCACTCCATACGATGGAAATGAAGATGCTGCGATGGACCCTCGGCTTGACAAGACTAGACCATGTCATGAATGAAGGGGTGCGAAAAACACTAAGAGTAGCCCCAATCACTGAGAAAATGAGGGAATCACGCCTGCGATGGTATGGACACGTGCTCCGCAGCAATGACACATCAATGGCAAAGACCACCCTCGAATTGAATGTGGAAGGCCGCCGGCCCCGTGGACGACCATTTACTCGCTGGCTGGATCGGCTGAAAGACGACATGCGCCTCACAAAAGTCACCTGCCGAGATGCCGCAGACCATACGAAGTGGAAAAATTGGTGCAAACAAGCAGACCCCACAAAAGTGGGAAAATGCGAAGAAGAAGAAGAATTAAATATTATTTACTTGACAGCTCCATTTCATAGGTATGGTATATTTATAGTAGGTTAATTCGCTTTATCTAAAATGGATGAAGCAATTCATATATGGATGGATGTAAATAGAAATATTCATCATAGTAAAGCTGTGACTGATACTGTAATCCACATATCTCATGAAGCTTGGTTATTGTAACAATATGTAGTTACGATCCAAGAATATCTTGAATTTAAAACATATTGATTCCTGAACACTGATGTTTCTATGTACTGTACTCCAAGTGCCCATGTATCCTATGAATGTTAAAATATAGACTTTGACTTTAATTTTATATCAATAATGTGTAGCTACGAGGTGTTGTCCAATACCTCATAACAAATATAGTTTTCAGCGGTCATTCATTCGGACTTACATTTGTGATGCTGAAAGCAAATCTCAAGTCTCACAAATATAACATAAACACAATAATTAAACGTAACATTCTGTAGGTCAGATATTCTGATTTTGTAAATCTGTGGTAACATTTCACCCAGTTTAGCAGTATTTTTTTCCTCTTGTTGGTAAGTCAGAAATAACCTGTTTTTTTGGATGATAATATAAATGTCAAGAACTGCATTTCATGTAACCTAGCAGCTCGACTCTTCTTAATAAATGGAAATTATGATTCATGGTGCCACCCACCAAGAAGCTTCAATTATTGAACCTAACTCAACATATTGTGCTCTTGTTTTTATTTTTCAATAGTGCATACGTGTTTCCTTCAGATAAGGATAAATAAAATACTCATGAGAGAAAATTATATCGCAGAAGGAGAAATATATAATAAATGAAACAAAACAGATGGCCACCTGCTTGAAAGCACAGCATCAATAAATTGCATACATACTGATTTCAACAATGCAGAGCAGTTTCCTGGATTCTTTTGAAGCCAGTTGTAGATTTATTGCCTTTACTTAAAATTCAGTTATTATTTTAGCCGTGCATGTATTTGATTACTGATTTTGCTTCTCTATAAATCCCTTTGTCACATATATTCAGATTAATGTTTCTTCCTGACTTATCAATATCTTATTGGCCTGACTAATTTTTTCTGCTGTATTTTCTTTGCTAATTCAGATTGTGAAATGCATTATTTTTCTTGAATCCATCCAACCTACACAAATCCCAAAAAGATTCAATTAATGTCATCCTGTCTTAACGCCCCCTCCTGTTTATGCTAAATGCAATGAATCCATTTCTCCTCAATAAGATTTACACTGTTACTTGCCTAAAACTAATGTGTGATGTAGAATGAAGGGGCTCCTCAGCTCAAGCTTATACCATATCTCCTCCCCAAGCTGTCACAACATAAATATCAATTTTAAACTCAACACAGACTGTATATGAGTCCATTAATTTTATTTCTAATTTTATTCTACTCTATCAAATTGAATATCAATAAAGTGTTTTAAAATCATTCTACATTTTTAGGTATTATTAAAGAAATTAGCAGTTCTGTAAATATTGTATATTTTAAAATTAGTGCAAGTTTACACTGTTTTTCTTATTATACAATTTAATATTATCAAGGATTACGTTATATACTGCATGTAATATTTGTAGCTAATACATTCATCCATCTGTTGCAATTCTCTCAAGCATCATAAGGAGAAAATTCTGCAAATAATGGAGATATATTGTCATAACCTGAACTCCAGCAGTTGCAATCAATTTTGAGTATAAATTATCTGCACAACAATACATTTCATTGACAACAAGGCATTTTGAGGAATGGCTTAACTTGATCATTACAGATTTATTCATTGTCTTTGCTTAAATGTTTTTCGTAAGATAAATCCTTAATGTCTGAACATTATTCTAAAGTGCTACCAAAATATTTACTATTTACAAATATGGAGTAATATTTATAATTTTCTCCAACCTTAGCATACTAAGATGAAAACATATTTATATTTGAACCAGTTTGTTTTTTTTTCTTAATACAATGTATTTTTTGACTGACAGACATGTCAAAATTACATTTGAATTTCATAAAATTTTCAGGATAAGTAACTATTTATTCTTTGTTCATGCTTTGTAACTGTTTTTGAAAATGGAATAAATACAAGTCTATAGAGAACAAACAACATACTGTTACAAATGGGTGGTTACAAAAATGATGAAAATCAGAAACTGAACAAGCGGTTTAGTCAATAAGTAAAATAAATATTCATAACCCCCAACTTGTAAGTGATTTTTCCAGAATACGCCCGAGTGGTTGGTTTAATTGGAAGCACATTAATTCTTTGTTCTCTGGTACAGCTTTGGTGAAGAGTGTAATAATCCAGGCACACTTAGTTAAGCAAATGTTTATTAACAAGGATGATAATATAACATACAAGTTACATAAAACACATAAAAACAAAAAAACACAAGTGGCTATGTGTACAGAGGCTTAACATTCTAATCACTCAGAAAACCCCCAGACTTTCTATTAAGTATTAAACTCATAATAAAATTCTGTTTGTCCTCCTTACACCAACACCCTTAACTCTTATCTCCAACAACCATGAGTACTTCTGAACCCCTTATATATGGTTAGGGCATACCATTACCAAGAGGAAAAAAAAAACAAAAACACACAGGACAACATATACCACATAAAAATGTAGTCTGGACTACTTGGACACACAGACACATAAATATTACCAGCAATAATAATTTCAGTGTTCAGTTTTTTTTTTCTGAACATTTAGGACCTAGGCTTTTACTATATGCAGAGTTGTTTACAAATGTTAGTAGGTGATTTTTTTCCCTCTACCTCTATACTGTGTATAAGCAATCATTGTTATTTGGTGAGAATGAGGGTCTTTTATATGTTCCTCTCCACCCCTTTCTTTTCCACAACCTGCGTGTGCATCCGGTTTGGTTGATGGTTACAAGTGGCAGAATCCTTTTCACACTCAAAAAAGAACATTCTGCAATTCTACCACTGTCCTGGACTAAAGGAGTCAACAGCCTGAAACTATGTAAACTCACTCTTCAAGACATCAACAAAAACACAAGTGGTCGACATGCCATGTAGTTAAGGTTATTATTACCATGAAGTAGCTGTTGAGGACAAGACTTTACCAAAAATATCGATGGTGAAAAACTGACATCTGTTAATATGTTGTTCATTCTCTTTGAACTTTGATTTTATTTGTGTTAATTTTTTAAAAAACATGAACAAAGCATGAATATAAAAGTTAAGGCATACATATACTTCTGTTAAGCTTTAATTAAAGGCAATGATAGTGGAATTGCTGGGATGAAATGCACCTCTGTTAATTCCAATGCAGAGGATGTACTGTATAGACAAAACTATCAAGGTGGATAAGAAATGCAAACCTTTTCTGGGAATAGATGTGAAGGCACTGAGCAAATATATAAAGAAACTGAGTATACCAAGCAATGCAATCACACTGCTTAATCCCTGTTCACTAACAGACAGCAAAGTTGACCATGTGAGCAGGCAGAATTTGACCTATGGTGACATTTACAACTGTCTGATAAATATAGCCAATAGTTACACAAGAGACTCAGTGGAGACCTACAAATCACTTGATGGGTATAATGTGTTCATTTCAAGACATGCTCAGAGTTGTTTCATTTACACCCTTTAAAATGACATCTCTGTGTGCTTCATTAGAGTCAATGTAGGGCCATCACAGCTACTCAATGACCCACTTTGAAAGCCACGAGTAAGCTTGGACAAAAAAGACTGGCTGAATGATCTTGGATAAGTTTAAAGTATTTCATTTATGGTAACATTTCACTGTTATGGCATAACTATAGAAGGAATGGGCAAAAATGTTTTTACTGATTAATAAAGCATATTAAAATGTATTGCATTTGTTGAAGCTAATCACAGTATTAATGTGTATCCTTGTATTCTAAGGTAAAACAAATATTCACATTTATGGGGTTTGACAAACAAGTAAATGTCATATTGTATATTATGTGGAAACACACCTATTGAAAATTGTAATACTATTGTATTACAGAGTTAATGTAAAAGAACCTCTTCTTTTTTCAATACCTTGATCATACATAAAGTACATCACATAGTGTTTTGTGAGTGGAACCAAATCACTTGGCCAGATTGAGTTCTACCTTAACATGGGTGGTAAGGTAGTAACGCACAGCCAACACAAGTGAAATTCATTAGATCATTCTGATAAGGCAGATACTTTGCAATAACCAAGGCAAACCTGTCATTTGTGACTTTATTTTATTGTAATTTCATCTTGCAGTATATTGTAGGGAGTTTGGTTCTCAGGGAATATTGTATAACTGGATCTTTTGACTTGGTCCACTGTTTTTTACAGTGTTGATGCATCATCTTATTACTTTCACCATTAATACACAGTAAACACTGAAAATGTTTTTACCTACAAGATCTGCTGTAAATGTTATATTTCAATGTACATTACAGTATTGTACTGTGAACTAAACTATTGAAAAGTAAAAATAAAATGAGCAAAGAAAAATAGAGGCAGAAATGTATTTGATGAATTTTGCCTTTAGCAAATAATTCACAGAGGAATGTAATTGAATGACTGACAAGAAAATAAGACACACATAATATTGCCTTTGGTAAAAACATTAAATGCATTAGCCAGGCACTCAGCCAACTACAGTGCTTTTCAGCTCAGCTGTTGCCAGCATCCCTCTTTTTATGGCTCTTATCCATGTGATATTTCATGTCTTTTTCCTTGCAGCACTAATATGTACCATTTAATAAAACTGCTATGTTATATTTGAAGCACCTTCAAAATGTTACACTGACACTTTCAGTAATACTTGCATGTTGGTGAAACACACTTTCTACATTAATTTCAGTGTTTGTTTTTTTTCTGAACATTTATACCCAACATACAGTACTAAAATAATTTGAGCTTGTAAAACCTTCTGTACTTAAAGTTCATGTCTTCATCTTTCTTCAGAATGTTATCCTCAACAGCTTCATCCATTATATACATGTATATGTGCTCTCCCTTCTTCTGGATAACAATGTCTTTATTTTTGTTGAAAGTAGCAAATTACAGGGGTGTCAAATAATTCAAATACAAATGGTTAGTACATTGGAAAGGCATCACAAACCCTAAAGACTATTTTATACTTTGAGTATTTCTCAGGCATCTTCAATTTTACTCTAGCAGTTTTAACAAGTCATTTCCCTCAGTAAGCATTAGTTTTCATTAGCCTTCTTGGTGTTGACAGAAAATCAAAACTACCCTGGCCACTGTGTCCCAAGAGAGAAATTATAATTTGACAACTAGCTCTCGAGTGTTACAGTTGAAGGTGAAAATAATACTATAATCATACAATTACAGGGTCATCTGTTGTGCTGAATATATGAGGAAAGTCACTTGAAATTGCTTGCAGAGTTTAGTGAAGAGAACAGTAGAGATCTTTTTGTGTTTAGTCTCACTCAGAACTAACATTTTCCCCAGACATTATATATGGAAAGAATTATTGTAACCAAACTGAATGTTAATTTTTACATACCAACCTGTCAAGGCAGTTTTGTATAGAAAATTATTTTAATTTAATCTAAATTTGCAAATTGGTTGCTTACTGTTGTTTGAAAAATAAACACTGAAAGAGCATGCTTATATTTTCTTTGGTAATGAAAATCATTCCATTTAAAACTGTTGTGGTACAAAGGCCTGATATACTTAACATTTTACTATCAATCGAACTGGTGGCTACCAGTGAATGCACTGTGCATCTAGGAGCTTTGCGGTGTGGCTAATATATTAGAAGAGAAAATATATAGCAAAGAAAATAACCAGAATATAATATAAAAGTATAGCCTTTCACACAAGAAAATTTGTTTTTTTTAAGCAACTGAACATACCTGGACTGACCTGAGGGTTGGAAAACAAATTTAAAAAAGCAGTAAGATAAAGACCTCAAGACAACTGTACAACTGTACAGTATAACTGTATATACTGCACCACTGTGAAAATGCTTGCTGGAATATATCTGCAAGAGAGTAGCACATTGAGCAATTCCATGCACAAATAATTTATAATATGACAGACATCAAGGTAATGATCATATGTTATTATGCACATACACATACAGTAATGGGGCTAATGCTGAAAATGTGGGACACATTTTGTGGAAGGAAATATTCAAATAAATACTATTTTTTTCAACCAGAGATGTGAGTGTGTTGGAATCCCAGAAAATACTTTAATCCGCATAGCTTTTTTCTTGTAGCTTTAGAAACTGTACTGCTAGAGCAAAGATAATGTATTCCTCCAGCCATTTATTAAATGGTTGCAAAAAGCATCTCTTCCAAGACATCAGAAACAAGAAAGCCAAGCATAAACCTTAGTTACAGTAAAGCTATTATTTCTACTGTTGTTCAATGCTTTTTCTATTGCCTGTTTTTTCTTTTGACAGTTCAGATATTTAATGTAATGTATGATTAATTTAAAATAAAAACTTTAGTTTCGGAAAAAGACATTACATTGATTGAATGCATAAAAAAACATTGTATATCTTTGCAATTTGTCTTGATTGCCAATATTTTTTTTCACATAGAAATATAGCTATATCAAACACTCATAAACTATTTCCATCCATCTAACCACTTCATCCAATTCAGGGTCATGGGGGATCCAGAACCTATTATGGCAAACAATGCACAAAACACACTTACACCAGAGCCAGTTTTCTCAGAAGCCCATTAACCTACTAGTATGTCTTTGGACGATGGGAGGAAAATGGACAACCATGCAGAAATCCACACAAATGCAGAGAAAACACGCAAACTCCGCACAGGTAGCACCAGAGGTCAGGAACAGAACCCAGGCTCCCAGCACTGCAAGGTAGCAATGCCATAAACTTTTTAAACTATTTAATTTCTCAGAATGTAGCCCAGTTTATTTAAATATTATGCCTTTTGGTTAATATTTTATTTAGAAAGAATCCAATACAAAGATGAGAATTTGAAGTATTGTAATTGAACTGGTAGATGTGATAAAGATGTGATATCATACTGAACTTTTATATGTACATCATGAAAATAAACCTGATGGTATTATTACATTTTAAAGAGTTCTAGATATTACTTATATAATAACTGAAATGTTATTCTAATAGCATTAGACATAAAAGTAAACTTAATCCAACACAGATTTTCTAAAGTTCAGAGAAGGCAATTTTGATTTTTACAAAAGCTGGAAGTGCTCAAGTCACAGACTGTAAGTCCATATATAATTTAACAATAAGTAATTTAACCCCAGAGAAAATATTGCAGTAAAGTTTTAAACTCTACCTACCAATCAAGGACAAATGCACATTATAAACATTGAATTTGTCATTAAGCCACACATTTTTATTCTTTCCTAATGTAAATTAGCAGTGTGGCCATAGGTTAAGAGTATGAAGTGATGTACTTTTTCAGATTAACATTCTTATAGCAAAGACTAATTCTGAATCTCCACACATGAACATATAGGTATGTTGAAGGTTAATTGTTTGAGAATGGTTTTAATTATATTAAACACTTGAAAATGCACAAACCATTAAATGTTTTAATGCTACTTCAAAATACATAATCTGTAAAAGGGTGAGACAAGCAACCTGCATCAAAAAGGTCATTAAACAGATCAGAGATTAAGGAATCAAACAACTGGTATAACTGGGAAGACATACAGTATGACATACTGTATGATTAGGAATTCAACGCAAAAAATACAAAGTCATTCAGATGGTCAGAAAATTAAGAAATTGCTTTGTCTAAAAAATATTTAAATTTTCACATTCTTTTCCCAATCTTATAGACCAAAACATTTTACTGAGACATGATTACAAGTTACTAAGGTTCATACCATGCTGGCTATTCGCTAATAAGCTTTAAGACAGCATTTCTACATACATTGGAAGGCAGAAAGATGCACAAGATCATCATGAAAAAGAAAGCTAGATGGAGGAGGTCAGCATCTAACTAGCGTCAACATTTGCTTTTCTTGGTAGCTTCCAAAAAAGGAAGGAACTGACGTGTTTACTAAGTTGTATTAGGTCTGAAACACATTGATCAAAAGAGGTTTACCTTGGTTTAGGTATTTGTTAATTATTAAGAGTTACCAACAGTCCAGTAACACAGGATAAAAAGACAGGAAAGACAGAGAGGAAGACAGAGGACTGATGATGGATAGAAAGACACAAGGAGAGAGAAGAGGTAGTGCCAGACAGGAGGTCCTATAATAGGTATAATAAATACAATACACTCATACCCTGGTATCCAAACCTAATTTACTCCTGAAAATATGTTCGGAAGGCAAGGGATCATAAATCAAAAATAAAAATTCCATTATTTCTAATTGGGAAAATCTTACCCTGTTCCAAACCAAAAATAAGTGCACTCAAAAACTACCCTAAACAATACCATGCAGACCATTATAGCAAGCATAGTGAACAATGAAGTTCTACTCAAATAAGCCACCTATAGTTGTAAAGTAATTAATGACATCATATATACATTTTTCATTCTTTCGTAATAGATCGGTATCCAAGCAATAGGCTAGAACGAAGTGTATAAAAAAACACAAAAAAACACTTTGAAAATGAGAGCACAAGGTTTCGCTGTGATCGTAAACAAAGCACTGCTGCCTCACGGCGTCCTTAACCATAATGCCTTGTGCCCGCGCAGAAATAAACAGCTCTTCATTGGCACTGAACTGAAATGTTCACAGAAGGTTCTCAACCAAAGTTGGTCACTTTACGAACTTCAAAGTTTGGATTAGCAAAATTTTGGGGGTTTTTTCTAATTACAAGGTACAAAATCTTAGAGTTCAGATTAATGAAGATTCGTATACCCAATGGTCTTATACCGGGTATGAATGTGTATGAATGCCATTAATATGATAAATATATGTAATGCTGAAATTATTAAACTTACTGTAAATCTTTCAAATTATGCTGTTGGATAAATAAACCCCAAATTACCATTCCTATTTCATGTTTTGAAATACTTTGTTAATTTTCCTAGCAAAATCTATTAGGTATTATGTGAAATGTTGCTCAGTACTCTTTTTGTTACACCATGGCTTGGAGTTGAAAAGCTAGTGGCTGGCTGAGGGAGAAAAGGATCCATCTGTGAGAGGGAGGGATGATGAAAAGAGTGGCTTGGAGAGACAAGGAGTCAAGGTACAGAAGCTTGAATAACAGAGCACTAATTCAGTGGCTAGTGGGGGTTAAATACCTGGATGATTATTTGCCTACCATACTGGGTCTGGGTGGTGCTGGGAGGACTCGAGTAGCTGGGGTGAATGCGGTTAGTCCCTATGGAAACTGAGGACTGGGAGCTCTGACCCGTCTGACCCGTGATTTTGAAATCAATGTATACTGAGAGGTACTAAAAACCTAACAAATGCTATTGCTTCCAGTACTTATTTGTTCCATTTTTCAGTATTGTTCAGTATACAATTAGCATAAGATAAGTACATAAAAATCATTAAGCAATGATCCTCTAAAAATAAATTTTATTTTTTTTTGTCACAGCTGTCTAAACCTTTCCACTTCTCTGTAGCTTTATTTTTGACACTTTTCACACTACATAACTATAACCATTGTTTTGCAAACCTATTAAATTTTAAGCACCTCAGTAACGACCTGCATGAAATACCTCACACAAGAGATTTATCCTTAAAACACCTAAGAGTGGGAAAAAAGTTAGAATTGTTATTTTCAAATTGGATTTGATGTACTCAACTATGGCTTTATTTCATGTATGCATGTTTTTTTTTGTCTGAAACAAACCAAAGAAAGTTACATTATATTATCCATTGAAGTGTATCTTCTTTATTCTACCTATGTTTGAACTTTATTTGTTCAGAAAACTGTATCACTGCTGTATGCTTGCATTAATTCATAGTTCTGAACAGCTTGCATTCAGGCTATCTGAATGGTTTACATCATACTGTATATATAATCACAGAGAAATTAATATACGTTCAACCGTTCGTCAGTTCACTTCCGAGTTCAGCAAACATTGTATGTAAAGAGGATATATATAAGACAGGGACGTCAAATGAGCAATTAAAACAGTAACAGTACAGAGCTACCTTTTTAATTATATTTGCTCAATTATTTGAGGAATGTTCAATATATTGGAATATGTGTAAAAACTCATAGTATTTGCAAACTTTGTTTTGTGACTTTTTTTAAAATACTTTAAATACTTTGACTTTGTAAAATGACTTTTTCTGTTACAAGGACAAACTATTATGTCTCAATGCAACTTGTTTTTCTCCACCAGTAAATGGGGTTTATAATTCACACCAATGAAGCCTCCTGAAAAAAAATTGCTTCCAGGTGGAATTAATCAGTGATAATCTACTTTCTATTTACAATGGAGTAGTGCATGACCTCAATTTGTAAATTGACTATAATTTTATCAGTTTAAGGAAATTGTTATTCAATGAAGGAAATTATTGCATAATAATCCATACAAGATTATATCATCTTCTTTTTCATACATTATCCTCTTGCTCTTTCTCATACTGTAATTATGTAAATATAGAATTTCTCATCTCGAGCCTATTAGGCAAAATTTCTTTACTTTTTTCTCCTGAGACATCACTTATTAACTTTACCACAACCTTCTTCAACTACAAAAACAACAAGCAACTGCACCAATCAACATGGAAATACTGTAAGAAAAGTGGTAAGACTTTTTCTGTGCTTCCATGAACACAGGCTTATAGTCTAAAAATATGATCCCCAGGGGATACAGATGTGGCAGACAGGAGATTATATTGACCAAAGACTGAGAGAAGTATTGTCTCCCAGAAAATAGTTCATGCTGAGGATCATGACTTATGATAATGTATTGCAAAACAAATTATATACAGAAATCACCTACTAAGAAGCCATTGACTAAGGGTTGTCTAACTTGTCTAGTACTTACAGCTAAAAGAAGCAACATTACACAGTCAAACTCACCATCTGATATAGTTACTTATGATATTTCCTCCTGAGAGACAATATAAAATACATAATAAATATGTATGTTATATTCTGCAAAACATAAATAAAAAGCAGAAGCTATCCTAACCTACAGAGAACTGTGCTGTTGTATTGTGTAGCATGGCAATGCAACACTGTCATATCATATGAATAACAGCAAGTTTCTCTTCCTATCACAGAGAGCACTAGCACAGTCCCAATTATGCCTCTGCATAGCAAGAGACATAAGATTCAGAAATATGGTCTATTTCATTGAGTACCTATTGTTCTCTACCATACAGTCACTCTGAATATCATCATTCTCAAGCCTAGTAACAACTAGTGTATTTGTCAAACTAAATAAGTCACAAGTGCTTTCAGCTCTGGTATTGACCTAAAGTTTTTATGCATTTGTCCACATCACTCTGTACATGCAGATTAACAATTTAGGTTATATTAAGTATTTGTTAAATTTCACTACTGATGCAATTAAATGAGTTTTCTGACAAGTGATGTTTTCTACTATTCCATATATCCCCAACCTCTTGGAAAAGGCATTGCTTTTCTGTTGTAGTTTAAGAAAGATGACAAAATAGCTGACTTACCCAGTCCTCCTTAATAACAGTTCTAGTCATGTTCTGCACATGACATGATAGACTATTTTGGTTATGGCTACATTGCAAGCTGCAAATTGGAATAACCACTGGAACATAATCCAGTACAGTCTACTTCAAGTGTAAAGTCTAAAGCAAAATAACAAAACCTACCACTCTCCTTTTCAAGGCCAACCTGAAGTTTGTGGCAGATGTCACCAATTGTTTTATTATTCAGACAATGTTTTTGCTGACTTTGTGTGACAGGCATATTTCACAATCTACAAACCTGAAGAAAGGGTGTCAAGACATCCTTACTTAATTGCGTATCCTTCTTTCCTCTTATTAAAAAAAAACTAGGTGTATTGATAAGAGTAATCTAAATACTAAAGTATTTTTACTCCTGCTTGTCTTTGCACAATTTTAAGTATTTGATCCTCCTTTTCATGTATTTTTCACTTATAACCTTGCTCAAAGTTTAATGCCAACCATGACACTATGTACAGGTGTAGCAGTTCTTTTTCCTTTTGTCTTCGGTTGACCAAGTGTAAAATGAATGATGTTGCATGTGAAGAGTTTGTATTCCTCTTAATCTTTACTTTAAAATTATTTTATATATATAAAAATGAAGAGCAAACAGAATTCACAACACAATGCACTTCTTCACATAAGCATCACATGACAGTCTTCTGAGGAAAGCTTAAAGAAATACACTACTACTAAGAATGGATTGAATCATTCATTTAATAAGAATGGAAGAATGGTTACAAATGAGAGGAGGCCTTTTGCCTAATCAAGGCCATTTGGTAGTCAGTAGAAAATTGATGCAAGAATCTCATACAGCTGTTTCTTGAAAAAAACAGGCTATCAGGTTGTTAGCATGTTCCATACTGTGTAAAGAAGTCCTTCTTGTTCTAAGATTCACGTGTGCCTCATTGCAGTTTACACTTCCTCTCTTTAATTTCACAAAGAACAATGATATTCAAGAATCTGAAGCTTTGTGAATGTTTATTTAGTATTTATGTATAGTACGTTTGTTTCAACTTAAGCATATTGAGTTAGGGTCAGTCTCATGGCCACAGGACATGGATTCTAAGAACCCCAGTCAGGGAGAGGATTTAACTAAGGGGTAGCTGCAAAGGGAGAATGGGCTAGAGGTAACATGAATGCAACAAAATGCAACAAGAGGTCTTTGCTACAGTATGTATATAGTGAAAATCAGCAATGATTGTGATATAACAAATATGGGTGAAATATAGTCATCTTTGTTCAAGAAAAAAAAGTTTAGTTCTTTTAGTGTGTTAGTTTACTTGTTGCTCTTCTGAAAATTCATCTAATTTTTCTTACTCTTCATCTCATTTTTTATGCATGCTATATGTAGCTGCAGCTATGGTGGGTATGTCACAGAACAATACCTGGGTTTGAAAAAATACAGACTGAAACACTAAGAGAAAATTGGGGACATCAAAATGAAAGGGAATGATTGCAGATAACAAAAACAAGTAATTGATTTTTCTGTATTCTCACAAGAGAAGCTTAATTAATGAGTGGTCTGATAGCCAGCCTTCATATCAGCATTTTTAAACCCATGCTAATGAAAAAAAACCTAAGGGTTTCTATAGAAATATTTCAAATTCTCTATGGAAACTTAAAAGTCATCAATACATTATTTAATAATGCAGGGCTTCCTAGTTCCAGTCTTGGGAAATTTAGTGTCTTCAAATTTTTATTTCAAGTATTTATTAAATATTTAATTAAACTAATAATTTGCTCAGTTAAACTACTTTAATTGCTCTCAACTAAAAATTGCACATCTTAGGTCAATCTGGTAGTTTGAAAATCAACATAAAATCATAAGGTGTTTAAGGGGTGTCTACTTTCTATGTATGATCATCAGCAGGAGGCTCACAATACTGTATAGTCTGAAATGTACTGTATAGTCTGAAATAAAACTGATAACTTCCCTGAAATTATATACCTCCTTGAATTCAGTTAGGAAACAATTTGCAACTAATTTACATTACTAAACTATCACAAGGAAACTTTTTTGTAGAAGGTGCAATAGCATAATATGTAACAGACACAACATGTACTGTAAATTTATCGTGCCGATTAACATTTGTCATCAACAGGGGTCTACTGTGAAAGTCACAAGCTAGTAGTATTTGTGGCCAATACTGGACACAAAACAAGGTGTATATCTGCAGATAATTCTTTGTACCAGTTGCAGATGCTGTCTATGTGGGATTATGTGCCAATCCTCTCATTGAACCTTGATGAAATGTGTCTGTGCACTTGTCTCAAATATTCAACAGGGCCCAAGTAAGGTATTCACAGTATAACTGTCACATTCTCATCTCACAAAGACAGTCTTTGTTAAATGATGAGGACATGTGTTATCCTACAGTACTTTTGCCATATCAAAGTAAATCCATAGGAAGGGCAAGCAGTTTAAGTCGCAGAATTGTATTAATATAGCACCAAGCAGTCAGGATGCCATCAATCATTACAAAAGTAGTTCTGTACCAGTTAGTCACTCCTCTTCAAACCATCACACTTGGAACTGTCCATCAATTGGTCTGTTGTACACAACAATTAACATTCTGCATGTCTGTGCCATACTCACCAATATCCATCAGGGTCTATATTGATTTATCATTAATTAGGATTTGACTCCCCTGCTGGTACAGTAAGTCCACCCGGTTGCTCACAGAACCTCATTCTGTTGTGTTGAGGAGCATTAGTGAGCTCTCAACCTATGCTGTTTTCTGGTTGGTGAACAAAAATTTGTTGTAACCTGGCATTTCTGATGCAGTGGAATTGGAAGTGCAACAACCATTATAAAGATGGAGCATGATAATGTGTTAATCTTGTCTAGGTGTCATGACGCATGGTTTTCCAGATCATGGCCTATTATTGACAAACTATGTTTGTAACATTTTGCTGGGATATAAAATGCTGGCAATGCACAACCGAATTCCAAATGATGATGAAGGCCACTTTTAGTGTGTAACAGTTTAGTGCAGCTTTTAACATATCAATGACAAGAAGGCACTGTTCTGATTATTATCAGGATAAATTGGCTCCTTTATTTGTTTTTCACCAAGGTTGACACCTTGACATCACCTCATCGTCTAATCACTTCTCTAAATATTGAGGTGATTTAGGGGTTTTCAACAATAAAGTCTTTTAATTGTATCACAGTGATAAATGTTGAATGGAACAAAATTACATATAAAATATGCAATCAATATCCCAAATTCATACATTACTTTACATGCAAGTGCATTCATAGAGTTGTTTCTTTTAATGTTCAGTAGATATAGTATGTAACAAATGTGCAAGAACACGATAATTTACCAATCCTTTAATAACTATCATCTGTCTCTCACAAAATGTGTTATGGAATGATAGATATGGTTTTGATCATTATCCTTGTTTGGTTCAGCTTCAATTGGACTGCACAACTAAATGTGCCAAAGAAATTCTGTAGTGCAACTGGTAATTGAATGCTTTTTTAGACAACCAGGATGTTTAATTTTATTGGAAAACGCAACACAATTCAGCAATATCTCATCAAAAAAATGGTTTTCTCATTTCTCTTTGCAAATAGATTACAAATGTATCCACAGAGAAATCAATAAAATTTAACAGAAATGGACAAAGAGTGGGTCAGTGGCACGGTGGTTAGCCTTGCTGCTTCCCCATGTAGGGGTCCTGGGTTCAATTTCGGACCTCAGGTGCTGCATGATTTGTGTGATCCCCCCATGTTTGCATGGGTTTCCTCCTGGTGCTCTGGTGTCCTCTCACAGTCCAAAGGCATATTGTACTGGTAGACAAATTGGCTTTAGAAAAATTAACCCTGGTGTGTGTGGGTGTCTGTCTGTGTGTACCCAGCAAATGGACTTGCATCCTATCCAGGGTGTATCCTGCCTTGTGACTATTGCTTGCTGGGGTAGGCTCTAGCTTCCCTAAGACCCTAAATTGGATGTAGGGAGAAATGGTTAGATGGAAAAATGAATAAGATTGACTTTTACCATATTGTTAGAATCTACCAAAGAAATTGGTTTTCTTTTTTTATCCAGTTAAATATATGCTTTTTGTGGACAGACATATTCAAGGACTTGATTTAGATGCTGTACTAGCTTAGTTTGTTTATTTCATGTGCTCACAAAGAAACACAAACCTCTTATTGAATTTTTTATGTTTTGTAATTGATGCAATAAAATATGACTTCAAATTTTCCTAATACATGCTAATACAGTACATGCTAAATACATCACTAATCAAGCCTTAACATTATTCTCTGTGATACACTATATCACGTGATGTTAGTGCATTAGATGGAGGTAAGTTATGTCATTTATAAAAAAGGAACCATAAATCCTTATGGTATAATTTCCATTACAGGAATCTGATGGATTAGCACATTTGGGATCTACTTGTGTGGACAGTTGGGAGAGAACTAATTTAACTGCTAGTATTACAATAAAATTTTAAAGTTAGTGGTGCTTCACAAATTCCTCACTCACTCAAGGCTGGGTAAAACATTATGGTACAGTCCTTACCAGATTCACAGTCGCTCATTGGATCAGAGCTTATTCTGGCTTCTGTAGTTTTAAGTGGACTAGAGATAATGTGACCGCCACAGAATGGGGAACTAGTGTAACGAACAGTTCTTTCCGGACCCTATGCGGACGACACAGTCCGACGGAGTGGGGGAACACTAGGGAAAAGTCATGCAGGAAAACGGGGCTGAAGACAAGGGGGCGTGTCCAAGGTGCGCTGGTGCACGGGGGAGGCGTGGCGTGGCCGAGGCGAACAATCCCAAAGAGTAATCCATAGAGTATCCAAAACATGAAGGTAAGTCCAAAACCAGGAGATCCATCAGAGGAAGGAATTAAAAACCACGAAGGCCGGGTCGGAACCGGCGGACGGGGAACAGGAACGGGAACAGAGGTTAAAACCTTAACGGGACCAGGCGCTTCCTGGTCCCGGACTCGCATGATATGGAAATCAGATGCGGAGCCCGGATGAGCGTCAGCGCCTGGCTTTTAAGGTGGGCTGGGAATGGGGAACAGGTGCAGAGAATAAAGTCTTAGTGAAAGGGCTGGAGCACCCTTAAGGAGGGGGGACTATAGTCGTGACAGTACGCCCCTCCTTTTCAGGGCGGCTCCGAAGCCCTAAGAAAAAAAAAAGGGGAGAAAAAAAAAACTGATGGAATCCAGGCTGCCAGGGTGCCGTCCGCGGGGTCCAGGTGTTGGCTCTGCATTCTGTAACGAACAGTTCTTTCCGGACCCTATGCGGACGACACAGTCCGACGGAGTGGGGGAACACTAGGGAAAAGTCATGCAGGAAAACGGGGCTGAAGACAAGGGGGCGTGTCCAAGGTGCGCTGGTGCACGGGGGAGGCGTGGCGTGGCCGAGGCGAACAATCCCAAAGAGTAATCCATAGAGTATCCAAAACATGAAGGTAAGTCCAAAACCAGGAGATCCATCAGAGGAAGGAATTAAAAACCACGAAGGCCGGGTCGGAACCGGCGGACGGGGAACAGGAACGGAGGTTAAAACCTTAACGGGACCAGGCGTCTCCTGGTCCCGGACTCGCACGATATGGAAATCAGATGCGGAGCCCGGATGAGCGTCAGCGCCTGGCTTTTAAGGTGGGCTGGGAATGGGGAACAGGTGCAGAGAATAAAGTCTTAGTGAAAGGGCTGGAGCACCCTTAAGGAGGGGGGACTATAGTCGTGACAACTAGTCCATTGCCAGCAATGTTCTTCCCCAGTTATGGGTACAACAAGTAATGTCAACAGCAGAAACCTCAACCTACAACCTGACAGTTATGAGCCCAGGTCTGTGCTATGTACTGTTCATTTTGATTTTATGCATTTTATAACATACTTTTCTTCATTAATTACATCAGAAAGTGTGGTGTACTGTAACCATGATACACTTTTCTAAAGCTCACAAATATAAAATCTTTGTTTTCTTTCTGTTTTAGCCCTTTTTGTTTTTGTAATTAGATTTTGCATTTTAGATTATGCATAATGTTTTGTTTATTATATACAGTATATACATTGTGTCATTTTTTCTTTGGGCATACAGTACCTATAGAAAGTTTAAAAACCTAACAATTCTGAAAATAATTACAAATGAAACCCTAGAAAACTGCTTTGGATATGTAGATACACCCCTTAGTATTAGCAATTGTAAATTAGCTGTGGTGTAACCAGTTGCATTCCAAATTACTTAACAAACTTATTAGCCTCCACCTGTGTTCAATTGTAGTGATTCTGATTATTTCAGATCAGAATAAAATCAGCTATTCCTGTTAGTCTCTTCTGCTTTCAGATGCCCTAAATATCTTTTGGAACATGTTGAAGATTATTATTAAGAAGCGTATGGCAAAGACCTTACATAGATCAGAATGTCCCTCCAAAATGCATGATTGAGCAAGGGGGAGACCAATCAGAGAGTCCACCAAGAATCCAATGGCAACTTTGAAGGACTTTCATGAATTTATGTCAGACTGGTCTGAGTGTAAATGCCACAACAATATCTGCAGCTCACCATAATCCTGGGCTGTATAGGATGGTGGCAAGAAGAAAAGCCTACATTGAGACTTATTTGAGGTACTGTATGCAAAACACCACTGTGGAGATTCTGAACCCAAGTGGACAAAAAAAAAGTTTTGTGGTCTGATGAAATCATGATAGAACTTTTTGACTTGCAAATACAGCACATCAACCAGTTTAAAGAAAAACTAATGCCCTTTACAAGGCAGCTGAAATTGGGAAGGAAGTTTCCAATGACATGACATCAACCCTAAGTACAAAAAGATAAATGCCCTCAAGAAGCTCAGTCTGAACCCTGACCTCAGTCCATTTGAAAGTCCATCAGTGCTCCCCTCGCATTTTGAGTGAGCTTGAACAGTCCTGTTAGGAGCAATGAACAAAAATTGCAAAATCTAGATGTGATGCATTGGTACAGGCATTCTGTACCATTTTGACATTCAGTAGACATTCAGACATTCTGTACATTGACCACATACAGTTGAAATTTTCCTTTGGCCTCATTGAGACAACATACAGGTACAGACTGTGTCCAATGGACTTTACAATATATACAATCAATGCAACATAAATATCAATACAATACAATAAAAAGCATAAGTTTTAAGTGTCACATACTGTACAATACATGCTGTCAATACAGCGCTGTGAAGAAGCTCATACATCAGTGTTTAAAAGAGTAATGGCAGTCAGAATGAATGACTTCTTAAAATGTTTTTGTAGCCTTTGGTACTCTAAAACATTGAATAGTTGGTAGTTTTTTAAATTGGAAGTGAAGTGGGTGTGATGCATCATTTACTATTAGCATTATATTCCTGCAAACACTCTTAGTATACATGTGGTTCAGCTGTTCTGTTTCTGACCAATGATTTTGCTGCTAATCCTTGGGAGTTTAGCACTACCCCTAAAACCAAGATTCGATTACCAGGTGAAAATGTTAAAAGAGAGCACGCTCTCTACCAGACATGTGTACCAACTCAAGAATGTGTTTGCTTAGGTTACAGCTACTCAACCATCTCAAGAGAAATAATCTCTACGTGGCTTTTTTAAAAACATACTGTGTTGTCTAAGAAACATATATAAAACAAGGAACAATCTCCACAAGCTGACCATTTATATTTATAGGTTGAATTGTGGCCGGCTCAAATCTTCCTGAGTCTAGCAGTATTTATTTTGTTTATTTTTATGTTTATTTTCAGTCTTTGACCGGTTCCAATTAATAAGAGTTATCACTTTGTTAATGAAAAATGTTTGGTCTGGACTTAGACTTCCCTGCTGAAAGCTAACCAAAGCCATGTCGCCAGCATATTTAAATAAGCTAAAAACACCATAACTGATCTGCATTTCATTGATGTAGATTGAAAACAACACATACAATTACAGGACACTTGGTGATTGAACACATACTTGTAGATGTTTCCATCAAGTATTGACTCAAGAGTGGGTATACTTATCCAAAATATTTTTTCTAGATTTTGTGTTTGTAATTATTTTTCAGAATGATTATTTTTCACTTGGAGGTTGTGTGTTGCAATGTGTAAATGAAAGTAAAATAAATACTGATTTACTGTGTCTGAATTTCGGCCACAAGATGTCTTACATTGGAAAGGGTGTGTAGACTTTCTATAGGCTCTGTATGACACAATAGCAATTTGAGTTCAAAGTTCATTCTGATACATACTGATTTTGGGGTAGCGTGAGATGTTTCTAGAAGGACCCTTCATATTTAAAACCATCAATTTGTTTTTTTTTCTTTTGAAAGTTGAACCTTTCTAGTGACCCTGACAGAATATCTCACAGACAACATACACTCTTGTACACTGTGACTGTGATCTATTCCACTGTGGTAAGTGATGAATTTTGCATGAACTACCCTTTGAGAAAAGCTATTAAGTATGTGAACAAAAAATCTACATCCCTAAAAGTGCTTTCCAAGGGCTTTTAGAAACAGCAGTAGGTCAGAGGTTATTTGAGATGGCTTCATCTTGATAAAGGTTTTTATGTGTCACTTCACTTATTAAGTGTAGATGAATATGTTTTTGGAGCAAGACTGCTGTCTGCACATCCAAAGAAATCAAAATTATGTATGGAGAGGAATAAGCTGTCCTTTAGTAAAGAGCAATTGAGCAGTAGAAAAAACAGGAGAAACAAAAATGTTCATGTTTCATAAGCTACTACACAGTATATTAAATACAACAATTTAATCAAAACTGCTTTTACAGAAGATACTGCTATTTATATTTTAGGTTAAGTTATCTGATTGCATTTTATGTTTAAGGTGTTATTACTGTAAATTACTGATTTGTTTCTTTTAAAGCAACATTTGCAGATAAGTAAATGCATTAAATCAAAACTTTAACCCATTCTCCAAACAAAATATCAATGCAGTACCTGATAGTTGGTTTTCATTTTACTTTCATACAAAGAATCTACCAGTCAGAATGTCTCTTTTATGCTGTTGATTCATACCTCATGATTGGTTTTGGGTAGTTGGATTGTGCTTTTCTGTTAACATAACAGACTCTTCTGATTAGGTTTGAATTCCCTTTTCTCTGATTATTTAAATTATATTTTTGAATGTGTTTTTTATGAATGTGACAGGCAAAGGCAAAAGTAAGAGGGACAATGATTACCAATGCTAAGCAGCATGTTTTATATTAAGGCAGAAGAAGCTTGGATGTTTACATGGTTTTAATTGAAAATTGTTGTGTTTATATTACAACCTGTTAGTAGAGGGATAGCAGTAATTAAGGGTGGGGATTATTGAGCAACACCTCAGCATGTAGTAATTAATGGTGCTAGTTATTTGTGTTGCAATTCTCTATTATCCTGTGAACACAATAGATATTGTAGATAGGGAATGTTTTCTTCTCCAGAGAAACAGTCAGATTATTTTATCCACAATTTCTTTTTTATTTTGAGATGTATTTATTTTATTTGGGTTCTTAATCCAAATTGTATTAGAATTTATATACATCTTTATTGTCTTAATATGTTTGCCTTGCAAACATTAAAAATTTCTTGGCTAAACAATAAAAAATGTTGTGTACAATTTCATAATTGCTTCAGGCATGATGTGCACCAAATGAACATCAATACACTTAAGGGTGAAAATATAATTGAGAGATATTATATGATGGTAACTATTACAATGTGAACTGCCAACCTGAACATAAATTCTTATGTCCAGTTTTTATTCTTGGAACCAACCAAACAGACTATTTTCGGGAGATTTTTGAACAACCTTCAATGTATAAATAAGCCAAAAGAGAAAACATAAAACTAAGTCTTTAAAATAAAAATATGGAACAATGAAAATTGCAGTTCATCCTGTATGTCTGAGCTGCACTCCAAAGGGAATTGTTCTCCTTTCTCAACTTAACCACAGTTGTAATCTTATTTTCACTGAACTCTTTGGACTACTCCACCTTGTTAACTTCTGAAGACAGAACAAGTCCATTCATTATATAGCTCTCATGATGAATGACTTAGGTAGACAGTAAGGGAAAGCCTAGGTGTAAACACTCAACCTCTCATAAATCACATGGACACTGGAGTCTAGGCCTTTACCTAAACACAGTCCACTGTCTAAGAATATGCTGCACTACACTGATTTAGGAAATGTTGGGTAGTTGTCTAGGGATAGACCTTGGTTTCTAGCTATTACAATGTCTCTTAAGAATTGCTGTCTATTTTGAGAATTTTACTGAAGTTTCATAGATTTTTTTAACTGAGGGGTTATATTATTTATTATAACAAAAAGCTTAGTACTAATAATACATGATATGTATATATTTTCATGACAGTAAATATTTTCATTTCAGATGTAATCAAAGGACTTTTCTATATATGGGAGGGGACCTACTTAATCCAACACAGAAGCACAGTAACTAGCTGTATGTTTTGTATGTTCTAGCATGAATATAATATGTTTTATTTCTATTCTAGCAGCTGTACTACTCAACATATCATGAGAAGAAGTTCAAATTTATTTCAATTGAATTGATGATGAATGAAAGGCCAGACTGTACAAGCTCACACTGTAATTTAGCCAAGACTCTGCAGACACCATCATTTACACCAGTAATACTACATATTCGAAAAGAGCCATTGTTTTTTTTTTTAATAACCAAGCAGTCAGGACCTGGGTTTAACATCTCATCCAAAGTAAACATCCTTAAACAAAACATCCACAAGCACTAGAGAGGCAAGAGCGCCCCCTAACTGTCTACTAACACTGCCTGTAGCAGGAACCTGATTTTCTACAACTCTCAAATTGCAGTATTGACCAGGCCAAGCTTTGTACTATATGTCTTCTGAGATCTGACAATGTCACACTTTCAAGGTTAGGATGTCATTATCTGTATAAATTAAAATGTTAAAAAAATAATTTGAAAGCTTACTGTTAAAGATAGGTAAAGAGGGGAAAATGAAGCAATCTGTATTAAATATGATTCAAATACTTATTTCAGTACATACTTAAGTATATAAAATATGGTTTATCACATACAACAAAAGATGTGGATTGGAATGTAAATTATTTATTTAGAAGTTATTTCTGTGTTTTGCATTAAAAATATGTACAGTGATTTCTTCCCATTCAATGATCTATCATTAATTCGTTGTGAGATTAATAAGTGCTACTTGTGATTCATTATTAAAATTTCTTCATCTAGTCTCTCTATATATTACATTTTCAAACTTTGAAAAGAGTTTCTATTACTATGTGTGTGCATGTTATGCAGCTACCATTCGTAGTCAAAACACTGCAATGAAGATAATTTATTATTTTAAATGACCTAATCAATAAATTTAAATCTGAAAATTATTGGTGATATAGGATGATTTACAGTTTTCTGTAGCTTTTCTTGCAAAGCTTAAACTCCACAAAAAATGATTTCCAGAGGTCTGTTCTTTTATTTCTATTATCCTTTGAATTTCACATTTACTGTACATTTACACTTATTTTCTTGAACCACTTCAGCACATTTAATCTGGAGAAGTGAGGTTTCTTTTGATGTTCTTTTGTGTGTTGCTGTAAATAGTGCTGACTATATTTTTAGTTTCAGTTCTGACTTGCAGCCCCTTCTCTAGAAAAAAAACATAAATAAAAAAGCACAGTGCTGTGCATGCAACAAATTAAATTTTACGGTCATACCCTTTTCTAAACTAATTATACACTAAAGAAACCTTTAGTTTTGAAATGACTATCCCAATTTCAGAGATAATTTCAAGTTCAAATATTGACTTCTGTTGTTTTTTTGGGGTATTCATTTAAAAATTCACTTACTCAGTACAGGAGTGTATACTTTCAAACAGGTGCAGAAAAACAGAACCTAACACTATTTTTCTGTTAATGAGTGCAGGTGCAGGCTACTTATGGTTTAATATGTTTACCTTCTGTACCATACTTATATCCTTTCAGCTGTCTTCTGGTTGTTCTACATTTTTGATGTTCAGTTAAAAATACTGTTGACTGAAAAAAGTATTACAATAAATGCCATAGAGCCTCAGTTTTTCATTTTTTTTAAGGAAAGGTTGTACAGTGGTTGAATGGAGCCTCTGTCTGCAAAGAGATTAAAAGTTCAAATGTATTACCCCTGCCATTTATAAAAACTGGAATTCAGTTAGAATAGCTTGTAGCAGATCTAACAAGGTAAGTCACCAAACAGGGATAGAAATAATTTTGCACGCTGAGAATTGCAGGTAATTTTGGAGATGGGTCAAAGTGCCTACAATGTTTAGAAAGAAAGGCAATTACTCTAGGCTATCTTTTCAATATTGTAAATTGAATGACTTGTCTCATTTGTCTCAGACTATTTTTACCATAAAAATAAAACAATAACCCACCAACATATACAAATTAGTACAACAGATATAAAAAATGCCTTAAATTAGGTCAAGTTATTGCATTGTCCTTTTCAACTGTTTATGGGAAATTTGTATTACTAATCATGGTATTATAATTCCCCTGCTGCCTGTATAATGCAAAACTGCAAAGCAGAAAAGAAACAAAGAGCCAATGTCTGTATAAAACAAAACACAAAATAGAAATGTTTTTTAAAGGAAAAAATAAACACAAAAGACAAATTGAATCAACTCTGTAAATATATTCTAAGAAATCAATTGAGTTCATTTGGAGTGAAAGAACTGATTTCTTATTACAGACTGATAATCTATAATTTGTAATACAGTGTTAATTATCAATAAGTCAGTCAGTAAATCAATCAATCAGTTATTCTTATATAGTATCTTTCAATACAGAACATTCTCAAGGCATTTACATAAAATTTAAAATAAAACAAAACAGTAACGTCATACAGGATATACCAAAAAACAGATATAATTGAAAAAATTAAAAGAAAGAAATATAGATTAAAAATAGATTATAAATTAAAGACCATTGTAAACATATACTGTACATTTTAAGGCAAGATTCATAAACATCAACAGAGGGCACTGTACATATTTAATATGATTAGTAAGTGTATTCCAAAGACAAGGGGCTACCATTGAAATAGCTTGATCCCTTTGGAATGTTAATCTAGAACTAGCTGAATGGAGTGAGTGAAGGGGGATAATAACATTTGAAGGTACACAGGAGATATACGATATATAGATAGATATACAACATACGATGCCTGTTAGGTCTACAAGAGAATATTAAAATCACACACAAGCATAGGAAAAATATGTTCAATTTTTTAGTCTTGGTAAGCAGTTGAGCAGCACAGTTCTGGACATACTATGGTTTCTGTAGTAATTTCTTTGATGAACCAGCTAGTAAGGCCTTGCCGTAGTTCATATTGAGGAGATAAAATCATGATTTCTCAGCATCAGTAAGAGAAAGAATTGGTCTTAAATGTTTCACAAGCGGGAGAACGATGAGTTGTGCACTTTTTAAATGTAATTCAATAGATAAGTATGAGACAAAAAAGTTTTTAACAGAATTTGAAGAGTCAGTTTCTGTATCACCGTAAGTGAAGGTTATTTAGAAAGAAAATCAATTTAAAGTGATAATTTAATGTCAAGCTTTCAAATTGCGTTCAAATCTTTATTATGCTGTTATATGTAATTGAAGTAGAATGAGTGGGAAGTTGAAGTAGTATGAGTGGAAATTATGAAGACTTACCACCAGAATATTGATACTACATTGCTTCTTTGATGGATCTAAATAATTCAACACTAAGTGAGAACAAAATGACATTACTTCTAAAATACATTACATGTAATACCATTACTGAATATAAGCCATATTTTATGATATATATATATTAATTTGTAAGTGGTGTTGTCTTAACATTATTTTTTGTATATACAGTACATTTCAATTTTATTACTAATAATTTTGTATTTCAAGTGAGTGGCCATAGTTTATGCTGGAGTGGGACAGAAAAAAATATCTTTGATGGGCTGTCCCAGATGTGCAGCTGTGAATGAAGTGAACAACCTCCTACATGAAAGGCATTTCAGAAAGAAATACTTTGAAATTTGATGTCCATCCCAGGGAAAACTTTTAATCTGAAAATGTCTATGTACTATACTCTGATTTAGATGTTTTAACCAACCATGCAGATCCCTTCTCCTACATGTAAAGGCTTAATTGTAAAGTACTTTATGGAAACTAAGCACCAACTAAAATATATGTTTTTTTTTCCTTTTCAAGAAAGTTCTAAAGACTGGTTTCAAAATTCAGTGTATATTTTTGATGTTTTATTAAAGAACCATTTAATAATAAGCAATACCTCCACGGAACACGTCTCTGTATATTAAGCTTCAAAGATATGGAGAGATTCACTTTATTCATAAATAATACAAAAAGTACCTCTAATGTGCAAGACTAATGTTGCCTTACTTTTCTGCAAGTTCATACATATCTAAAATATGCCATACACTATTTTTCCCTCTGTCCCATTTTTTAGTCTATTTTTAAATCAATGGCTTAAGCCTACATGGGTGACATTACTTAAAAAGGTCATATTTTAGATATAGTGTTCATGTAATACAACTCTTTCAGTCCTGGCTAATGTCACAAAAATGACAAAGTGGCTTACAGGAGCTTTTAGAAGGAAAAAAAAAGTGCACATATTGGGACACACAGACTCAAATGTAGTTTATTTCCAACCAAATCTAAGTCTGATGTTTGGCTCAGGTCCGCTGAGTTTTAAACCCTGCAGGTGAATAGAATTGATTCCAGTTCAGGCAAACAAAGCTTTCAGCATTCGTACCCTTCAGTCATGGAATGAGATTGCACTGAGATTAGACACTTAAACATTATTACACTTTCAGTTCCAGAAAACCTAAGTTTGGAAAATAGCTCAAATTGTATAACTGATAGATACAATATCTAATGTAGGTTTGTGATTGGATAAAGAGCTAATTAATATTCACACCTGTAAACCATTACAACAGCTGCTGCTCTTAACTTCAGATAGTTTGGATGAGGCAATCATTATTTTTCTCATTTTACCTTTTTATAAAATAGAGTGTGTTATGTTGTATTGTATATATCTGTCACAATACAAATATGACTAAATGACTTGATACAGCACCCTGAACCTATTCAGTTTTGTAGAATGAGGCTAATTATTTGAAAATTATATATAAGAAAATGAAATAGAAATAACTTTAAATAAACACTATTCAAAGCAAACAGGTCATAGTCAGCTGGTTATGCCAGAACAATATATTGGTCAGATCGGTTAATTAGGTAAAGTCAACTTAGGAAACCCAGAAGGTGCATACCAACAGACTGAGGGAATGGCACATTAGAAAATCCAATGGTTGAATATCGTGGGAAAAAAAACACAGGAACTCATAGTGCAGTTGGAGAACTCTTTGGGTAATTGAAGTGAGGTGGTGAACTCTGGAGATAATATACTGTAAATATTGCATCTTACTGAGATTTTTAAATGGTTTATATGAGGAGATTCTGACACAAGCTATATATTCTATATATATACTGTAATATATCTTTAGAACTATAGATTTAAATATATTTATTTATTAAAATAGTTGTGACTAGGTAGGTTAGTATAGCAATGTGTAAAATCTGTGATTACAATAGCAGGATACTGTATAAGACTAGAGACTGTGACCTGGAAATCCTGAGTACAAGAAAGTGATCTGGAAACTTTATCAAAGACTTCGGAAGGAATTAATAAGAAGATTATTTCTCAACCATTTAAGAGAGAAATATAGAAAAAGAAATTGCAAAAAATATATTTTTTATATATATTTTTATATATAAAAAATAAGCATTAAGATCTATTGCTTAGTAAATGAGGATTAGTGCCTCTTTAACTTGTTCCTTAGGTATTTACATGAAAAACAATAAATTTGCATCTCATGTCTGAATGGGTTTGCAGGGACCTGTACATAGTAAGAGTGGATGACAGGTTATGTGATGAAGAAACTGTAGATGAGTGAAGATTTCACAATTGAAAAACGACAAAAGAAAGTAACATTACAGCTACTTAACTAGGCCTCCTGGAGCGTCCACAGTGATAGGGGCTTCAGTTTCATATGACTCTCCTGCTGAGACTGTAAACAACATAATAAAGCTATGTGGCCAGGGATGAAAGTCTCCCAGAAGCATTGTATGTACCTGATGGCCAAATGTGGTGTGATGTCACAATCAATTTTATACTCAACTTTTTTTGTACTGAAGAGACATATCAGACAACAAAAGAAAGAAAATAATAAATATATTGTATTTAGTGTATATATATATATGCAAATGCATGATTCAAATTACTTCTTTTCTTCTACCGAATTTTACAATGAATCATTTTACAGTGACATCCATTAAACCTGGGACGGATGTTACGAAAATTCAAGCCATTTTAATTAAAGTAAAAAACCTCAGATATATAGTTATAAGCTAGGAGACAAATTAAAGACATAAAAGATCACAATTTAATCTAAGAAAAAGGAGCAGAAAATAATATCATCAGTCACACATACTGTATATCTATTTCAAAGTAGGCTATGTAATTTCAAGATACATATATAAAATTCTAAACCACAAAACAGCCCTGGGTTAACTATCATTTTTAAGAAGGCCAAGTGTTTGAGATTGTTTTGTTAACGCTGTGGAGCAGAAATGCTTTTCACTGCAGGCTAACTGAGGAAGTTCTGACTGCTTTGTCACCAACTTGATTTGTTTTTGTTTTTTTCGCTATAGCGTATGAATAGACTAAATTATTTGATAAAATATTTTTAAATGTATTCAAATGTATATATATATAATTAATCAATATACTTTTAATTCATCAATGTCCTACTTTAATGCAATTATTTTATATTGTTTTTTTATTACTTTATTGTACCTTCTACAAATGCGATAATTATTTTTCTGATAACTTGCAATTCCTTGTTACAAATTGCAAACTCTTATGAAAGGATGCTCAACCTGAAATAAAAATTATCTTCATATTTAATATTTTCTATTAAATATAATGAAAAAGCCTCTATAATATCAATTTTTCTCTATTTTAGTAAGTACTGTCTTTGCTAAAAAGAGTCAAGGTTATTTAAAGAAAAGTGCGTGTGTTGTTAGAGGCTGTAGCCTCTTTGAAAAAGTTTATGGAAATGTGCACAACAACATTCAGTTCATTTGTTTTTATTTGCAATGGGGGAAAAAGTAAAGGCACTCATTTTTCATGAATGTAAATTGCATTGGTGATAATGATATCAGAAAAAAAATAGAAATCTTCAATAGCAGTAGTGTTAAATCTGAAATATTAAAATACTGACAAAAATAAAACAGATTATTTCATTTTTGTTTCAGCAATTTCACTTTGTGTTATCCATAACACAAATATATACTTTCTTTTGTCATTTTTTGTAATTAACTTTATCACCTTTCCAGCTGTTTTAAAATGCCATCATATCTGTCAACAAATACACAGATAGGGTCACAACCTCAATCTCTCCATATCCCCTTGTGACTGTTGGTCTTACTGTTGCCTTGTGGAAATGTTGCTCCAACAATAATTCAAAAAGTTATAACTGTTTATTATGGGGCTTTTTGTTATCTGTAGATCTGGCAAAAATAACATATTTCACAGTTTGAGCTCAACAGCTGTTACCCCTGTTTTTGGATGTGAATTTTAGAAAAAAATAAATCGTTGCCTTTTTTGTCTTAACCTGTCTGTTTGATCTCATCAGATTGCCACAGGAATTGTGTTGATTGTGTAATAATTTATATATCATACAAAAGGTCAGTGATGTTCAAATTTTCTGTGCAACTTATTTTAATTATGTTGTTAGCATCATTTTTCAAATGTCATTGATAGGGGGAACCTGATCTGGGATATTGGTTAATTTACTTAACAATGAATACCTTAGTCATAATGAAATTGTCCTCATTATTTCAGATCACCAGGCTGAGTCCCTAAACATCCTTTATCGATTTACCTTTTGTAAACAAAATGTTACAAAATGAAAACAAAAACCAATGGAATTCTGATAATTTTGACAATATGGCATTACTGATGGATTTCTTTGGATTACTCTTCAAGTGTGCATATAAATTTGATTTTACCTGTTCTTTTCTGAGGCTCTTTGGTGAAATAGCCAAAAAATATTTTTAAGGAATCTCCCAGCCATACACATTTGTAGTACTTTTTGATAGAAATAATTTATTATGGGTGTTATTACCATTCAATTTCTCAACATGCTTCTCCTGTTGCCTCATTCAACAAGGCTGGGTGAATGGTCATATTGAGGTGATGTACTGTAATGAGTGGAGTACCACAGGCTCACTGCTCTTCCTAATTAACATCATTGATCTACATTCTGGTATAGTTAGGATACTAGTGAAATGTGCAGATTATAGCAAAATATGAGGATTAGAAAATATCTAAATCTATCAAAATATAGATTGAAATTCAAAAAGATTTAGATCAAATTAAGGAGCACAGCTGTTTGTGAGGTTAAACATCAGGAGGCTGAGGCTTACAGTAGTTATTAACTTCTGTCTTGGAAGAGAGCAGAATCTCTGTTATGTTTCAACAGAGGGAGTAGGGGGGAAAAATGATTGATGAGCCTGTGGACATTAGAGTTCTTGATAAAGAGGTTTTTTTTAAAGTGTTTTAGGATTTGTAAGGGACTTTAGGTTTTGATGCTAGTAAGCAGCTTAGCTGCATGAATATGTTTATAGAGTGGGCATAAATGGATAAATAAATTGTACTATTGCTGTTTCCCTGAGACCTGGCTAATTAAAAGATGTCGGCTACTTCACTGCACTCTTGGCAATGTTGCAATATAAAACAAGAAACACTAGGCTAGAATAGGCTACTTATGAAAAAGATTTGGATGTTTATATTAACATATCTTCTAAACAATATGGGGAAACAATAAAAAGGCAGACAATGTTGGAACATACAGTCAAAGGAGTTCAATTCATATCAAGTGATGTTATGTTAAAAATGTGTGTAATATACAACTACGTCTTCATTTAGAATATTGAATACAGTTTTGGTCATCATGTTATAGGAAATATATTGCTGCTGTGGAATAGGTCCAAAAAAGAGCAACCAAGTACATTCTGGAGCTTAAGGAAATGTCTTACAATGACAGGCTAAAATAATTTAATCTATTTAGTCTTGAACAGAAAAGACTCAGGAGATCATAACCCAGTATTCAAAATCCTCAAAGGCACAGACAGTCGATCAAGTGAACTTCAGAATAAACAGTGAAACATGAACAAGACAACAAAAGTGGAAGTGCATTTAAACTGCAAACACAATGCATTCTTTAATTAAAGAGTTGTGGGAGTATGGAACAAGCTACTCAGCCATGTTGTTTCATCAAGAAATTGCTCAATGAGATATTAAGTTGGATTAGCTACTAACTACCAAATGGAAAAGGAGGACTAAATCCAAAAATTTACTTCAAGAATTGTTATGTTTTTGTTCTATTCTTATGCCTGCACAAGTAGTCATTAAGGTAAATGAAACAAAATGCTGGTATGGTCATTAGCCTACCTTGACCAATAGGTTTCATGTCATTGCTAACAGTAATGGAAAGGAACAGAATTTCTATTTAAGTATGTTTTGTCTCCTTGTGTGAGTGTACTATTTTAATATAAATGTACACAAAAGTATGACAACTGAATTATGTACTTCAGTGAATTGAAGAAATAAAAACGTATATTCCACTTTCTTCTCCAGCCCTCTAGTTTAGTGGCTAAAACTTGGGGTTAGTGCATTTGCTGAGCACTAAAATGAATACTTTGCATTCACATTGTCACCATGATGATATCTGATGATGAATATTTGAAAGGGAATTGGTGCACAATATTTTGCTACACGTAATTAGGCTTGCTTACCCTGTGCATGTACTGTATAGCGTTGACGGTGATAATTGCCTTATATCTTGGTGCAAATTGAAGAGTTTTTTTCCTTTTGAAGTGATTAATATTTTCTTAAGAATTTCAGGTGATTTAATTTAGTCATAGTGGGAGACACCAGTCTGTGAGGCCACTCCAGATGCTAATGAAACAGTGTTTAAGCTACTAGAGCATTAATTTCAAAGGGATAAGGCTTTTGGCTTTCAGCAGCAGATATTGTTACACACATGCAGTACACATGAATAAATTAAGACATGCACTATAATAGTGATTTTTGTGTTTGCCTTCACATTTTGCTGTGTAATTACTATATATTTTATACTTTACAATTGTGAGATTTCAGTAACTAGTAATGTCTTAAAATTTCAAGCATTTTTTAAAATTTTGCTACATGAGTACTTGTTATTGTTTTTAAATATTTTTTCAGAAATTCTGAATCACATCTAGTGGAAATATTTGAGTGCTATCACTGAGTGTATTGAAGCTACAGTATAATAATGATACGGAGCTTGTCATTAATGAAATTCTAAACATTGATAAAAATCTCTTATTCAGAATGTATAATGTAAGTATGACAGAAAAGCTTTAACATTATTCTTGTTAACATATACACATACAGTACATTATGCCATCTTCATCCCTAATCCCCCCTTCTTCATCTAATAGCAAGTGAAGGCCTTCTTAAATCTTCTTCTCTTGTCCCAAGCTAGGAACATCAAGACCTTCTTTTTCATACAAGGATGCAGCTGATGGCTTCATCTTATTCCATTTCATCCTCATGCAATATGTCCAAATCATTGCTGTTTTGGCTGTTTCATTCAATAATGACATTTTTGTTTTCAGATCTATTTCTGTTAATTCTTATCTAAACCATGATTTTTATCCACTTTTATTTGTATATAAGATAGAATTTGAAAACAATATTAACTGTAACAAAAAACTCCGCCATAGACGGTCCCAAGCCCATTTGCGAAAGGAAGAGGGACTTCAGTGACAGGCTGTGCAACAAGCCGGCTGAAGAAAAATTCCTTGTTTGCGTCAAAATGCACACGACAACTCAACGACATACGGGAAATGCTATGGCGTCCCCCTCAGGCGAGAAATGGGCGAGGGCTACCGGCTCAAGGACGGAGACGGTTAAAGAAGCTAGTCCATCATCACCACCACCATCATCATCATCATCATCATCATCATCAACAACAACAACAACAACAACAACAACAGCCAAAAAGGATCCGGCTGGCGACAATCAACATCGGAACAATGACGGGCCGAAGCTGGCTAATTCCCTGAAGGAGCGAAAAGTGGACATCGCCTGCATTCAAGAGACCAAATGGACCGGCGCAAAATCAAGAGAAATCGGAGAAGGCTATAAGCTGATCTACCACGGTAAGAAGACGACACAAAATGGCGTTGGTGTGGTCGTAAGCCAATGGATCCGCGACAGCGTCACCGAAGTAGCCCAAATCACCGACCGCCTCATGTCCACCAAAATCAGCATGGAAACCAGCACACTGTGCGTTGTGTCATGCTATGCACCGCAGGCTGGCTGCCCAGACGAGGAGAAAGAGAAATTTTGGCATGACCTCGAAACGCACGTCCAAGCCATCGATGACAGTGAAATTCTTTTCATTGGCGGAGACCTCAATGGGCATGTTGGCCGAGCAAAGGATAATTTTGATCGTAACCATGGTGGACAAGGACACGGCAACCGTAATGAAAGCGGCATCCGGATCCTAGAGCACGCGGAAGCCTGGGATCTGGCCATCACCAACACCTTCTTCAAAAAGTGGGAATCACACCTCATCACCTACTACAGCGGCGGTCGAACATCTCAGATTGACTACTGGATGGTGATGCGACAAGACTTCAAAATGGTCACTGACACCAAAGTAATCCCGTACAACAGCATCGCCCCACAACATCGGCTATTGGTGTTGGATGCCAAAGTCCGCCTAGTCCAGACCCCGGCGCGACCAACCACCAAGATTGAACGCATCAAATGGTGGAAATTACCAGAACATCGAGCTGTCGTGAAGGCAACACTAGGACCATTGGTGCCCAATCCAAGATCAACAGTCAGCGAAGATTGGAACGACCTGGCTGAACGCGTCCACCCTGGGAACCACAAAACCAAACCGGCGCTTTATCGACAAACAGACCTGGTGGTGGAACGACGATGTGCAGCAGGCAGCCAAGGCAAAAAAGGACGCCTACAAGACCTGGCGGCAGACAAAATGCCCAGAAGATCTTTTACGATACCGCGCACTGAAATCCACCGCAAAGCGAACTTTGGCGACTGCAAAGGTGGCGCAGTACCAGGACCTTTATGATCAACTGGACACGCCTGGTGGGGCAAACAAGATCTACCAACTCGCCCGCGCATGTGACTGTGCCACACAAGACCTAGGACACGTTATCAACATCAAAGATGAAAATGGACAGATGCTGCAGAAGCCAAAAGACATCCTCCGGCGCTGGAAGGACTACTTCGAGAAAATATGCAACGAGGAATTTCCACATCCTCCACTACCAGCAACCGATACCATCTACGGTACCCAGTACCCACCATCACAATCGCAGAAGTAACCACCGACATCAACAAGATGAAAGTGGCAAAGCAACTGGCCCAGACGACATCCCAGCCGAAGTATGGAAGCTCCTTCGAACACAAGGAGCAGCATGGCTCGCGGACCTCTTCAATAAGATCACTGAGGAAAAGGCACCCCTGGAAACGTGGCAAACCGGCATCACAGTGCCAATTTGCAAAAGCAAAGGTGACGTTAATGACTGCTCCAATTACAGGCCGATCCGGCTGCCGTGCCATACAATGAAGATTTTCGAGCGTGTGCTGGACGCACGACTAAGAACCATCGTTGATATCTCGCCAAACCAAAGCGGCTTTGTGAAAAACTGCGGAACAACAGATGCCATACACGCAGCCCACCTACTGATGGAAAGGCACCACGAGAAGAGGAATACGATCCACATGGCATTTCTCGACCTGGAAAAGTCATTCGACAGGGTACCCCATGATCTCATCTGGCTGGCGCTGCGACAGCACCACGTCCCTGAAGCCTATGTCAGCTGAGCAAAGCTCCTGTACCAAAAGGCCACTAGCTCAGTACGTTGCGCAGCTGGAACCTCAGACACCTTCCCGATCAATGTTGGCGTCCACCAAGGCTCAGCCTTGTCTCCTCTGCTATTCATACTTTGCATGGATACAGTGACCAAAGATATCCAAACGAGGCATTCATGGACGATATTGTATGCTGACGATGTTATGATAGCAAGTGAAATGCGACACAGCCTCGAACAACAAGTACAGGAGTGGAAGATGCACCTTGAACGATTCGGGATGAAATTGAACATCAAGAAGACGGAGTACCTGGAATGCGGTGATTAAACCGATGGCACAATCGCAGCTGGTGGGGTCCAACTGAACAAAGTGACACAGTTCAAGTACCTAGGCTCACGTGTCAACTCCGACTGCACTACCCTCCAAGACGCCAAGACGCGAGTCAGCGCCGGTTGGATGAAATGGCGGCAGGTCACTGGAGTACTATGCGACAAGAAGATCCCTTTACGCCTAAAATCCAAAGTATACCGTTCAGTGGTATGGGACAGAATTCTGGGGTCTCCCCATACCAGAGATTATGGTAGGGCTTCAGAATGGTGATTGGCTGACACCATCTGACACCCCTCTGATTGGAGAAAAAAGACGTGCTGGTTTGCTATACATACTGTACCAGGAAGAGGATTTCTTTCTATTCGAAACATGTATTTTAAAAGTTTAAGAAGTAAAAACCTTACAGCGTACACAGATTTCTAAACTGATCAGGATCGTTATCTTTGTCTTATACATAATAATGTTCACCGCTCTGTCCCGCAAATTAACAATAAACTTTATTTTATATAGCATTTTAAACGAATAAGTAATTAGATTGCTCATAAACCTAATCACTTATTCTACATAAACACAGCGTAATTGCTTTCTGAAAATGCTTTTTCTTTTTATTTAGATAGTTTAGATAATATACTTAGAAGACAAAGATATCAATTTATGTTGCATTTGTCTGATTGTGAATCAAAAAACACATATATTTAAACCCGCGTTTGCGATTTAAATCAAAACGTGATTTAAATCAATATAAATGTTTATATTGTAACGCCTAGGTGACTATTCATTGTTATTAAAATTACTTAAATTCGATCATGTTGTGATATTTAGAAATATAAATTTGTTTGGTGCGAGTGAGGTTTTATTTAATCTCTGACTCAGGGAAACGTTTCATTTTTTCAAAGAAATGTTTGTTAAAAAAAATTCACGGCTCCAGCGGGATTCGATCACAGACCGTGTGACATGGGAGTCAGGAACCTAACCCACTGCGCCACCAGCAAGGTCACGTGCAGAGTGCTGAAAAAGCACTACAGAAACATTATCAACAGACAATGTACAGCGTGTACTATTCTTGTGTTGCGGTACATGAATATAATTATATCGTTATTAATTTCTTTAGATACGCAATTCCATATTATATTGCCTTTTAATCAAATTCTAAAAGTATGCTTGTTGACTCCGGTATCACGTTAGTTAAAGACTTTGATGCTTAAAATGTTTAGGGAGAAATGCAATACTGGTGTGTATGTTTTCTTTAAAGTACCGAGACCAGCCATATACTGTATGCTTAAGTTCCAAAATTAATATCGTTTATGGCCTTCACACGCGTTACAGTATGCTCCTATTCTTTTTATGCTCAGCTACTAAGATTTCCCTTCAGTGGTAAAATTCCATATAAATATTAAATACTTAAACGGGCACAGTTAAGACATTAAATATACATATGCATACTGTATACAGTACAGTTTGCATATGGTAATATGTTTATGTTCCTAAATCAATCTCTTTTATGAGCATGTGAAAGGCATGGTGAATGGATTCTCAAAAATTACTGTACTTTGCATGATTGGAAACAAATGCGTGATTGCGAAATGCTGTGGTGTTTCTTTTACAAAGACGGTCAATGAAAAAAAGAATGTGGACCAGGGCAATACTTTGAGTTTACAGCTTGTCCAAGGTCATTCATTATTAATACTATTAGTAATATCTTCGTTAAAGACTTTGATGGCGACAGCTCAAACATGAGAGGTTGAGCTTTATTAGCTCCACCTTGCGGAAATTCCGGATACTATTATTTTACTTGCGGTATTATAGGAAAATTTACGGTAACTCGCGGTAGACTGCGTAAAGCGCACTGCAAAATAATGCGGTATCGCCCGCGCATTTTGAATGGCTGCATCTGTACATATAGTATAGTATAGCATATAGTAAGCCAACATCCCCACTACATGATATAGCAGAAAAGTGAAAAAAAATAATCTAATTTTATTAAAGGTGAAATTTAGGTAGGTAAAATTGTACAAACCCAAAGTTAAATTTAGCCAAGACACCAAAACCTTCTTCTTAAGAAGAGCCTTTACTTAACTGGTTCTGGTTTTTACCCCTCTGCTCCTACTGTATCCAGTACCTCCATCTACTGTCTATTCTCACTGTGTATTCTCACCATGCATATAAGTTAACACCCATACTCCTTCAAAAAGTGTCATGAGATATTTAATGACCAAGTAGTTGAGGAATTGAATTTAACATGTCATCCTGTACATTCTATATCAACCCTGCTCCTGGAGAGCTCCAATCTAGCAGGTTTTGATTTGCTATACTGTATAACATAATTCAAAGATCATTCAGGAATAAAATCCAAATACTCTTCAGTCTTCATGAACCAGACTGGACTGGAGCTCTCAAGGACATGGATTGGTGGCCCCTGTCCAACAAGATAGTGTCCCCTGTTATCATAGATATTGGTCTGGAAATTCTGGTCCAGAGGAAAACAGATTTCTATCTCAGTACTGACCAGTCTTATCCTCACTTAGCTTCTGAGATGTGACAAGATCAGGGTAGAATGGAGTAATGTTGCTGTCACATTTCCAAATCTGAATTCATATTCTTCTTTCTGATAGATCAGTTTGAATGTGGAAGTGGCAAGTAAGTGAAAAAAAACAACATTACTTTCCACATTGAAAGTGACTTTCCTTCCATGCACTTTTCATTGCAGCTAATTAAACTTTCCCTTATATCAATATATTATATGTAATTTATTGGTCCCTTGTGTCACTAGCCTTATGTCCAATGTGAGCAGTCCCTGCTAGTTTTAACACTGATGAATTATTGTCCTAATGGCTATGAGAAATCAGAGTCTGAGAGGTTAGACTAAATTAATGATTTTTTAGAGATCCAAAGGCATTCTTAATCAATGAGCAACTAGAAGTTGATTCCGCACTGAAAAGTAAAATTACTAAAAGAAGGCAAAACAAAATGTTTCAGCTGTGAATTATTTAATATTGTTATGTCCACCACTAATCTTTAACTGTGTATTCTTTTTACAGTTTTTTTTTACAGTTTTATAGTTTTTTAAACACTAAAGTCAGCATACTGTATATTGAGAACTCTACAACTCTTTAGAATGACTGCAGACAATACTGCAAACTAAAAACCTTTCAGCAGGTTGTTATATCATCTTAAAATATGATCACATCCCAATGAATAAAACATATCATGACATGCGTTCACCCTATACAGTTGCATAATCCACTACAATTTCTAGTATATATGGTTAAAAGACACAAGTAACCCTGCTTTATACGATAGCACTAAAGCACTAAAGCACTAGTGCATTAGCTAAGTTAGTTAAATTAATATTGATCAGCTGAAACAAAAACAACAGTAATCACCAATATATAGTAATCCACTGTTCCATGATTAACATGCCCCATGTAAATAAAATAAAACTGTAAGTGAGCCTGTAAAATCATCTGCAGAATCAAAAATTTAGCTTCTTTCCATTTTCGAGTTTTCCTAAAAATGTGATAATCCTAACAAATCTATAGTAGAAATGTTGATTTGGTTATTTTAATTTGAAAAGGTTTTATTTATATATTAAATCCATTAAATGTAAAATACAATTAAAATATAATACAAATCATGTGAATTATTGGATGTTTATTAATTCGAGTCTGTAAATTCAATTTTGTAGGTAAAGCTTAATACTAATGACAACAGTAAACTGTATCTGGAGAGAGCAAGGAAAGTTGTTATCTTGGTTAAATAACAAAATTCTTTACAGAGAAAATATTGATCCATCTATGCACTAAGGGCACAATTAAAAATGCGTTAACCACCTTACTAGCTTTATAGTCCTTTTTCTGACAAGATGAAGGCTGATAATTTCAAAGAAGTAACAGAAGGAGTTGTTGTTTTACCTCTCCAAGGTTGAAACACATTTTTTCACAGAACATGCGTTTCCTAATATTATACTGGGGAAGGCTTTGTATTACTGTTTGTCAACTTGATTATAGTATCAATTATATGCTAACCTTAGAAAAGTGAACACAAGTCATCCTCCAAGATAATTTGCAGTTGAACCAGATGCCTATTTATAAGGACATATCAGGAACTGATATGGTAATATTTACGGACCACTTCATCTAAGACTTGGCACTTCCTACATGACATCTTTTACTATAAAGGAACAAGTAATAGATTTATTCCATGCTGAAAAAAAGAAGAAAGAAAACACAACGTTTCGGCCGTGGAACCTTCTTCAGGTGTGAGCCAGAAGCCAGTGATTCAGGGTTCACCCCCTAATGGGGGGTCTCCTCCAAGACCAGGCCAGCAATCCACTGTCAGCTCAGTCTCCCAAGTTCCTCACTCCAGGTGAAGCGTCCAGGTGTGAACAGAATTGGATACCCAGTCACCCTTTGAATCACACCAGGGGAGACATCTGTTAGGGACAGGTGACAAAGAAACCCATCTTAAGTCACCTCTCTTCTGTCAGAGGCCCAAGCTAGCAAAGCTGCAGGGGATAGGCCCAGTCAGAGCCCAAGAACAAAGGAATCCTCAGGGATTCCTCACTAAGCTTCGAAATGGATTCCTAATCCCTGGCTCCCTGAGAGAAAAGAAAAAGGTTTTGCTGGGGCATTGAAAGGTGGCTTGGAAAGGAAGAAATAGAAAAAAGGAAAAGTGACCCAGACAACCTGAGGAAAGAAGATGGGAAAAGGGAAAGTCCTGAAGTTCTGGAGAAAAAGAGTCTGCTCCAAAAAGAATGCAAAAAGGTGGCAGGGATAAAGGCAGTTGGAGAACAGGCTAGTGTTTAGAACATTCTACTGAAAAAACAGGGCCACTGGTAAGGGGGAGCATGACTGCACACAGAGAGCCCTGGGTCCAGGACAACAAGGGCTGCCTGCTGAAGTGAGTTGGATGATCGACGGGGAAGTCCAAAGCTCCAGGGAAAAGGCCAGATGCCGTCATTCAGACTGGAATGTGAAGCAGAATGAAGACTTGGAATTGGACCTGCAGTGCAGGGCAAAGTGAAGACTTGGAACAAAAGCTGCAGTGCAGGCTGCTGTGGCAGAGGGGGCTTTCAAAGTGCAGGCTGCTTCAGCAGAGAAGTGCAAGGGTGGTTAGCAAAGATCCCTGGATATCAGGACAGGACACTGAGCCCGTCGACCAGGATTGGGAAGCCTCAGCATTTAGGGTGTCACTCACTCTACTTTGGGGAGCAGATTCCTGCTACCAAGCTCCCAGGAAAAGAAGGACACATGGGTCAGGTATTACAGGCATGACTAGCCAGGAAAGCTCAGCATGCTGGATGGGAGTCACATGGAGAGAGTGGAGGCAGTACTGCAACCTGGATGAAGAGTGGATTAATATAGTAATGAATAATAGTGAATAATTGAAATCATAATTGATCATCTAAAGGGAATTCAGTAGGAGCGGTAAGCCCTGAGAAACCTTGTCAGAGAGAATGTGATGGTGGACAACCATGGGCCACAGGACAGCAATCATAACAATATATTTTTAGCTCTAAAAGATCTGTAGTGCCTTTGACCCTTTGCCACATGAAGTTAATTTCCAACAGCATCAGCAGAAAGTTGTTATGAAAACAACAAAGCCAGATACGGTACTTGGATTTATGCCCTAATTGTACTGCAAATTGAAAAGTTCATGACATTAATTGACATTAAAAGATTCACACACACACCAATAATGGATGTCAACAGTTCACGGCTATGATGTAGAGCCACTGCACTATAATTAATACTACTATGACATTTTTTAAACATGTTACAAATACTCGTTTTGTGGTAAAGAACATGTGATTAAAACAATATAAAAAAATATAATACATTTGATACATACAAATATCCATTCATCTATTTTCTAACCATTTAATCCAACTCAGGGTAGAGCAATGCTTGCAAGACAGGATTCAGCCTGGACAGGATGCCAGTCCATCAAACACACAGAGATCCAAACATACTGTACATGCACACACTCACACCACGACCAATATTCCCAGAAGCAGATTGACTACCAGTATGCAATTGGTTAGAAAACCAAAGCACCTGGATTAAACCCATCTGAACAACAGGAGAACATACAAACTCTACACAGATAGTACCCTGGGTCCAGAATTGAATCCAGGACCTTGCAAGGCAGCAATGCAAATCACTGTGCCACCATGTCACCCTATATCCAATTTACTATGTAGTTGTACTAAGAGATCTTCATACACCATTTTTCATTTGTATTTTAGAATTACATTTTAAATAAATTGAGTCTCCATATTTAAATTATGTTTTCCAGAGGTGTTATCAGGATTATTTGGATAAGCTGTCATGTTTCTTCTCCTAACAATGGCTACAGGCCAATACAAAGGTTACTTAAAAATCAAAAGCGGAATCAATATTTCTTTTTGTGCAGCCAGATGATATTTGCAAGCTGTAAGAAGTCTCCCCAAGGACACCTCTTCTGAACAGAATATTAATGTCCTCTACAGCACTTTTACAGTATTTAATGTGTTGTATAATCAACATGTTGTTTAAAGTGTTTAGATTAATGCACTAACTGTAGAAATAGGCTTAGAGTTTTAATGTACACCTTCCCTATTTCTGCTACCATTACAAATAATATGTGGCACAAATACTGAGATGTCTAGCAACAAGTAACTTAATTTAACTTAAGTTTTCTGTGCTATGAATGAGTTTAGAAACAAAGAATTTGTTTCATTAAGCTTGAGAAATTAATAAAAATAAATGTATATTAGAAACTGAATATCCACAAACCTGAATTAGTTCAAGTACATAACAGTATTTTGACAAGTCACACAATTAGTAAAACAGCCCCCTATTGTGTGCATTAAGAGTGGCTCCCATCATTTAAGAATAATCACACTGTAAGGTCCTTCAGTTAGGGAATATTCAATATGAAGAACAAGGATCTTTCAAAACAATTCAGGGAGAAAGTTACAGACAAAAACAGAGCAGGAGAAAAAACAAAAAGTTAAATGCACAATATCCCTTTGAGCATGGAGATGTTGATCTTTAAGAAGGGGAAGATGCATTTCACCATCCATACACTGCCTATATCCAGATGTCCTTCCAAATAGAGCAGCCTTGTATGGAGAAAACCACTGCGAGGCCAACAAAAACATTGAAAAAACTACAGAGTAAAATGATCAAGATGGGAGAAAACATTCATGAGCCAACATGCAAATGCAAAGCCATTCAAATACAGCCATTCAAAGTGGGCGGTACAAACCTGTACTGCATGCAACTACCTACATAATACCCGGTACGTGATTGGCTGGCCAAAATGACCGACAGGGGAACTCGTGATGCATTGGTCGGTAGTGAAAAGATTTAATCATTTAATCTCTTTACTATGCACGTTTTAATCCGCTAAGTATTGAATATTTATATGGAATTTTACAGCTAAAGGGAAATTTTAGTAGCTGAGCATAAAAAGAAGAGGAGCATAACACATCTGAAGGTCATAAACGATATTAATTTAGGAACATAAACATATTATGTAAACTGTACTGTATATGGCTGGTATTGGTAGTTTAAAGAGAAAATACACACCAGTATTCCATTTCTCCCTAAACATTTTAAGCATCAAAGTCTTACACGTGGTTATTTTGGAAATGTTTTTACGTGCTCCTTCTGACTTAGTGTGTATTTTTTCTTTAAACTACCAAGACCAGCAATATACAGTACAGTTTACATACAGTAATATGTTTATGTTCCCACATTAATATATTTTATGAGCATGTGAAAGGCATGGTGAATCGGAGATTCTTAAGACTTACTTTGTATGATCGGAAACAAATGCATGATCAGATCAATGAAATGCTGTGGTGTTACTTTTTGTCAATGAAAAAATAAAGTATTTTCATTTACAAAGATGGTTACAAAGAATGTGAACCAGGGTAATACTTTGTGTTTATAGCTTGTCTAAGGTAATTCATTATTAAAACTATTAGTAATATCTTCGGTAAAGACTTTGATGCATAAAATATTTCTGCATAATTAAAATATTTATGATAAAGGTGGTAGGTTGTGTACTTTTGTCCAACTGAGCAATCTTGCTTTCATAAAATATACCAACTTTTTAATGTATAATGATTAACATGCTGTAATACACGGTTTAAATTTAAAAGTCTAAAGAGTATACAACTTAAATTCTTAATTGAATAAAGATTGTCCCTCAGCAGTGATAGGGATTCGAAACCAGGCGTTTTCTGGTGACAGCTCAAATGCTGTTTATAAGAGGTTAAGCATTATTAGCTCCGCCTGGCGGTTTTACAAGGTGATTCCGGATACTATTAACATAATCTGATTTGCATACAGTATATTGTGGTATGACACAAAATGACACATTTGGATGCGACACGCCCACCGTGTTGTACTGCAGCGTACCCCGGTCGTTTTGAATGGCTGCATCTGTATATCTTGCCAAAACCCAACACAAAAATGGCGGTGGTAGCATTTTGTTACCTGTTTCTTAAACAGGAACTGGGGCACTTGTGAAGATTGAGGGAAAAAGGATGGCCAGGCAAATCTCAAAAGTACAGGTAAGGTTTCTATAAGGTAAATCTTATAGAAAAACCCACTAGTCAGTAAAAGACCTCATAATTGACCTTACATTAGGATAATGACATAAATCACAAGTAGAAAGTTCAACTGAGGCTTAACAAGAGGAAAATGAATAATCTTGAATGACTTCAAAATTTTTAATCTGAATCTGATAGGAAAAACTGATTTGACAGAGCTTGAGCAAATCCACAATTCCCAAACAACTTGTAAGGGCTTGAAGAAACTTGAGTTGTGCAGTATATAAACAGATTGAGGGAGGTAAATCTTTTCAGTCTAAAACAAAAGAGCCTGAGAGGAAATTTAATCCAAGTGTACAAAATGCTAAGGTATTGATAGATCATATGGGACTGTTTCACACCTCATAGTGAAATGAGGGAAAGCCATAAAGTGATTGCAAAAGCTGAATAAAGATATTTTATTTTCAAACATTCTGAATGCAATGTTGTGAGCATGTGGTATTTAAACAGAATTGAGTTATTATGCTTAGTTATAATTGCTTAGTTATAAAAAAGAACTAGGCCCTTAACAAAAGTTGGTCAGGTTAAAAAATATCAGTTACAAAGATAACACATACTGTGCATATCCATATTTTTAAAAATTAGTCATTTGAAGGCTTATTTATTTTTAAAGAAATAAAACATACATTAAAGCTGTGATCCTGCTACTCACAATATCAATGTCATTTTAAACTTTTTCTTTTGTATTTTCTTCAAAATTAAAATATCTGCTACATGTAAAAGTGTTATTAATAACTATATAGTACTACATATAAATTGTATCCATAATAGCGCTATATAAGTGTAAGTAATTATTATTATTATTATTATTATTATTATTATTATTATTAGCATTATTATTATTAATATGTATTTTTCCTACTCAATTAATCTATTTGTGCTGAAAAAGTTACCAAAGATTTAGAGAAATATTATAATACTTCCCAAAGAATCTCCATGTGAGTAAATGAAAAAGTCAAGAAAATTTACTTTTAAATTCACAATTATTGCCTGGCTGTCCATTTGTAACTGAAAAATCAGAATACACTGAAGACCAACAATGACAAACATTTATTCACTTACACGGTTCTAGCTACAAAAAACAAAAAAAATGATTTAAATTAAATAGCTCATCTGTATTTTCTCCTGAGGCTATCTCCCCTGCTTGTATTTGACAGAGCACTAAGCATTTCAAACATAAGTGTTTTAATTTAGATAGTTTTGTTGTCGGAAGCAAGGTAGGATATACCCCAAATTCATTACTGATGAAATAAGAGACAGTTGTTTAAGATGACATGGGACTGATCGTCTTGTTTCAGACACTGAAAAGGTGCACAGAGATAACAGCTCTATGAGAATGAGAATGCCATGTCAAGAAAAAAAATATTCACAGCATTGATTTTCTTTAATAAACAAGCATTTTATATTGTAAATTTATAAATGATGTGCATGGAAGGTTGCATGCCTTCAAATCTAATAAGTTGCATTACAAATATCCAACTTTACAAGGATGTTCAGTTCTAGAGACAATTCAAATAAATTCATTATAGCTGTAGGTTTTTACATCTCATCTGAAATCACAATCCACTCAAACCATAAACAGAATGGTATCTTAATATTCTTAACCACTGGCATTTTGTTTATAACCTGGACTGTGTGTTACAAAGAAAGTGACTCAATCAGTTCTACCCATGCTCACCACAGATATCTGTGCTTGTCTGAATAGGGAAATAATACTTTTTCCAAACACAAATCAATAAGGTAATACAGATATTTTTAAATTACCATTATGCTTAAGTCATTGAACAGCTGTTAACATCACAAGCAGCAGGAGATTTCAGTGGTGCATTAAACAGTCTAAAAATATGGTGTAAAAATATGTATAAATATCAAAACATGAATACTAGATTATCATGCATTTTAAAGCTTGGGTAGATATTTTTGCATTGGACCATAGCAGTACCAATTTTCTTTTTATTTATAATGACTTACCAAAGAAATCACAGGCTGTCCTCTTTTTCCAGAAATCCTATCAATTGTATTTTATCTGTACTTAGCAATAATTGCACTGTGCAAGGTTCTTTGTTCTTCTGCCAATGAAGTAACACTAGTCTTTTCCTTTTTCTGAGTTTTATTTACTGACATGCTGCAAGGCCTAATTACAAACAATGAGATGTCCCTCCATTTGTATAATCAAGTGGCACTAAACCTTTGCAGAACATTTTTTAAATAATGATGATGAAATGGAAGTGTTGGAAATTAAACTTAATCTATTTTTTAACCTGAGGCAAATGCTGCTGTTAGTTTTCAGAACATACATTAGAATCAGAATACAAATTAAATCACCATTCAACTGTTCAATTCCTCATGTGAACCTATTAATATACATGATCAACTTGTGAAGATTGCTCCTTGTTTTGAAATATCTGGATACATACATTGTTAACAAACTAAACTTCTCAGACAACACAGAGCGTGTTTAAAAAAACATGTAGAGTTTATTTCTCTTGAGAATGTTGAGGAGCTTTGATGTAAAAAAAAACACATCCCTGATGTCCCCAAGTCTGGTAGATAGTGTGCTCTCTTTTACCACTCAATCTCAAGGATTAAAAACATGGGCAGCAAAATTATTGGTCAGAAATAGAATCAGCTGAACCACATGTATACTAAGAGTGTTTTACTTAAAAAAAATAAGTATTTTATTCCGAGTCCCATTGCTCTTTTAAACTCTGATGTATGTATATTTCCTTCAGAGCATGATATTCACATCATATACTGTATATGTGTCACACTTGAACCCTGCAGTTTTTTTAACTATACTGTATTGCATTGTATTGTTATTTACATTGCATTGTTTGCATAAATATTGTAAACCACTGGATGTTTTATGTATTCTGCATTACATTGTTTTTATTGTTGTCTCAGTGAGGCCAAAGGAAACTTTCCACTGACTGTGAACATTAAAATAGATTCTGATTCTGAATTAAATATTCTTAATATGTTTTGGAACGTTTCTCTAGTACCAGAGATGTTGCACAAGTACCATAACTGCTAATTTAATTGCACTGATCTAAATATTCATATTTCTTTATTTAAATAAATGTAGTATAATAATATAATTCTTAAAACATACAGTATTTTTTTCTTTTATGATAATGAATTATATTTACAGTAATGTCAAGCATCGTATGGAAGCCCTAATATGAGAGCTCATTATTAGTTTTAAAATATGCTTATTATGAATGGTATAGATGTTTAAAGTTTCACGCATTTTCTCATACATTTACAATATTTTTTTTATTTTTGCATTTTTCAATAAATATGAGTTTATTAATAGTAGTTGAAATGGTTAACAAACTGTGACAATTGTGCAAGAAAACATAATTAATGACACAACTGCATTGTATACAGTACGTTACAGTAAGGATTCCTAACACTGGTCTTGGAGACCAGGAGACACACCTTTTTTTTATTCTAGCCAAGCACTTTACTTAATTAAATTATTAGTTGAACTAACAAGCTTTATGAGAAGATGGTCAAGGATGGTCAACTATTCTGCTTTTGCTATGTTGCTGGTTCCACTATACAGAGGAGGATGAAACACTCTTGGAAAACAGAAACAAGCAGCAAGCAGAAGTGGGTTGGAGAGGACATAAAGGTAGTAGAAAGGGATGAGTGCTAGAAAGTGGAGTGCTGGTGTGAGCAGTACTCAAGGACAAAAATATTTACTTTCATGTTAGCAGAAATATCGTAGCTTTAAATGTGTTCATGCCCGTATTGAATTGTAACTAAATGTTGATTTCCCAATGAAAATGCAGGCATTTTTCAAGTTAAATTAAAATCACATCACAGACATTCCAAGATTCAGCTAGTAATGTATATTGCAAAGTAATACAAGTCTTTACCTTATGATTTATTTATTTTAAAAACTATTAAATATACTCCTGGATTTTCCTGCTAAATCAACTTATAGTAACAGTTCACTGAAGGTATCAATATATTTGGATATACAGTATATCAATATATTTTGGATCTATATTTTAGATCAACGGAAATGTCATATAAAATAAATATAGCATTGAATTAATGTTCTCACATTTCATATGAAATACATATATATATTGTAGGAATTATTCAGCTTTTACAAGTTATTTGCTATCTTCTAACTAAGAAGTAGAATGTGCTTTCCCTCATGAGGGTTAAGTATATAATGGAAACATGTCAGTGCTTCTTTAATGGCATTAAATTGTTGGCACTGCAATATTTTGTTGTGAAATGGATAATAATGTTTTGCATAACTTAAAGGTTCATAGACTATTTAAAAAAAAAATACTTAAAACTAAGGCAAAATCCATAACCAGATGAAAGTAAATTTTGGAATTTATTCAGCACAGTGTAGTTTTTGATTCATCACAAGCATCTGGAGATTAAATTGTGATTTCCAATCAGATGATGATAAAACGATAATGTATTTTTTATGTTTTAAGGGTCCTTTTTTTCCAGAGTGATAATGGGGTATGCAGTATACCGCAAGATTGTATTAAGAAACTATGTCATACCTTAGAGACTTTTTCAGACACAAATTTAATTGGATAGCTGCTTTTTTTAGTCCAGAACACCACAAACCTATTCACTTTTGTAATAGGAGTTTCATTGTGACAAATATGGGTGCAATTTAGAAATCTCTCAGGACAATGAATAGAAGGTTAGTCAAACTGAAGTGTCAAGACAGTACTGCTCTAATTGCCCTGTCAGAATCATTCTATGTCCGGTAACAGTTTTTTGTGATCTTTCCCACTCCAGGCTCTTGTTTCAGAATGAATCTGATATCTTGTCACTGTTCTGTTGTATATTACACTGGTCTTTCTTTGCAGCTGCATAGTGTGTACTATACAATAACTTCAATGGAATAAAATTGTATTATTTAAATGCAATAATGCTGCTTTTACATTGGATGCAAATTGTGTGCATACAACATCAATAATTAATTTTTAAAATGTGCACTGAGATTATACCAATGTCTTTTGCCATTATAAAAACCAAAAGACATTACATATTGCTATGAAGATATCCATTAAAATAATTATCCATTCAGTGTAGTATTCTCCATACTTCTACTTAATCATCAGTTCTCATATTTCCACATACTGTATAGAACCCAGAAATGATTCATCCCCTCACTTCTTAATTTCTGTATATACAGGAAAACTACCAATCTGGTATGTTTCTAAACAGGGTGAGGCTGAAGTTGGTATCTTATTTTTCTTACTTATTTGTTCAGTTTCTTATTTACTCTTACTTATTCACTGCTACTTAGCCTCATGTATAAACAGGTCGGTCAGTATGTGTCTGAAGTGACAACCATTTCTTTTCTCTGGCAGAATGTAATAAGCTCTGAGTTCTTTGTTGTGACATTCTACAGAAAGGTGTTTTTCGAATGGATGTTGTTGGAGATGTAAGCAGATGTTTTTTTTATTTGCATTTCTTTTGATTAACTGGTAAAATGTGAGTGTTGTATTTTCTTTTGGGTTGTAATATTTTAAATTATCCAGTTTCTTCAAAAAATGTATTTTTAAGAAAATAAGAGGTTCTTCTTCATTATTCTTGAACATCATATATTCATATTCTTTTAAATGAAACGGTTTTATTTCAGAAACAAAATGTCCAATTTCATAGAATTCTTCCGAGAAACTTAACAGGTTTAAAAATTATTTTAAATAATCAACCTCAAACATCTTGACATTTTAAATAGTAGACTGAGTTTGTAAGACAATGATCACTTACAGATAAAAAATATTAGAAACAATTAGAATTCTAAATAATTAATAGTATTAATTTATTTTAATAGAAAATGGATTTTAAAGTGAATAATTTTTCAAAGAATGCAATCTTGAACATTTCAATTAAAATAGAGAATCATCACACAAAGCCTTGACCTTTAAAATATTTCAGACAGAAAACTTTTCAGTGAACTTTCCACAGTTAATAAAGAAAGAATGCCCTGTTTTTGTTCACTTCATTTTTTGAAGAATCAATAGGTGTCCCATTTACCAGTAGAAGGATAAACTAATCAGAATGAATTTAATACAATTCTTTACTTATTTAAATTTAGGTCTGTGTTTCTTTTTTTTCCAAAAAAAAATAAATTAAAAAATTAATTCGATAACATTAGAACAAAGACACACTTTGCTTTCAATCCAGTGATTTCAAGTGCCTGCTAGGACATATTCAGTTAAAATGTCTTTGCAGTGTCTTGGTGACCTCCTCTTCTTAATGATCAATGTCACCATGCTCAAATATAGTTAAGTGTCTTTGAACTGTTTTAATATCCTGTTTTGAAAGCCCCTTGGTCTTCATGGTTGAATCTTTGTTTGAAATTCAATACTTGGCAGAGACCTTGAAGAGATACAGTAAATGTACAGTACTATTCTGAAATAACGTGAACCACTATTATTGTATGACAGATTGAAATAGTCACTAAACATACAAAAATACTCTAAACATACTGTAGTTCAATAAGAGTTAAAAACAATTCATGCATTGTCCTGACTTTAAAAGGAACAACTGATGCAGTCTTTCAGTTGAAACTTGTGTGTTGTGTAAGAAGAGTTAAAATGTTTAAAAGGGTTAAAAGCTTAAAATGGTTTAAAAGTTCTGAACACTGGCCATCTAGGATTATTTTTGTATTAGAAGTAGATCTGCAATCTACTTGTGGAGTCTGTACTGATAAAACAGTTTGCAATTGATTAGTTTCGTCTGCCCATACACTAAAGGGGGAGCTCTCGCTCTCGTGGTTTTCTTCATTCGCGATAAAGCAGTTGTTGAGAAAGCGCTGTGTGAGCGTCTGATTTACTAATCATCTCCCCTTTTCAGATTTGAAGTACAGAAAACAATGTTCATAGAACGTAACTATAAATGTTTTGTAAATATGTTAAGAATGTTTTAGAGCAAGTGTTGAGTATTTTTATCGGGTTATTTGAGACTATTAGACTTATGAGTATATGACTAGTCAGTCCAAAGCTCCATCGCTAGCATAAATGCCACGAGGTCTATGTACGGAGCGCATATAACGTTTAGCTGATAACCTGCGTATGGAAATATGTTCAGTGAATTAGTAACGCAGTTTTTTCTTTAATGTTCATCACTTGTCCATTTGAAAATGTATAAGTAAGTTGTGTACTAATGAGATTAATGGATAAAAACGAAACGTAAAGCTACTTTATGTGAGAACAAAATGGTTAGTAAAAGGAGCCGGTTACTGATATGGAAGAAATATGGAAAACTAAAAATGTAAAATGTATAACATTTTACATGGATGTCCAAGTAATCTATGTAAATCATACTGACTTGAGAAAGAATGTAATGCATTTAAAGGAAATATAGTAACACTGTAGTCCTAAAAATGTTGTTTTCTATATTCGCAATAAAGCCATTGTTGAGGAAACACTGCTTGAGTGTCTAATTTATGAATCATCTCCCCTATTCAGGGGTGTAACAATTGCACATACACCTCTTATGGCTCATTAAGGTAATTTTGTGCACCTACATTAATTTAGGTTTGCCACAACATGTTTTAATACTTATGCAGTCTTATAGGTTTTCAGTTTTTTCTTTCATTTTAATGTTTATCCTCTTCTTTCTTTTTGTATTTTGCTTTGAATGTGTGTAAAATGTAAGTTGTTTGTAAAACAAACATTAATTTCTACTTCAAAATGCCGTGACTGCAAGCTTCTCCGCTTTGGGGTGGAGCGGTGTCACTGGGACTGAGGATCTGCGCCTGTGGCTGCAAGGTTTCCGGTTCAAATTCCACGGCTGGCAGAGGAATCCTACTCCGTTGGGCTGTACAATGGCTGACCCTGCATTCTGACCCCAAGCTTCTCTCCCTGTCTGTGTCTCATGGAGAGCAACCTGGGGTATGCGAAAAAAGACGAATTCCTAATGCAAGAAATTGTATATGGCTAATAAAGTGATCTTATCTTATCTTTAAAGGAACAAAACGGAAAACAGTGAAAAGGTCTAAATACTTTTGCAAGACACTTTATGTGCTCTACATTCTGTACGTTTATGCATCTCAAAATGTGAAAAAACAGTTCCAACTGAGATATCTATAGTATAATTAAACATTTAAAAAGCAACCATAAATCAAATTCTAAGTGCACAGAAGTAAACCATTTGCAGTGCTATAGCCAAATTCATACTTTTGTGTTTTATTAGATAATCACTCAAAGCAAATCAGACATCACACTTCATTGATGGATGCACTGAAAACATCCCAAAACCACCACAACTCACCTTGGAGATTAAATAAAAGCTGTTATAAAGTAAATAAAATTATTGTTTCCCAGTAGAGGAAGTGATTGTTAGAACATAAATTAATTACTGCGTAACTATATGTCAGCAAACTGTGCTGATTATCACAGGTTTGTATTTTTGTATTCTGAATTTTATAATTATTTTGGTAATGCTTTATTTGAATGTTATGTCATAATGGCTTCTAAATACCTTCATAACTGCTACACAAGACGTTATAATCAAATGTTTAATGCTTTTCAGTAACAGTCTCAAATAAAATAATGTTCATAAGAGTTTAAGACATGTTTTAGTGTAATTTCTACACTAAGCTAGAAACTATGCATGTGTAGAGTACTAAATGGAGCTGTAAAAAAATACATTTAAGAAATTCAGGAGCAGATCCAATTCTTATCTTACATTTTCACTCTCTTATTATAAGTATTATGCCTGCTGAGAAACCTTTGTGCACTTCTTTTCTAGCACTTGGCATTTCAGTCTTGTCAGACACACATCACTTGGTGTTGTTAGACCTTTCCAACTCAGTAATCCAACCACTATTCACTTCGTGCAAGCCAGGACAAGCTTCTTGGACAAACAGCACGTTGACCTCCATTTCTACATGGATAACAACTGGTTCCCTGTACCTGTCTTCTCTTCCTCTCTCTCTCACCATCCCCGACTCCCAACGTGCTCTGCTCTTTGTCTCTCTTTTTTTACCCTTTCTCTTCATTTGTAATCAAGCATTCTACCCAATACACAAACTGTCCCAGCATATCTTTATTGTTTAATCTCTTCCCCTTCCTCAATCCTCCTTTATTCTGTCTCCATAGGACTTCCTTCTCCACCCCCAGTCTTTCATTTCCAGTCTGTCGTGAGTGTGTTTGAGAACAACATTTGAACACACTGTCACTGGCTTGGCTAATACAGCTACAGGTAACTAGCTCTCTTATTCTCCCACTCCACTGAGGTCCAGCTGGTGCAGTGTTGGCTTTCACTCCCCCACCCCCACTCAAGCTTCCATCCAGTCTCTCAAGCTTGATGATTGTTGAATTTCCTCTCGACCATCACTTCAACTGCAATTGTTTGTCAGGACCATACCTTTACTTTCTCTACTATTTCTTCTACTTTTGAAGGTTTTGCATGGAATAAGCCTTCATGAATTCAGTTGTAGCAAACATCAGCAAGTGCTTACTACTCAGTTTTACTTTAATAAAAATATGTATTAATCTATATAATATGTTAAGTGTTTTTGTCATTTATGTGCAGTATTATTTCTTGTTTATTATTTTAATAATGAATATGCTAATATATAACAGCAATAACTTAATAAATATGCCATATGTATGCCATATTTTATTTAAACTTGATAGCCCTTTCTGTCATGCCCTCTACTCACCACATTCTCACACGGAAACGCACCTGCAATAATTACACTCCAGCCCTGAGAACTTCTGCCAAACGACACCGCCCCTGCAAATTGGCCAACCACGACACTTCATCAATCAACGCACCTTCTTCCTCGCACAGTACTTAAACCCTTCTGAATCCTCTGCTCTTCACCTGGTATTGGTTGTTCCTTTGTGCACCTACCTTGCCTTCAATTCTATTTTCTTCTCGCTCTTTGTCACCTACCATGGAACTCACCTTCGACTACATCTACTGTCTTCCCCTTCAGATTTGGAAGCCTTCTCAATTGACCTTCACCTTTTGATCACGGAACTGCCTTTTCGACTATGACTTCAGCCTTGCCCTATTCTGGATTGGAAACCTACTGTGCTACCTTTTTCTACGAACCTCGGAACTCGACTCGGACTTCTCCTCTTGTCTAGCCCCCTTAGGTAGGTAGGGTCCATCTTCCCGTTTCCTCAGCAGGTCACTTGTGACACTTTCTCAGTGAAGTGCATAAATAACTTCACCTTTTATATACTAATATCAATGCATTTGTATTTGAAATATTCTCTGACAAAGCTGTTACAATTAATTATGTTACATGAAAACTAATAAAACTATATTGTATTTTGAATGTATAGATTAAATGTGTTTACTGTGTATCATCACTACACATTGAGAAAGGTGCTTGGATAGCAAATAGATTAATTTTTATAAATCTTTGGCTTATGTTAACCTAGTGTTATAGGGGAGTTGTTAAATTAGTAAGGCAGGAAGGTAGGTTGACAGTTTGGTTTTAGAAATTAATATCAATGCCAGATGAAGACTTGTTATATGCAAAATGCACTAATTGGCATCTAATTTGGCATCCTAGTGTCGGTATTCCAGAAAGACAGAGTGCAGCAGGGGAAAGTGTAAATATGAACAAGCAGATTGCACTCTCTGGAGGATTAGATTGAAGTTCATGGACTGGACACTGAAAGCAGATACCTGTATTTTTTTTTTAACCATGCTTCAATTGACCTTGAGAGCATTCTGGTAAGAGAATAATTATTCTCCTCACGATCTGTTTTAAATGCCATGTTTACACTTTGTTTGCCTGTCTTCAGTCATATTGAAGTATTTCATAAAATATGTTTTAGATATACTGAAAAACAGAGTGTGTCAGTTCCTGTTCCTCTGAAAATCCCATAGAGACACCTTTGTTGTTTTTTTTTTTTTGAAAGGCTCTTTATTTTAATTGGAAAGTACATAGCTGTGGTAATAAACAATACTATAATAGAACTGAAATGATGTCTCCCCATCTCTGTAATTATTTCCATTTTTCTTTACTTTTCAAGTTAAATATTCAGAACTGATCAAACTACAGCCTCACCATGAGGCATGTAATATCCAGTGATGCCACTTGCCTATTTCCTGGACAATGACATATGGTATTTGAGTTTTAATTAGAGTTTTGTTTTCACAGGATTTACTTGTCTCCTGCTGAAGCTGTTTTATTCACGCAATCATCAACCAGCTGCTTATGGATCTGATGTGTTTACAGGAAATAAAATGAAATGGGGAAAAAACATGTAAGTTGTCATGTTTCAAACTGTTAAACCTAAGTTTTACTGTCACTTAAAATGAGTTTTACTGTTACAGAACATAATGACTCAGAAGATGTATATGGTGAATATAATGTTAGCACATGGTGATTTTGAAATTTTTTTTAAAATTTAGAAATTTAGTCACTTTGTTTGCCACTTTATGGACTGGCATAATATTTCATTAAGGTTATCATGGGACTTGTTTTATTTGAGTATGTGAAACTGCCTTAGATTTGTGTAGATATTTGAGGTGTTTTATATTTCTTATATACTGCTCTTGCATATAACAATTGGTTAATTTCATAATGATAATGTGTGCTTCTTAGTTATTCTTCTGCAACATATAGTAAATCGGAAATAGTGCAGACATTAATTCTAGCAAATCTCACACCACTTGATCAGAAATTACCTTCTACATCTGATTTGAGATTTATCCTAAACCCTTTAAAAGTATTTTCTGACCATCATCTACTGGTTCTTTTACCACCAGTTTATTTTTCATTTTACAAAATGCCTCCTAAAAACTGAAATCCTCAAATATTGTTTCTGCTGTGTTGTGCAGTTTTTAACTCTGGAAGACTGACATCCCATTCATTGTATATATCCTGCTTTGCACCTATTACGTGCCAGGATAGGCTCTGACTCCGTCATGACCCTGTATGACCCTATAATAGAAAATGGATTAGTTCAAGTAGGTAGCTGCATCAGCATGCATAGGCTGCAAAGGAACAAGTAACTGAAGTAACCTGCAAAGGAACAAGTAACTTCTTCAGGTGACTGAAGAAGGCTCCACTGCTGAAACGTGTTTCTTTTCTTCTTTTTTCAACTTGGAATAAACCTTTACTTATTAGAAAATTGATGGATGTTTTCCTTAAACCTGTACATAGTGGAAAATTCTATGTGGACTTCACAAAATGAAAAGGAACATAGCGATAAGGTATAGAATGCTTGTAAGACAGCAGGACACATAATCCTTTAGGTTGTACTTAACTAAACATGTTGATTGTCAATGTGTGTCACTTTAAATTTATATTTTATATTCATTTTTTTTAAATCAACTGCTTTAAATGTGGAAGTAGTTTGATGTGCAAAATTTGTGAATTACATCTAGAAAAAAGCTGGCTGTTTTGGAAAATTTGGATTTATTAGATGAACAGATTGTCAGTTCACTCTTGTATGTTTTGAAAATTTATGCTTCTTCTAATCTGCAGTTGATGAAATTATTTTAAAGGGTTATTATTTTGAAATTAATTTAAAAGTTGGAAAGAGCTACGTGATCTTGTTAAATGTTACTGTACTTCTTTGAGGAGACCAGATTTCCTCTTTAGGAACACATGTTGCATTTCACTTAGGATGGCAAGCACCAGGCTGTGCACATCTCCCTCAAGTAAAGCTGTCTTTAATTGGTTTTCATATAATAATGCTACAATATGTACACTTGGAATACTGGCTAAAAACAGGTGAGCCATAAAACTGCAAAAGCTCAGTAATAAAAGTACACGTAGAATAAATTAATTTTATGGAATTTGTCTGGAGTAAAATGATTTTACAAATGTAATAAATTTGAAAAATACTGCTTACGTTTTCTTTTGTTTTTACTAAATGCAAAACTTTATGAAGAGGTTTAAGGGCAATTCTGTATCGGCACGTGAGCTCAAATGAACCAGTAGAGCTTAATTTAAGCACTAAAATGAATAAAAGGTTTTTGTACTGCTGATCCTTCTCCAAGTGTAAGGAAGAGAGAAATGGTGCTGGGTTGTGAAGCAAAGGGAAACAAAAGAAAGAGCATGTGAAATGGTCATAGTGCATGAGAAATAATGTCCAAAAGAATGGAAATCTGGGTTACGAGTTCCAGGAGAAGTGTGAGAAGCTTCATATCTAGCTTCATATTAATAATTGTATCATATAATGTCATTTTATGAATTCTAAAACTATATGATCTTTTTTTTAAAAAAGACTTCTGCTGTTAGAGGGTCACTGAATATCGAGGGTCATGCTGTATTTTAATTCTTTTATTTTTCCATTACAGTGCTGTTGAAGTCTGAACAGCTATCTTAGAAACAGAGCAACATTATATTCACAATTTAAATTATTTTCAAATTAAGGCCCATAAAATACAAAACATTTTCAATATCTTAAAAAAATGTTTAGTTAGACTAACAATGTATGGGCTCAAATGACTCATTTGGTTATTTGAAATATTCTTCCATAGTGTGGGTTATAATACAATATAAAACACAAAATATATAGTGTAATGACTGACCCAAATCTTCCACCATATATTTCCCTGAGTTAATTAAGTGACATGACAAAATACAATGGGATACTCCTTGCAGTAGCCCCATGAAGCAGGATGAGCAACCATACATTAGCAAGTGCTCGTTAAAAGTAGAGAGCAATTCTGAGATAAAAATTGCCCCTGCATTTCTAACTCAGTTTCTAAAATATTATCCAAATGTAGCTACAGTAAAAAGAAATAGAGAAGGAGATTTTTACTTTAAGTACAAATGAAAAAAGGAGACACAAAAGTAAATGATTTTCTGAAACATGTTTTAGGAGGGCACAGTGGTGCAGTGGCTAGTATTGCTTCCTTGCAGCACTGGTGCCTTGGGTGCAATTCCTGGTGTGTGTGGAGTTTTCATGTTCTCCTTGTTTTCACATGGGTTTCTTCAGGGTGCACTAGTTTCCTCCCACAGTCCAAAGACATACAGGAGGTTTATCTGGCTTCTGGGAAAAATCAGCCCTGGTGTAAGAGTGTGTGTATCTGTTTGTGCACTGAGATGAACTGGTGTCCCGTAAAGGGTGTGTTCTGCGTTGCGTCCGATGCTGCAGGCTAGGCTTCAGCTCCCTCCACCACTCTGAATTGGATGAAGCGCATTAAGAAAATGATGATTGTGTCAAAAATAACACTTAACTAAAGCTTATTCCTACTTAATCCCTTTATTTGGTTAAACAAACACATTCTTGGTTAGGTACCATAATCTTTAAATCACATTTCAATATTGTTTCATTTACAGCTTTTATATTGCCAAACATTAATCTTTTAAATAGTTTTTACTATATGCATGGCATATCATTCTTTTAAACAAGATTTACACTCCCAAAAGAATGTGGTTCTATAAGAAGAATATATCTACCCTAGAGCTAAAGGCTCCATATTTAGGAAACTACATTATCTCTAGAAATTGTTTCTGCTTGTTGCAACAGTGAATTACAGGCACTAGTGATGGATACTCCCCACACACATTTCATTTTAGGCAGGGTTATATTATATCCTAATCCTTGTTTCTCCCAAAGGTATTTTAACCTTTTATTGGACTCATGAGATTAAAATATATCCCCTTAATCCATTTCTCCATGCTAACTGAGCAGCCTGTCTGTTCTACAATTCTGACATTAAATTCACTCTTTGTATTTCTAGTCAGTGTAACCAGTTTTGCCTGTGGGCAATTGCTCTTCTTCTGGTATTTTAGGGAAGTAAAGAAGAAAAGTGAGACTTCTATTAGAAATGTATAGAGCATATACATTAAACATTGATAATGTCATGGATGTCAGGACGAACCGTGGAATGACAGAAGAGCGAAAAAGACACCACATATAGCGGTGAGACGGGGGTTAGCCCGGGCTCAGCTGTTCAAGAAATGCCGTATAGAAACCTGTGCCCTCAGGTAGCGGACATGGGGCGACCAGGTGCGAGGCGGGTTTCAGGACATCTGAACCTCAATGCTGAGCGAGTAGCAGAGCAGAAGCAGGAAGTAAATATGCTACACAACAAGACACACCAGAAAGACATGAATAATCTCAGGGAACTAGGAACAGGAAAGAAGTAGAGCACCCTCTAGGTGTACTGGGCGTGACAGTACCCCCCCCCCCCATTCAAGGGTGGCTCCTGGCACCCAAAAAAGAGCTGCACTGGGGGGAGGAAAAACCTCATTTAACTGAAAGGAAACCTCCGGGAGTCCACGGCTGAGAGCTACCCCCCTCCTCCGGGGTAAAAAACCTTTATTGAGTAGAGGAAGGGGGGGCCGGACTGGGCTCCAGAGGAGCAAGACAAAAAACCAGACCGTACAAATAAAAAATCATAAACAACAAATATAAATCTTGATGGAACAGAGGAACAAATAACACATAAGGGCATGGAAGCCCAGACCAGAGGGCATGGGAGCCTGGAGCCAGGGAGACCAGAGAGCATGGGAGCCCAGAGCCAGGGAGACCAGGGGGCATGGGAGCCCAGAGCCAGACAAAACACATTAAATAGAAAATAAATACAAAAATTCACACACAACAAAATAAACCCTGACAGAACAGGGCAACAGACCACACATAAGGGCATGGAAGCCCAGACCAGGGGGCATGGGAGCCTGGAGCCAGGGAGACCAGGGGGCGTGGGAGCCCGGAACACGGAAGCAGCAGGGGGCGTGGGAGCCCGGGACAGAGACAGCAGGAGGGGGTGTGGGAGACAAAGGCAAAACATGCAATGGATATAAACCCTGACGGAACAGGAAAACAAACAAAACATAAAAGAAATAACCCACAACAGACAGGGAAGAGCAGGGGGCATGGAAGCCCAGAACCAGGAGTAAAGAAAAAAAAATTCCAAAAGCCAGGAAACAAAAGGGAAAAAAAACCTCTCAAGGGGTCTAGAATAGGCTCAGCATTCTGTCACGGATTTCGGAAAGGACGAACCATGGAGTGGCAGGAGAGAGAAAAAGACCCTATGCGTAGCGGTGAGACGGGGGTGAGCCTGGGCTCAGCTGTTCAGGAAGTGCCATATAGAAACCTATGCCCTCAGGTAGCGGACGTGGGGCGACCTGGTGCTAGGCCAGTTTCAGGACATCCGAACCTCAATGCTGAGCAAGTAGCAGAGCAGAAGCAGGAAGTAAATAGGCTACACAACAAGACACACCAAAAAGACATGAATAATCACATGGAACTAGGAACAGGACAGAAGTAGAGCGCCCTCTAGGTGTACTGGGCGTGACAGATAACATTTGAATCTAGGATATTAAAAACAAATTTACTTGCAAAACTAAAGTTTACTATGATAACATTTTTAATTTGATTTCATGTACGTGTACCCTACCTACTCCTAACACCCAGAACAGATGTCTACATCCCACAGGGTTGAAAAGGTGACCCTTTACTGGCAGCCCTTGTGAGCACCATGAATTTGAACATGCACAATGAGTATGAAGTCATTAAAAAAGATCTTAAGTTACTTTACTGAATGTAGGCTGCACTGCCAGATTTTAGTGATCAATAAAAAGAACAGTGAAGTGGGTAAGCACTACATTGATACAAACATGGGCTGAACAACTTATACAGTGTAGTTTTGAGATATAAGCAGTCTGAAATCTCAGTAGCATCAGCAGATACTATATTTATCAAAAATCTGAAACAAAACAATGGATTACATTATAAAGTAAAATGCATTCATCCCTAGCCTTCAAGGACAGTTATTCAAGCTTTCAATGTACATCATAAGCCATTTAACCAAGCCACAAAAAGTAAGTAGTTAATTGGTCAAGGCATTAATTGGGTAAAACAATTATACAGCACTTGAGCTTCATGGAAAGAAGCTTCAGGCACTGAGAGGAATTAAAGAAATATTTTCTGTGATGTGGATGAAAAACACATTGTTTGGAAAGGCTGTGGGCTGTGAGGAGTGTAGCTTATGCTTTCTGTTTCTATGGTTTCTGTGCAATACCATTTTGAAGTCATTTTTATCAGGCAGAGACACTGTAATCTTTTAATGTGTTTAGTACTAGACATGGAGAAAATGTACAACACAATGATAGCATATACAATATACTGTATATGATAGCATATATTTTTAACTAATGCCTTCATACAAAGAAACTCACATTTCTGTGCCTCTATTCACCCGAATATTTAACTGGAACAGTCCTTGTGAAGTACCATTTCCTAAGGTAAAAACAGCAGTTTCTTTCCAGAGTTTGAATGCACAACCATTCAGGCATGAGAGGACATGAGTGTAGAGCCCCTAGGCACTATATCACACTACTGCCTATTTGCCTACTATAATAGGGAAGTTCAATCACAATCATAAAAAACTTTACTTGTAAAGTGCCATTCATTGCAAGCATTTAAAGACACTGTAGAACACTACAAATAACTTCTATCTATTATCAGACAATCACCTATTCCTGGTAATGATCATGATAAGCTAGTGCCAGGAATTCCAGGAATATATAATTACATAAGAAAGGTTACAATGAAAGGAAGACATTTTTGCCCATCTAACCTGCTTATTCTTTTGTTTAAAGCATTGGCTACAAACCATCACAGGGAGCACACACAAACTACAAAAATAACAATAAAAGTAAAATATAAAATCAACAAATTGTATTTTCTGAAACAATTAGCATTCATTCTATCTAGGACTGTAGAACATTCTAGATGCAAACTAAAATTTTAATATTTAATTAATAAAAATGTCTGACCCTACAAATTTTATCTAGCATAGTTTTTAGTGAAGAATTCTACATCCATGGCACATACACTTTCTGGTATTTGGAGCTGACAAAACTGATGAACACACAACATGGAAGCAGTGCATTTGAAGAGACAAACCCTTCCTTCAGATAAAAAGACTGAAGGTCCCTTAGGCTTAAAAACTTAGCAAAAGGATTTTAAGATCTAGTTTTCTGCTGGACTCCAAAATGGCTATGTGGTTTTCATTTAGTTAAAGCATGAGCATAGTACTCTTTGTTAAAGTTAAAATCTACCAATTGATTTCTAACAAGTGCTTGCACAAAGATAATTGTAATAATAAGCTCTTGGCATCAGACAGACTATTTTATCATTTTATCATCTCAAATATACAGTAAAAAGAAATAGGTTTTGTTCAAACTCTAAAGATCTGGTTAATTTGTTAAGTTGTTCAACATTATTTTCAAAGACTTTTTAATAATTATATTAAATTACCAGACCGCAAAGGATGTTATGGAACAGCAGTTGACCCAGTGGCAGACTGAAACAAGAGAAACTTTTCAAATGCTTTTCCTGCAGATTCCCCTTGACACAGAGTATGAAAACTGCAGGAATTCAAGCAAGAAGTACATGGCATTCTCTGCCAGATTGCCACAGAAACACTGGATCTAATAATGAAGTTAAAAAGGGCTGAGAAGACTCAGAACATACTGGCTGGCAAGAGTGTGAGCAGTACAAAATTTCTCTAGCTGTGAAAAAAAAAGAATTAAGTCCAGAGATGGGATCCCCATGGAAGATTGGAGGGAGACTGCCAGAGAACCTGGTAATAGAGACAGCAAAACAGACTGTGTTACCTTCTTCGCCTGAAGCAGAGATACATGACTTTGAGTTACTGCAATAAAAGAGGGAAAGGTTTCATGACTGATCACTGACAAATATGGAAGAGGATGAGGAAGACTTGTGGCTACTGCACCTAGAATAGGGGGTCTTGCAGGAAAGGTCTATTCACCCAGAAGGGAAAGCACCAGCAAAACCAGAGAGTAAGAATGGCTGCTGCCAGGATCACAAGACTTAAAGATATCATGATTGGATGACCCAGGTGTAAGAAGTTTAGTAGTTTGTCTCATGCACCCTCCCATTTATGCTATCCCCCACAAGGAGAGGTGGCCTTGGAACCGATCTTCAGTTAGCTGATGGCCTCTATCATGGGATGTTTTGCTGAGACAAGATGGAGACTATTGTCTAAATTACATTCACCAGACAGTCATGCAGAATGACCTGCTGTCCTCAGCCACCTGAAAAATGAATTGGGTAACATTTAAAACAAAGAAGGGGAGCCTTCCAAGTGGCAATCTAGCTCCCTCTTTTTTTCCATTATATTTTTGCAATGATAAGGTAATAGCAAAAGAAGAGATAGAAAAATCTGTGGACATTATATTGTTACTTTTTAGAAAAAAAAATTTGGGAAAGACTTTTGATTACAGCAGAAGAATTTTAGCTAGAGCTCAGGCAAAGCTTGGCTTTTGTTTTGTTATTATTGTCCCTGCTGTCAACTGGGAAACTCTCAAATTATCACGAGGGCTCACAGTTTTCCAGTGTCTGTCACTCATCTCTACTGATGATTCTAATAAGCAATTGTTTTCAATTATTCAGTTGCTGTTTTCTCTATTTAATACTGTTTTGTCATTATTCATTTCACCCTGTTCTTCATTCCCGGTTGCAGTACTGCTCTCCTCATTTTTCTAGTCTTGTGGCCTGTAGCTCCAGAGGGCTGAAGCTTCAGCGGCTTCCCTGGGTAGTTATGTGCCCCTGTGATGCCAGACCTCTTTCCTTCTATTCCTGAGAGCTCAGCAGCAGGAATCCACTCCCTATGGCTGAGTGAGTGATACCTTAAGAGCCGAGGCTTCCCAATGCTGGACGACGGGCTGAGGGTCCAGGGCTTTCCATGCTCTCTATAAGCTACCCTCACCCTTCTCTGCTAAATCAACCTATGCTTTTAAAGCCCATTTTCTTACAGCGCTTTTGCTGTAGCTCCAGCTTCAAGTCTTCACTCTGTGTATGTTGCAGCTTCAGTTCAAATCTTCACTGCTCCCTGCACTGCAACTTTGGTTCAAGTATTCATTCTGCCCTATGTAACAGATTCAGTTCCAGTCTTCACTTTGCTTTGCACTACAGCTCCAGTTTCAGTTCCAGTCTGCTCCGGACTAAAGTCTGTATGGCGGCTCCTGGCCTTTGCCCTGGAATCCTAGACTTTTTTTCAGTTGCCTCCATTTCCCCTGCAATTCCTACTGTACCTGCTTCAGGATGCAGCTTGCATCGTCCAGGACTCCAAGGCTCTCTCTGTGCATTCATCCTTCCCTCAGCCTAGCACTAGCCTAGCCTAGTTCCTATTCTGTAGAGAGTCCCGCCTTTGCACTTTAGAGATTTCTCTGACTGCCTCTTTCCTGCCACATTTTTGTTTTTTTTCTGAAGCAGGCCTTTTCTCCAGACCTTTAGGGCTCTTTTCCTTACACTCACCTTTGTTTCTTGGGCTGTCTGGGTCAATTTTTATTTTTTTTGCCACTTTCCAGCATCCAAGCGGAGCCTTCTCCCTTTTCTGCCTAGGGAACCAAGTGTCAGAAAATCTGTTAGGCTGAGTTCCCTGAGAATTCCTTTGTTCTCTGGCTCTGACTGGGACTGTGCCCTGAAGCTGTGCTGTTCCAGGGTTCCTGGACTAAGGACAGGTTTCTTTGTCACCTGTTCCTTGCAGATGTCTCCCCTGGTTGATCCAAAGGGCACCTGGTTATCCAACTCCATCTGCACCTGGACGCTTGTGTTGGAGTGTGGTATCTGGGAGACGGAGCTGACAGCATACACCTGACCTGGCTTTTGAGCCCTCCGACTGGATTACCGAGTGAGGATTTCCTGCCTCAGAGCTATCCAGTGAGATCCCTCCTCTCAGAGAAGTCTTTAGGGAGTACCACAGCTGTGATCCCTGGTGGCTCTTTTCTGTTCAGCACGTCGGTCTTCCAGCTTGCCAGCCTGCACCCCTGGCTACTCAAGAGTGCTTCCCCCCAAGACCCATGCGATCCCTTTTCTGAAGCTGAGGCTCCCTGATTACGACTAATGGGCTGTGTTGAGCAGTTTGTAAAGTGCTGGAGCTGTGCCATTCCAGCCTTACTCTTTTTTCACCAGGGATGCAGTGAGCCGGTCACTGCTAGGACCATCTTGCCTCACCAGCTCTATTCTTTGCTGACTGGCTGGGGGAATCCTTGCTCTGCTGGCCAATTCTTTGTTTAATTTTTTCATTTCTTTCCCATTTTTCTTTGACCAGCCTAGGCTAATTAAGCCATTAATCAATTACTCTATTATCACTTCCATTTACTCTGCTTTCCCTCTGTCCCAGACCACTTCAGCCCCAACCAGTCTTCAGGTGTTCTACCCACTCTCTGGTCTCTTGTGCTGACAAAAACCATCCACATGGCACTATCCAGTGACAATGTCACAGTTAATGTTGTCTTCTTTGTTCTAAAAGTGAATACTTTTAGAATTCACTTTTACTTTGTGGTGAATTAAAATGTTTTCATGTGCAATGGTCCCTGATGCATGCTACCAGATCTTTCACGTTTTAAAGGAAATACCTGAGATTTAGTTTTAATGAAATCCATAATGATGGAATCATTAGAATACAGTCTGAAGGTTCTGCATATTTCATGGCCTTGGATACCTGATTATTTCTCATTTGACATGATCTGGCATTCCTGACTTGATTGTTAACCACTTATTGGGGCACATTTTGTACCCAAGGCCTATGTCTTGAACTTTTTTTATTAATAGAAAAAGGGAATTCTTCTAGTAATATATGTTTAAATTGTATGTTACAAATTTTCTAAAATGTGTCCTTAATCCTCCGGGAACCTTGGTTCAGATTTCTCATCACACAATACTTTTAAAACATAAGATTAATTTTTTTTACTTTTCTTTTCTTTCAATTTACAGAAAATGAAAATACAAGTGCATTTAATGTAAGCAGAAATTATTTGGTAATTTAGATAATGAATAATAACCTCACTCATTAGAAATGTACTCAGAGGTATTGTAAAATACTGCATTAAAAACAAATTTTAAGAGTAGTACAGGTGTCTCATTTGTGTGTAAGGCGTTCTATATATGATACTACAAATTATGTATTTTTTATATGAAAAAGTTTTATTCCACGGTGCAAGCTTTTAATGAAATGGCACACATACTAATTAATTAAGGTATAGTATATTACTCTCAATGTACCCTCAGGGAAATCAACTATTTTAATTTAAAAACATTTTCTTCTGAGATTATAAGGAGGATCAACAGACTGATAATTCATTAGCACTGCAATCCCTTCACTCTGTATGACTCTAGTCAAAGTGCTACTGTTCACAATTTCAAGAGCTAAGATACAAAGCAGGGTTATATCTCCTTGGAGATCATATTGTTAGTTTTCCCTAGGAGGATGACCTTTTAAACACAGAAAATGCGCTGGCATTGGTTTAAAGGTTTTTTTAAAAAAGAAAGCAGGTGCAGTTGGCCTTCTGTATTACTAATTGTAATCTGTAAAACATGCTCTGATTCAAATTCAACCACAAATCATTTTTACTTCAACTCTATATTATTTATGAGAAATGAAACAGCCAACTGTTTTATTAATTGAACACTCTTCTCTATTGAAAATAATAAATCTAATTATGTGAAGAAATGGGGTCTGCATGCAACTGTCTTTCCTTCTAACTTGTAATGACCTTTTTAATCTTGAAAGACACACATACAGGCCAAGTACCTGTTTTGCATAAAAGGTTTTCATTCATTGCAGAAGTGTAGTATCAGTAATGATTACTGTATGTTGGGACATCCAAAGGCAATTGCTAACAATTTGTTGTGCTTTTGTGTGGCTGTAAAAATAGTACTAACAGAATTTTTTACAACAGCTGTAAAATAATGATAATTGTTCAAAAACTATATTATTAAGCAGTGTTATTATTTTACAGTGTTAGAATACTGTAAATCATTTAATTATATTTATTCCTGTGAGAATAAGGAAAATGAAACAATCGGGTAATGAAACAAAATCAGGGGAAAACATAAAATAATTTCAGATATAGGTTCAGATAGGAGTGCTTATGTGAAAGAGTATTTAGTAAGTATTGTATGTTTGTCATAGACATCAATTGACTTTGATCCTGGACTTCTAGGCCCCCTGCCCTCTAATCAACCCTTTGAAGCTTAGCTTGCCTGGCTAGCAGCAATCCCTGGTCAGGAGGGGTTATATGCCACCATGACATAAAGTAACAAGGCTACTTTAAAATGCAGAACCAGTGTGTATGTGTGCTATCTGGTGATAGCAGACTCTCAGCACGACAGCGCCCGAGCATCTCAACTGCTCACAAGGCCAGAGGAGTCCAGCAATGCCAACTCCTAAACCCATATGAGCATTAACCCAGGAGATTCCCTGCTGGTATCTAGAGCACAGATACAAATTTAGTAGTCTAATGCAGGACAGGCACCATTTCCTAACTCTGCTGCCCACAGAGTGTTCAGCAAGAACCTGCACATAAGAATGATAGATATATACTGAGAGGCATTAAAATGCAACAAATACGTAAAAAATATTAAATCAACAGCATTTTTTTTAATTCTTAATGTCTCTCAGTATATATTTGTTCAACACTGGTGGACCACAACCTTGCTTCTTCACTTAGTGGTTTTGCATGTGGTAGTGTGCATGTGATTATGGTTATATAGGACCTTAACAAAATATTAAAAGAATATCCCTAATGGTGATCCTTCAACTTTTTGCTGTTTCAAAATATTTTATCATCAATTCCCGTAGATCAGGAAGGTTTGATCTAAATACAATCTAAACAGGTCATACAAGCCATAAATTAGAGAAATACTAAGCACAGCCATTACACAATGTTACATATTCAAAGTATTTTATGTTTTTTTACAATGAAATATCTACCCTTAAAATGCAATTAGTGGTCACTTTGTATGTACTAGTCACCAATTTAGCAAAATTACTTTGTATCTTCTGTACATGTATTTTTAGTATTGTTAACTCATTATCTAAAATATCACAGTTCTGATTATTGTACACTAAATAAAATATCTGTTCTAATATCTAATATGTAATAAATATCTAATATTTCTGAAAATATTATGGGATATGTTTTTAGATATTTTTTAAAAAAACTCGTTATCTCTATTTTGCTATAAAGGTTTTTTTAATACTTTTGTTTGCTGTAAGAAACTATTATCAATGAAGATAGAAGGCCTTGCTGTTGTTTCAGATGTTAGAAAAACTATGGAAATAAGGATTCATTCCCCATGCTTGGAAAAACACAATGTGATAGAGAGGTTTGAAAAAGGTGAGTACTCAAGATACATTTGGACTACTTTGAACTTACCTGCACTATGTGTATGGTCAACAGTTGGCTTGTTATCTGCACTCAAATGCACTAATTATCATAATCACGCAATATTTTTCTTATTTTGAATAATCAGTACTCTTAAAGTAGTAAAAGTGAGTAATACCAGGTAATTTTCTTGATCTCAGGAACAAATTGTTAACTTTTACATTCAAAATAATTTTATTGTGTAAATGAATGTAAAATTTTGGATTACCTTCTCAAACCCAGAGATGTACTATATATGTACTGTATATCATATCATATATCATATAGAAAAAACATAATTTGAGAGTATTGCCAGAAAAAAACAAAGATGCATAGTTACTAGCTGATTATAATATTACATTTTTTAATATTACAATTTTTAGGACTGAGGTGAACTACCTTTTAGAAGTGAAAAGAATAACATCTTCCTATTGTGTTTTATTTAGGAAACCTCCTCCATTCAATATCTGAAAGCAGTGAGATAAACAGAATCATAAAAACTTGCTGAAGATTTTTTATTACAGAATTATAAAAAGTTGTTTTTAAAGACATAATATGAACTGTGTAGATGGCACACAATCTCTGATGTACATAGAGTCAACCTAAAATTTTAGCATTATACATCCAAGTCTATTGAAGACTATGATGAACTTTAGTCATGTCTAAAAAACCCACAAAGGCATAGGCAAGGTAACTAAGTAGACAGCATCAACACTGAAACATAATTCTGAGGACACCAGTGAAATTAGTATATATACTATAATTCCTTCACGGTACAGTTGGATGAGAATCTCCAGTCAATTATCTAAAAATCAAATAAATTATATAATGTAATGTCCGGGCTGGGTCCGACTCTCCCCCTGTTGTTGCCCATGGCAAACAGCAACATTCCCACAAGTTCCCAGCCCAGCCTGTCACTCAAACTAGATCAGGATGCCATTCAATTTAACTAATTTAACTAACCTTTTTTTCAATCAGACTTCTGATCTAGTTCTCAATCTTATTAATTAGAAGCCCTATTTAGTTTCTTCAAATGGCTGTATCATTTGCTTTTCTGCTTGCCTGTGCTGTGATACAGCAGTTCTCTTTATTCCCTAGTTATTTACATTTTACCTTTTTCTGTCTTGATCATTTTTTTCTTCGCCCCCTTTTTTCCTCCTTTTTTTGTGCCTTATTTTACAAAGGTTATTTAACTTTGTACCTTATCTTACTGGGATCCCTGCTTATTTTTAGACAGTTCTTTCCAGCCTGCATCATTCCTCCTTGAATGTGAACTGAGAGCGTCGCCAAGAGAAACGCCATGGGTTCCACTCAAGAGAAAAAACCCTAGTATCTAAACTTTTCCCTTAACCCACCACCTCATCTCAGAAGACGTCAGGAGAACTTACTGATGAACCAATGCTGCTCGGGAAAACCAGCCTAACTAGAAGAAAAGAGTCATCAAAAGCAGGAAAGCCTTTCCTTCTGGGGCAAAAGGCCATTTACTGAGGATTTGTCCAATCTGTCCAGGAAATGCATCAGGCCAGTAGATTATCTATTGAGCAGGACTACTAAATCTCCTCTCAATTCAAACAGGCATAGACTCCAAACCAGACTCCAGTGGAAAAATACAAACTGCAAGTGGATGCCTTCATTGATTCTAGTGCCACGTGGAATTTCCAAGACAGCAAATACCCTCTAGAACCTGTTTAATGGCCTAAGCCCTACTGAATAATGCAATAGACAGGTCCCTGATAGGAACAGGGCTGGTGAGGTTTAAAATCAAACCGCTCACCTTTACTATGGGAGTGTTGCATAAAGAAAGCATTAAACTGTTATGCATCAGATCTCCCCACAGTCCACTCATCCCCAGGTTCCCATGGTTGCATAAACATAACCCCACTCTGGAATGGTCTACCTGGCAACTGACTTCCTGGTTGTGAAATTGTTATGAAAACTATTTGCCCCCCACACTCCATGTAGGGGCTCTGGTACCAGATTTCTTCAGCCTACCTAAACCTTCAAAGGTAAAGTAGCCTTCAAGACCTTGGCGACAAATGACTCAAACCCTTCTGCCACATCCCAAATGTGATTGTCCTATCGATCTCCTACCGAGCATGATGACCCCTAGAGGATGACTATTCGCACCCTCACAGCCAGAATCCAAAGCCATGAAGGATTACATTGAAAAGTAAACTCTGAACGGGTTTAATCTAACACCTCATCGTCACCTGCAGGAGCTGTTTTTTTCTTTGTATCCAAAAAAGACGGAGGATTGCTCCCCTGCATCAATTACATGAAACTAAATAAAATCACTAGAAAGAACCTATACTTCCTTCCGTTAATACCATCCCTTCTAGAAAAAGCCAGCCAGGCAAACATCTTTGACCTTCAATGGGCATTAAATCTGATCAGGATCTGAGAAGAAGGTGAGTGGAAGACTGCTTTTAACACCCATTCAGCATGCTATGAATATTTAGTCATGCCTTTTGGATATGTAATGCTCCAGCCATTTTTCAAAAATGTTATTGATGACATGTTCTGAGACTTTCTAAATAAATTCATGGTGACTTATCTTAATGATATTCTGATCTTCTCCAGAAATTCCCCAAAACACATCAAACATATCCGGCAGGTCCTCCAATGCATTCGAGCAAAATTAGAAAAATGCAAATTCATTAAATCTGAAATAGTCTTCCTAGGACACATTCTGTCACCATCTGGTCTTTGGATGGACCACAAACAAGATGGCAGCAGTTAAGGACTAGCCTGCCCCAAAGAACCTGAAGCAAATTCAGTGCATCGTGGGATTTGCCAGTTATTACCGGCTATTCATCCTGCGTTTCAGTATGATCATGGCGCCAGTCACCATTTCACAAAAAAGTAGCCAAACTTTGATGCAGGACAAATAAATGTATTTCCCACATTTGATTGCTGGTTGCCTTATGTTAAACAGCAACCATGACAATAGTGCATGCTACTGAAAATTCCTTCCCATCCCCCAGAACTGTTCATTCTATTCTACATAACATTACACAGCGGTGTGTTGACAGTCCTAGCCTTTGTGAGAAGTACGGAGCTGCGTCACATAAGGTACTGTAGCTGCGATGGAATATACTAGTAGGTAAAAGTTAACTCCAAGGTGGAAAGAAAAGACACAACGTATCTCCTCTATAAATCTTTAGTTTACAGACCATCCAAGATCATTTATTATGAATAATATCTTTCATATCGCATTAAAATTGGAACGCTTTTCACAAGTGTAAATCTATTTTCTAACCACTTTATCCAGGACAGGTAAGTTTCACCCCTCCCTCTTCCCTCTGCCTGTCTGACTTGTTCCCATTTTTAACCATTCTGTACCTGAATTGCAGCGGTGAGAGAGAGTAGGAAGAGAAAGAAAAAAATGAACCCTGGTTTTTTATAGTCAGAAGGCTTCAGCCAATGCATAAAAAATATAGCATAATGCCTTCTCGTGTTATGAAGTCACTTGCACCTGGGATCCGCTTTATTCAAAATAAGGTTTCTAAAAAGCAACCAGGTACTAGAAATTGTTTAAATAAAAGCTGTGAAATGTTGAACAAATCGTGATCTTTAAATCTGTAGGTTGCAAGCTCTGGGTCATTCATGTTGTTATTTCATTATTAATATCACTTATCATTTAATATGAAAAACACTAAAAAATATTAATATAGCATACATAATATTTACTATTTTATTTTTTAAAAAGTCTTTGTTCAAAGAAAAACTTGTTCCCAAACCGGGTATTGAACTCAGATCAATAATATTTACTATTTTAGTTTTTCAAAGAAATGTTTATTTGTTAAAAGAAAATTCATGGCGACAGCTAGGCTCGAACCCCCAACTTCTAGCATGCAAGGCACACGCCTAAGCCATTACACCACACACATACTGTACTTATGGGTGAATGAGTTAAACTGATGCAGATGGTTACAAAGAAAGTGGCCCACAGTAATACTTTGAGCTTGTCCAAGGTCATTCATTATTAATACTATTAATAATATTGTAACGCAACGGGGGCTCAGGCGGGCGCCCTTGCCGCATCAGGTCGGCCCCACACTGTCCGGGGCTCGAACCCGGGACTTCCGCGTCTCTCTGCAGCGACCTAGCCCCGTGAGCTAAAGAGAGATCTCTCTTCGCAGCCCAGTAGCTGTAGTCCTACTATCACAGGGAAGGGCGGTGACGTCACCTGCTCTGGTACGCCGGCTCTTACACAGTACCTGTTGGCCGTAAGCGTTACACTCTCCCCCGCTTAAATCGCCGTCCCCGGCAAAAGGCTATCCCACCCCGCTTCTGACACCAATGTAACGCAACGGGGGCTCAGGCGGGCGCCCTTGCCGCATCAGGTCGGCCCCACACTGTCCGGGGCTCGAACCCGGGACTTCCGCGTCTCTCTGCAGCGACCTAGCCCCATGAGCTAAAGAGAGATCTCTCTTCGCAGCCCAGTAGCTGTAGTCCTGCTATCACAGGGAAGGGCGGTGACGTCACCTGCTCTGGTACGCCGGCTCTTACACAGTACCTGTCGGCCGTAAGCGTTACAATATCTTCCGTAAAGACTTTGATGCATAAAATATTTATGCATAATTAAAATATTTATGATGAAGGTGGAAGGTTGTGTGCTTTTGTCCAATGAAGCAATCTTGCTTTTATAAAATATCCTAACTTTTTAATGTATAATGATTAACATGCTATAATACAAAAATATTGTCTCTCAGCAGTGACCGGGATTCAAAACAGGATGTTTTCTGGTGACAGCTCAAATGCTGTACATGAGAGGTTAAGCTTTATTTGCTCCACCCTGCGGTTTTACAAGGTGCTTGGAGATACTATTATTATCATAACATGCGTTATGATGCATTGTGATGCGCAACGTCTACCGCATTTTTGATATTTTGACGCAGTGTACTTCGCACATTTTGAATGGCTAGATCTGTATATCTGAATTTCTCTAGGCATCGGATTTTGACATGTTCCCCAAACCAAAAAGTATGAGTGGGAAACAATCAAGACAATTCATAAAAGTTCTTGTGAGAGAATGAGATTCAGTAATGCTTGGTTACAACTTTTGATCATTCCAGGCAGTGGGGGTCTAGAGCTTAAGACAGTATAGCATGTGAATGATGTGTCGATGTTATGTTCTGACTGCATAAGCATAGACCTAGCTCTGCAAGTGACTGAAGATTATGGCGCAGCATCGGGTGCAAAACTGAAGTTTGCCTAAAGAGACAAGTCAGAACTTATGCTTTTTAATGGTTGGTGAGAGGAGGTGCAAGGGGATCTGGGGGTTCGAGTTCGTACGGATAGTGTTAAAGTACTGGGAGCTGTCCTTGACGGACAGGGGTCTGACGACGGGAATTGGATGGAAATAGTTAAAATTGATCTCTGACTTTGCAGGGCAGAGTATTGGTCATAAAAGCAGTGGTCCTACCCTTGATTTTGAATGTTGACTTAGTGTTCTTTCTGTCAAGATCAGTGCTAGCAGTAATGAACATGCTTCTTTTTAGTTTTTTGGGGGTTTCAAAATGGGAGAGGGTCTGGAGGGAGGTGCTTACAAGGAAGGTGGAGGCAGGGGGTTATAGGGAAGCCAGATATATTTTTATTCTTGATGTGTAAATATGTGGCTAGTCATTTTCGAATTGCCACTGCAGGACAAGGGAAAGCTTATTTTTTAAGCAGGTTTTTATTCGGGTCATACTTGAGGAGATTGGGTCTTTCTATTCCTTTAACAGTACCTGTCTCATTTGAGCCGCCATACGTTTGCTACAGAATTTTTTTGTTTTTAAGGTGAAGGGCCTTGGAATCAGAGACGCTGACTATCCTAGGGACTTCAAGGGCATTGGAAAGTGTTGTACAGGGCAGGGCTCCAGTATCCCATGTCCGCGGTCTCTTAGATGAGGACCACAAAGCTGTTTAGGGACATTTGGGTTGCTGAACAGGCACTGTGACATGGCCTGGCTGATCGCCCAAGGATCTTTAGCCACAACAGAAGTAATACTCTCGAGAGGAATGGGGAAAACAGCTTGTTGTCCCATGGATGGATGTGACCGGCCGGAAACAATTCACCATGCGCTGTGGGACTGTGGAGTAGCACAGGAGGTATGGAGGAGAATGGCCAGCTGGATGGCTTGTTTCCTAGGGGACATTGGGTTGTCGGCCCAGGCAGTGCTGCATGGTCAGGACCTGGGAGCTCTGCCAAGACAAAGGGAGAGTAGAGCCTGGCAGGCGATCTGTTGTGTTCGGGCGGCAATATGGTGGAGGCGCAACATCAAAAAAAGGAAAAGCATGATGCCTTCCTCTCTGACTGTACTGTACACCCTGGCATGGTTTCTTCAGCTTTTGCTACTTCAACAGAGAACCTCCAGTGCAGAGGAAGTGGAAGCTTTTTAGAAGATAGACTCTTGGCTGAGACTGGCTTAGTGCTGGTCTGTGATGCCCTAGGCTCACCATCCCGAGGCTTTTTGTTTGAGGTATACTCTGCCCTGTACAAGACCGTGGTAGAGCTGTGTCTGTCTTTCTGGCCTTTAAAAATGTAGAACCCTTTAATGTCATTTGTTACATGTGTTTTCCAAATTTTAGGGATTTCCTAGATTTTTATTGCTGAGTCTAAGTGTTGTATTGGTATTTTGCAGAAGTGATGGGAATGAATACGTTTATTTTGTGGATGGAATGTTTCTATTTTTTTGTAGTGCTTTGATGATTTGTATCAATATTTCTTAATAAAAAATGAGTGCAAAACACTCTAAAACCTTGATAAAAGCTGCAGGAAATTGATTGGGTTTAATATTGTGTCTTTTTGAGGCAAATTTTCCATCAGCTGAAAAATGCTATAAAAAGGTAATGAAATGAGAGGGCATTTTAGGCCAATGTAGAGACTGGGTTATAGGATCCATTAAATGTGACTGCAGTTATCCATCTAGTTACAACGTACATGACAAAATTAAGATAGATTAACCAGTAGAACAGGTTTTCTTACAATTTCTGATCTCACTCAGTTTTGGAGTACATTTACTGAATGCCGCCATACACAACATAGGCAGCAGAAAGGCAGCCCTGAGTGTAAAAAATGACTGTGTAGTGTTGGAATGCTAACCTTAACCCTAGCTAGGGTCTCATTGGAGCAATTCTGCAATCTGTCTCTGAAGCCATCCAGTCATCAGATTTGAAAACTTTCCTTAAACCCAGATATATGAGTGCAAAACCATCAAAAACTTGGATAAAAGCTGCAGTTAATTGATTGTGTTCAATATTGTGTCTTGGTTAGGCAAATTTTCATCTGAAAAATGCTTTAAAATGCTAATGAAATGAGCGGACATTTCAGGCCAATATAGGGACTGGGTTAGAGGATCCATTAATACAATCAAGGGGGGTTCCAGAAGAAAATATGAACTACAGTACAAAGTTCCAAAACATATTTATAGATATAGAATTTATATGCGACATATTTAGAGGGTTGTGAATAAATCTGAACATTTCGTATTCAGAAAAAAAAATTGGTATGCTAGTGATGTACATATGATACAAGTGTTTATGTATTGTTTCACATTTTAATTTACAAAAACATTTTGTTTTCTTGGAGGAAAGTGCCGTTGATTGATTTGAGAGCCAGAAGTTTTGAAAATTCTTTTTGTGATGACATGATTGTTTTTAATATTTGGGGAAGACAATTTTTACTGGAATTGTGGGTACTGGGTACCCTGACCTTTTCTCATGCAACTTCCTTGTTACATAGTGGACTGACTGATTAGTAGTGATTGTGAAATAGGTGCACTGTGATCACAATTGCATCAACAATTTGGGCATTCCAATTGAAAAAGGTCATCTGGTATCTATTGGTGTCCAATTCATGTTTGAGAACTCAGTACAGACCATTTTATTAGAGCATCACTTTTAAAGAGAACATCTTTGTAGTAAACATTAGATTACCATTAGAAGTTAGTTGTTGCGCCAATTAAAACACATTAAACAATACCAGTGTGGAAAACATTACTTTATTTCTACAGTACCTGAACCATCTAAAGTTTCCAAAAGTAAAGATTTCTTGATCTTAAATATTTCACCTTTTTTATCTGTGAGATTTTGTTTTGTTTTTTAAATCCATTTCTCCTTGAACTGCTGAGCTTTCATCACCTACTGTGTGTCATTTTAAATATAACATGTTATAGAAAACATAACACTTTAAAAAGTACACTCTTGAATTTTTATAGTTTTTCTTTATGAACTCCATTAGCCATGGGAATGCTTTTCCATTTGTAATTGATAAGTTTAGGTATAATCAGTTTTTTCATTACTAATTGATTAAATTGTGTAAATCACTGCTCTTGCTATTGATGCATGCGTACAGTAAGTTTTTGAGGTCAAATTAATTTTACAAAAATAGTACACCTGAGTATCAATTTTACTGACAAATGAATAATATGAGATGCAAATGTGTACAAAAAGTGATGCAAATTATATTAAAAAAGTCATAATTTCCTGTTGAAAGGAAATTAAAAGACAAAATTGATTCATTATGATATATTATATTTACAGATCTGCAGTGCCATTTTTAATCAATTTTTTTCTTACAATTGACAGTTTTCCAGAACATTTATGAAAACACATATGTAATGTTTTATTTTTGGATGTTCACTACATAAAATGCTTGCAATTCTTTTGTCATGTTCTAATTGTTTATATGAACTTCTAGATGAAAATGTTTCGTTGTTGTCATGTATGGTAATAACTTCAGATTTGTATAAAAAGGCAGAGATTTCCACCTATCAATAATTTCACCAAATCAGACAGGGTTCATACAAGGTAAAAACAGCTTTTTCAACTTTATATTACTCAGTATTAGCTATAATAAATTTACTTCATCATTATCAGAGATTCTAATTTTGTTAGATGCTGAGATGCTTTCAGTTGGGTTGAAGAGGAGTATGTGTTTTCAGCCCTTCAAAGATTTGGTTTTGGACTATTCTTCATCTCCTGGAGTAGATTATTATATTCATCTCCTGAGGCTTCTGTGCACACAAATAGTACTTTTTCACAATATTTCTCCTTACATCTTGGTACAAATAGGGTTGCCCCCTCTCCCGACTTCTGTTTGTTTTTGCCATTGAGCCTTTTGATATTTCTTTGCATGGCTGTCTGCAAATACAGGGAGTGATGAGGGGTGATCTTGAGTGTTAAAGTATCACTTTATGCCGATAATCTATTACTGTATTTAACAGACCCAGCCTCCTTCCTTCCTCTTGGAATCTCTGTCTTTGAACAGTTTGGCAGGTGTTCTGGTTACAAATGTAATTTTAATCAGAATTTAGTTGTTTATCCATAAACACAGCTGCTCAAACTTGCCCTCTTAGTCATTAGTCATCTTAGAATTTTACAACTTAGTAATCATTTTAGTAATCATATTCATTTTAGAATTATGAAAAATTGATTTAACTATCTATTTAACTATCATCTTCCTGTTCTTCTTCATCACTAACTTCCCTAGTATTTTTCTCCCTTCCCAATTTAGCAGTAATTCCCTGGTCAATTGATCTCTCAGTTTAGGAAACTTTGCATTTCAGTCCTTCAGTGTTTGTGTTTCTTTTCATATAAACCAATCATTTCCTACTTTTGTTATAGATCAGGAATTCGTCCTCTGTAGCAGTAGAGGTGTTACATCTTGCAAACATGTATTCACTGATGGCTGATTTGTGTAGTTAGAACAGCTGTCAGGCAGATTTAAACTACCAAAATCACACTTTCTTCATTGCCTTCAGATCCAACACTTTCTCCAAAACAAAATGCCAAATATCCCTTCTATCCCTCTAGACGTGATTAATGTTTTATGTTTTATGTTTAAATTAACCCCAAATATTATACAGGTGTGTTGTGTATGGCACCATTCAACAAATGTATTCCAAAAATGAGTCAGATAAAAAGTTGTAAAAAAACATTTAATAGGTCCTATAACCCAGTCCCTACATTGGCCTGAATTGCCTTCTCATTTCTGTATCATTTTTAAATAATTTTTCTACTGACTGAAAGTTGGCCTGAACAAAATACAACATTGAAGAAAATCAGTTTCCTACAGGTTTTATCAAAGTTTTTGACTGTTTTACACTCATATTTCTGGTTTAAGGAACATTTTAAAATCTGATGACAGGAGGGCTTCAGAGACAGATTACAAGATTGCTCCGTTGTGACCCCAGCTGGGGTTAGGGTTAGCATTCCAACACTACATAGACTTTTTTTAGAGGCAGTGCTGGATTTTGGGTCCCAAGGTTTATTAAAGATGAGTGATAATTTGATCTTATTTGCAACTTTTTTCTGAAACTTTCTGCTGCCTGTGTTCTGTATGGCAGTGTTCAGTAATTGTACTACAAAACTGAGTCACCTCAAAAATAGTAAAAAAAAACTGTTCTTCTGGGTAAACTCTCTTAATTTTGTCCTTTAACTTTCATCTAGATGGAAAAAATGCAGTCACATTTAATGGATCCTATAACCCAGTCCCTACACAGGCCTGAAATGCCCGCTCATTTCATTAGCATTTAATAGCATTTTTCAGCTGAATGAAACTTTTCCTAAACAAGACACAATATTGAACACAATCAATTTCCTGCAGCTTTTATCAAGGTTTTGGACTGTTTTGCACTCATATATCTGGGCTTAAGGAATGTTATCAAATCTGCTGACTGGAGGGCTTCAGAGACAGATTGCAGGATTTCTCCCTTGTGACCCCAGCTAGGGTTAGGGTTAGCATTCCAACACTACATAGACCTTTTTTAGAGGCAGTGTTGGATTTTGGGTCCCAAGGGAAATGTAAGATGAGTGATAATTTGCTCTTATCTGCAACTTCTTTTTTCTGAGACTTTCTGCTGCCTGTGTTGTGTGTGGCAGTGTTCAGTAAATGTACTCCAAAACTGAGTAAGATTGTAAATTGTAAGAAAACCTATTGTACCGGGTAAACTCTTTTAAATTTGTCATTTACCTTGCAACTAGATGGATAACTGCAGTCACATGTAAAGTGGATTGTACACAGAGGTAATGCACTCAATATCTTATGTCATATGTCTTATGTCACTCAATATTTTATGTGCAGAAATTCACTGTTTGATGGTCTCTGACAAAAAATGATCTCCCCAACACTAGTGAAATGATTGGAGTAACAGTATCAATCATAAGAAAGCTTAAGAATGTTGGGATTTAAAGTTTTGCTCAAGTATTTAGTTAAAAGAATGGTGTGGGTGGCTAATTCAGATCCAAATATAATATAATTAAATCTTCAGCAAACTCTGGTATTATCAGAATTGTTTTCCAACATTAAATTTCAACATCATAAGTTTTGTGTCCACAAGTTACTCCTCTACAACATAAAAAATGGAAGATGGCAAAATATATCAAAAGCTTTATACAAAAATAATACTAAATACCAAAATGACATAAAACAGTTCTGAAACATTTACAGTCATGTAGTGAACTTTATCAAATGTGTTTGAAACAAAGTAACATTCACAGACACTGAAGATTTATAATGAGAACACTGAATTTATTCTTCACAGCTCTTTCCAATGTTCTTCCACTGGCTCAATGCCAAGGATGTGCTGTGGCACAGAGAAAGTAGACAGCAGTTGCTCTTGGCCTTATACCAGAGACAAGGAAGGAATTCCTTGCTAGAGTCGTGCTAGGTTTGTCTTTCCTAGAAAGTGTGGACAAACTGTGACTCAGTTCCAAACCTGGTTTAGATGCTACTAGTGAATAAGTTTTGATAAACAGCCATGTCAATAAAAGTTCAACTTTAAATTTATATTTATTTGATCAGGCAAAATTACAAATGGGTAGCTGTATGCAAGCCTTGGGTGGACGTCTGTTTACACATATACTAACTCTCCCAGCCTGCTATTTGTTGAATTACTTGGAGCTTGCAGTGGTTGCTATCACGTGGAGACTTCTCAAGTTGTCAAGGTTTCAAATGAAGGAGAGTAATTTCCGTTACTGTGCAGTAATGATTAAGTCTAGTAATCACAGTTAGTGATTGGTTGTGATAATGCAGTGCTCTTCCCCACACCTCCAGTTTCTTATTAGTTGGCCATCAGATGATTAGCAAAGAATTTAGGGTTGGAAACAAAGAGACACCAACTATAGGACACTCCATCACTAGAGCTGTTAAGATGGACCTAGATTTAAAATGTTCCAAAAGAATTCTAAAAGGTTTTGTTGGAACTTTATTTTTACTACAGATGCAGCCATTCAGAATGCGCGGTACAAACCCGCGGTACGGTAACCTACCCACAAGCCACCGCGGGGCACCGGAGGGCACCGCGGTAAGTGATTGGCTGGCCAAAATGACCAACAGGGGCACTAGTGGTGCATTGGTTGGTAGTGAAAAGATTTAATCATTTAATGTCTTTACTGTGCACATTTTAATCCGCTTAGTTTTGAATATTTATATGGAATTTTACCACTAAAGGGAAATTTTAGTAGCTGAGCATAAAAAGAAGAGGAGCATAACGCATCTGAAGGTCATAAACGATATTAATTTAGGAACATAAACATTACTGTATGTACGTAAACTGTACTGTGTATGGCTGGTCTTGGTAGTTTAAAGAAAAAATACACACCAGGCTTCCATTTCTCCCTAAACATTTTAAGCATGAAAGTTTTATGAAATGGTACCCAAATATGCGATTGCTGTATAGAATGAATTTTAATTTTAAAAAATTATTTAACGCTAAAATTAAGCTGTTTACATCTTCCACCTGAGAACAGTCACCCGTTGCTACCCAACGCAGAAACACAGCCACTAACTAGCAAAGAGAGGACATTAGCTAGCCAATATGATAAAGAAATAAATCATTATTTTGTTTATTTCTTTTGAACATTTATTTGAACATTTCCATCGATTGTACAAGCACTTGGAAACTGTCCAATCCCTAGTTCATCAGGCATTTTCTTTTACACTGCGGGCATTCTCCCGGTCTGGCGCCGGTCTGTGTCTTCTAGGATATAATGCCAGCGAACTCTTGTTTTTTTGTCCACTATAACAGACAATCTCCTTTGCTTTTAACCAAGTGTTTAATAATTTCCTAAAATGAAAATGATTTACTCTATTTCTCTCACAGGATCAATAAAAGTATCTATCATCTGTCTAAACTATGGGACAGAATTCTGGGGTCTCCCCATACCAGAGATTATGGTAGGGCTTCAGAATGCTGATTGGCTGACACCATCTGACACCCCTCTGATTGGAGAAAAAAGACGTGCTGGTTTGCTATATGTACATACTGTACCAGGAAGAGGATTTCTTTCTATTTGAAACGTGTATTTTAAAAGTTTAAGAAGTAAAAACCTTACAGCGTACACAGATTTCTAAACTGATCAGGATCGTTATCTTTGTCTCATGCATAATAATGTTCACCGCTCTGTCCAGCAAATTAATAATAAACTTTATTTTATATAGCGTTTTAAATGAATAAGTAATTAGATTGCTCATAAACCTAATCACTTATTCTACATAAACACAGCGTAATTGCTCTCTGAAAATGCTTTTTCTTTTTATTTAGGCTCAGATTTCAACTATAGATCGTATTATTATAAACTTTCTTGGAAAAATAATGTAAACCATTATGTAAACCATGTTTGCTATTAATTCATTTAGGGCTAGAATATGTTCATTGTCTTCCAATCGAGTCGAGTTGACATTAGAAGCTTGCCACGCCTGGACTGTTACACCAACGCATTAGCATGTTAAAGCGATTTCATTGAGGAGCCTAGTTTTCTTAACTAGTAAGTACTGTACTTCCTTGGTTTTGGGGGGGGGAGGTGTCTTTCGCTGGAAATCTCGCCCCCTTCTACTTTGAAAATACCTGTGAAACCGGTTTAATTCGTCACAGCCAGCACTCCCTCAGAGAGGGGGGTTGTACTCGTTAATGTCTAAGCCAGAACACATCATTATATCTCATTTTGTATTTCTATAAAAAAATCGTTTGCCCAGCCTAACACTATTGTTGTTATTGTTTTTATCCTGTAAAGCGCTTTGAGGAGCACAGCTTTCTCACCACTTAGATTACTTTTTGATACCATCCTTACACAAAGCAGAAACTTCTTGTATTTTCCGATGACATACAAGTGGAAAGATTACAGATTTTAATCGTCTTTTTTCTGAACCAGGGAAAATCTGATAATAAAAAACTTTATTTTACATATCACCTTTAAAAGTGGCATCTCAAAGCAATACAGTAGATGTAAACCACAGATAACAAAGTAAATACCCAGACAAATGCAAACGCGTTTTTAATAAAATGCTTTTATTCATTCAGCAGAGAGAGCGTAAAACCTGGGCGTAACAGCTGTTCCTTTTTCTGATCACTCGCTCTCTGGATAAACATCTCACCTGTCCTGTTCTTTGTTTTCCTAATTTGCTGATTATGCCTTCTGCGATCCACTCCTGCCCTCACACCTAAAGAAGACTATTTTAAATTTCTTTGCACGGTCCATTGTGCAATTAACCCTTGTATGTGCTGTCCTTAAGGTGATATCACATGAAGGTGATATGTAAAATAATGTTTTTTATTATTGTTATAGAGAAACATGATCAGATTTTCCCCGGTTAAGAAAAAAAGATCTAAAGTATACTAGTTTGTCACTAGTATACTTTTAATACAGTCTTTGCTGTGCTCTTGAGATCCTTGTGATATTTCGAGCTCTGGTTGAATGATAAGTGTCGCAGTTTAAATCTCTCTCTCTCTCTCAATTCAATTCAAGGTGCTTTATTAGCATGACAGATGGGTACAATCAGTGTTGGGTATTTACTTTGCTTTGAGATGCCACTTTTAAAGGTGATATATAAAATCAAGGCTTTAACTTGCTTTAACTCCGCAAGTCTGAGTTCTTGTGTCTGTCCTATCCGAACCCGATAGTATCACAATATGTATCTTTATAGCAGGTGGTGTACAGCTTTTTAGTATAGATTACACTTTTCTAAAATGTATTTAAAAAATAAAAACGATTACAATCTAATCTTTCCACGTTTGATCCCAAGATCCCAAGAAAAATAAATCTAAACGGGGAGAAAGCTATGCTGAAAGTTTATTAAGATACTTAGAAGACAAAGATATCAATTTATGTTGCATTTGTCTGATTGTGAATCAAAAAACACATATATTTAAACACGCTTTTGCAATTTAAATCAAAACGCGATTTAAATCAATATAAATGTTTATATTGTAACGCCTAGGTGACTATTCATTGTTATTAAAATGACTTAAATTCGATCATGTTGTGATATTTAGAAATATACATTTGTTTGGTGCGAGTGAAGTTTTATTTAATCTCTGAGCCATACTGATTCTTATGGAAGCCAGTTTCCGCCAGGGAGAAAAAAAAAAACACACTATTGTATTCTCTCCGATGCAGTGCAGTTAAAAACATATCTCTGATGCTGTTCCTAAATTAATATCGTTTTTGACCATCAGACGCTTTATGCTCCTTTTCTTTTTTCCAGTGGATTGAACAGGGAGAGGCATTTCATGATGTACTTTTCACTGATGAAACAACAGTGGCTCTGGAACAGTTTTCAACCATGTCGTTTTATAAAAAGATATGTATGCGTTACTGAAGCTAAAAGTTTAGCCTTTGTCACTAATGTAACCACTAAATAAAGACATATAGAAATCCCTACGTTACAGACTGTATATGGCTGGTATTGGTAGTTCAAAGAAAAAATACACACCAGTATTCCACTTTCTCCCTAAACATTTTAAGCATCAGAGTCTTACATGTGGTTATTTCGGAAACGTTTGTACGTGCTCCTTCTGACCATGTTACTGTTTACTGTTACTGACCATATTAAGTTTAAGTGCCTGTGGGCACTTTTCCTGTCTGTGGGGGGTGGACCGTCTTTCATTAGAAGGTTAGTCTGTTCTACTCTGAGAATGTAGAGGGGGTGGAAAGTAATTCCGTGTCGCATTAAATAACCTCTTCAGTTTATTCCGCCAGACAGTACATGAATATAATTATATCGTTATTAATTTGTTTAGATACGCAATTCCATATTATATTCCCTGTTAATCAAATTCTAAAAGTATGCATTTGTTAGATAACAAGAGAATTCACAGAAAAGGTTAAAAGACTATCACTTTTCACAAAGTATATAATCCTAATATAAGTCTAAATCCTAATATAAGTCTAAACAGTATCAGCTTTATTTACGGGTTGCAATTTAAAAAAAGTCAAAAACCGCACTCAAAATGCAATTTAGAGCTTTCTGGCAAGAGGAGACACCCAAATTAATAATGTAACATGCCACTGTTTGTGCATGAACAAGGTTATACTTGTTCCCCGGCGGAACACATTCCATAAGAATCAGCGCTTTTATATATCGCCTTTAAAGGTGGCTTCTCAAAACGCTTTACAGAATAAAAACAACAATAACAGCAACAACAACAATATTATATTTCATTGCACTTTGACAGAGTGCTCTTAGAGTTTGATTAATAGGGAATATAATATAAAAATATAGTACTAAAAATAAGATACACTCTACAGACATTCACAACAGCGACTGTCAGAAGATAGGACACAGCGGCTCAGACACCCGCTGAATGGAAAGGGGCACTCTAATGTTCTGTATGGCTAATACTAAAGCCAATACTTTAATATTCTTTTCTGTATGTTTAACAATTGTGGGTACTGGCCTAATTCGGCTCTGCTCCCGTTGTTAGGTGTTAATGTGTTGTTGTTAAGTGTGAATTTGTACCTGTTTCCCTGAGGTCTGGCTTTTTTTCTGGAAAACCATAACTCTGGTCTTGTCCAGATTGACTGTCAGCGCCCAGGTCTGACTGTGCTGCTCCAGCAGTGCCAGGTTCTGCCGCAGCCTCTGTTCTGTGGGCGACAGCAGGACCAGATCGTCTGCAAAGAGCAGGAACTCGATTTCTGTAATTAATGCAGATCAGTAAATCAAGGGACAAAACAATTATTGCGCCCGGCTCCTCAATGGGGTTTGACGTGCTAATGTGTTTGTTTAACAGTCCGGGTGTGGCAAGCCTCTAATGTCTCCCGACTTCGGCAAAAGGAACCTGCCTTTCATTGGACGGGAAAGCAAGAGCCGACCGCTACGCCTCCCCCGTGTTTCGAAATCTTGTGACTTTTGAAATTTACTGGGGGTGGACCACGTCTGTAAATTTCGATGGGTCCAGAGGCAAAAGTGCCTTGCCTTGCAATCTCCAGGAAACCATTAGTAGCATGGTGAATCGGAGATTCTCAACCCTTAATTCGTGTGACTGCAAAAGAATTCGTGATCGGATCAACGAAATGCTTCGTAGAAGGAGGCGCTCTTTTCCTCTAGTCTAACAGTCTGTCCACAAACAAAACATTCCTGTTAGACAAGAGGAATGTAAAAAAACAATTACTTTTTGTCAATGAAAACCGGTGTGTGTGTCTCTCTCTGCTGGATGTCCCTCTCACTCTCTGCTGAATGAATAAAAGCATTTTATTAAAAAATCTGTCTGGTATTTACTTTGGTCCTTTTAACTGTTTTTCCATCTACTGTATTGCTTTGAGATGCCACTTTTAAAGGTGATATGTAAAATAATGCTTTTTATTATTGTTATAGAGAAACATGATCAGATTTTCCCCGGTTCAGAAAAAAAGATCTAAAGTATACTAGTTTGTCACTCTTCTCATCCCCTCTTTGCTAAATGGCTTTTGAATAGAGTCACATGAAGAGAGAGGTGAAACAGCCCTACACAGCCCTGTCGCAGTACACGAATATAATTATATCCTATTAATTTCTTTAGATAAGCGATTCTTTTAATACAGTCTTTGCTGTGCTCTAGAGGATCTTTGTGATATTTTGAGCTCTGGTTGAATGATAAGTGTCGCAGTTTAAATAATTTTCGTAGTTAGAAATTATGAAACGCTCTGTTAAAAGCAAGGGAGTTTTTATGTCCATTGCAGTAAAAGAAAATGCCTGACAAAGTAGGGTTTGGACAGATTCCAAGTGCATTTTTGCAGTTTATGTTGCAACAGATAATGTACAGCGTGTACTATTCTTGTGTTGCGGTACATGAATATAATTATATCGTTATTAATTTCTTTAGATACGCGATTCCATATTATATTCCCTTTTAATCAAATTCTAAAAGTATGCTTGTTGACTCCGGTATCACGTTAGTTAAAGACTTCGATGCTTAAAATGTTTAGGGAGAAATGGAATACTGGTGTGTATGTTTTCTTTAAAGTACCGAGACCAGCCATATACTGTATGTTTAAGTTCCAAAATTAATATCATTTATGGCCTTCACACGCGTTACAGTATGCTCCTATTCTTTTTATGCTCAGGTACTAAGATTTCCCTTCAGTGGTAAAATTCCATATAAATATTCAATACTTAAACGGGCACAGTTAAGACATTAAATATACATATACATACTGTATACAGTACAGTTTGCATACAGTAATATGTTTATGTTCCTAAATCAATCTCTTTTATGAGCATGTGAAAGGCATGGTGAATCGATTCTCAAAAATTACTGTACTTTGCATGATTGGAAACAAATGCGTGATTGCGAAATGCTGTGGTGTTACTTTTACAAAGACGGTCAATGAAAAAAAGAATGTGGACCAGGGCAATACTTTGAGTTTACAGCTTGTCCAAGGTCATTCATTATTAATACTCTTAGTAATATCTTCATTAAAGACTTTGATGGCGACAGCTCAAACATGAGAGGTTGAGCTTTATTAGCTCCACCTTGCGGAAATTCCAGATACTATTATTTTAATTGCAGTATTATAGGAGAATTTACGGTAACTCGCGGTAGACCGCGTAAAGCGCACCGCAAAATAATGCGGTATCGCCCGCGCATTTTGAATGGCTTCATCTGTACATGTATATAGTAGTGTTTTCTATTTTGGCTCTTTATTTGTCTGTTTCTTCTGCCTCTAAATGCTTCGAGAAATTTGCAGAAGCTTTAAATAAACATGAGGAAACATCTCAGGTAGCTCAACCAGTAAAGGGGTTCATTCAAGTACAGGTTAAGTTCCATGATCATTTACTTGAACCTGGTATTGTTACTAGCTGAAACCAGGATTTCCCAAACAGTAGCACACAATTCGGTTTGGATGGGATTTACTCCTCTATTGATGACAATGTCAGACAGTAGGCTGTAAAATGCAGTAGTATCTGATTTAGTCTTCAGATAAATCTAAGTAAGATACACTGTAGATACAACAATATTCTAATTCCACACTACAATAATGAAATAAGTGCAAAGTACAAGTACAAAATACATTTTAAAATGTTTCATCTGTAGAGTCTTCTTCGTGTGTGGGTGAATGATGGAGAGAGCAGGAATATGAGAACAAGAAAAACAAAAAAAATCTATGAAATGTGAATACAGATAGATGAGAAAGGGAATCTGGGAAAATTTGGGAAATGAGTTTCAGAAGTTTAATATCTGTAAACAATATTTTTTATCATTTTATATTAAAGTATCATTTGGAAATGATATTTTAATCATTTGATCATCTATGATTTTAGAAAGACACTTGTTAAGCATTAAAAGCTGTTTAGGTATAATTGTGACTTTTAATATCTTCCTAGAGATCCCTAAACCCCTTTGAAAGTATGTAGACAGAACATCATGGCTTGGGGAGCAAAAATAATGAATTATCAGATTGAGGAAATGTCTGACCTTCACTGCTCTGACGTTCTCTAAAATGGTCAGCCATTCTCCTTCTTGTTTTGTAAATGTAAATATCAAGACACTTTGTGCAAGATAAGCAATAAAAGAGATTTGCTGGACAAACATGATACCCTTTGCGTGATCTTGAAATGGCCATAGGGTTCAAATATATGTGTGCTTCTAGATATATATTTGTAGCTGATACAGCAGCTTATGCTGGAATAAAAGGTGCCTGGTGTTGATGACACCTGTGGACAGTTAAGAGAAATGTTGACAAAAAGGTTGTGTAAATTAGGTTTTTGGCAGTATGGGGTGATTTGTGGGTTTGGAAACAGTGTTTGTTTTCTGTCTCAACAGAAATCCTTTATAGATTCAGCAACTGTTGGTATTTTAAAAATCTTTATGTTTTAGTATATAATTCAGTTTTATTGTCAACTTTCAGTGCTTCTTTTCATTACATTTTCTTTGCTCTTGTTCTGTAACTTATGTGTACTATTGGGATTGTTGAAAAAAGCTCAAACTTTAAATTATATTGTCATTTTTATTTCACATTGCATATGAAATAAAATAGTGTGTCTTGGAGATGCAGAAATGCAATGTAAACATTAAAGAATACAACTTTATTGTTAAGCACTGAATTTGGATTTTTTTCTACTTCTAGAACTATTTTATGGAATTATGTTGATGCAGGGTATTCTTGCATTTCTTTACAAAGTAGATGCTTTGCTTTAGTGAAACAAAATATGTTAGGATATAGAATAATTAATTGTGGCATTTCTGAAAAGTATTGAATATGCTATTTTGTTGTACTTTACTGTAATTACTGAAATGCTGTGTTTATATACAACACTGTTATTGTAGGATTGCTATGCTGAAGAACATTATTTTGTGAGTGTGTGTTTATGTTTTTTAGTTTAACGTAAACTCCTGCTTGTTGCTGTCATTTGTGTTACATACTATATATGGTTAACAGGAAGTATAGATGTAGCCATTCAGAATGCACGGTAAAAACCTGTATCAAAAACATTTCATAGTTTTTTATGAAGTATATAACTTTATGTAGTTAGAACAAACACATCAAAACTTTTCCAATAAAAAACACTGCAAGTTACAGAGTTAAAGACTTTGATGCATAAAATGTTTATGAAGACGGTGGAATACTGTGTATACTTTATATTTTTTTTAGATTTAGCTACCAATACCATCTACTGTATGTACAGTATATTAGGTATATATTACGTATGAGACCATATGGCTTTAAAGCTACTACAGTACAGTAAGTGTGAAATATATTTTTCACAATCGAAATTTAAAGTTAAATTATCCTGATTACTCATTACTGAAATTTACATTAAGGCACAAAATAGATTATCTCAAAGTGGATGTAAGCCTGAAAGAAGCACAACAAGCCACAGTAGTATAATAAACTATTTTTCATATGTCGAACTCAGTAATGTCGTTTTGTAATGTTATTATTTTTTTCATTAATTGAATACTTAAAATACTGTAGTATTTTTAATTTTAATTCAATATTTTGGAATACGGGGCTGGGGCTGGAAGGTTGCAGGTTCAAATCCCACGGCTGGCAGAGGAATCCTACTCCGTTGGGCCCCTGAGCAAGGCCCTTAACCCCAACTGTTCTAGGGGTGATGTACAATGGCTGACCCTGTGCTCTGACCCCTGACTGTGTCTCATGGAGAGCAAGCTGGGGTATGCAAAAAGACAAATTCCTAATGCAAGATATTGTATATGGTTAATAAAGTGATCTTATGATCTTATACAGTTTAAAATTAATAAAAGTCTAAACAGTATTCAACTTCAATTCTGTAAGTGGAAAAAGATTGTCCCTCAGCATGGACCAGGATTCGAAACCAGGCATTTTCTGTCGACAGCTCAATTGCTTCTACACAGCACTTTAAGCTTTCACTGCTCCACCTTCTACCCACTTACTTTAACAGTAATTTTTACAGATGCAGCCACTCAAAACGCGTGGGGTACGCCACGGTACAATGCGGTGGGCATGTCGCATCAAAACGCGGTATGACGGTGTAACACGTCATTTGACGTCATACCGGAAATTACCATATGTAAATGAGATTATGTTAATAGTATCCGGAATCACCTTGTAAAACTGCCAGGAGGAGCCAATTAAGCTTAACCTCTCATGTACAGCATTTGAGCTTTTCAATTTAAACTGTGTATTAAAGCATGTTAATCATCAGTCATTAAAAAGTTGGTATATTTTATGAACGCAAGATTACTCAGTTGGGCAAAAGTACACAACCTACCTTTATCATAAATATTTTAATTATGCAGAAATATTTTATGAATCAAAGCCTTTACCGAAGATATTACTAATAGTATTAATAATGAATGACCTTGGACAAGCTGTAAATTCAAAGTATTACGCTGGTCCACATTCTTTGTAACCATCATTTTAAACAAAAATACTTTATTTTTTCATTGACAAAAAGTAACACCACAGAATTTCGTTGATCTAACTTACAAGGACAGGACATTAGCTATCCAATATGATAAAGGAATAAATGACTTTTTTGTTTATTTCTTTAACACATTTATTTGAACATTTCCATCGATTGTACAAGCACTTGGAAACTGTCCAATCCCTAGTTATTCAGGCATTTTCTTTTACTATAACAGACATAAAAACTTCCTTGCTTTTAACAGAGCGTTTCATAATTTCTAACAATGAAAATGATTTAAACTGCGACACTTATCATTCAACCAGAGCTCAAAATATCACAAGGATCCTCAAGAGCACAACAAAGACTGCAGAAAAAGATACGTTTATCAGATACATGAGAATCCAAGCTTTTTTATCTACGCTTTCTTATCTACGCTAAGAAGTAGTCTTTAAAATGTCTTTATCACACAGTAAAAAGTCAAAATTCTGGGGTGTGCGTAATCCAGAGATTATGGCACTGCTTCAGAAGGGTGTCAGCCAGTCAAATTCCAGGACCGGAATTATCTGTTTTATAATTGAGAATATAATATGGAATCACATATCTAAAGAAATTAATAATGATATTAATTTAAGGATCTAAATATCTAAATCTATGTATCTATATAGCTGGTAGTATTACTGTATTTCACTTTCTTTGTAAACACGTTTTGTTAACTCCCAAATCGCAGGTGGATTCTGTTTTTTGTTATGGTCTGTAGCTCAAATCTTGCTTAACTAAAAATTAGACACAAGAAGAGTATTATTGGACAATGTTGTGAGTCTCTGGCGGAATTTCTCTGTAAACTGAAGAGTTATAGAGGAGACACGTTGTGTATCGCTTCTTTTTACACTTGTAAAAAAAACATTCCAATGTTAATGTGACACAGAAAATATTGTGGTGTATTGGTCATTAGTGAAAGGATTTAATCATTTATATATACCTTCAGATACGTTATGCTCCTCTTCTTTTTATGCTCAGCTGCTAAAATTTCCCTTTAGTTGTAAACTTCCATATAAATATTCAATACTAAGTGGATTAAAACGTGCACAGTAAAAACATTAAATGATTAAATCTTTCCACGACCGACCAACGCACCACGTGTGCCCCTGTCAGGCATTTTGGCCAGCCAATCACATACCCCGGTATGACGGGCTATGATGTTGGGAAATGCCTGCGGTATGTGTTTGTACCGTGAACTTTGAATGGCTGCATCTGTATTATACAGATGCAGCCATTCAAAACGAGCAGGGTATGCTGGGGTAAGATGCGGTGGGCATGTCGCAACGAATAATTTCAAACTGCTACAGATATTATTACTGACAATAAATATTATCGACACTATATTGTCATTACAAACATTTATGTAATGTCAGCTATACGGCTTACATGTTACTGAAGCTGAAAGTTTAGCCTTTGTCACTAATGTAACCACTAAATAAAGACATACATATAGAAATCCCTACATTGCAAACTCCAAGCGTTTCATTTTGTCTATTGCTACAATATCGACAGCAGTGCAGTTTTTCATTGACAAAAAGTAAAGCCACAATCTCTTGTTTAACCAGATTGTTTTGTGTCTGGACAGACTGTTAAACCAGAGGAAAAGAGTGCCTCCTTCTTCGAAGCTTTTCTTTGATCCAAAATTAACACAATGCACCAGGAAATGTTAAACATATTAGCAAGTTAATGCAATTCCATTGAAAAGCTGGGCATGATTTTCTCTCCCAGCCTCAGCGGCAGACAGCAGATAATTGTTTTCTTCCTTGATTTGCTGATTTGTAAGGTTGTTGAGCGCAGTGAATGTGAGTTCTGTCTTGCATTGTCAGATTGTGAATAAATAAAAGTATTTTATGAAACACACATACAAAAGAACATTCCACTCAGTTGGCGGTACATTGTTAACTCAATCACCTACTATTTCGTTTTACACCACGGGAAGACAGGCGAATGCTATTGTACTGTATCTGTACGAAATGTGTGTTGTGTTTACAAAATTAAAGTGTTTAAAATGTTTAATTAAAAAGTAAAAAAAACTTACAGCTCACATAAAGATTCTAAGATGATCACAAGGAAGTGTAATGCATGGTCAAATTGTGAATCAATGGGGTAAGACCCATTGCCCCATTTTGATTAAAATCTCAAACGCGTGTTTAATTAAATGCCTTTATTGATTCACAATCTGACAATGCAATGTAAATCGTTATCTTTGTCTTCTAAGTCCCTTAATTAACTTTAAGCATAGCTTTCTCACAATTTAGATTTATTTCTCATACTATTGTTAAACAAAGCAGGAGCATATTGTACTTCCTCATGGGATCGCACGTGGAAAGATTAGATTGTAATCATTTTTAAATAAATTTTAGAAAAGTGTCATCTATACAAAAAAAGTTGTATTTATTTAATACCACTTGATAGTTATATTAATAGAGATAATTCAAGTTGTATACTGTTTAAACTTTTAATCATTTTAAACTGTATTACAGTTCATGGTGTATTTATATTGCTGGTAGTATTACTGTATTAAAAATATACTGTATATATATATTTATATAGATTGCATCCGATTCCATAGGAGCATGTAAAAACATTTCCGAAATAATCACATGTAAGACTTTGATGCTTAAAATGTTTAGGAAGAAAGTGGAATACCGGTGTGTATTTTTTCTACCAATACCAGCCATATACAGTTTATATAATATGTTTATGTTCCTAAATTAATACTGTTTATGATCATCAGACACATTATGCTCCTCTTATTTTTATGCTCAGCTACTAAAAATTTCCCTTTAGTTGTAAAATTCCATATAAATATTCACTAAGCAGATTAAAATGTGCACAGTAAATGTGAATTTAAATGATTACATCTTTTCACTAATGACCAATGCACTACGAGTGCCCCTGTCGGTCATTTTGGCCAGCCAATCACGTACTGCGGTACAACGCAGTGGCTTGTGGGTAGTTGCGTGTTACCACTTACGGCTTTTTACCATGCATACCATACCATTTGAATGGCTGCATCTATACGTGTCTGATATCTAAAATCAGTGCTTACTACTATCCTAGTATGGGCTTTATTCTTTTTGTGTGAAGTGAGAATTAAAAAAAATAGTGTAATTGTTTAATATTAATATTTTATCTTTTTTTAAGTCATGACCAATTAAAGTTTTTTTTTTGTCCAAATATCTGGTGCCATTTCCATACCTATATAATTACAAAAAATATAATTACAATTCATATTAATTGAAGTGTCATATACAATTAGTGTTTCCCATGACTTAATTATTTTTACATAACTCCTCACACATGCTTATATTGTAAATTTGGTGAAATGATTGGTGTAAAATTCTACAAGACAAATGGAAGAGTATTTAATTTTCTCAAATAATAGAATGGGTCATGTTCCTAATTTGCTGTAAATTTAGATGGATTTAAAAAATAAGCTTAATGTTTTTTTTTTAAATCAGCATGTCTTAAAAGCACATTAAATGTCAACCATCAGTCTTTAAACTTCAAAACAGATTAATTAAATGATCATCTTATTTTACATTCTATTATATCTTAAATCATTATAAATTAATTTCACATAAGTAAAGACATGAGTTGTTATGAGCAGCATTAATTTGACCCATAAACATCAAGTTTTCAAACTGACAGTGAGAACACATCACTGAAATACATACTCAATATCTACAGTATGTTGAAAAACATAAGATACTGTAAAATATGTAATATTGTATTTTTTTTGTAAATAGGAGTAGCAAAGTATGGTTTTGTTATAAAGTGCACAGCTCAGGAATCAGTTATCCAGCATCTACTTTGCCATTTACATTCACTTTTCAAAAGGACCCTTTTCATATTTTTTACCTTCCACCAGTTACTTTTGTTCATATGGTTTCTAAAAACAATGCTACTGTATCTTAAAATTAGATAATCCTAAAATTATCTTAAATAATTTAAATGAAACTGGCCTCTGCACAGGTCCTCATACTGAGTGATGTTGTCCTTGTTAAGCTGCTAGCAACCAAAAACTTTGTAACCTTTTACAGTATGTGTTCTCAATTTAGTGAAGAAATCCAAGTATTTTTTTCTTCTAGATATACTGTAATACTATGTATTACTATAATACTATATAATAATAATATGTACTGTAGCTGCTTTTCTTCAATGCATCTAAAAATTGTTTATTGATTTACTTGGAGTTCTTTACAAAGGAGAATATTCATTTTAATTTATGTATCCCTCAAGAAAAAATATTTTGAATTTAATAAATAGAACAAACATTCAGAATCAGCTCCGTTTTCTTCATCAGATCTTTAACAGCATAACATCAAAAGATCTAAAACAATGTTTTGTCACTTTGTTAAAAATATGACAGTGAAATCAACACAAAACCTCAAAATTAACTGCCAATCAATTCTTTTCTTTTTTTCTCTATTTTTTTTTACATTATTAAAAAGAGGGATCATAAAACAAAAAAAGGTTCATGTCAACACTTTGAATTGCCTTCTATTTGTTCATCTTAGGAGACTGTATGAGAAGAAAATCAAGGTCACAGTATTTTTTTCATTTTTTATTTATTGCATTTTATTCTTATGAATCTTATAAAAAAACAGTTAAAAAATCATGAAAGACATTGCAAAGTGAAAATGATTCATATTCATCTTTGTTCTTCACTTGCTTCTTCACCATTGTTAACATTCTTCAAAAGCTTGTCAAAAAGAAGCATATAATGAATTCTTTACCTTTTTACTTTCAGTCCTTTGAAATTGATTATAGCCGTGATTCTCAAACTATGGTATGTGGAGAGCCCCAATGTGGAAAGCCAGATGACCGTGGAAATTTGTTGTGTGCACTAAAAAATTGGGATGGGTTTTCATATTTTCTGTTTTAATAAATTAGTTTATGTGCCAAATACACAGCCTACGTACTACGATACAGCGCGTGCCAATACTTGAGTGGACACAAGGGCTACTATGTAATTCTATACCATTCTATAGGAATGTGTGCTACGAATGTAAGCGGCCAATTGTATTTAAAAATGTATTTATTTATGTATATATTTATCTCCAGCAAATAAGGAGATAAGAGAATGTGTGTGATTTTGGAACAATGCCAATCTTGTGAGCACAGGAAAGTGTGATAGATAACAGAAAAATATTTAAGGACTGTTCTAGGTTAATTTGAGAAAAATACACCAAGCATCTCTGTGTTTCGCTCCCATGCGCATGAAATAAAAACTTCTTTTAACTTCTGAGATGGACTCCTGAAATGGAAACGGGGAAAAATGCAAGCTTGCAGATTGCTAAAGCAGGTAAGCCCCACACTATTTGTGAAGAACGTTTGTTTACCATTGGCAAAAGAGCTGACACGTATTATGTGGAGAAAAAGCTGCTAAACAGCTTGACCTGCTGCCCCCTTCGAAAGACACAGTCACTCACAGAATTATTAATATGGCAGATGATGTCAAAAGTATGCTGATAGAGCGCATTAAGATGAGCAGATGCTTTTCACTGCAATTAGATGAGTCTGTAGATGCCTTTGATTTGGCCAATTTACGTTAGATACAAGTTTGAGGGTATGTCCCATGAGGACTTTCTGTTCTGTAAGCTGCTACCAACAAGAACTACAGGGGAGCACATATTTCAGCTTCTGAATGAATTTATCGAAGAGAATGGCATCGACTGGATAAAATGCGTTGGAGTTTGTACAGACTGTGCTAGAGCGATGACAAGCCAACACAGCGGTGTAGTTGCAGGAATTAGAGGTTGCTCCAGATATGAAGTGGACGCACTGCAGCATCCACCATGAGGCCTTGGCCATCAAGAAAATGCTTGAGGATTTAAAATCGGTTAGACTCTGTTGTGAATTGTACCAAGGCTTGACCAATTAATTCACACCTGCTTTGCTCGACTAAACAGGCTCACCCCTCTCACTGAAATTGTGCTTTTTTATTGTTTATTTTTAATTGTTGTTGTTACTGTTGTTATTCTGTAAAGAACTTTGAGAAGCCACCTTTAAAGGCACTATATCAAATAAATTAGTTTTATTATTATTATTATTGTTATTATATATATTATATGTGCGTGTGAGTGTGTGTGTGTGCACGCACGCTAATTGGTTGTTCCTATGAGAAGATGACTTGTAGGTGGTACTTGGATGCTTTGGTTTGATCAGGGGTGTTATTTGTTCCAAAAAGTTTGAAAACCACTGGATTATAGTATGTTTCAAATCTGTCTGTTGCCTTTAAGACTCTAATAAAATAGTTACATTTTTATACTAATGATTTTTTGATCATTTCAAAATACAGCTATCCATTTCTATAGTGGCCTTTGTATTCTGTGGACTTTAACATGTCTTTGGAATGTGGGAGAAAACTCATGCAAAAACGAGTGAGAAATATACCAATTATAATATACTAAAACATAAGGCACTCAGACCTGATATCAATCCTAGGAATCATCAAGATTGATATAGCAGTGCACCTTCCACACCCTTTTTCCACCCAAATTTCACAGTGCACAATGTTATGAAAAGAGAATAATCAGTTGATACACTGTGCATTGTCATCAATTCAACATGTCTAGCAACACAACCCAACAATCAAGACACCCTTTCAACATGCAAACAATTATTCTCAACTCCACCTAAATAAAACAGAAAGAAAGACAGGAATTTACAAATAATTGTTATAAACCTGGAAGTCAACATTTGAGGCTTATATCTAAATATGCTAATTTCACCACAGCAGGTGAGAAGAGTTAGCAGTTCTGGTACACGGATAGTTGAACAGAATATATCTGAAATAATTAGAAACAAAATAGTTACAAATAACAGAAGGTTATTCAACCTTCAACTCAGCAACAAACCTACAACAGTGGAGAAGGTTAACAATGAACTGGCTACCAGTACAACATATTCAATGATGTTTGTTCTTCCTCACTTTCTACATCACTTCAAGCTGTACTCAGAGAAATCACATCAAAGGAAGAGGTTATACCTGGCAGATGCATATACAGTATGACAGAGCTTTATACATAGGTATTCTCTGTCCTGTATACAAATAGAATAAGCAGAAAAATATGTTGCCAATACACTTGACACCCAAATATTGGACAATAACATTATGAAGTAAAACACATACCGACTGTTTCAACATTGTTGTTATTATTATATTAACTGCCCATTATTATTGGATCACAGACACATGATAGTGATACACAGATAAAAGTGTTATTAAAGTACCCTTACATTTTACCACGTTAAATAAAACCCATATTACACACTGTCTGTCAATTCCTGCTTCTCTTTCAAACAAGAAGCAACATGTTTGGAGTTCCATTACATTTAATAAATATACATGCTTCCCTCCTCAAATGATTTATCTCAAAACTAATTACTGTATACAACAGGTCTGTGTGTCGTGCCTGGGCCTCTGGACCGACTCGTGTCCTGTTGTTGCCCCTGACAACAGCAACATTCCCACGAACTGTCAACCTTCCATTCAAACTAGATTGAAACACCTTTCAATTAAGCCACCACTTTTTCAGTCAGGCTGCCGATCTAATTCTCAATCACACTAATTAGGTGCCTTATTTAAGCCACCTTGAACCACTATATCATTGCTCTTTCATTAGAGCCTCAACACTTGTGGTACCGTTCGTTGCAGTTTTGCTAGTAAAGCTTCTACATTCAATTCTGTTTCCCTGAGCAACAATCCAGCAGATCCTCCTTCTAGCCTAAACTTTTGTCTTTTTTCCCTGGATATTTCTTCCTCGCCTTTCCTTGCCTGCTATTTTTATAGCGTTGGCTCACCAGTCTTCTCTTTTTATTTTTTGGCTGGAGCCTCACTTATTTTTATAGACAGATCCTTACAGACTGTCTTTCTTCCACCTGCCTGCATCAGATCTCACTTATATTTTCTGATCCTGACACTCCTGTGCTTGGACTTTGACTAATCATCACGCTGCAGCACAACACTATGTACATTAGTAGGTATATTGCTCAATTACAACTTCCTTCATTATTAGTATGTAAGACTTAAAATAAGCCGATGATATTGTAGTTGGAATGTAGGTTTTGGGTAATTATTAAAATATGTCTCAGCGAAAGTTGTTTACAATTATTGCATGGTGACTTCAAACTGTTTCAGTAATAAGCTGCCAGTACTTTCTTGAATGTTCTCACATGATCCACAATTCCACTTTGCGTGGTACTAAAGTTTATAGTCTAGAGCAAGTGTTAAACTGACTCATACTTCAGTAACCTGTAGCTCTTATTTTGGGTTTGTTACAATAGGAAACATTTTTGTTACAGAGCTGTTGACTAATTTTAACAACCATGTTCATTGCAATTACTACAGTATTTACCTATTTTACCAGTACTATCATACTAGATTATCACCAGTTAGTACTCTTGTTAGAGACTAAGAATATAATAAAATATAGCACTATATCACAGAGACTATAAAAGTTCCAAACATTACACATTTGTTTTCCAATACAATCACATGATCATTTAATTCATTCAAACCAATTTAGGTGAAGAACTGATTTTACCACATAATTAACAAAAAAGTATGATTCTTAGCTTATTTTCCTGCACCATGATGATGCAATAAGCACACATGACAGCTCCTGACACAGAGATAATCTTTTTCCTTGATCACCCATCATAAACAGGACATCTCCTGGTCCCATCTATGGCAGTTCCAAATTCAGAAGCCCTATGACTAGACATGGGGTATATGTTTACTTCAATAACTCCAGAAGAGTTGCCAACTAAGTAGTATAAACCCGCATCAGATTTTTCATAGTATCTCCGTCTTACTTTGTTTGCTAATGGCAGGTAGACAGGGGGGATGTCTGTATCTCTAATAGCTGTGCCATCAAATGAGTTGCTAATGGAGGCCCCAAAGGTCTGGGTTGCAATTCTATGTGGGCTGTCAGTGCTAGGTTTTAGCACCGCTATGACAGCTTCTGACTCAATGACCAACATTAGACATTACATGATAAGATTGTGTTAAACACAAGAGGTTCACTGCCATGTCATGATTGTCCTTTAACACCCCATATGTGCATGGCAGAGTTCTTATTACAACTTTTAATCAATTGCCCCCTGCAATCGATTCACCAGTTTATCACTCTTGTTCTAGAAAGTGAATAAACTCCAGCTGCACCTCTCCCTATCCTTTTCTAACTTAAGTCTATTTCTGCTGTCTCTATCTGCCACTAGTACACCTCCTGTTGCAAAACAAAAACTATTAATAGAAACAGTACACCTGTGGTTTGTTAAGATTCTTTGATCAACACAGAACCAGGTGTGCTGGATTCCATTATCAAACATGTCCCCACGCCGATTTTTCTACTGCTGCATAAACCTGTGCCTGCCATAGTGTCCACATTATTAATTTTGCCAGGATGTTTCCATTTTTATCACACAGAAATGTGTACAAATAAACTAATCAGCTTTTGGAATTTTCTCATGAAATTCAAGGGATTTCATTTGCCCTTGAACATACTGAAAAATGAAAAACCAAAGTCTGAGTCATTGCACAGTGTGATCCAATTCACTGCCTTTCTGAAATGGGACATACAGAATGAAATGCAACAACAGAACTGATATCAAATAAAGGTACCAAGGACATGCATGCTTTTTTAAAAAAAAGTTTATAAACCATGACAAGAACACCTCTACCATTGTGCCATTGAAAAGAAGAACAGAAATATTTCAACTTTTAACATTTAACAAAGTCTCTTTTTGTACAAATACAGACTGAGGAGATTTTCTTCTGTTTAATGCTGGTGTTGTGTTAATGTTGAGCTACTGTTGGGGGAAAAGCCCTGACACTTGGCAGGGGACTGGGCACTACTAGTATTTTGAACTGGTGGAATGCTTAAATGATTGGAGAGGAAAATAGAACAATGTTTTGACAATAGAGCTAATATATAAACAAAAGTACTGATAGGCTTATGTGTGAAAAAAAAACATTAGCTACATATTTACTACATATCTCTCATTATTTGACTCTAGTTGTAGTGCATGATGTACTGTAGGTTCATTCCCCAAAACTGCAACTTTTTTGCTGTTAAAAATGGGATAATCAGTTGCAGCCCTTAAAAGCAAAAATGAATCTTTCCCAAAATCACTTGTGTGAAACAAGGTAAAGTTCTTCAATTTAAGCAGTTCATTCTGTTGCAAAGCACCTTCCAGGCATTATTGAAGCTCTACAAATTATCATAAAATCTTTGAAAACTGTCAAATGAAGCCATATCCAAAGCAAAAGGTCTGAAAAACTATAGTTCTTCCAGTCTTTCACTGTAGTTGTGCTTGTCAAACCTGGGCAAAAGTTCATGAAAAGCTTTCGAGAAAGAAACCTCCTTCTTCAGTCAACAGATATAAAAATACGGAAACAGCAAACACAAATGATCTCCAAAATGAGATGCTGTCTTTGAGAAATGAGTGCAAGGGCATTATTTCTGATGGGGAAAAAACAGAACTAGTTTTAATGCAAATAACTTAATTTCAAATTAACTTAGCAAAGAAAGTGCAAGCAGTTTCACAATGAAGCTGCAGCTGATGCTACAGGTGATAGTGTGGAAGAAATATTTTGTAACAGTGTATGTCAATAGACAACATTACTAACCAATTAAACATTTATCCTCAGACAATAACAGCTATTTATTGTGACATTTCTGCAGTTCATCTAATCAATCAAAATATAATTTAAATCAATCAATGCATTGCATGAAATGCTAGACAATAAGTATCAGCAGGATCTAACAAGCTGTTTGGAAAGTGTTCACAATCTAAATAAACTGTAGATAGAAATCTATAGTCAATCCAAACTCAAAAGAAATCATGGCCCTTGGATCTACTAAATGAAACCAGCTAAATTAAGTTGCAAACTATTTGGGTGGAACATTGCATTATAGTTAAGATCTTTTTGCATGCAGTAAACTAAAAGTAATCAAATGGTTTATACAATCCACAGAGTCAATTAAACAGCCTTTCCATTCTGTTTACAGCTCAAAAGTTAACAATAGTCACTTTGTATGATATTTCTGAATAAACTACTTTCAATATAAATCAATAATGGTTATTTGCTTTTTATATATTTTAACATCTCACTTACTAAAATGGAGTCAGTAATGTTTGAATTAAGCAACACATTTTTATTGTAACTCTGCTGTGTTATTTGTTGGGTTCAAAAATTAGGTAACCCTATTTCAAACAAAGTTCGAGTGTATCCTTAGTTGTATGACCCCAGAAGAACTTTCCTTTATGTTAATGCATTACCACTACATTTTATGTACTCAGCTGTGAGAAGAGGTTTTGTAGTGGCTTTAGTAGCAATACCTTTTGGAAAAGAAATATACAGTACATGAAGGTCAATATAGTGTAAAAAGTTATTATATAAGCATGTTTATGTAACACTGTTTAATAAAGAAAAACAAGAGCTATTTTTCCTTTTTTAAGATGAACTCTCAATTGGTGTTGGTTATTAAGTTAAAGAAAAAAAATTAAAGGAATATGTATGGGGTGGCACAGTAGCACATTGATAAGCACTATCGCTTCACATCTCCGGATCTGGGGTGCTACCTCCATGATTTTTGTGTGTTCTCCCTGTGTTTGCATGAGCCTTTGCAGGGTGTTCTGTTTTCTTCCCAGAGTCCAAAGACATACTGGTAGGTTATTTTGGATTTTGGAAAATTGGCCCTGATGTGAGAGTGTTGTAGGAGTTTTGTGAATTTACTGGAACAATTTATTAATTGTAGCAGTAACCACAATATGGCTATTAGAAAATCAAATGATCAGCGATGCACACACACAGATTCAATACATGAGATATATTTATTAATACATAAATTGTGTATATAAAACATACAACAGTTTGCCTGGATACAGATAGAAGATCTTACTGTGAGGGTTATCAAAATGCAAGGTATATAATCACGAAGAGATGCAAAACACAAAGAGATACAATACAAAGAATATACTTCAGTATTGCATTCGTCTATACTATTATTAATCAGTCTCATTAATACAACTTCTACATTAGATTCTCAAAGTAAATGCATTACTCATATGAATTAAAATGATATCAACTTGTGTTGAGGTAACAATTGAATTCTTGAGATGCAATGTAGAACATTGGGTTTCCTTATCCAGATATGGATTCGTATTTCCTGACACATACACCAAAGACCACGTGGCAGCTATGTCCAATTGGCATCCTCTGGCTCCTGGCCAACTGGTCGTGGTGCAGCTCGGAGTCGGATGAAGTAAAAGGGGGAGAGATTTCTGTTGTGGCGATGTATCCGACAGTTTCTCTCTCAGGGACCTACTAGTAGTCCGGCTGACTAGTAGAAAGTCTGTATGCACAGGGGGTGATCGCGGGTCAGAGCAAGTCACTCTTTAGGGTGGAAGAAACTTGGTTTGCTTCCAGCATAGCACTACTGCTGAATAAAAACTTGTTCAGATTGTCGACACAAGAGTCCAAATGTATACTTCGGTGATCAAGTGAAGCATCCATGTTGGTGGCTAGCAATGGGCTAGAATTCATACGCATGGGCATTCCCTGGGCCGACACTTTGCTGAAACAAGGTTCCAGTCCCTATACAGACAACACTGGCCGTCACGTGATTGTCTCTGAGGGTGTGCAGAGATGGCCGAAGAAGCAAAGTTCTGGGCCGCGCAGTGTCTTTTAAACCAAAACCAAGACAGGTGATGATAGGTTGATGATTTAGCGGGCATTTGAGACCCATGTGGGGTTACCACACCCTGCAGGTTCCTGATTGGTTGGTCAAGTTGAGAGATGAGTAACAATGACCTCTGACATCTAGGACTGCAATTCAGATGTTCCCAAGAATCTCATGGATAGATAGGCACCAGGAATGGCCATTGATCATGATAGCCAGGCATGGCTGGGTGCATCCCCATTTGGGAGCTGCTCCTGATCGGAGAGAAAACACTTTAAATCAGAAACTGCATGAATAGCTTCTCTGTGGTGCAGCCACATGAGGTAGAGAGACAGGGTCTCATTCAGGAAAGCACAGCAACACTTAATTCTGGCTTATTAATAAGCATTGCTGCTACAGTGTACGATTCTGTATATGTATCTGTGTCTGTGTCTGCCTGCAATGGACCAGCGTCCCATCTAGGGTGTATAATATCTTGCACCCATTGCTTGCCAGGATAGGCTTCTGCTTCCCCACAATCCTGAAAATGTTTGAGCAGTTGTCATTGAAGTTGTCATTCATGAATGAGAAGTATGTAAGGATCACCTTTTTATCATTCAGCTTTTTATTACTTTTTCATGAGCTCAGTGGAGTTGGAATTTCAGGGAACCCAGAGCCATGAGATGAAGGAAAACCCACGTTAATGGAAGTGTGCACCCCAAATCCAAAACGTGCTATCCAGAGTATGCAAAGGAACAGTTAAAGTTTTATTCCATGGAGAAAGGAAAAGAAAAGAGACACAATATTTTGGCTATAGAGCTTTCTTTGGGTGTGAGTGAAACAGGGAAACCCACAGTTAATGAAGGATGGAAGAACAAAAGAAAGGATAGTTGAGAGGAGGCAGGGAGAGGGACAGGAGTATCAACACTTTGGGAGAACTGGAAGAGAGGTGTGAAGTCAAAACCTTCAAATGAATAGAGAGGATTAGAAAAAGACCAGTCTGTTATTAAAGGAAGGGGGAAGATGTGATCCTAGTTTAAGGATAATTTTGGTTTCGGATGTCTTTCTGTAATAATAGTTCTGAAAGCCCTCTGTGGGGATGCAGGTGGAGAGATCAGAGATCACGCCAGCAGCCATATCAAGCTGCAGCTCACAACTGAAGCTAAGCAGGTGTGAGCCTGTTCAGTGCCTGGATGAGAGACCTCCTGGGAAAAGCTAAGGTTGCTGCTGGAAGAGGTGTTAGTGGTGTTAGTGGCAAAAGGGTGCCAGTGGAGGGATCATCCTGTAAGATGATATATCATGTCATCAGCAAAATGTGCTCTGAGACAGAGTTTTGTATCGGTCCCCAGGATGCTGGACATCCCCCAAACTAAGTTGGCCTCAACCACTTTTACCGCAGGATCCATCTCAGAGCTGAGGTGATGATGACACCTCTTCACCAGCAACTTTCCATAACCCAGTTATCGATGCCATTAATAAAATTAATTCCAAATAGAGCTGTTGGACTCTTCGACCGTTTTCCATCAGTAAATTATTTAATTAGCCAATGCAACAATCAATCAATTATAGACCAAGTAATTATAGGCCAATAAGTCTTATTTCAGTTACATTCAGGACTGTGGAAAGGATAAATTTGCAGGAGGTAGGCATTCAATGTAATTCATGTATTAAAATTAACAACAGTATAGCGTGCATATAGTACAATTATACATTATCAATTTTGGTGAGAAGTACTGAGTTTGAAGAAGCTACATAGAGAACTAAGAAGAAGTTGAACACACAATTTAATCAATAAAACAATAAAAAGGCAAACATTTTTAGTATATTGTTAAAAGTGTAGAATATGACTCAAGGAATGTTAAAATTGTGCAATGCACCAGAAAGAACACAGAACATTTTTTTTTTTAATTTTGGTAACCACAATACATTAGTCTTCTGAAATAAGTCCAGAGAAGTGTGACTAGTCACCTTCTCAGTGTGACAAGCTATCAGCACTCTACCCATCAGGAGGAGCCACAGCACAGCTGCTGGTGATTAAAATGACTAGACAAGTCATAGCTGTGCCCTTGTCTTTTTAAACAGCCCTTTATCTTTAGTAGGGTGCTGATGATCAAGACAGCTGCCAACCTTCACAGTATGATGGACTGCAAAACAATGATCAAGACAGAACAGGGATATAATTTGAGCAATAGACATCAACTCAAGATGGATTTTCTCTTCTGTTTTCATTTTCTTTTCTTCTGATTTGTTCTGTTGGAATGCTGATACCCCAACACGAAAAGTGTTCAGTAGCTCTACTGGAAACCAGGATGTGTTTCAGAAGTCCCTCCTTCTTCAACCTATCAGAATCAGGCTTAAAGAATGTCCTACAATCACAGGCAAAATGAACAGAACGACTTTAGTCTTAAACAGAGAGGAGTACTAAAGGACTTGGTTCCAGTATTCAAAATCCTTAAAGGCATTGATAAAGTTAACCCAGTGGAATATTAACAATGAAATATGTACCAAAAATACTAGGAAAAATATTACATAAGGAAGTGAATTTAAAAACATTTAAAACTGCAGAGGTATTTTTTTCCAAAAAGGGCAGCAAAAAGCTATCCAGCTACAGTATATTTGTATAAATTGATATGATGTGATAAGATGGTTTCTTATTAATAATAATAATAATAATTAATAATTGCTTACACTTATATAGCGCTTTTCTGGACACTCCACTCAAAGCGCTTTACAAGTAATGGAGACTCCCCACCAATGTGCAGCATCCACCTGGATATAGGAATAGATTAGATGCTCTCTCCAGATCAATTAGATACAAGCAAACAAATAAGCTATATCCTTATGTTCTTATGCTTTTGTGACAAAAATATACCTAACATTCCTTGACCAGCCCGAAGTTCTGCTGTCAATCCTGCTGTGCCTCTATAGGATATATGCAAATCCCCAGTATACTGTAGCTGGAGCATAAAACTAGCTGATGCCATGACCCACTGCAGTACAAATGAGGGAGTGAAGAATAAGAATTCAGTAAACAAAACAATTTTTGAGAAAATAATTCTAAACTATAAATAAACTTATAATAAAATTCATATAAAATGAAATTGTTATAAAAGAGGTTGCATACATTTTGTTAGTAATCATAATCAGGATAGAGTTATCTCTGCAAACTTTTTATATATTCAATCCTGACATGTTTTAAGTTTTATTATAAGAGCAATAGCTGTATTTCCTGAGAACGATCAAATTGAAGAATATTCTAAATAAAGGATCCACTGTTAGAATTGAAAACAAATAAAACCATTTGAAAAGTATTTTATTTTTTAATAAACTGTATTGCAATGAAATGTACATAAACATCTTATCCGTTTTCATAAATTGCTTCCTCAAGGACAGTGATGCAATTGGGGAAATGTAATTAGTAGAGCACCACAGGAATCTGTATTAGGATCACTGCTCTTCTAATTTATGTCAATGGTCTACATTCTGCTATAGGTATTAAACTTGTCAAGTTTGAAGACAATACAAAAATAGGATAAGCAAATGCTGTAGAAGCTTCATAGGATACTTAAAAAGGATTTAAAATTCTAGACTGGGAAAACACCTGACAGATGCAATTGAAATGTGGAAATGGAGGAAAATGTGTTACATGCAGTCAGCAGAAACATTAACTGTAAAATATGGGAAACACTGAATTTGAAATGCTACCTGTACAAAAGACTGACTGAAGTGTCTATATTAACACACAATTCAGTCATTTATTCTGTGGGTCAGGCTCCACATTAAATGTAAGTCCCTTGTAAATAGGTTACATGAGATTTTGACAGAAACATTTCCAGAGGTAGAGCTCTGATATAAACCCAGGGCTTATCATTATATTGTATAGTGGTGATAAATAAATCATAATTTGCATTGTTCAGGACATGGACATGATATTTAAACAGTTCAAGAAGCTATTAGACTTGTTTAGATAGAAAATTAATTTAAAAATGATATTCATTGAAATGTATTTATGAGTATTTTTCAGTTCTAACTGCTTTACAACATCACATAAGTAATACACAACAGAAGAAAAAAACAGGAAACTAGTGAAATCAAGAGTAAAATTAAATTACACCTTAAAAACTTTACTCTAAAATAAGTCATTAAGTAGGTTTTGAAAGTGTTACTGGCACCACAGCATAGCACAGTATGTGGTTCTCTGGCCAAAGACGATTGATAGGTGACACTTGTGGTGTCTTAGATGTTAGTGAAATGATTGCTGCATTTAATCTGTTTCTCTACTGTGCATCTTTAAATCCACTTAATATGGAATATTTATATGGAGTTATGTAAATAAAGGGAAATGTTTGTGGATGAAAATAAAAAAACAGAAGTATAACATCTCTGAATGTCATTAAAGATATCAATTTATATATAACTACTCTATGTAGCTGGTAGTAATAGCTAAAAATAAAAAAATAAAGGATACAACAGTATTAAACATTCTTCATAAGCATTTTCTGCATCAAAGTCTTTAACACAGTGACTTACTGTGACTTCAGTGAGTGACTTCTCATATGTGACTTACTGTGGTGATTTTGTAAAAGGTTGAACATGCTCATTCTAACTATATAAAGTTTATATACTTTATAAAATGCTATAATGTAATATAAAGGGAAATTTTGGTAGCTAAAAATAAAAATAAACAAAGTATAATAACATCTCTGAATTTCATTAAACATTTTAATTTAAGATAAATAATGAAAAATAATATGCATATACAGTAGAACTAGTTATAGCTAAAAATTAAAATTAAGGTACACACCAGTATTTCACCTTCCTCATAAATATTTTCTGCATAAAAGATTTTAACCACTTGCTGTGGTTATTTTGGGAAGGTGATGACGTACTCCTTTAACTACATGTGTTGTAATGGTGAACCAGAGCAACAGTTGGTGGCACAGTGATAAAATTCTGCAAATATGGTCTAGGTTTGATTCCAGCCAAAACAAATTGTCCCTTCTGTATAATATAGACTTTCTCTAACAATGAATAATATCTAAAGTATATTTCTGATTTTATATATGACAGTATGCCAAATATTAAAACAAGATTAATAACAAAGTAATAATGTGAATGAACCTTCAGACCAGCAATCTCCAGGATGCTTGGAAAAAGGAAGAACATTTAAAGATGGCCTTAAACAGAAATTACAATTGAGTTTTTTTTTTACCTGTATACAGCATTTAATGCCACTATGTATATTTTTCAATAATTTAACATCTAAAATGTATTTTTATGCATGTTTTTTGCTGCCCTTTTTTCCTTTGTACTTGATATAACCATAGCAGTTAGATATTATTATATTAGTCATTTTTATAAGAATAACATTGTCTCCTCACATTAGGGGAAGGGAAACTGGTTGTGGGCTTTTATGTTCACTCCCCTTCTTCAATACACATTCCCAATATTCACTGATTCTGCTTTAGTTTAGTAGCTCAAATTCCCATAAAACCCACAGAGCAACTTTCTGGCAGTGTTAATGTCTCCTGGTTACTCATGCACCTTAATGTAAGGCAAGTTACATAATGCAACAAATTCATTCAAATGAATACTCAAATTTTGGTGACTGCTGCTTCCAATGCTGACTACTCACTGATGGAACTGTTCAGCTAAGGACTTTTTTAACCACCTGCTACTGTTCTGATTCAGGTTTTCTTTCCTGGTTTTTGTCACATTGTCATGGATTCCATGAAAATGTTTCTAAGGTACTCCTCACTGCAACTACTGGAACTGAAACAGAAAAAACACGTATGATTGCCACCGTAATATTGATATCCCGCGACCAATGCGTTACATTCACCACAGCACAGGACACCATTTCTTTCCTTCATCCACCTGCAGAGTTTCTATCCCTGCCTCTCGGCGCAAGGCTGCAAGACCAATACCGCATTGGCACCAACCTAAAAAATGTACTCACTCTACCATACCTGGAACCAAATCCGCTGCCCCCTGGCTCCCTGAGTCTCGTCAAATCAGCACTACTAAACACTCACTCCATGAACAATGAGGAACTTCTCATATGTGACTTTACCATAGAAAAAAAATTGACTTTCTGTGCTTATCCAAAACCTGTCATAGACATAGTGATGGTCTCCTGTTCGGGGGTGGTATGGTGGCTCTGTGGCTAAGGATCTGCACCTGTGGCTGGAGGATTGCCAGTTCAAATCCAGCAGCCGGCAGAGGAATCCTACTCTGCTGGGCCCCTGAGCAAGGCCCTTAACCGCAACTGCTCCCGGGGCGCCATATAAATGGCTGACCTGCGCTCTGACCCCAAGCTTCTCTCCCTGTCTGTGTGGGGAATGCGAAAAGACAAATTCCTAATACAAGAAATTGTATATGGCCAATAAAGTGATCTTCTCTTCTCTGTTCAACCAACTAATGCCTCCTGGGTATGGATAGTTTGACCTCCCTTTGTCTTTCAGACAGAGGTGGGAGCATCATTGTTATATATAATCTTCTTTAGAGTTTAATTCCTGTTACTGTACCTCTTCTCTCTTTTTTGTGTGTCTTGTTTTAAATGTCTGAGCAAAGGATACTTTGACCTAACCCAGTTTGTTCTTAGCCCAACACATAACAAAGAACAGACCTTTGATTTAATCTTTGCAAATGACTCTTTTGTTTCTCACTTCTCTTCCTTCAAACTAGGCCTCTCTGACCACTCAGCTATTCTCTTCAATCTGGAATTACCTGTTTCGAACACTTTCCACTAATGCTCCGCATATTTTCATCAACAGAAAGGTAGGTGTACAGGGTGCGACAAAGACAAAATATAATTTATTGTAATGTTGATGGAAACCTGAAAAAAACATAACAAGCAATAATAATAAACTATGTATATGAGTGAAACTGATTAAATTTGCTTGGTAAAACAGCAGTGCTTTCTTATTTAATATTAATTTAATATTTAACATAATGTAATACTCATTGTGAAATTAATAAAAGTAAAAAAAATACATGTTAAATTTGTTAAATTAGAAAAAGATTATCCATGCGGGGCTGAACAGCATTTCAGTGGACAGCCCAGATTGCTTCCACACACCGCACTCCCATGTCACTGCACCTCTTGGCAATTTTACAAAGTAGTGCAGTGCTGCATCAGATTATTAAAACATGTCTTGTAATATGATTAATATACTACATTATGGGACATTATTTGTTGTGCATTCTGGATGGCTGGATCTGAATGGAGATAGGCATAACAATGTTCTATTAACCATTTTGTGGAGCCTAGTCATTGACAGTTAAAAGGACTGAATCTTCCAATCTCAGGGTAAGGATATGTCTTTAAGATATGCAATATGTCTTTAAGATCATCTCTAGGCACACGACTTGTGAGCAGGAGATTCTTGAAGGCCTCTCTAAATTGCATTGGTATCCAGTGCCATTTACAGTATAGTGGACAGGATATACAGTATATGCTGATGAAGAGAACCATAATTAGAAGCAGTTATTGAGTTATTATGCAGAAGGCTATTGGCACATGAACCTTGGACTTCAGAATATACTGAAACCTATTTAGCATCTTAGAAGTGTAGGGGATGCAAGAAGTCACGTCACAGTTCATTGCAGTTTTAGAGCAAGTTTATTTTGTGCAGGCCTGGGAGAGCAAAGCAGATGTATCTTTGCCTACTTTGCTGTGAAACCTACACACCTAAGAGGGCATTTTATAAACCAGGCACAGACTCGATCAACCTATTGTATAACCATAAATGTAAATTTAGGACACACATAGCACAGAATATGTGACACACTCTTTATAGTCAGTTAAATAAAAACATGTCACTGCTAGAGTCAAACAACAGATGCAATACCTGCTTTCACTGCCTGCATTCTTAATATAAAGGAACAATGTCAAACTGAATTCTACAGAATATAGTCTACTATGTAAGATATTGCAGATTCAACAAAATGTCTTTGCTGTTTCTTGCATTTTGGTTGTTTTCAATTGGCATACTGTGTCATAACCTCCTTTTGCAGTGACTACTGTATAAACCTATTAAGTAAATACACAGAACTCTCATTTGAATATTTTTTTGTCCCAAATGTTTAAATAAATACTATCTGATCTTTTCATCCATGTATTTTTTATAAACAAGTTAATTTTTATATTGTCATAAACAAATTAAAATTAAAATAAAAAGAACCATTCCTCTCAGTGGCACTACCTTACAGTTTTCTACCTATGGACCCTTAAAATACAAACAGATATAATGGAACCCTTATGCATGAAGGATTTGACTTCACAAGCACTTTAAGCCCCACATTTCTCCTACTCACACCAGGAATCCAAGTCAAAAGCTCTATATTAATTGTATAGACCAGTACCAGTGATGAAAGGAAAGGGAATGCAGAGATTCCATAACAGTACCAACAACATTTTAGCTGACTTTCTACATTGTTTATAGGTAACTCAGTGTTTGCTTTTCTTAAATAAGTATGAAAGAATTAGATGAATATAGGGATGAGGGAAGCAGTAGAGTGCAGTGTATTGTCAGCCTTACCTTATGGTAACTGTCAATTTTCATTAACTATTTTAATTTATGATCATGTATTCAATTAAAATGGTAGTGTATACGATTTCAGTATTTGTAATACCCTTTTTATATCCTATAATGAGTCATCTCTAACACTGTCTGCAGTACTTGCTTATTTGACTGCTCCCTCCTGTTTAATCATGACCCACAAACAGAATGAAGATTAATTTAGTAGTCTTCAAAGAATAAAGCTATTCATCCTGGAGGATATTCAAACTGCATATATAACTCTGATGTTATACAACTCCATTAACCCTACATTGTTCTATTTATAATCACCATACTGTAAAATACTTTGTTAAAAACATTAAAAAAACTTCTTAGCTGTTGATACAAAGATCATAAAAAGTATGTTTTTGTCTCTAAAGATGAAAGAGGACACCACAATCTCATCTCATTTTTCAAGTATGCCACACATTAAAATAGATACATAGTTTGTAAAGCAAATATGGCATACATTTCTTGAACAAACTACAGTTATTACCTGAATGTACTGTCATAACAACAACTCTTAAGCTGTGTCATGTTTTATTTAAGTCATTTATTTGCAATATTATTTTATATTTGATTTGGGTGAAAGTCAATTATTGATAATAAATATTCAGGAGTCTCTAAGAAGAAGAACTTTTTATTGAGTAAACAATGATAATTAATAGCAATAAAACACAAAAAATGCTATTAGTTCTGATACTCATTTGTACTTTAATACCTCTCCGTATATTTTACAACAGATTTGTTTAAGCTATAAACAGAAGTTCAGAATATCTGCTTTAGAACTTGAGCTTGCTAGAATACAGAACATTTAACACAGTATTTACATTGTTGACTTCCATGTTTACATTATTTTATTTCTGAGCACCTGAGCCCCACAGCGTGAACAACTGAGAGCCTTAGCCCTACATATAGGACACAGGGAGGGACTGCAACTTGGATGGGATATCTGTCCATTACAGGGTATGTACAAAGTTAAAATTTAGAGAAACCAATTAGCATAGTGAATGTCTTCAGAAGTTGGGTGAAAGCCAGAGCAAACAGACAAAACCATCATGAACATTAGGATAATATGTTAACTCAAAAGGTATGAGGCATTAACATTAACATCCAAAGTACTTTGTTCATTATTGGTGTTGCTATAGTGTTTGTTACAATTGTCATTTTTATATGTACAGTATACATTTATTTCTGTGACAGAGACCCTTAACCCAGACAGCCTACAGTGTGAAGATTTATAGTAAGCTTAGGTACAAAATGAAGCAACAGATATGACTACAAGAAAACACAATAAAATGATGGTTAACTGCTATGCCATGCAATATGATTCCTTATGACTACCCAAAGTACTAATGTCAGTGTAGCATACCTGATATTAAATGTGAGCCTTTTATATATAAATTTAATTACAGAAGCAAAAGATGTGCATGCCTGTGCTTTCACTTTTCTTAAAATGTCATTTTAATATGGTATTATTTACGAGATATTATGGATTCTGCTTAGCCTTGTAAAATTGTCTCACTGCATATATTGAAAGTTTTATATTCAAATAATCAAATATGATGGGACTACATTGCAGAAATAGTATTAATGCCACAAGTAATGATTAAATGTCCTCAGGATCAATCATGTAAAGCTCCACTGAATGAGCAGTCTTGAGTGTCACAATGTCTTAGCCCACAGGTGGAATTATTAAAGTGGAACTCTCTATGGCATCATCTTTAATTATTATAGTCTGTGGAGAATTTCTAGTGACGGCAAAATTTGTCAATCTGACAAGCAATGGGCAACTACAGTACATTACAATCAAGGTAATGAAAGTGAAAGGACATTAGAACAAAATCATTTCAATTTCAAAATTTTGTAAGTGGCAGTCCACAACCTTTAAGCACACCGACATGTATTACATGTAGCATGATGGCAGTCTTTTTAGTTTTGGTATAAATATTTTGTAATATTTGTAATAAGTTGTTCAGAATTTATATGAAATATAAAAAGCCTTTTTAATTGCTATAGTGACATTTATTTGTCTGAGAACTATAAAACAATTAAAATCCACTATTGATCATGGTTGATTAATTCAGAAGCTGCCTCATTTCATTTCTTTGAAAAGAAAAAGCAGCTTAATACTGGCTCATTGCAATGGAAATGTATGTTACACCATAGATTGGATTGTATGCCTTCTATATGGCATACTACAGTTCAAATTATTAGGAACTGATGCAGAGGATTGTAATTTGCTCTGCACACATGCTCAATAACCAAGATACTAGCTTTTCAAATTATACATTAATAGAGGAGTGACAGCTTACATTTTGGTTGCTTGTGATAAAGCTTTTAACACCTTTCACCAACTTAGTATTGTTTCCAGCAATACAACTAGCTTGTAATCCATTCACCTAAATAAACAGCACAATCTTATTTCTCTCTGCAAAATATTTGCTATATACAGAAGCATTTTTTTGTCTTAGTTTTATTTAGACAGTATTAGTAGTGTAACCTGTGGCACAGTGGTGCAGTCATTAGCATTGCTGCCTCGAAGTGCTGAGGTTCTGAGTTTAATTCCTTTGGGATTCTAGTGGGTTTCCTCCGAGTGCTCTGGTTTACACCCATAGTCAAGGATGAGGCCCTGCTGTGATTGTCAGTGTGTGTCCCTTGAGTCCCTTGATGAACTGGCATCCCACACATGGTATATCTAGTCTTGTGCCCATTGCTTTCTGGGGGAGGCTGTCCCCCCCCCCCCCCCATCCCTGTATAGCATAACGCAGTTAGAATATGAATATATAGTAGTATAATTGTTTTCAGTATCATAAAATGTCAAATTAAACTTTTGTTATATATTAGTAAATAATATCATTATTAAATGTCATGAAGTATTTCTTTTCATTTCTGAAAAGGTTTGTGGTGGGGTTTTGCATTGCTCAATTATTGGAAAATTAGAATGGTCCGTATTTCCCCCAAAATTAAGGTACTTTACCCACTTAAATATTAATTGCTAATTGTTTCAAAGATCCTCTTCTGAACAACTTATTCAGTTCTTCTTGAGAGCAATACTCCATCTCCCAGGAGATTAATATGGTTGCTGCCCAATTAAAATATGCTATTGAAGACAGACACTACACTAATTGAAAATATTTACAGCACAGAATATTCTATTTGCTACTAGATCCATTCCTGCTGTTCACTCTCATCCAGATAGGCTTAATTCAGATCTCAGTATTTTTTCATCCTTTGCTCTTAATCAGGCTTTCAGAACTGCCTGTCAAGAACCGCACGCTAGCACTTAGATGTCACCACATACTCAAGTGCACCTCTCACTGTAGACTTTCACGCACTAATTAATAAATTATCATTCCACACGATCTTCCCTATTTATACCCACTCACTCACTCATAGTCTCTGCTCACTATTGAGGTTCCCTCTCCCAAGCTCAAAATTCGTCTAACCTTTTTGGAAAGACACTTTCATCTGATCGACTTCTTGGCTCTCGAAACTCTTGCACTCTCCCTTGACTACGGCTTCACTTAACATTTTTTAGGGTCCAAACCAGCTGCTTTGCTACGATTCCTGAAACACCATAATATTATCTAATGAACATCTCTCTATGAATTATGGTAATGAACGTTCTTGCTATTTCACAATGATGAGTGGTGCCGAATAGTCTAAAAAATATATAATCAACCTTTTTGCATATGAAGTCAAGTTTAGCAGCCACAGGCAACAGTTTCTGCCCTTATTAGGACTCATAAGCATGACAGAACAGTGACATGGAAGTATATTTGTATTTAAAATCAGGTTTATGTTGTGTTTTAAGAGTATGTAAATGCTGGAATGAGTATGAAATAGTTCACACTGTTCTACAACACAGAGTAGTAAAATCTTTCAAATAGACTTCTAGTTCCGCTGCATGTATATACAGCTATAGTTATTAGACAACTGTTTTGCTCTCTTTAGGGGTCATTAGACAGGCGTATTTAGTAATATAATTGTCACGCCAAAGCAAGCTAGGGTTTGCACTGAACTTCATAGGGTTCTACAACCATGGCAAAGAGCCGCATTCTGATGTGGGATGCTGATCAGCCCATTGCCAGCTGACATATAGCTAGCTGCTGCCCCTTATCATTGTTCCCTAGTTAATTGCTAGGTTTATTTAAACAATTTCTGGGTCGCATTAAGTGCTTTGACATTAAGTCTGTTTACCACCTCTGTGCTTCAGTGTCTGTTCTCTCCTTCCTACATTCCCAACTTTCCCCCTCGATTCTCGATCTAGTCTTTGGACTTTCCCCTCAACCTGATATTTTCTGATTATCTACTACCAAACTCAAACCTGTGTAATCCTTTTTTTAGCAAACTGTGCTTGCAGCTGCAGCCCTGTCTGCAAGCTGTACTGTAGCAGCCCCTGTGCTTACCTTTGCCAGTGTTGCATAACCCGAGTTTTATCTGTTCTAGCTGCTACCTGCTCTGTCTGTTTCATCTACCACTTTTATTTAAATTGCCTCTCATTCATCTTGGTTCTTGCACATGGAATCTTTAGCTGTATTACTCACTAGTTGCAACTCCCTCAAAGTAAGCAGCTACATGATTACAATCAAAGTTTGATTGCTGAAATATTCCTTGTGAGACATGTATACAAGTTCATTTCACTTAGCAATAGTTAGCAAATGTAGCACTAAAGACTAATCCTTAAAATTAGGATTATCATCAACATAGGATTTCCCCTGCCTTCAACCAGAGCTATTTATAGATTGAAACACATTATGTGTGCAATCATAACATAACCTTAAGCACACAAAGGGTGACTTAATTTTGCAAACATGTATCTGTATGATATGCAACTCCACAAGTAAAGGTCAGGGTAATGATCAGTACCTGCTGAAATGGATTATTTACTCTTCTAGTTACCCAAATCTTTTCCATACTCCATCAAGCTGCAAAAGCTAACAAAAAAATGTTAGTTATAAAATTCCCACTTTAAAATATAAAACAATTATTTTGGAGAATATAATTTCCCACATTTTTAAGAAATACAGAATATCTTTCTTATTTAGTTAATATCATATCATATAACAGTCACACAGAGCAATCTTAAGATGGTTTTTATGTTTTAAGAGAGTTGAACTATTATAATTTGTAGTTATGTCAGTCACAAAAAATCTCAGAATACAGATGCAGCCATTTAGAAAGCATCAGCAGTAAGCAAACTGCAGTATACTGTGTACTGTTTCTGCATACCGAATTTAGCACTTCACTGCTCAAAGAAGCTGGCAATTGCACATTGTTAGATAAAGTAATCAGAATAGTGAAGCTTCATTAATCTGTTTTTTTCTTAGTCTAATAATCATATTTCATAAAACTATAACATATTTTATGTGCTCCATAAATACAAAAATACACATATCTGTACCACCTGCTGTTTTAAAGTATAATATGGCTGTACTTCTTTTTAAAGGGGATGTTCTTCATTCATCCTTTATGTCAGTGATAGCAGTAATGTTACAAGAAAAGTCCAGTTTTACAGCGCCAAAAATGGAAACCACAGATTGATTGCCCATTACAAAATATCTTTTTTTATCATCCTGCATCACTCCCTCTGGCAAACCCATGTATTTTTGGTTGTTGCGGAAGTGGTCAAGTGGTTTTGAACAGAGTGTTTTTTTCTGGTTCTTTCGTTTACCTGTGTTCAAGCAATCTATCAAGTTTAGATACTTTCCTGTGTTCAAGGTTACTGTAGATACTGAATAGTCTTCAACTGAACATTTAATTTCACACGTGTTTCTCAGGTGCAGCCTTTGGCTGCAGTACAATTTGTTTTAAAAAATTATTGGCGTGTCTATTCCTGCTGTGTGTAGGTTCATGCATTGGGGTCCTTTGTTTCTGAGTAATCTGGGAATTGAGCTCAAAATAACAGAAGGAAACATTCCCCTAAAAGTGGTTCAAGATACTCCTAAGGAGACAGGAGTTAACACGACAATGAGTTATTCACATATACCATATCTTTGCAGACAGTATTGACTTTCACATGAAGAGAAAAAAAGATCCACAGATTTTATATCAAAGTTTGCAACAAGCAGCCACAAAGAATTGTGTATTTCACATAGAAATATTTTTGTTAACTTTACTATTGATTGTTTGCTTTAAAATAATATTCCGGGTGCAGATTAAATCACTTATTGCACATCTAATATTGTAACACAGTGGGTTCATATCATACTATCAGTATTCTACTACGGCGATTGACCTTGAAAAACCTTGCTTTTGATGTCTGTGTCTACCTTCAGTCTCTTACAATCATTTCACAAATCACTAGATCATATACTGTACGCTTTGCTTTTTAGAAAATGACAAAATTATGCTTTCTTAAAGTCTGTTGCAGGATGTATTTAATCAATTAAATTAATCAAAATATATTTCACCAACTGTACTTTGTATCATAACATGTCACATTAGTATAACTTTAGTCTTCATTGTGTTCTTTATTTTAAGTTTTTTTGTCTTTTACTCAAGTCCTACTAAACACAAAAACAGTTAACTTGTAAACTGTACAACTCTTACATGGTTAATGACAGAAGGACTGTTTTTCTCTCCAGACCTAATTTGAAATAAATCTCTAACAAATTCGTCCTAGTTTTTAAATAATGTTTAGCTTTTGTTATAGTATTTAACTATATGAATGTGGAAATAAATAATTAAATAATATGAGTTAAGAAATTATCATTGTGAAGCTGATTGTTCAAATTTTTAAGGAAATCATTTAAAGTAGTGTATACAATTCAGGAATACTTAGTAGCTATTATTCACTAGTTTTATCGAGCATAAATGTTTTCATCAATTATTCAGTATATTTGATTTAAAATAATAGGTTCCACGTTGTGAGATGAAAGTTTGGTTTTCCTGACCTTTTTATAACACTTGTCAAATAGTCCTCACAATAATCATTACCTCTTTTCCCCTGCTCTTTTTTATTTTAATTAATAACATATCAGACTCATACTTCTGACTGCATTTTCTGCTCATTATTTTCACTGTGTGTGAAATCTCATTGCTATCATGTATTATGACATAAATCTAAGTAATGATGTTTTCATTGAAGAAGATGGCAGAACACATAAACCAGAAAAAAAACAATTAGGCTTTTAAATAATAAAAATGCCACCATCAGGGAATAAAAGATCTGTTCCATATTTAATTCCTTATGAATATAAATGTAAGAAATGGCACATTTAACATGATAGATAGGGCATTGGTTCCATGTAATTTTTAAGAGATTGAAAATTCTTGTTAATCTAATGAGATAATTCCAGATTTTTCAAAGGATGTAGCATAAAATTAAATTCTCATCACTTTAAAAACAGAACACCAGCTCATTCCATGTTATTTTAAGAAATCAAAATGATTGTTTTCCTTGTGTTTCTATTAACAAATTAAGATCAGAAGAATGGTAACTTTGTGAGCTGAAGCCATTTGGTATGATTTAGTAAACAGAGTATATCAGGGTTTTCAAAACAGTCTTTTGAGATAATTCTAACATTAAAACAACAAAACAAACAAAACAAAAAGTCAGCAAAGCTAAAAAGAATACAGAATTACCAATATGTCAATTACCAGGTATTTTCTATCACCCACAAGACAGCAGAATTAAATGGGCTTCTTAAGGGAATTTTGGCTGTCTGACTAAGAATTTTGTTGATGTCATTATCTGATTACTTGCAAGGAATCAATTACCAGGCCGGATTTTGAAGGCCAGTTCTCCATGATCTTTCAGGCAGCAGTTTGATGAGTTTTAGAATCAAGTGCTCCTATCAATTTGGCATTTGTGATGAGCTGAACAGCCTTGTCTCTGAGGCATGTGGTGTTCCCATGATCTGAACTCACTTTACACAAAGACCAATTCATTCATGAAAAAATGCAGTATTTGATACATTAAACAATGTGTATATAATATAATTGTACACAGAGTATAGTACAGTCTACAGTGTTACAAATATAGCCTCTGATCATTTCTATACAATTACTTTTCATGAAGAACACAAGAGTAAAACTTGAGAGAGAACAATGTATGTTAAACAACAGTCTTAGATTATGTTGTTGCCATACCTGATTCCCTTTATGTAATTGTTCTATTGTCAAGACATTTATCCGACTCTTTTTATGTTCGCAGAAATGGGGAGCAAGTTGGGGTATGCGAAGAGACAAATTTCTAATACAAGAAATTGTATATGGCCAATAAAATGATCTTTATTTATCTTAAATGAGGTCAAGCCGTTAGTTCATTTGAATTCAAATATACAGTACGCAAATAGGCAAGTATTTGGAATGAAATTTAACAGCTCTTGGGTAGGCACCTGTCCATAACAGCTGTGTCACCAATACATATTGCACACATCATGGGCTTGCTCTTGCATGAATGTCAATGTTGAAATTCTGGACTCTTTCTAATAAGCAAATAGGCTTGTTCAACCTGTACCCCTGTAAAGGGAGTATAAGTTGTTGTCTTCTTTCTTTCTGGGGGCCATAGTGCAAGTATGATGAAACAGACCTGCTGGTCTGTTTGAAAAGCATATCTGTGTTAGAATCCCCAAATCCAACATTGACTTTTGCAAAACAATTGTAGTAATTAAGCATGGCCCAAAATTAGTTGAGTCACACTCTGTCACCCTTCATGGATATGGTATTTCCAATACAATTCCAATCTCTGAATAGGCAGCAGTCTGTACTTTAAACATTTTCGCACATTCTCTAAATTGGTCAGATGTTCCTTTTCTGTTTGCTCCGTGATGAGCACATTTTCTGAATGCACTGCCACACCTATAGTTTCCTGGCTAAAGCTGCATCAATGACTATTGAGAATGTGTATTGAAGACAGTGAAAATAAAAGCCCACACCCAGTTTCCTCCCCTCCTACTTTGTAGAGACAATGCATCACCAAGGCATGAAACACTCCTGCCAGTGGTATATCACAAAAGCTAAACTGATATAGATGCGTTGTCACAAGTCACAAGTGCAAATTTGTTGTTTTTGCATATTTTTAACATCTTTTCCTAACAACTCTGATGAAGCCAAATAATTATAAAAACTATTCCATCCATCCATCCATTTTCACTCCGCTTTTCCTGGTGAGGGTCGCAGTTCCGGCAAGCCGAGTAGATCAGCCCAGACTTCCCTGTTCTCAGCAACAGATTCCAGTTCATCTGTTCATCTTCAGCCTTGTCATTCAACATGGAAAACACGGAACAAGCTTTGAAGAATTGTTGTTCAATGTAAATTGTCTAGGGATCATTGTACATTTTATCTTGCATTTTTTCCAGATTCCCCAGCACCTCCTGAAACTTCATAATACTTCTCCAAGATGCCATGAATTATGTCAGACCTGAGAATGAACATTTCTGCCCAGACCAAAATTATTTTCTCTGAGCCAATCTTGGCTCAAAAGCCTTGAACCCTTCTCCTCTATGAGCAGAACTCTCAGCTGTGCTGTTTGCATCTTTTAGTAAACAGAAAAATTGCCAACACCTTTGTGTTGAATTCACTTAACTGCACATTTTCTTAATTGTGTAGTTGTGTTAATGATATGTTTAAGTTAACTAAATGTGTGCCCACTCACTACAATAGCCTGTATCAGTTTCTATCTGCAGCTATTATATTTGTCATTCACTTGCAGTGCATTAGTAATAGGGGCATATTTGACAGCATTCACATAATAGAGAGAACAAATTGCATTTATGTTATAGTCTATGTTGACTCAATCAAATTGGACCATTTCTGTCTCTACCTACCTACCTGCATCTGCTCTGTGGTTTTTAGGCTCAAGGCCTCAAGGGCCAGAAAATCATAATGAATCTTTTAAGCCTCCAATCTAACAAGATTGGAGCTCTGTGGAAATGAATATCTATGTTCATCTGTCTATGGATGCAGTCAAAATGTCTAACCTGATAATGAAGCTGCGACAGACGGCTAAAGATTTTGAGAATCTTTCACAGTACTCTATAGTGTGAGAAAATCCCATTAATTGTTCAAAATCAAGGGTACTTTCTGAAGGCAATTAGCTCTGTTGTTTACACTACACACAAATCAGTCTCACAAAATGCTATGCTGAACTATCCTGAATTCAGAATGCTCACCTAATACACAAAATCTGCTACAGACTTGCCTGAACCATGGACTGTCGTGTTAAACTTTAAATGCTGCATAATTATAGATGTCCACTAACCCCACATATGATTGGTTTCTCGACAGATTTAGGGCTGCTAGACTTCTGATGAGATAGTACATCTTACTACCACACATGCTTAACAGAATTACGCTTCAATTTACTACTTGTTTTCTTGTTTAATTTGCTCTGAAATAGTATCTGAGTGTCTCTAATCAGGCCCAGATGAAAATAATGCATTCAGAGCTCAAAGTGGACCCTTGATTACAGATCAGGAGAGGGAAAAAATGAAAACTGCATTTAAGCAGCTTTTTAGATGGTTCACTGAGGATGCTGTAGCTTAACGGAATAAAACCGTGCTACTGTACTAGTACAGACCAGCACTGTTTTATTTTAAACTGTCTAGTTGTCAAAAATACATACATTGTTTCACCTAAAGAAAATTAAGTTAAAAGAAAGGCGAGATAAAACCCTACTCAGTAAAATGCTTAAAATGGAACTTTTTTTGTTCAGAAATTGCATTCAACAATCTCCATGTTTCAAAGAATGGAGGTCAATCTTGTTTGCACTGCCCACATCCTAAAGACACAGATTTTTTTTATCAATAGATTAACATTAACATTAGAAAGATTAATTTGATGAATTAGAAACACATACAAAGAACAAAATTAACAATTGTAGCACAGCTTTATCATAGGTAGATACATTACATCATGCATCAATACATCAACAGTGCCCAGAACATCTGTGAGGTCTGGAATAATCCAGAGCCTCAACATTATTGACAGTTTGCATGCTTTCAAAATCACTCCCTGTCATTTAGAAACAACAACTCTGGATTTGAAATACCCATCTGATCTTCAAACTGTTTTTCCAGAATACGAACAGGTGGTGCTTAATAAATAACAAATATAAGCACACAATATATATTTTTGCAGCAAATGGAAGTTCACCAAACTCTTCTAAATGTGGACACTGCAAGATGTCTCAGTTTGAAAATTGGAAATGCAAAAATAGAAGTCTTCTCCAAAATGAAGTGACAATAGGCGTACTTGTTTTAATGCCAGCTTAAAGTGACCTCACAAAAAAACTGGACTTTACTGACATAATTGAAGACTACTGTACAAAAGTGCTCAATCTTAAAGTAACACCTTTTAACATGGTCAGAATATAATTTTCCTATGTTATTTCCACTATGATTCAGATAACATTTTAAATATTTTCAAAATAACCAGGAAAGGTGTGATTTAATCGTACAACTAAAATAAGTGGATAGAAAGCACCACTTAAGTATCATTCATCATAGTATGAAATTTAAAAAAAAATTAAAGTTAGGAGCTGTATCGATGCAAACGTTGCATAGGAACAAACTTTTCACATTGAAATAAAAAATGAAGAAAATACAATGTTTCTGTTGCAGTCCTTAAAAGAGAGTAGGGATATAAGGGTAAAAGAGGGTAAGGAGAAAAAAAGGGCAATATCAGAATGGATCAAGGGAGGTTGGTACAGTATGTTGTCCAAAGATATGGAAATCTGGAAGATGAATGCCAGAGGAAGTGTAGATGTCAGAATTCTGTAAATGAAGTGCTGGGGGTGGTGTGAACCTAGTTAAATATTAAATTTGAATCTGCTATGTTTCTTGGGTAGGAGTCTTTGAATCACTGTAAAAATGACACTTACAGAAAGGACTGCATAATCATGGCCAGTAGAGCTAAAATGGCGATAGGTAAAATGGGCTTGGAGCGATGTCTGATATGCATTGCTTTGACATTCCTAGAAATACATATGGCCAGTCTTATTTTTGGTTCACCAATGTAAATTCCTGCTAAAATCTCTGTACTTCAGATAAAATATTGAAGAAAGATGTGAAGACGGGGGTTTGAATTTAATCTTTTCTGTAGGGGGTTTAGACTTCTAAGTCACAAGCTGGGGTTTATGGCAGGAAAGGGGGTTAACTGATAAGGATTGCAGATGCAAGCTAGGAACCCCCCTGGGTGTAATGTTAAACTGACCATTTGTCCAGAACATCGTAAACTGGCCAAATACCATGAACCCCCCTCTTTACCATCAGACCGAGTGACGTCAGAAACGGAGAAGAAAACACTATATAACCCAAAAGTTTGTAACAGTACGGGGAACAATACTTCGGTTTTGTTGTTTCTTGCGGGAAACAAGACTTCGGCTTTATTGTTCCTTGCATGCAATAAACTCATCTGTTTTACTTCATCTCGGGATCAAGAACCTTATTCTTTCTGTTACAACAAATTTGGCGTAGTCGGCAGGATGCTCCAGAAGGCGCAGAACTTCCCATCGGCAGGAGAGACGGTCAGCGCGCACATAACTAAGAGGTAAGGACTCCTCTTTTATTTAAAAGTCCCGACTCTCTCTGACCGATTGGGAAATCTCTGCTCCCTGCGAGAATCGCCCGAGATGACGGAGTAAACGTGAGTTTCTGAATTCCTCTGGCCCGGGGAAGGCACCGGTGTATGTAATGGGTTGGTTGCTGTAAGCCCAGAATTTGGTCTGGCAGGGGTTCCGCGGTATTGTGTACAGGCGTTCGAAGCTGGTGTATGCCTTAATTGCGCGTGGAGTTTTGAACGGGTTTTGGACCCTTACCGTGAAGTTCAGGACTGGTGTGGGCCTTAATTGCGCCCGGAGTTCTGAAGGTCAGAACTGGTGTGGGCCTTAATTGCGCCCGGAGTTCTGTGGCTCGGGATCGGTGTGGGCCTTAATTGCGCCCGGGGTTCTGGAGCTGAGTGCTGCATTAAATGCACGTATAATCCAGGATTGGTGTGGGCCTTAATTGCGCCCAGGGTCCTGAGATTAGCTACGCCTTGATCGTGCACGGATTGGCGTGGCGTGGTTTTTTGTTTTAAAAGGAAACAGAAGTAGGAGGTATATGTATGTTTGTTTTTGGTGTTTTCCTTGTTTGTGAAATACATATACACACGCACGACACTAACATAAACACACCTCATAATAAAAGAGCAAAGCATTAAGTAGCAGGATTTAAAGGACGTTGAGACCCGAGAATTGCCCTGATTGAGCTCAGTGCGTAAGTCCACCCCGGGGCAAAAGCAGCGATGCTGGCGTTCTGGGGATGGTGAATTACTGATCAAGAAAGGGGGTTTTCGAGGTCTCGTTTCTTACCTGTGAACAGTGCGGTGTAAGTCCTCTCTAAAGTCTCGGAGAGGCATTTAGATCTGGAGGTAACAGACGCCCTTAGCTGAATGAGTGCAGGAATGTACAGGTTTTTCCAAGTGAAAACATCCCCCTACTGAATGAGCTGTTACCTCACACACGACAAAAGTAAATCTTAAAGAAACCAAACATGTGTGCTAATTGGGTGTTTGAGAAAGTGGTGGAAGTATCTGATTACATATCGGAAAAGTGTAAATTGACTGAAAGGGAAGAGAAATATAGGAAGAAGCTGAGTCTGTCAGAAGGAGTTTGGGGCGAAGATGCCTGTAAAAGAGCGTATGAACATTGGAACAAAAACAAAGATTTAGCTGCAGCCCTGGTGATCGGCCGACACCTGAGGTGGCAGATTAGCATGAAGGAGAAATCAGAATGGGATAAAAAAGAGAAGGAGTTCACAGAAAAAATAAAAGCGTTAAATGAGAGGAAAGATAATTTATTCGCGGCAAAAGAGGCATTAGAAAAAAAGCTAAAAGAGGCAGTACAGGAGAATGAGAAACTAAAGAAGGAATTAACTCCTGGTCACGCTGCACTGGTTAATGTGCTACAGCCGGCGACTAAGTTATATCCTGCTCTCCCACAGAGGAACAAACAAGCAGGAAACGAAAATAATTGGGATCAACTCCCACAGTGGCCATATGGAGAAGGGGGGTCTGATTGGGATAACACTTGGTATGAGTGTGATAAAGACGGATCAGGGTCTCCCCTATTAGAGGGAGGGCGCCCGCAGGTCTGTACTCTCACTCGAAGTGGGAAAGGACTTGATGTAGCAGGGGCTGGCGCCGTTGATGACAGCGTCACTCTAACTCCGTCTCGCACCCCGCCTAGGGGGTCCGTTCTCGCACCTACCTTCCCTGAACCCCCAATACGATCAAATCCAAAACCGGAGGATATTGACCGGTGGGCTAGAGAAGTACCGCACCCAAAATTAGGGATGCAGCGAACCTGGAGTGCGCTTCAGGAATTAAAAGATACTTATGGTATCTCCCCCCTGACTGCCGCTATGATCCTCAGAAGGACAGGGGAAAAGCGTGTCGGAGAACTTAAACAATTGTGTGAGGATAACGGTAGAGGAGGGCGATGGGAATGGGTTTGGCGATGGCTTAAACAAAATTATCCACCAAAGACAGATTGGAAAAAGATATCTGCGTGTCAGCAAAAAGAAAGCGAGGATGTGGCTGACTTCACTGACCGCTTCGTCACACTATGGCTGGAATGCTCAGGACTGAGTGACGAAGATGATGTGAATAGCGACGCCTCTGCTGTGATTAAACAAATTTATTTGGGCGGTCTTAAGCCTGATATAGCCAAAGCCCTCCAGTTAAAAGAGCCTGAAATAGGGCAAGATACGACCAAACAATTTGAGGAAATAGTTAAAATGGCACGGCAAATCGAGAGAAATATGTATGCTAAGGTGCGGGCAATACAAACAGGGTGGACGCCCCCCATACTGAAGGGTGGAGCTGGCCCTGACACCCGACTAAATCCAAAAGGCGAAATTACAACTCGGTGCCATTATTGTAAAAATTTCGGACATTGGCAAAAGAATTGCAAAAAGCGATTAGCCAGTGAGGGCAGGATTGGAAGATACCGAGATCCCCCTTTCAATCCCTCGAATCGAGAGGGGCAAAAAAACCTGTTGTCACAATTACAGGATTTGAGCGAAGCAGACAAACGCGCTATCAGGGAGCTTTTAAACTAAGACTCCCCCTAGTGGCCTCCCTACGCCTATCTCAGGAACTGAGTGAAAAGGAGCTCAAATTACAATGCACGATTAATGGGATTCAAATGTCACTTTTATGGGACACTGGGGCTCAATTATCTTGTTTATCTGAACAGTCAGCCAAACGGTGTGGTGTCATGTTCACAGGGAGGGAGCTGGAGGCCACTGGTGTAGGGGGTAATCGAATAACACTCAGAGAAACTCAAAAACTCAAGATTAGACTAGGAGATGGGGAGGTAACATTTAATGCTGTCATGTGGGTAGGATCTACCCCAGATCTGTTGGGATGGGATGCTCTGAAATACCTACAAGGGGTTACATTAACCGTACATGAGGAGAGGGTGGAGGTAAACATCTGGTCCCTCCAAAAAGACGAACTAAAAGGGCATTCAATCTGGACTATGGATAAGGACGAATGCGGGCTTCTGGATATGGAACCCGCCACATTTACTGGGAAATCCCCGCCATACACAAAGCCATATAAAATCAACAAAGAGGCGGAGGAAGGGGTTCGACCAGTAATACAGAAACTATTGGCTCAAGGCATTGTACGGAAAACACATAGTACAAGCAACAGTCCAATATGGGCTGTAAAGAAAGCCAGTGGAGCATGGCGATTCACAGTTGATTACTCAAAAGCTAATCAACACATCAACCGTCTCACCCCCTTGGTAGCAGACCCCTCTGCTATTTTTCAACTGCTGACCCCTGAGCACCAGGTATTTTCAGTAATTGACATGGCTAATGGGTTCTGGTCTGTTCCTCTACACCCAGAGGTACAAGATTGGTTCGCTTTTGTTGTAGATGGAGAACAATATACTTGGACCAGGTTACCACAGGGGTTTCATAACAGCCCCACCGTGTATCACATGGCACTTCAGAGGCATCTCCGGGAGCTGCCTCAAGTGTCCTCCGTTGTTATCCAATATGTGGATGATATTTTAATCGCGTCTCCTGACGAGGAAACCCACAAGAAGGACCTCCAAATTATTCTCGACCATTTGGTTAAAAAAGGACACAAGGCTAGTTATAGCAAAGCACAGTTATGCCTAGACACCGTAATTTACTTGGGACAAAAGATTAGTCAGGGAAAAAGGGAATTGACAGAAGATCGGGCCCAGGCAATCCGAACACACCCTAGTCCCAATACGGTGAGAGAGCTCCGATCATTTCTGGGTCTGTGCAATTTCAATAGAAATTGGGTTGATGCTTTTTCTGAAAGGGCCAAACCACTTACAGACCTATTAAAGGGGGGAGGGAAGTCCCTTGATCCTATTGCTTGGAGTCCTGAAGCTGAACATGCTTTTAATGATTTAAAACAAGCTCTGTTACAGGCTCCTGCATTGGGGTTTCCTCAGACAGATCAACCATTCTACCTCTACGTAAGTGAAAAGAATGGATTTTGGACAGCTGTACTAACACAGGAACATGGGGGTAGGTACCGCCCGGTAGGGTATTACTCTGGATCCTTGGACGAGGTAGCCAGGGGCTGGGGTCCATGTCTACGAGCCGTTCAGGCCGTCTGTCTAGCAGTACAGGCAGTCAATAACATAGTGCTAGATCAACAACTGATCGTTCGATGCCCACATGCGGTACACACCCTCATGTCCCTGAATCGGGTCAGTCAGGTTAATGCGATACGATGGAGCAAGTGGCAGGTCTTGTTAGAGGCTCCAAATATTACCATTGAACGTGAAGGAGCTCTAAATCCAGCCACATTGTTACCTGACCCATCAGAAGCCTACATGTTAGAACACAGCTGTGATGTTTGGGCAATGGGAGAAGATGAGGGCATCAAAATAGCCGAGCAACCACTAAGGAATGAAGACCTCATCCTCTTCACTGATGGAACTTCATTCATAAATTCTAGTGGGGAGAGGAAAGCGGGATGGGCTGTGACTACAGAACATGATATCCAATGTGGGGGAAGATTTGAGGTACCCACGTCAGCACAGCGAGCTGAACTGAAAGCTTTGGTGGAAGCCTGTAAATTAGCAAAAGGCAAGACCACCACAATATACACAGACTCACGATACGCATTTGGAGTATGCCATGACTTTGGAAGATTATGGAGTAATAGGGATTTTTTAACCTCTGCTGGCACTCCGGTAAAAAATGCAGATCTGGTGTCTGAGCTGCTTGCGGCTCTCCAACTCCCAAAGCAGGTAGCTGTAGTCAAATGTAAGGGCCACAGCAGAGAGGACACTCCCGAGGCCAGGGGCAATAAGCTGGCAGACTGGACAGCACGTCAAGCTGCCCTGGGGCAATGGGAGGAGTGGGCTATAGAAAAACCTCTTCAGATTATTTCAGTTTGCACAGTGAACATACAGGCACTCCGGACGGAACAGCTCAGCGAGCTCCAGGCCCAGGCCCCAAGGATTGAGAAATGGACCTGGATGGAACGCAATGTGGGGCTGCAGAAGGATGGGACCTGGAGGGGCCAGCGTACAGGCAGACCCGCCTGTCCCAAGCAACTAATGCCCTACCTGGCACAGCAAATACACTCCACAGGGCACCCAGGTGTTAGCCAAATGACTCGTCGCTTTGCTCAGAGCTGGGTGGGCACAGGCTTCACACCCTTCGCAGCTGATGTGGTACAACGCTGTGGAGAATGCCAAAAAGCCTCTGGAGCACCGCCGGTTCGGGCTCCTAATCTTTGACGTCCTGCACCCGAGGGGCCCTTTAGACACTGGCAAATAGACTATTGTTCACTGCCACCCTGTAAAGGGAAAACAGGCCTCCTAGTGATGGTGGACCAGTTTTCTAGATGGGTGGAGGCTGTCCCTGTCAAACGAGAGACTGCGCAGACAATTGCCAAATATCTCGTGACAGAAGTAATTCCCCGATGGGGACTCCCATGTCGCATAGACTCAGACCAGGGCACACATTTTACTGGAAAAGTGTGTCAGGTGGTGGCAGACCTACTAGGGATCAAATGGGACCTGCATTGCCCTCATCACCCGCAGTCCTCCGGCATGGTGGAACGGGTGAACCGGACTTTGAAAGCTAAATTGACAAAGTACCACCTGGGAGGGATCCCCTGGGTGGATGCATTGCCCGCCGTACTGTGCAGCATCCGGGCTGGGACAAATCGAATAGTGGGGCTGAGCCCGTTTGAGGTGATCACGGGGCGCCCCATGAGACTGAGTGACTCTCCAGGACATGACAGAGTAGGCTTGAGTATACTAACTGATTCTCTGTTACAGTATTGCAAGTTGCTGACAGAGGCCACCCAAGGAGCCCGCGAGCAGGTCCTGGAGGCGTGGGGACCACCACCTGAAGGAGGGCACGACCTCATCCCAGGAGAGTGGGTGTGGATCAGGAAATTTCCTTCACAGGTTCTCCAGCCCAGGTGGGACGGACCCTACCAGATCCTGTTGACAACCGAGTCTGCGGTTCGAGTGGAAGGAAAAGATCGCTGGATCCACGCGTCACACTGCCGACGAGCCTCATCCCCATTTACAGACCCAGAATGAAATCATTTCTGTCAATAATGATAATTGTTGCTGTAGGACTATGTTCCGCAGGGATTAATGATCATCTCTCCCACAAAGGAGAACATGGAATTAATTCCTTTTTAGGCCTCTCCTATCTGACAGCTAAGAAAACCAACCAAAGTGCCTGCTGGGTGTGTGCCGCATTACCCAAATATGTACAGGGAGGACTTCCTATGGGGGCCATTCCTTGGCGTCTCGAGGAAGTCATAGGCATGATCATTTGGAGGGATAATTTAGGAGATTTTAATATGACAAACTATGGGGGTTGCCATAACACGACTTTAACCTGCACAACATTACAATATCTACAGGAGCGAGGCTTAGAGCCCACGAGTTTCACAGGCTCTTACGCTCCTAAATATAACAGAAGCCATACACCACCATACCTGACTCTAAATAAGGAACGTGAGGGAAACATATGTTTTCAGCACACTAATGGTCTGCACTTGGTTGGATGGAGTCGTTGCAACCTTACCATCGCTGCAGATATATCCACCTCTACCTTCCAAATTCCAGGATGGGATCAGCACACCCCACAATTCGGTATAAGTTTCTTATTTTCAGAGGCATGGGGAGTGCCAAACGGAACATATTTCATTTGTGGAAAACGAGCCTACCCATGGTTGCCAACCCAGTGGTCTGGCTCATGTTATTTAGGATATGTGGTTCCTCATATCCGTGTTCAAACCCACAGCCCCTTCGGACCTAACCACAGACCACAAAGAAAATTGGCTGATTGGGAATATTATTTAGGTATAATATTTCCACAAGCCGGCATGAACTTTCTGAGTCGAGAGTTAATTCAAATGGCCTCGACTTTAGAAGAATTAGCAAATTCTACCTCATCTAGTCTGAAGGCTGTTAATGATGAGATGGTAGCCCTCAGAACAGTGGCCATGCAGAACCGACTAGCTTTAGATTATGTACTGGTGGCCCAAGGAGGAACTTGTGCAGTAATTGGCACTGAATGCTGCACATATATCCCTGATAATTCTGAGCACATCTCAGATCTGGCCCAACACATTTACAATGAGGGACAGAAATATCAGGACTATTATACTGAAAATTGGGGAATTGGATCTTGGGTAAAGTCTGTGTTTGGGGCCTGGGGCGGAACTTTTTTACAGTGTTTATTTGTAGGAATAGTATTGTTTATATGTATAATTGTAATCATCACGTGCACAAAAACATGTATCACATCTTGCTATAACCGTGGAACGTACAATGTCATGGCAATACATACCTGTTCGCCAAGAAAGGAAAGATCTGCCCTGACATTGTATGTATAAAAATAGGCTACACTGATGTATGCCATATTTTATAAGGGGGGAATGAAGAAAGATGTGAAGACGGGGGTTTGAATTTAATCTTTTCTGTAGGGGGTTTAGACTTCTAAGTCACAAGCTGGGGTTTATGGCAGGAAAGGGGGTTAACTGATAAGGATTGCAGATGCAAGCTAGGAACCCCCCTGGGTGTAATGTTAAACTGACCATTTGTCCAGAACATCGTAAACTGGCCAAATACCATGAACCCCCCTCTTTACCATCAGACCGAGTGACGTCAGAAACGGAGAAGAAAACACTATATAACCCAAAAGTTTGTAACAGTACGGGGAACAATACTTCGGTTTTGTTGTTTCTTGCGGGAAACAAGACTTCGGCTTTATTGTTCCTTGCATGCAATAAACTCATCTGTTTTACTTCATCTCGGGATCAAGAACCTTATTCTTTCTGTTACAACAAATTTGGCGTAGTCGGCAGGATGCTCCAGAAGGCGCAGAACTTCCCATCGGCAGGAGAGACGGTCAGCGCGCACATAACTAAGAGGTAAGGACTCCTCTTTTATTTAAAAGTCCCGACTCTCTCTGACCGATTGGGAAATCTCTGCTCCCTGCGAGAATCGCCCGAGATGACGGAGTAAACGTGAGTTTCTGAATTCCTCTGGCCCGGGGAAGGCACCGGTGTATGTAATGGGTTGGTTGCTGTAAGCCCAGAATTTGGTCTGGCAGGGGTTCCGCGGTATTGTGTACAGGCGTTCGAAGCTGGTGTATGCCTTAATTGCGCGTGGAGTTTTGAACGGGTTTTGGACCCTTACCGTGAAGTTCAGGACTGGTGTGGGCCTTAATTGCGCCCGGAGTTCTGAAGGTCAGAACTGGTGTGGGCCTTAATTGCGCCCGGAGTTCTGTGGCTCGGGATCGGTGTGGGCCTTAATTGCGCCCGGGGTTCTGGAGCTGAGTGCTGCATTAAATGCACGTATAATCCAGGATTGGTGTGGGCCTTAATTGCGCCCAGGGTCCTGAGATTAGCTACGCCTTGATCGTGCACGGATTGGCGTGGCGTGGTTTTTTGTTTTAAAAGGAAACAGAAGTAGGAGGTATATGTATGTTTGTTTTTGGTGTTTTCCTTGTTTGTGAAATACATATACACACGCACGACACTAACATAAACACACCTCATAATAAAAGAGCAAAGCATTAAGTAGCAGGATTTAAAGGACGTTGAGACCCGAGAATTGCCCTGATTGAGCTCAGTGCGTAAGTCCACCCCGGGGCAAAAGCAGCGATGCTGGCGTTCTGGGGATGGTGAATTACTGATCAAGAAAGGGGGTTTTCGAGGTCTCGTTTCTTACCTGTGAACAGTGCGGTGTAAGTCCTCTCTAAAGTCTCGGAGAGGCATTTAGATCTGGAGGTAACAGACGCCCTTAGCTGAATGAGTGCAGGAATGTACAGGTTTTTCCAAGTGAAAACATCCCCCTACTGAATGAGCTGTTACCTCACACACGACAAAAGTAAATCTTAAAGAAACCAAACATGTGTGCTAATTGGGTGTTTGAGAAAGTGGTGGAAGTATCTGATTACATATCGGAAAAGTGTAAATTGACTGAAAGGGAAGAGAAATATAGGAAGAAGCTGAGTCTGTCAGAAGGAGTTTGGGGCGAAGATGCCTGTAAAAGAGCGTATGAACATTGGAACAAAAACAAAGATTTAGCTGCAGCCCTGGTGATCGGCCGACACCTGAGGTGGCAGATTAGCATGAAGGAGAAATCAGAATGGGATAAAAAAGAGAAGGAGTTCACAGAAAAAATAAAAGCGTTAAATGAGAGGAAAGATAATTTATTCGCGGCAAAAGAGGCATTAGAAAAAAAGCTAAAAGAGGCAGTACAGGAGAATGAGAAACTAAAGAAGGAATTAACTCCTGGTCACGCTGCACTGGTTAATGTGCTACAGCCGGCGACTAAGTTATATCCTGCTCTCCCACAGAGGAACAAACAAGCAGGAAACGAAAATAATTGGGATCAACTCCCACAGTGGCCATATGGAGAAGGGGGGTCTGATTGGGATAACACTTGGTATGAGTGTGATAAAGACGGATCAGGGTCTCCCCTATTAGAGGGAGGGCGCCCGCAGGTCTGTACTCTCACTCGAAGTGGGAAAGGACTTGATGTAGCAGGGGCTGGCGCCGTTGATGACAGCGTCACTCTAACTCCGTCTCGCACCCCGCCTAGGGGGTCCGTTCTCGCACCTACCTTCCCTGAACCCCCAATACGATCAAATCCAAAACCGGAGGATATTGACCGGTGGGCTAGAGAAGTACCGCACCCAAAATTAGGGATGCAGCGAACCTGGAGTGCGCTTCAGGAATTAAAAGATACTTATGGTATCTCCCCCCTGACTGCCGCTATGATCCTCAGAAGGACAGGGGAAAAGCGTGTCGGAGAACTTAAACAATTGTGTGAGGATAACGGTAGAGGAGGGCGATGGGAATGGGTTTGGCGATGGCTTAAACAAAATTATCCACCAAAGACAGATTGGAAAAAGATATCTGCGTGTCAGCAAAAAGAAAGCGAGGATGTGGCTGACTTCACTGACCGCTTCGTCACACTATGGCTGGAATGCTCAGGACTGAGTGACGAAGATGATGTGAATAGCGACGCCTCTGCTGTGATTAAACAAATTTATTTGGGCGGTCTTAAGCCTGATATAGCCAAAGCCCTCCAGTTAAAAGAGCCTGAAATAGGGCAAGATACGACCAAACAATTTGAGGAAATAGTTAAAATGGCACGGCAAATCGAGAGAAATATGTATGCTAAGGTGCGGGCAATACAAACAGGGTGGACGCCCCCCATACTGAAGGGTGGAGCTGGCCCTGACACCCGACTAAATCCAAAAGGCGAAATTACAACTCGGTGCCATTATTGTAAAAATTTCGGACATTGGCAAAAGAATTGCAAAAAGCGATTAGCCAGTGAGGGCAGGATTGGAAGATACCGAGATCCCCCTTTCAATCCCTCGAATCGAGAGGGGCAAAAAAACCTGTTGTCACAATTACAGGATTTGAGCGAAGCAGACAAACGCGCTATCAGGGAGCTTTTAAACTAAGACTCCCCCTAGTGGCCTCCCTACGCCTATCTCAGGAACTGAGTGAAAAGGAGCTCAAATTACAATGCACGATTAATGGGATTCAAATGTCACTTTTATGGGACACTGGGGCTCAATTATCTTGTTTATCTGAACAGTCAGCCAAACGGTGTGGTGTCATGTTCACAGGGAGGGAGCTGGAGGCCACTGGTGTAGGGGGTAATCGAATAACACTCAGAGAAACTCAAAAACTCAAGATTAGACTAGGAGATGGGGAGGTAACATTTAATGCTGTCATGTGGGTAGGATCTACCCCAGATCTGTTGGGATGGGATGCTCTGAAATACCTACAAGGGGTTACATTAACCGTACATGAGGAGAGGGTGGAGGTAAACATCTGGTCCCTCCAAAAAGACGAACTAAAAGGGCATTCAATCTGGACTATGGATAAGGACGAATGCGGGCTTCTGGATATGGAACCCGCCACATTTACTGGGAAATCCCCGCCATACACAAAGCCATATAAAATCAACAAAGAGGCGGAGGAAGGGGTTCGACCAGTAATACAGAAACTATTGGCTCAAGGCATTGTACGGAAAACACATAGTACAAGCAACAGTCCAATATGGGCTGTAAAGAAAGCCAGTGGAGCATGGCGATTCACAGTTGATTACTCAAAAGCTAATCAACACATCAACCGTCTCACCCCCTTGGTAGCAGACCCCTCTGCTATTTTTCAACTGCTGACCCCTGAGCACCAGGTATTTTCAGTAATTGACATGGCTAATGGGTTCTGGTCTGTTCCTCTACACCCAGAGGTACAAGATTGGTTCGCTTTTGTTGTAGATGGAGAACAATATACTTGGACCAGGTTACCACAGGGGTTTCATAACAGCCCCACCGTGTATCACATGGCACTTCAGAGGCATCTCCGGGAGCTGCCTCAAGTGTCCTCCGTTGTTATCCAATATGTGGATGATATTTTAATCGCGTCTCCTGACGAGGAAACCCACAAGAAGGACCTCCAAATTATTCTCGACCATTTGGTTAAAAAAGGACACAAGGCTAGTTATAGCAAAGCACAGTTATGCCTAGACACCGTAATTTACTTGGGACAAAAGATTAGTCAGGGAAAAAGGGAATTGACAGAAGATCGGGCCCAGGCAATCCGAACACACCCTAGTCCCAATACGGTGAGAGAGCTCCGATCATTTCTGGGTCTGTGCAATTTCAATAGAAATTGGGTTGATGCTTTTTCTGAAAGGGCCAAACCACTTACAGACCTATTAAAGGGGGGAGGGAAGTCCCTTGATCCTATTGCTTGGAGTCCTGAAGCTGAACATGCTTTTAATGATTTAAAACAAGCTCTGTTACAGGCTCCTGCATTGGGGTTTCCTCAGACAGATCAACCATTCTACCTCTACGTAAGTGAAAAGAATGGATTTTGGACAGCTGTACTAACACAGGAACATGGGGGTAGGTACCGCCCGGTAGGGTATTACTCTGGATCCTTGGACGAGGTAGCCAGGGGCTGGGGTCCATGTCTACGAGCCGTTCAGGCCGTCTGTCTAGCAGTACAGGCAGTCAATAACATAGTGCTAGATCAACAACTGATCGTTCGATGCCCACATGCGGTACACACCCTCATGTCCCTGAATCGGGTCAGTCAGGTTAATGCGATACGATGGAGCAAGTGGCAGGTCTTGTTAGAGGCTCCAAATATTACCATTGAACGTGAAGGAGCTCTAAATCCAGCCACATTGTTACCTGACCCATCAGAAGCCTACATGTTAGAACACAGCTGTGATGTTTGGGCAATGGGAGAAGATGAGGGCATCAAAATAGCCGAGCAACCACTAAGGAATGAAGACCTCATCCTCTTCACTGATGGAACTTCATTCATAAATTCTAGTGGGGAGAGGAAAGCGGGATGGGCTGTGACTACAGAACATGATATCCAATGTGGGGGAAGATTTGAGGTACCCACGTCAGCACAGCGAGCTGAACTGAAAGCTTTGGTGGAAGCCTGTAAATTAGCAAAAGGCAAGACCACCACAATATACACAGACTCACGATACGCATTTGGAGTATGCCATGACTTTGGAAGATTATGGAGTAATAGGGATTTTTTAACCTCTGCTGGCACTCCGGTAAAAAATGCAGATCTGGTGTCTGAGCTGCTTGCGGCTCTCCAACTCCCAAAGCAGGTAGCTGTAGTCAAATGTAAGGGCCACAGCAGAGAGGACACTCCCGAGGCCAGGGGCAATAAGCTGGCAGACTGGACAGCACGTCAAGCTGCCCTGGGGCAATGGGAGGAGTGGGCTATAGAAAAACCTCTTCAGATTATTTCAGTTTGCACAGTGAACATACAGGCACTCCGGACGGAACAGCTCAGCGAGCTCCAGGCCCAGGCCCCAAGGATTGAGAAATGGACCTGGATGGAACGCAATGTGGGGCTGCAGAAGGATGGGACCTGGAGGGGCCAGCGTACAGGCAGACCCGCCTGTCCCAAGCAACTAATGCCCTACCTGGCACAGCAAATACACTCCACAGGGCACCCAGGTGTTAGCCAAATGACTCGTCGCTTTGCTCAGAGCTGGGTGGGCACAGGCTTCACACCCTTCGCAGCTGATGTGGTACAACGCTGTGGAGAATGCCAAAAAGCCTCTGGAGCACCGCCGGTTCGGGCTCCTAATCTTCGACGTCCTGCACCCGAGGGGCCCTTTAGACACTGGCAAATAGACTATTGTTCACTGCCACCCTGTAAAGGGAAAACAGGCCTCCTAGTGATGGTGGACCAGTTTTCTAGATGGGTGGAGGCTGTCCCTGTCAAACGAGAGACTGCGCAGACAACTGCCAAATATCTCGTGACAGAAGTAATTCCCCGATGGGGACTCCCATGTCGCATAGACTCAGACCAGGGCACACATTTTACTGGAAAAGTGTGTCAGGTGGTGGCAGACCTACTAGGGATCAAATGGGACCTGCATTGCCCTCATCACCCGCAGTCCTCCGGCATGGTGGAACGGGTGAACCGGACTTTGAAAGCTAAATTGACAAAGTACCACCTGGGAGGGATCCCCTGGGTGGATGCATTGCCCGCCGTACTGTGCAGCATCCGGGCTGGGACAAATCGAATAGTGGGGCTGAGCCCGTTTGAGGTGATCACGGGGCGCCCCATGAGACTGAGTGACTCTCCAGGACATGACAGAGTAGGCTTGAGTATACTAACTGATTCTCTGTTACAGTATTGCAAGTTGCTGACAGAGGCCACCCAAGGAGCCCGCGAGCAGGTCCTGGAGGCGTGGGGACCACCACCTGAAGGAGGGCACGACCTCATCCCAGGAGAGTGGGTGTGGATCAGGAAATTTCCTTCACAGGTTCTCCAGCCCAGGTGGGACGGACCCTACCAGATCCTGTTGACAACCGAGTCTGCGGTTCGAGTGGAAGGAAAAGATCGCTGGATCCACGCGTCACACTGCCGACGAGCCTCATCCCCATTTACAGACCCAGAATGAAATCATTTCTGTCAATAATGATAATTGTTGCTGTAGGACTATGTTCCGCAGGGATTAATGATCATCTCTCCCACAAAGGAGAACATGGAATTAATTCCTTTTTAGGCCTCTCCTATCTGACAGCTAAGAAAACCAACCAAAGTGCCTGCTGGGTGTGTGCCGCATTACCCAAATATGTACAGGGAGGACTTCCTATGGGGGCCATTCCTTGGCGTCTCGAGGAAGTCATAGGCATGATCATTTGGAGGGATAATTTAGGAGATTTTAATATGACAAACTATGGGGGTTGCCATAACACGACTTTAACCTGCACAACATTACAATATCTACAGGAGCGAGGCTTAGAGCCCACGAGTTTCACAGGCTCTTACGCTCCTAAATATAACAGAAGCCATACACCACCATACCTGACTCTAAATAAGGAACGTGAGGGAAACATATGTTTTCAGCACACTAATGGTCTGCACTTGGTTGGATGGAGTCGTTGCAACCTTACCATCGCTGCAGATATATCCACCTCTACCTTCCAAATTCCAGGATGGGATCAGCACACCCCACAATTCGGTATAAGTTTCTTATTTTCAGAGGCATGGGGAGTGCCAAACGGAACATATTTCATTTGTGGAAAACGAGCCTACCCATGGTTGCCAACCCAGTGGTCTGGCTCATGTTATTTAGGATATGTGGTTCCTCATATCCGTGTTCAAACCCACAGCCCCTTCGGACCTAACCACAGACCACAAAGAAAATTGGCTGATTGGGAATATTATTTAGGTATAATATTTCCACAAGCCGGCATGAACTTTCTGAGTCGAGAGTTAATTCAAATGGCCTCGACTTTAGAAGAATTAGCAAATTCTACCTCATCTAGTCTGAAGGCTGTTAATGATGAGATGGTAGCCCTCAGAACAGTGGCCATGCAGAACCGACTAGCTTTAGATTATGTACTGGTGGCCCAAGGAGGAACTTGTGCAGTAATTGGCACTGAATGCTGCACATATATCCCTGATAATTCTGAGCACATCTCAGATCTGGCCCAACACATTTACAATGAGGGACAGAAATATCAGGACTATTATACTGAAAATTGGGGAATTGGATCTTGGGTAAAGTCTGTGTTTGGGGCCTGGGGCGGAACTTTTTTACAGTGTTTATTTGTAGGAATAGTATTGTTTATATGTATAATTGTAATCATCACGTGCACAAAAACATGTATCACATCTTGCTATAACCGTGGAACGTACAATGTCATGGCAATACATACCTGTTCGCCAAGAAAGGAAAGATCTGCCCTGACATTGTATGTATAAAAATAGGCTACACTGATGTATGCCATATTTTATAAGGGGGGAATGAAGAAAGATGTGAAGACGGGGGTTTGAATTTAATCTTTTCTGTAGGGGGTTTAGACTTCTAAGTCACAAGCTGGGGTTTATGGCAGGAAAGGGGGTTAACTGATAAGGATTGCAGATGCAAGCTAGGAACCCCCCTGGGTGTAATGTTAAACTGACCATTTGTCCAGAACATCGTAAACTGGCCAAATACCATGAACCCCCCTCTTTACCATCAGACCGAGTGACGTCAGAAACGGAGAAGAAAACACTATATAACCCAAAAGTTTGTAACAGTACGGGGAACAATACTTCGGTTTTGTTGTTTCTTGCGGGAAACAAGACTTCGGCTTTATTGTTCCTTGCATGCAATAAACTCATCTGTTTTACTTCATCTCGGGATCAAGAACCTTATTCTTTCTGTTACAACAAATTTGGCGTAGTCGGCAGGATGCTCCAGAAGGCGCAGAACTTCCCATCGGCAGGAGAGACGGTCAGCGCGCACATAACTAAGAGGTAAGGACTCCTCTTTTATTTAAAAGTCCCGACTCTCTCTGACCGATTGGGAAATCTCTGCTCCCTGCGAGAATCGCCCGAGATGACGGAGTAAACGTGAGTTTCTGAATTCCTCTGGCCCGGGGAAGGCACCGGTGTATGTAATGGGTTGGTTGCTGTAAGCCCAGAATTTGGTCTGGCAGGGGTTCCGCGGTATTGTGTACAGGCGTTCGAAGCTGGTGTATGCCTTAATTGCGCGTGGAGTTTTGAACGGGTTTTGGACCCTTACCGTGAAGTTCAGGACTGGTGTGGGCCTTAATTGCGCCCGGAGTTCTGAAGGTCAGAACTGGTGTGGGCCTTAATTGCGCCCGGAGTTCTGTGGCTCGGGATCGGTGTGGGCCTTAATTGCGCCCGGGGTTCTGGAGCTGAGTGCTGCATTAAATGCACGTATAATCCAGGATTGGTGTGGGCCTTAATTGCGCCCAGGGTCCTGAGATTAGCTACGCCTTGATCGTGCACGGATTGGCGTGGCGTGGTTTTTTGTTTTAAAAGGAAACAGAAGTAGGAGGTATATGTATGTTTGTTTTTGGTGTTTTCCTTGTTTGTGAAATACATATACACACGCACGACACTAACATAAACACACCTCATAATAAAAGAGCAAAGCATTAAGTAGCAGGATTTAAAGGACGTTGAGACCCGAGAATTGCCCTGATTGAGCTCAGTGCGTAAGTCCACCCCGGGGCAAAAGCAGCGATGCTGGCGTTCTGGGGATGGTGAATTACTGATCAAGAAAGGGGGTTTTCGAGGTCTCGTTTCTTACCTGTGAACAGTGCGGTGTAAGTCCTCTCTAAAGTCTCGGAGAGGCATTTAGATCTGGAGGTAACAGACGCCCTTAGCTGAATGAGTGCAGGAATGTACAGGTTTTTCCAAGTGAAAACATCCCCCTACTGAATGAGCTGTTACCTCACACACGACAAAAGTAAATCTTAAAGAAACCAAACATGTGTGCTAATTGGGTGTTTGAGAAAGTGGTGGAAGTATCTGATTACATATCGGAAAAGTGTAAATTGACTGAAAGGGAAGAGAAATATAGGAAGAAGCTGAGTCTGTCAGAAGGAGTTTGGGGCGAAGATGCCTGTAAAAGAGCGTATGAACATTGGAACAAAAACAAAGATTTAGCTGCAGCCCTGGTGATCGGCCGACACCTGAGGTGGCAGATTAGCATGAAGGAGAAATCAGAATGGGATAAAAAAGAGAAGGAGTTCACAGAAAAAATAAAAGCGTTAAATGAGAGGAAAGATAATTTATTCGCGGCAAAAGAGGCATTAGAAAAAAAGCTAAAAGAGGCAGTACAGGAGAATGAGAAACTAAAGAAGGAATTAACTCCTGGTCACGCTGCACTGGTTAATGTGCTACAGCCGGCGACTAAGTTATATCCTGCTCTCCCACAGAGGAACAAACAAGCAGGAAACGAAAATAATTGGGATCAACTCCCACAGTGGCCATATGGAGAAGGGGGGTCTGATTGGGATAACACTTGGTATGAGTGTGATAAAGACGGATCAGGGTCTCCCCTATTAGAGGGAGGGCGCCCGCAGGTCTGTACTCTCACTCGAAGTGGGAAAGGACTTGATGTAGCAGGGGCTGGCGCCGTTGATGACAGCGTCACTCTAACTCCGTCTCGCACCCCGCCTAGGGGGTCCGTTCTCGCACCTACCTTCCCTGAACCCCCAATACGATCAAATCCAAAACCGGAGGATATTGACCGGTGGGCTAGAGAAGTACCGCACCCAAAATTAGGGATGCAGCGAACCTGGAGTGCGCTTCAGGAATTAAAAGATACTTATGGTATCTCCCCCCTGACTGCCGCTATGATCCTCAGAAGGACAGGGGAAAAGCGTGTCGGAGAACTTAAACAATTGTGTGAGGATAACGGTAGAGGAGGGCGATGGGAATGGGTTTGGCGATGGCTTAAACAAAATTATCCACCAAAGACAGATTGGAAAAAGATATCTGCGTGTCAGCAAAAAGAAAGCGAGGATGTGGCTGACTTCACTGACCGCTTCGTCACACTATGGCTGGAATGCTCAGGACTGAGTGACGAAGATGATGTGAATAGCGACGCCTCTGCTGTGATTAAACAAATTTATTTGGGCGGTCTTAAGCCTGATATAGCCAAAGCCCTCCAGTTAAAAGAGCCTGAAATAGGGCAAGATACGACCAAACAATTTGAGGAAATAGTTAAAATGGCACGGCAAATCGAGAGAAATATGTATGCTAAGGTGCGGGCAATACAAACAGGGTGGACGCCCCCCATACTGAAGGGTGGAGCTGGCCCTGACACCCGACTAAATCCAAAAGGCGAAATTACAACTCGGTGCCATTATTGTAAAAATTTCGGACATTGGCAAAAGAATTGCAAAAAGCGATTAGCCAGTGAGGGCAGGATTGGAAGATACCGAGATCCCCCTTTCAATCCCTCGAATCGAGAGGGGCAAAAAAACCTGTTGTCACAATTACAGGATTTGAGCGAAGCAGACAAACGCGCTATCAGGGAGCTTTTAAACTAAGACTCCCCCTAGTGGCCTCCCTACGCCTATCTCAGGAACTGAGTGAAAAGGAGCTCAAATTACAATGCACGATTAATGGGATTCAAATGTCACTTTTATGGGACACTGGGGCTCAATTATCTTGTTTATCTGAACAGTCAGCCAAACGGTGTGGTGTCATGTTCACAGGGAGGGAGCTGGAGGCCACTGGTGTAGGGGGTAATCGAATAACACTCAGAGAAACTCAAAAACTCAAGATTAGACTAGGAGATGGGGAGGTAACATTTAATGCTGTCATGTGGGTAGGATCTACCCCAGATCTGTTGGGATGGGATGCTCTGAAATACCTACAAGGGGTTACATTAACCGTACATGAGGAGAGGGTGGAGGTAAACATCTGGTCCCTCCAAAAAGACGAACTAAAAGGGCATTCAATCTGGACTATGGATAAGGACGAATGCGGGCTTCTGGATATGGAACCCGCCACATTTACTGGGAAATCCCCGCCATACACAAAGCCATATAAAATCAACAAAGAGGCGGAGGAAGGGGTTCGACCAGTAATACAGAAACTATTGGCTCAAGGCATTGTACGGAAAACACATAGTACAAGCAACAGTCCAATATGGGCTGTAAAGAAAGCCAGTGGAGCATGGCGATTCACAGTTGATTACTCAAAAGCTAATCAACACATCAACCGTCTCACCCCCTTGGTAGCAGACCCCTCTGCTATTTTTCAACTGCTGACCCCTGAGCACCAGGTATTTTCAGTAATTGACATGGCTAATGGGTTCTGGTCTGTTCCTCTACACCCAGAGGTACAAGATTGGTTCGCTTTTGTTGTAGATGGAGAACAATATACTTGGACCAGGTTACCACAGGGGTTTCATAACAGCCCCACCGTGTATCACATGGCACTTCAGAGGCATCTCCGGGAGCTGCCTCAAGTGTCCTCCGTTGTTATCCAATATGTGGATGATATTTTAATCGCGTCTCCTGACGAGGAAACCCACAAGAAGGACCTCCAAATTATTCTCGACCATTTGGTTAAAAAAGGACACAAGGCTAGTTATAGCAAAGCACAGTTATGCCTAGACACCGTAATTTACTTGGGACAAAAGATTAGTCAGGGAAAAAGGGAATTGACAGAAGATCGGGCCCAGGCAATCCGAACACACCCTAGTCCCAATACGGTGAGAGAGCTCCGATCATTTCTGGGTCTGTGCAATTTCAATAGAAATTGGGTTGATGCTTTTTCTGAAAGGGCCAAACCACTTACAGACCTATTAAAGGGGGGAGGGAAGTCCCTTGATCCTATTGCTTGGAGTCCTGAAGCTGAACATGCTTTTAATGATTTAAAACAAGCTCTGTTACAGGCTCCTGCATTGGGGTTTCCTCAGACAGATCAACCATTCTACCTCTACGTAAGTGAAAAGAATGGATTTTGGACAGCTGTACTAACACAGGAACATGGGGGTAGGTACCGCCCGGTAGGGTATTACTCTGGATCCTTGGACGAGGTAGCCAGGGGCTGGGGTCCATGTCTACGAGCCGTTCAGGCCGTCTGTCTAGCAGTACAGGCAGTCAATAACATAGTGCTAGATCAACAACTGATCGTTCGATGCCCACATGCGGTACACACCCTCATGTCCCTGAATCGGGTCAGTCAGGTTAATGCGATACGATGGAGCAAGTGGCAGGTCTTGTTAGAGGCTCCAAATATTACCATTGAACGTGAAGGAGCTCTAAATCCAGCCACATTGTTACCTGACCCATCAGAAGCCTACATGTTAGAACACAGCTGTGATGTTTGGGCAATGGGAGAAGATGAGGGCATCAAAATAGCCGAGCAACCACTAAGGAATGAAGACCTCATCCTCTTCACTGATGGAACTTCATTCATAAATTCTAGTGGGGAGAGGAAAGCGGGATGGGCTGTGACTACAGAACATGATATCCAATGTGGGGGAAGATTTGAGGTACCCACGTCAGCACAGCGAGCTGAACTGAAAGCTTTGGTGGAAGCCTGTAAATTAGCAAAAGGCAAGACCACCACAATATACACAGACTCACGATACGCATTTGGAGTATGCCATGACTTTGGAAGATTATGGAGTAATAGGGATTTTTTAACCTCTGCTGGCACTCCGGTAAAAAATGCAGATCTGGTGTCTGAGCTGCTTGCGGCTCTCCAACTCCCAAAGCAGGTAGCTGTAGTCAAATGTAAGGGCCACAGCAGAGAGGACACTCCCGAGGCCAGGGGCAATAAGCTGGCAGACTGGACAGCACGTCAAGCTGCCCTGGGGCAATGGGAGGAGTGGGCTATAGAAAAACCTCTTCAGATTATTTCAGTTTGCACAGTGAACATACAGGCACTCCGGACGGAACAGCTCAGCGAGCTCCAGGCCCAGGCCCCAAGGATTGAGAAATGGACCTGGATGGAACGCAATGTGGGGCTGCAGAAGGATGGGACCTGGAGGGGCCAGCGTACAGGCAGACCCGCCTGTCCCAAGCAACTAATGCCCTACCTGGCACAGCAAATACACTCCACAGGGCACCCAGGTGTTAGCCAAATGACTCGTCGCTTTGCTCAGAGCTGGGTGGGCACAGGCTTCACACCCTTCGCAGCTGATGTGGTACAACGCTGTGGAGAATGCCAAAAAGCCTCTGGAGCACCGCCGGTTCGGGCTCCTAATCTTTGACGTCCTGCACCCGAGGGGCCCTTTAGACACTGGCAAATAGACTATTGTTCACTGCCACCCTGTAAAGGGAAAACAGGCCTCCTAGTGATGGTGGACCAGTTTTCTAGATGGGTGGAGGCTGTCCCTGTCAAACGAGAGACTGCGCAGACAACTGCCAAATATCTCGTGACAGAAGTAATTCCCCGATGGGGACTCCCATGTCGCATAGACTCAGACCAGGGCACACATTTTACTGGAAAAGTGTGTCAGGTGGTGGCAGACCTACTAGGGATCAAATGGGACCTGCATTGCCCTCATCACCCGCAGTCCTCCGGCATGGTGGAACGGGTGAACCGGACTTTGAAAGCTAAATTGACAAAGTACCACCTGGGAGGGATCCCCTGGGTGGATGCATTGCCCGCCGTACTGTGCAGCATCCGGGCTGGGACAAATCGAATAGTGGGGCTGAGCCCGTTTGAGGTGATCACGGGGCGCCCCATGAGACTGAGTGACTCTCCAGGACATGACAGAGTAGGCTTGAGTATACTAACTGATTCTCTGTTACAGTATTGCAAGTTGCTGACAGAGGCCACCCAAGGAGCCCGCGAGCAGGTCCTGGAGGCGTGGGGACCACCACCTGAAGGAGGGCACGACCTCATCCCAGGAGAGTGGGTGTGGATCAGGAAATTTCCTTCACAGGTTCTCCAGCCCAGGTGGGACGGACCCTACCAGATCCTGTTGACAACCGAGTCTGCGGTTCGAGTGGAAGGAAAAGATCGCTGGATCCACGCGTCACACTGCCGACGAGCCTCATCCCCATTTACAGACCCAGAATGAAATCATTTCTGTCAATAATGATAATTGTTGCTGTAGGACTATGTTCCGCAGGGATTAATGATCATCTCTCCCACAAAGGAGAACATGGAATTAATTCCTTTTTAGGCCTCTCCTATCTGACAGCTAAGAAAACCAACCAAAGTGCCTGCTGGGTGTGTGCCGCATTACCCAAATATGTACAGGGAGGACTTCCTATGGGGGCCATTCCTTGGCGTCTCGAGGAAGTCATAGGCATGATCATTTGGAGGGATAATTTAGGAGATTTTAATATGACAAACTATGGGGGTTGCCATAACACGACTTTAACCTGCACAACATTACAATATCTACAGGAGCGAGGCTTAGAGCCCACGAGTTTCACAGGCTCTTACGCTCCTAAATATAACAGAAGCCATACACCACCATACCTGACTCTAAATAAGGAACGTGAGGGAAACATATGTTTTCAGCACACTAATGGTCTGCACTTGGTTGGATGGAGTCGTTGCAACCTTACCATCGCTGCAGATATATCCACCTCTACCTTCCAAATTCCAGGATGGGATCAGCACACCCCACAATTCGGTATAAGTTTCTTATTTTCAGAGGCATGGGGAGTGCCAAACGGAACATATTTCATTTGTGGAAAACGAGCCTACCCATGGTTGCCAACCCAGTGGTCTGGCTCATGTTATTTAGGATATGTGGTTCCTCATATCCGTGTTCAAACCCACAGCCCCTTCGGACCTAACCACAGACCACAAAGAAAATTGGCTGATTGGGAATATTATTTAGGTATAATATTTCCACAAGCCGGCATGAACTTTCTGAGTCGAGAGTTAATTCAAATGGCCTCGACTTTAGAAGAATTAGCAAATTCTACCTCATCTAGTCTGAAGGCTGTTAATGATGAGATGGTAGCCCTCAGAACAGTGGCCATGCAGAACCGACTAGCTTTAGATTATGTACTGGTGGCCCAAGGAGGAACTTGTGCAGTAATTGGCACTGAATGCTGCACATATATCCCTGATAATTCTGAGCACATCTCAGATCTGGCCCAACACATTTACAATGAGGGACAGAAATATCAGGACTATTATACTGAAAATTGGGGAATTGGATCTTGGGTAAAGTCTGTGTTTGGGGCCTGGGGCGGAACTTTTTTACAGTGTTTATTTGTAGGAATAGTATTGTTTATATGTATAATTGTAATCATCACGTGCACAAAAACATGTATCACATCTTGCTATAACCGTGGAACGTACAATGTCATGGCAATACATACCTGTTCGCCAAGAAAGGAAAGATCTGCCCTGACATTGTATGTATAAAAATAGGCTACACTGATGTATGCCATATTTTATAAGGGGGGAATGAAGAAAGATGTGAAGACGGGGGTTTGAATTTAATCTTTTCTGTAGGGGGTTTAGACTTCTAAGTCACAAGCTGGGGTTTATGGCAGGAAAGGGGGTTAACTGATAAGGATTGCAGATGCAAGCTAGGAACCCCCCTGGGTGTAATGTTAAACTGACCATTTGTCCAGAACATCGTAAACTGGCCAAATACCATGAACCCCCCTCTTTACCATCAGACCGAGTGACGTCAGAAACGGAGAAGAAAACACTATATAACCCAAAAGTTTGTAACAGTACGGGGAACAATACTTCGGTTTTGTTGTTTCTTGCGGGAAACAAGACTTCGGCTTTATTGTTCCTTGCATGCAATAAACTCATCTGTTTTACTTCATCTCGGGATCAAGAACCTTATTCTTTCTGTTACAACAATATTAAACTGTGATCCTATTTATTTGATCATTAAAGATCCCAGTGCAAAGATTTTAGAAATACAGGAGTTAATGGAAGTATTGAGGGTAAATTCTATTTTGGGCTTGGACAATTGAATCTGTCCTATCTAAATCCTCCCTGAATTCAGTTGGTCAATAAATATTTTAGTTCTCCACCTGATGTGCTGTGTAGGGTATTTTGGTGCCTATTAGCTGCCGTGCATCACCGAGGTGGATGCTGCACACCAGCTGTGATTGACACAGGTCACATCTGATATGTAAATTGCTTTGGGATCCTTTGGGATGAATAGCAAACTATATATATATAAGGACTGTGTGGAACTATTAATATTAGTACTATTAACACTACAAGCCATCATTCACTGTAATGCATTGACTTGGGTGGCAATTTGGTTAGAGAGGATTATACTAATGCAGTGAAGGCTACTTTTTCATGCCAACAGAAAAAATATTGGGTCTTAATAGTCTTAATAATAATGTGTATTCTGAGTTCTTGTGTATTTTTTATTTAGGTGCCTATATTGTATTTTCTGTCCCATGTCACACTTTGCTCTGCCTGTCTGTTACCAAAGTGTATCTAGGGAGAGGTAGCCTTGAATGCTGCCTTTTCTACCCATTTATTTATTCCATTTATTTATTTTTCCATTTTCATTTACTTTTATTTACATTTGTTATCATCTCAGTTTCAGGAATGGCATAGTATATTCTAATGTTCAAGGCCACAAACCTGAATGGAAAATAAATTTCATTTAGTTAATTTTCAATATGCCAGTCATCCCCTGGTTGTTCTCATTTCTTCATTTGTACAACTGTATAGGAGACAACAAGAAATAGATAAAATATCAGGGAAGAGGGTTTACAGAGTGCTTACATTTTTAAGTCTTTACATCACAGCATAAAAATAGATTTTCTGGGACAAATAGTCTTGCTTCCTAAAATCACTGCAATATAAATATAACAGAACATGTCATGCCTTTCAGCTTTGCTATTTTTCTTATACATTTTTCTCTCTTGTAGGCTAGAATGTGTTCCTATGACAACCCTTCTCAATGTGTTTTTAGTGCAACTTTGCAAGCATTGTAATTTTTGTTAAGGATTCTAACATCTTTGACAGCTTTAAGATTTAATGAAGTTTCAAAGTAAAGAAACAGGAAAAATAAATCTTTATTAACAAATTATATTTATGTGGGATATGCTAATCATTGTAATGATTTATGATTAAAGGAGGCCATTTGGCCTATTCAGCTTGCTTGGTTGCTTAGGTAACTGATTTGAGGATCTCGTCTTGACATGTCTTGAAAGATAATAGGAAATTAACTACTGTATAACAATGTTGGTCAGGAGCTTGTTCCAGACTCCAACAAATCCTTGTGTAAAGCATATACCTCCTTCTCTCAGTTCAAATACACTTTATTGTAATTTCCATTTATTTCAGCTATCTTGTTCTGTACTGTTCATCTTGCATAATAATGCTTTACAAATATAGGAATACATCTTGGACACAATAAACTTCAACTGTTTTTCATCTGAGACAGTTGTACTGGTTTACACAAGAATGCATTAAAGTGTCCTTGGAGATAGTTGACTAAATGGTGTTTGTAAAGAAGCAGTTTGAAGAGTGAGCCTTTTTTATGTGAATTTTATACTGATAACAAAAATTATTGCATTACCGTATATCATAGAAAATTTGGATTTGGTTTATGAATGACATTACTGAAGTTTCAGATCAGTAGGTATACTACTTCCCAACAAGACATTTTACTGACACAGGAACACACTTTTTTAACATTTCAATCATTCTGATTTAAAACAATATCTGACTAATAACTAACCAATTGACTAATCACACAACTGATACAGATGCAGCAATATTGTGTTCACGAGGTGTTAGTAGGTATAATTGAATGTAAAATCAAAATGAAAAAAAAATCTGATTATAGGATGTTGACTAGTGCTGTGGTACATGAGGCTGTTATCAATGAGTCCACTGTTCACTATATCCAAAAGATATACAGTAGTACCTCTAAGTAAAAGATGTCATTCTAAGTGGCTTCTATGGTTCATAATTTCTACATTGAGAAAATGGAAAATAGACAAAATTTGTAGGTTGAAGAGATGGTGAGTGATAGAAAAATTGTGGTGTATAACATGGCTGTGAAGCAACAAGCTCTGCACATCTATGAGCGTGTAATGAAAGATCATGAAAACCCCAAGGCTTCCGTGGCCAGCCAAGGCTGGCTACAAAGATTCAAGACAAGGTATGAACTTCATAATACCAGAACAAGTATTTAATATTGGTGAAACCATCTCATTTTATGAGAGTTGGGGCTCAGACTTACATTTAATAAAAATCAGAAAAGGTACCTAATTTTTAAAGACCATGCCACATTGCTTCTGTGAAACACTGCTAGGGGGGATTTTAAGTGGAAGCCTGTCATGGTGTACTGTACAGAAAAAACAAAAGTGGTTGAAAGAAAAAATAAGAATCGAACGCTAGTTCATTGTCGGTTTAACAAGAAGGAGTGGACATTGATACAAATTCTCTGTGATTGGTTTAATAATTGCTTTGTTACTGAAGTGAATAAATATCTGCAATTAAAGAACCTGGTTTTCAAGGTTATTTTAATCCTGGATAATGCTCCTGCACATTATAAAGGCACATTACAGCATGCATACCCTAGCACTGAAATTCTACAGTATTTGTGCCTGCAAAACCAATTACCCTGATCCTGCCATTAGAACAAGGCATTATAATTTTTTTTAAAAGTTATTATACTCAAAATCTGTATAAGGTTGCCGATGAAGCCCTTGAAATGATTCATGATGGTGTTTTGGAGAAATTTCAACAATCGTGGTGTCATAAACTTTGTTTATGCAGCATGAGAGAAGGTTTCGGCAGACACGATAAATAATGGTTGGGAAAATCTGTGGGATGCAGCAGTGACTAACTTTGAAGACATTCCATGGATAAATGGGGTTGTGAAACACATAATTCTTCTTTCTAAAGAAACTGCAGGTTAAGTAGTCAATGATATGAATGAAGAAGATGTTGAAGAAATTATCAATGCAAAAGCAGAGGAGCCTACAAATGAAAAGCTGGATCAGCTGGCTAGTGAGGGATGAGTTGATGATAGTGATAATGGTGTTAACATAGATGATGAACAACCAAATTTGAACACACTTATTTCTGCTAAGCTTGCACAACTATTACAGAATCTACATTTTCTATGTAACAAGTTTGTAGTAAGTGATCCAATTATGGGCGGAAGTATGAAGTTTAAAACAGGAGTTGAGAATTTTGTTGCTCATTGGCATCTGAATTATATCAGGAGAGCAGCTACATATATGACAAACTCCTTTATGCCTATTGAGAGATCAAAAATCCAACCTTCTGCAAACTCAGGCATAAACAGATCTGAACTCCTGTCCTCTTAATCTTCCTTCAAGAAAAAGGAAATGGAAAATAAAACAATATAGAATAAGAAAGAGATGCAGAAAAATTCCAGGACAAAGAGAATTGTGTGGGATATGTTGAGTAGAAAAAGAGTGAAGAAACTGCTGCCTTTTCCCTAGCAAATACTGAAGTTTTACTGTATTCCTACTGTATGTATAAATATACTGAAAAAAGCTCTTAAAAACAGTATTGTTTCTTTTTCTGTTTTAATGATTGCATCAGTTCTGTGGCCAGAATAACAACTAAATTAATAAATTTTACTTCTTTATCTCTGTCTTTTATTTGTGCTTAATAGTGTTTATCAGTGTATCGAATATCAGTGTTTGCCTGCTGTCATAAGCAGGCAAATTCATTTCAGGTATTAATTTTCCATAGTTGTTTTATTTTGTTGGTGAAATCAGCTAAGTTTTTAAAGCACATGAAAAATGTCAGGAAAATGAAAACAAATGGAACTGTATTTCTCATACAAATGTAGCCTCGTTCTTAGGGTTTCACTGCCATAAATCTTGGAAATCTTATGTTTTAAAAAAGGTATTCAAAGCTCTGAGGTTCAGGCAAAATATTGACCCAGTCAGGTCAAACTAAACTTGAAATCTCCCCAGGCCAGATGCACTCCTCTGCTTCTGCAGTAATGTAGATAAAAATATATGAATAAAATATTGAAACTGACACTCTTGTAGATAACTTGGTGTTCCATGCGTGTCAATGACTTTCCTCACACTTAGCCGTGTTTTAGTGAGGAAACACAATCACTTTTTTCGTGATCAAACCTTACAAACTCTGGATGTACAGTAGCAAGGTGGACAGAAATGATTGACGTTCAGTTTTTCTCATGGAACACACATCAGGTACTTTTTAGTTATAGATTTCCGAGAACTTGTTAAGTTGTAACACAAAGAACTGACGAGAACATATTTTTACATTTTATATATCTTATATATATATAGTTTTCAAACACTTGAATGTTTTTTTAGATTAAATCAGGATTTAAATCATGTTTTTCAATTTGCAAGCTAAATTATTACTTAGAAATATATTTTATTAGTATATTTTTTTCTGATAACTCAACACATTAATGAGGAGGTGGTGTGCAGATGGCTTTAGCTTTCTTGGCCACTGGCAGCTTTTCCATGGCAAAGGCGATCTGTACAGATGGAATGAATTACATCTGAACAAAATGGGCACCAGTCATCTTGGCTTAAGGAACAACAAAGAAATCCAGAAGCATTTAAACTGGAACAGATGGTAAGGGAGGATAAAGACACAAAGAGAACCAAAGGGACAACATAACAAAGTATCAGGCAATAAAAATTCATATGTCTAAATGCTCGAAATATTAGCAACAAAAGATGCTAATTGGAAGCTACCATATTAGCAGGCAATTATGGCATAAAGCAGGGGTGCCCAAGCAGTCGATCTCGATCTACCAGTCGATTGAAGAGTGCTTGCCAGTCTATTGATCGCAAGAAATAAATAAAAAAGAAATTAACTATTTGACTATTTACTTTTTTTCGATAGCCTAAAAATGTATTCAGATCTGTGCATGTAATGTCATACATTTTACTGACCCTGCGTGTGTTTAACCCTTGTCGAATGGGTTGTAAACGTTTCCTCCCTGAGTGCTAGCTGACACTGGAAAAAAAGGCTACAGGAGTTCCGTAAATAAATAGTGTTGTGTGTGTTACCCAAGAACTCGATTCTCTTGGTTATCATCGTACAAACTCCACATTCCCTACAGTGCATAGTGGAGTGAAACAGACTGGCCGTGACAAGTTCACCAACAGTATGATAAGTTTGATTGCCTTTTTGATAGTTGTAGTGTTTGAGCGAAAATGATGAAGCAAAGAGACCGAAAACTTACTGTTACCACAAGGAATGGGAGTATGATTATTTTTTGTACTTTCTCATTCAAATCTGCAATGCTGGCATACATGCAAAAAAGGGAAATATACAACAACATTTTAAAACTGCACACAAAACGTATGATGTGGACATTCCCGATAAAAGTGAGTTAAGGAAGAGAAAAGTGGAAAAATTTCAATCTCAACTAGCAGCAGTTGGTTTTCATGAGGCCTAATACAACAGGGAAAATGGAAATCATTGCATCGTTCCGTGTGAGCCACGTCCTGGCTAAACACAAAAGTCCTTCAGGGATCGAGAAGTGTTAAAAAAAGTGCTTGCTGAAGCTATTGACTTGGACTTTGGAGATTTCAAAAACAAACATTTTTGGCAAGGTTCAGACAACTGTTGCCTGAAATTAAAGAGTTTCTCAAGTGATCTAAACATGGTGAATGTGCCCAATTAGAGGATGATCAATGGCTTCTGGATGTAGCATTCCTCTCAAATGTGACTGAACTGCTGAATGAGCTGAATGTCGAGCTGCAGGAACACAATAAAAATGTAATCGACATAATCAGCAGTGTCAACACGTTCAAAAACGTATGTGTTCTCAAGTAAGCTTCCTAGTACCGATGCTCACATTAAGGTAGGATATTCTTTTTTCTAAAATGGGGAACATTACTTGTTCACTGTAGCATGAGCCACTTGCTTTTATTTGCTATCATTTTAGTGATGGGGATCGTTATTGTACTGATGAGTCCATGGTCTGTTTTCCCTATATCAGAGCTTTAAATTCACACTGGTAGATTGCACTGGACTGGCAAATGAAAAAGTAGATCTTACATTAAAAAAGGTTGGGCACCCCTGGTGCAAAGGATGAATGTAACTTTAGTGAATACGCAGTGTTCCAGAGAGACTGGAAAAAATAGAAGAGGAGAAGATGTAGATGTATATCAAAAATAATATTCATGTTCTATAACTCAAGCTAGAAGAATCAAGAATCCCTGTTCTATATGGATAAGGCTGGAATTTTGATGCTTGATTGTATGATAATGCGAGGGGAGGGCCTTAATTAGAAATTGTTAAAAAGAAATTGCAAGAGTACTTGAAAACATTTAGGAATCAATCAAACATAATAATTTATTGTCTCAAAAATGAATTTTAAATATACAATATACAATTAATTGATGTAATGCCAAAAACATGCATAACAAACAACAAATGTCATAGAATATTTGTAAAAAGATTTGCTGTGATACAGTACAAAAGACTTTTGTCTTTCACTCAGGGATAACAAGGAGAAGAGTTAATAACTTCAGAGTTAAAATACATCAACTATAACATGTTACAGTCAAGCTAGTAGTTTTATCAGTCTAGTATAATTACATCACATTCATATTCTCAGATACAAGTAAATATGAACTGAACTAAACATCAAACGTGTTTAGAATAATAGTTTAAATCATTATACTGCTGCCAAAGAGAAAGAGGAGAGCTTTGCCTAGCATTGCTACCGACACTTCTGCAAGAACTAGCATCATGCTAAACTTCAGTCTTTAAAAAGAGTCTGTGCATACTGTAGTTGCCTGCTGCAAGGTAGACAGGTGAGAGAACCCAGCTCATCCCAGCTATAAATCGGTACTGAATATGTTGAGATATTCAGGATGTCGACAGAAAGAAAGAGTCCAACTGTCTTATTTAATTAACCAGGTGAAGATAACAGTGGGTTCACAAACATAGATTTCATTTGTTTCAGAAAGAATATCTTGGGCAGACATACTTTCTATACTTTACTGACTCACTCTCTTGGCCTAGCATTTTGGAGACTTAAGTCCTGACACAGACTGTTTGCAGTTTATAAAATCCAGATTGTCTCTTCAGTTGGTGAGAGATCAGAAGCCAATGAGTTCTCCAATGAAAACTTATTTGGGTGATTTTTCTTTCATTTTGCTTTCATATAATTCATCTCTTATTTTCTTAAGATTGTGTGTATCACAATAACAATTGCTATTTCAAAATGTCAGGACTGCTTCAAAATTAGATAAGTATACACGGACCTGATTACTTTTGCAAGGTACTGTAGTTAATTAATGGGGTGCTGGTGATGAGACCTAACAGTAGAAAATCTATTTTACTATTCCTTAGCAACTAACCATTATAGTATTACTGTCCTAACACAACTTCCATTTGTAATTTTAGCTTTATTATCTAATAAAAAAGCCTGGCCATATACTTTTCAAATGAAGGAATCACTAATTACAGGTCTTAATATGTCATTATCAAGAGAAAATGTGATTAATTTTAACCATTATTATTTATCAAATTAGTATTATTTATCAAATTATGAAGCAATGGTTAGACTATATCCAAGAATAAACTCAACCCCAGCTTGGCTTACATAGTCACAACATTTTGTCTACCTGTTTGAAGTTTCCTTGCAACTACTTGCTCTCCTTTTACTTAGCAAAGAGCCAATGACCCCCCATTGCATTGCAACCAGTACATATATAATTTCTATCAAATCTACACATATTTTGTCTCCTTAAGACCAAAATAGATGTTAAATTTTCTTTCTTTGAGTTTCACGATAGTTTGATATACTTTCAAAAAAAATTCTACCATCGTCCTGAACACACGCATGAACTTCATCCAAAGTTAATATTCATGAATTCTGTGGCTGACCATCTTTTTATGAATAATCTATTTCAAATATTTATTAATAATAAATGCTAAGAGCATGTCCTTGCACTATGAGGTTTTGACATGAAAGAAATGTATTTCCTTGCAACACAGTTTTGGCCCAATATAAAATGATATTTGGAGGACCATCAAAGGAATTCTGAATTTTATTTATGATGTCAGGGTTAAGGTTTACCTGCAACCCAGGCATCAAAGTTTGTAATTTAACATTTTAAAGGTGTCTTGCAAAGATCAAACAAATCCTAGAGCTGAATAGGAGTGGATGCCTATTCACTTTAAAAGCATAATTGAAGTACACATTTCTCAATTATTCCATTGTTTTTATGAGGTAGCTCTTCATATTAATGAATAATAATTATGAAGCAAATTGTATAATACTCATAAAAATCAGGTACTTCTTTTTTTATAAAATATATACTTTGAACATGTCTTAACAATATGGCAGAAATGGATAATTATATTATGAATACAAGATAAATCTAAATTTGACTGAAATATGCATTAGAGAATTTTATTACATTAAATTACTTTTATTTAAGAATTGTACACTGATTGTAATTCTGTCTTTAATTCTTCATGCCCTCACAAGAAAATTGATTGATTATATAATGTTCAAATTTGCAGGCTACAAATATGCCTGTAATATGAGACAGTACATTTAAAAATTACCAAAATAAATACCCTAAACACTGAGAAATGTTACAAGCTTTTTTCCATTAGAAATAAGTGCATTGATCTTTACAGTATCAACACATTGAGTTCAGATATAACAGTATTTTAAAAAATATGTTTTCCATTATTTCCATCTAGACCTTGGAGCTGACTTGTCATAGCACACCATGAAAAATGTCTCCTGCTTCTTAAAACAAGTAGTTGAGCACAACAGTGTGGGGGGAGCCAGACACCCCTATTCAAGATTATAAACGTAAAGCAAATAACATCAAATAATCCATTCCTGAGTGCTTCAATCGTAACCTTAGAAGCACTAAGAATAAATGTAATAACTCAAGGCTACAGCAGGAACAGTTAACTATGACTTTAAAGGAACAACTGGAACAGTAACCTTTCTTATGTTCTTATCTATGACGTTTGAGCTGTGCTTCTATTGTTTACCCTGGTAAATAACTGGCCTGTATTGGCTAAATGGTAACATAATGTTCAATCCCTGTATCATAATCCATATTGATATAAGAAGTATGCCCTTGAAACATAATTATAGTAATATTTTATGAGCACATTTCTCAAGATGAAGTTAGCTCAAATGGTGGGATTTCTGAAATCTCTGTCCCCTAAGCTCAGAACCTTTTTGCTTCCACTCACCTTTTGATAATGGAAGATAGCAGGGAGTGCCTCCATAATGAGCAAAAAACACCTGTACTGAATGATGTAATCAAATGATATGTGTCTTTCCACATCATTTGATTACATTATCATGCTTTTTACTTATTCATCTGATGCTAATGAACCCATTGTCTTATTTTTAAGATGTGCTTTTTAACATAAAGTCTTATGCTTTAACATGTGTGTTATTGTGGAGGTTGAATACTGTACTTAATAGTTACTATTGGATAAGAGACATCATATAACATAAAATCTTTTAGTGCTTGATGCCTAAAATTATCTAAATTATCAAAAAATTGTATCATTAATAATATAAAAAATGCATTCCTTAGTGTCTACCACAATAAAAAATACATTTTCTTGTTGTGTTTTAGTTGTTCTTAATCAAATAAAAAAAAATTAAAAGAAATCATAGCTTGTGGGTAGATAAAGTAGCAGGTAGATATGGCCAGCAGCCATATCACTCTGCAAGTCACAACTGGAAACCCACTGAAGCTAGGGTGTGAGCCTGGTCAGTACCTGGATGGGAGACCTCCTGGGAAACACTATGGTTGCTGCTGGAAGAGGTGTTAGTAGAGCCAGCAGGGGACGCTCACCCTGTGGTCCATGTGGGTCCTAATGCCCCACTATAGTGACAGGGACAATGGATGAGACGTAAAACCGAGGTCCTGACTCTCTGTGGTCATTAAAAATCCCAGGGTGTTTCTCGAAAAGTGTAGGGGTATAACCCTGGTGTCCTGGCCAAATTTCCCATTGGTCCTTACCAATCATGGCCTCCTAATAATCCCCATCTATGGATGCTGCACATTGCAGGTGGTGGAGCAGAGTCCCCATTACCTGTAAAGTGCTTTGAGTGGAGTGTCCAGAAAAGTGCTATATAAGTGTAAGCAATTATAATTATTATTTGAATCGAAAATGGCATTTGCATATTGTGTGATAAACTTAATTAATCGGCTTGCTTATAACGTTTTTATAACCAGAGTTTGAAATGTTTAGTATACATACTGTACGTAATATTTCAGCATATGTAATAATTGAAAAACAAATGCAAATGCAAAAATCTTTATTTTTTTAAGACTCACAAATTAACAATGCATTACAAAATGAAATAGAAGCATCAAAATATGATACATTTTAACTTCTGCTCTTTGATTTATATATTACAATGGCACAGAATCATTAAAATGAAGCAGCTTTCTATTAAGGATGGATGGACTAGTATGAATGGACTAGTGTGTTGTAGCTTTTAATGATCTGATGTTGTTAGCTCATTCATGTTTGTGACAGAGGACTCATAAATACATTTCCCCAGTATTATTAGCCGGTTTCTGTGGGTGCATACACATTTTAACTGGTCTTTCCATCCATTCATACACACTACACACATGGCATCTTACATTCATTCCCCAACAATTAATTAATCTTTTAACAAACAAATTATTTGCATACACATAGGATTAAAATGTTTCTTTTGTTTTACATATCTGTCTATGTATGGAGCTCTCCTGTCTTTGTCAGATTGCTGGTATGGAGACACCAAGCCCCACCAGCACAGTTAATGGTTAGAACAATGTTTGTCATGTGGTAGTGTAGTGCTGTCTGTCTAATCCAGTGATGGTTTGTCCATTTATGTTATTGTATATAGTTTTGTTATTTAGTTTTTGGTGTGTTCAAATTAAACATCTTGCTCAATCTTGCTTTGTGGCCGAGTCATTTTTTGTTACCTTTTTGGAGAAGCAGAAGTCAAAGGACCCACATAGACAATCAGGCAACATTACCTCACAGTGTTCTATTTACATATTATTGCAGCAAAATGTGTTACACATCTTCAAATTAAACTTAAGATTTTTAGCGCCTAATTGCTCCTTATTGACAAATGTATAGGCTTCAGATCATTTGGCTTCAGCAAAAATGCAGAAATTGTCTTTCTCACCATCATTTTTTAAAAGTAAACTTATTTTAGGGATTGAGTCCAGTTATGAAAAGTTTGTAGGTTTAGTACAATTTTTTGCTGAAATAGTGTTTCAACTTTTTCTAAAACTTCAATTTTTTCTAAAATATTTTAGAAATAAAATTCTAGGCTTAAATAAAAAAATGAATAGCTAAATACGTGGGGTAAACAATGCAAATATTGTATACAGTAAAATGTATATATACATTCATTATTTTATTCTATACAGCTTCTTTCTCCACCTTCTGAGTGCACAGTAACAATATAACATGTGGAAAAAGGGTTCATGGCCAGACAAGACAAAATCAGAACTTTTTGTTCTTAATGCAAAGTGTTGTATCTGACTCAATCCCACAAAATAGTGCATCACCCAGTCAACACTGAGAAATTTGGCCAGGACGTCAGGGTAACATCCCTACTCTTTTTAAGAAGCACCCTGGGATTTTTAATGACCACAGAGAATCAGGACCTTCGTTTTAATTCTCATCTGAAGGACAGAGCCGTTTTACAGTATAGTGTCCCCGTCACTATACTGGGGCATTAGGGCCCACACAGAACGCAGTGTGAGCACTCACTACTGTCCCTTCTGACACCTCTTCCAGCAGCCTTAGTTTTTTCTCACACCTGCTCTTGATATGGCCGATATGGCTGCTCTCTCACATTTAAGAATGTGAATATCATTGATTGGCCCAATGAATGTCCAGACCTGAATCCTATTAAGAATCTGTGGAAAGATTTGAAAACTGCTGTCCATAAATGATCTCCAGTCATCATGAGAGAGCTTGAGCAAATCTGCAAATACAAATGGCCACAAATTGCACCAGACTGATTTTAGCTTTTGTTAATATTTATTGCCACTTATCATACATTTTCATTCATGTGTTAATAATTATAATAAAATATTAAGCTTTAAGAAGTGTGTAAGCATCATTATGTACATTCACAAAATGGAACAACATAAGAAATGTCTGAATACTTTTGCAAAGCACAGTGTACCTCACCAAAGCAATTCAGTGAAATAAATTACCCAGAACAAAGCAGTTTACAATAGATGTAGAATGACAAATGTTGATAATTTGGAATAAAAATAAGGCAGTGTTATTGAAATAAACTATATAGACAACTAACTGCTAGACTACCATACTTCACCTTTTACTTTTTAACAAGGTCAGTGCTTTCGTATTCTTGCGCAGAGATTTACAATTCTGTTTCCCTGAGAGAGACATTCAGTTTATGTGATAAATAAATATAATTTAACAAATCTAAATGAATTCCCACATTAGTCCCTGTTCAAGTGGTGAATGACAATAAAACATATTTACTATTCTTTTGCTTTTCACACAAAATTTATGAGAATAATTGGAAGTCATTATGTTCAAGACTGTGGTGGTATACCCTTGATACTAACCTGATTAAAATATTTCTTTAACTTTCCTGAAAGCCGGGAAATAATGAAGCATAAATATGGAACAACAAAAACTTAAAGACCATTTAATTCAGTTTCTGCCTGGCAATCTGTTATATCCTACAACTTGGAATGTTTGTTATCTTTGCAATGGCTTTTCCAGGAAGCCATAAAGAAAATCAATCAGGTGCAGTTTCAAAATGGTTACTTTTCATGTCATTTGCCCCAGGTACAAAAGAGGGCATATATTTCAAGACAATCATACTTCTTCCTGTCTAAACAGCTAATGAGGCAAATGAAACCATTGACTGCTGCTTGACCATGCATACATAAAAAGCAATTGATATGAGGCAGATTCTTGTTTTGAGACGAAAACATCTACATCTCACCCCACTGGGGGGTTTCTGTACGACATGAATACTGATGCCTTGTTTTGGCTAAAACATTACTACTAGAACATTTTGGATAAAATGCAACAAAATAAAATGTTATTATAAAAAACTTTATAGGCCAAATAACATTAAATGAGAACTGCTACAATTAAATAGCACATATTATTGAATAGAGCAGCCTTTTACTGTTTATAATTCCTTTAAAGGAAGTACCACAACCAAATAAAAAAATAGAAACATACGTGTCTAATGTCTAATATGATTCACAAAACACTGATTATCAGTCTGCAAACTAACAGTATAACGTATTATTTTTTTATTTTAAAAAAGTACTATTTTTCTTTTCTATACTCTATCTTTCATTTACAATGAAATCTGATCAAATTTACTCATTTTAAAGTAAGATGCTGACATCTTAAAAGTGTACTGTCATTTCAGAGTTGTTTTCTACAATGATACTAGACAGTATTATGTCAAGAGGCATGTACTGTAATTGGACAATGTTCAATTAATATTGATTGAATTCAGACTTTATAAAACTGGATTGAGATTGTAATCTAGAATTTAAAATGAATGTGAATCTATTCAAGCTTCTCTTATCGAGGGTTGCATTATGCTGAAGAATTAGCAAGCAAATTTAATTTTTAACTTCTATAAGTGAAGTAAGGATTAGTAAGTGCATGTTTCTGTGTTAAGAACAAATTGGAATGCTAAGTTAAGATACTGGCAATGATTTTTGTGATCCGTCAACAGCTAAAACTGATTTTAAAGCTTTTGTAATACTGTTTGATTGTAACCCTACAGCTTACATACTTCAAAAAGCCTAGTTAAAAATCAAAACAGTAAAAGAAAGACCAGGAAATGGTTTCTGTTTCCTTAAGCTTATAACAAAAAGCAGAAGTTTAAAAAGGAGAGATGTCTCACAGGAACAGAATTTCTCATGTTTTTTTTTCTTTGCCTCCAAATATAAGGTTATAATGAAGTATCTCTACTGTGGAGGCACACTATTGGATTCTTATTAGGAAAATCAGAATAGCAGCTCTTAGTGTACACAATATCTCATATTTTTGCACACATCATGTCAAAATTTCTTGAGGAAAATTTATATTCACCCTACCAATAATTAAAATAAACATAATATTCCAACAGCTTCATCTAATTCAGGGTCACAGGGGGGCCAATGTCACAATCTTTATCCCTCCTCTAGAGGGCACTCTGACCCTTTTGTGTTTTAGTTTCATTATCACATCCACCTTCCCCTTGTTCCATCCATTATTTAAACCTCGTGCCTCTGAAGCTCAGGGCTCTACATTGGAAAACAGACATCTGGAGACCCGCCTAGCATTAAGTTGCCCTACGTCCGCAGCTTGCAGGCACAGGCTTCTGAATGGCGTCCTGACCAAGCTGTGTCCGGGGCTCAGAGCGCCTGGCCTCGTCACTCCATTTTTATTTTCCTAGTTCTTTGTCCCTGTTCCTGTTTTTAATTGTCTTGTCTTGGATGGATCAACTGGTTTTGGATTTTGGGCTGCGCCCCGGATTTCCTACATTGGACTGTTTTTGGACTTGTTTGCCTGCGTTCCCCCCTTGCACCTGGATTCAGTGTCGGCACCGTCTCCTTTTCACCATCCCTGACACTCCTAACCGTGTTTTCCCCATTGCCCTTTTCCAGTCACTTCCGGATTATACCGGCTGCACAGGGTCCTAAACTACGCAGTTCACAGGAGTCAGGACCAGCTCCCATTATGGAATGCAGAACCAAGCTTTGGACCCCACAGATGGTAGTCCAGAAGCCCGGGACTCCATCTGTTTTCATTTTTATTTTTTCCCCTTGGACTTTTGTTTTTCGTGCAGGGCTTCGTAGCCACCCTTGAAAAGAGGGGGATACTGTCATCATTTTCATCCCACTTCTAAAGGGCACTCCTACCCTTTTGTATTTGAGTTTCATTATCACATTCACCTGCCCCTTGCTCCGTCCATTATTTAAAGCTCATGCCCCTGAAGTTCAGGGCTCTGCATTGGAAGACAGAAGTCCGGAGGCCCGCCTAGCATCGTCACCCTACGTCCGCGGCTTGAAGGCATAGGCTTCCGAATGGCGTACTGACCAAGCTGAGTCTGGGGCTCGGAGCACCTGGCCTCATCATTCCATTTTTAATTTCCTAGTTCCTTATCTCTGTTCCTGTTTTTAATCATCTTGTCTTGGATGGATCACCTAGTTTTGAATTTTGGACTGTGCCCTGGAATTTCCTACATTGGAACAAGTAATAGGTTTATTCCATGCTGAAAAAAAGAAGAAAGAGAACACAACATTTCGGCCGTGGGGCCTTCTTCAGGTGTGAGAGAGACAGGGCAGTGGGCAAAGGTAAAGTAGCGGGAGAACAAAGGTTGGGAGGGAGGAGGAGTGAGAGGCGGGAGTAGGGGACAGAAAGAGAAGCCAATCAAGAGGTGTGAAGTCAGAATGGGTGCAAAGAGGTGTGAAATGAAACTTCCAATGAATGGAGAAAATTTAAAAGAACAGTAGTCTGTCGTTAAGGGAAGGGAGAATGTGTGATCCTAGCTGCAGAATAATTTTAGTTTCGGTGGTCTTTCTGATGTATGAGTTCGGAAAACCGTCTTTGAGAACCCAGACGGAGAGATTAGAGTGGTCGTGGCCGTCAGAGGTGAAATGAGAAACAATGGGCTTGGAGAGATCTTTAATCTTCACAGCCCTGACGTGTTCTCTGAAGCGGTCTCCGAGTCTCCTTCCTGTTTCTCCAATGTAGATGGCTGGGCATTTACTGCAAGAGATACAGTAAATAAGGTTGCTGGAGGTACAAGATGCTGTCTGGGTGATCCGGAATTGTCCTGAGGGGCCTTGAATGAGTGTGGTAGTGGCTGTGTACTTGCAGGTGATACAGCGAGTTCTGTTGCAAGGGAAAGTGCCAGGTGTGGATGGTTGTTGAGGGCGGTCGAGGGAGCTGTGAACAAGGAGGTTACGCAGATTAGGTGGTCGGTGATATGAGATGATAGGGCGATCAGAAAAGAGGGCCCCAATGGAGGGATCATCCTGTAGGATGGAAAAGTTGTGGTTAATGGTCCTGGGGATAGGAACTGTGTTAGGGTGGTAAGGAAGCACCAAAGGAATGCGGTTGTTACGGCGGGAGTTCCTGACAATATTTTTGTCGGCTGGGTAGAAGAATGCTTCTTCACTTCCTACACTGGCTATGTCCCTGACCTCTACAAACGATATATTGATGACTGCGTCGGTGCCGCCACATGCTCCAACGATCAGCTTGAGTTCTTCCTGCACCATCACACCAACTTCCACCCATCCCTCAAATATACGGTTAACATAACTGCCACTACTCTTCCGTTTCTAGACATCAACTTCTCTATCAACTACCCCCGACTGTCCACTTCAGTTTATTACAAACCCACGGATTCACACAGCTACCTCCTGTACAGCTCATTTCACCCCAACCACACTAAAAACTCTCTTCCTTTTTCACAGTTCCTTAGGTTACGACGATTATGCAGCGACGACATCGACTTCGAGAACCAAGCCCTCGAAATGTACTAATTTTTCATCAACAGAGGATACCCCAGCAGTGTGATTGACAGGGCCCTTGCCCGAGCCAAAAACACCCCCCGGACCATCAACCCGATCAGGAACTCCCGCCGTAACAACCGCATTCCTTTGATGCTTCCTTACCACCCTAACACACTTCCTATCCCCAGGACCATTAACCACAACTTTTCCATCCTACAGGATGATCCCTCCATTGGGGCCCTCTTTTCTGATCGCCCTATCATCTCATATCGCCGACCACCTAATCTGCGTAACCTCCTTGTTCACAGCTCCCTCGACCGCCCTCAACAACCATCCACACCTGGCACTTTCCCTTGCAACAGAACTCGCTGTATCACCTGCAAGTACACAGCCACCACCACACTCATTCAAGGCCCCTCAGGACAATTCCGGATCACCCAGACAGCATCTTGTACCTCCAGCAACCTTATTTACTGCATCTCTTGCAGTAAATGCCCAGCCATCTACATTGGAGAAACAGGAAGGAGACTCGGAGACCGCTTCAGAGAACACGTCAGGGCTGTGAAGATTAAAGATCTCTCCAAGCCCATTGTTTCTCATTTCACCTCTGACGGCCACAACCACTCTAATCTCTCCGTCTGGGTTCTCAAAGACGGTTTTCCAAACTCATACATCAGAAAGACCACCGAAACTAAAATTATTCTGCAGCTAGGATCACACATTCTCCCTTCCCTTAACGACAGACTACTGTTCTTTTAAATTTTCTCCGTTCAATGGAAGTTTCATTTCACACCTCTTTGCACACATTCTGACTTCACACCTCTTGATTGGCTTCTCTTTCTGTCCCCTACTCCCGCCTCTCACTCCTCCTCCCTCCCAACCTTTGTTCTCCCGCTACTTTACCTTTGCCCACTGCCCTGTCTCTCTCACACCTGAAGAAGGCTCCACGGCCGAAACGTTGTGTTCTCTTTCTTCTTTTTTTCAGCATGGAATAAACCTATTACTTGTTCCTTTGCAGCCTACGCATGCTGACGCAGCTACCCACCTGTACTACTATTTCCTACATTGGACTGTTTTTGGACTTGTTTGCCTGCATTCCCCCTGTCAGCACCGCCCCCTGCCATCCCTTCAATTCCTAACCATGTTTTCCAGCAGTGGGTGCAAGACGGGATACGTACTGGATGGGATGCCAGTTTTCGTGGGGCACACACAGACACAGGCACACACACACTCTCACACCAGGGCCAATTTTTACCAGAAGCCAGTTAATCTGCCAGTATACTTTTGGACTGTGGGAGGCATCCTGAGCGGCCACGAGAACCTGAGCAAACATGGGTAGAACAGAGAAACTCCATATAGATGGCACCCCAGGTCCAGAATTGAATCCAAAGCCCTGGTGTGCAATGCTAAGCACTGCTTCACTGTGCCACACTAGTATTATTATATAATATATTTAATGTAATAAATATTTTATTTTAATTCCTTCAAGAACTGTATTATTCAATTTGATTTTTAGTTTTAACATTATTTTGTTTCAAGTGATCAGTTCTGGACCTGTTAGAGATAATGTCCCATTGAATTGCCATTGTGTGTACCGATAAATGTATGATATTCATTAGTATACATAATGAGTCTAGTGCTTCCTATGAAATTGATGGATGCTAAGTAATTAGCATAAAAGAGAATTAACGAGACAAGGAGCCCATATCTTTGAATATATCTCAGTATTAGTGATATTAAAGAAGATTAAAGAGTGAAATAAGACAATGTTTTTGTTCATTCTTTACCCAATAGTTTCTGTTTACAAATAATCCACTGTCTTGAGATTTACAGATATTTTTTTTTCTAGAAATTGCTGATTTGCCCTAATAGAAAATTAATAAAATTCCACTGGATTAACCAAAGTAGCTGTGTCTCTTTGTAAAAAAATAGTACTATATTAACATGCTTGGTTGCAAAAATGTATCTCTAAAAGTAACATTCATTACTGTTTATCAATATTATTCAACTATGCACACATGCACACACACATTTAAATGATCTTGATTAATTTTTAATTATTATTAGCATTATTTCCAAGATGGATTTTAACACATTTCTTTTATTTACAGTACTATAGAGCATCAACAGACTCTGTACAAGCTATTCAGCATGGTCTACAGTGAACTATTTGTAGTTAATTTTATTTTGTTGCCTTCTTCAGTCAGAAACATTGGAAGCTCTGCCCTAATGCATAGATTTTCACAAAGGTTGCTAGTATGCCACCCTCTACAGTTTCTGGGCTTAAGGAACATTTTCAAATCTGATGATTGGAGGGCTTCAGAGACAGGTTGCAAGATTGCTCCATAGTGACCCCAGCTAGGGTTAGGGTTAGCATTCCAACACTACACAGACATTTTTTACAGTCAAGGCTGGATTTTGAGTAATAATTTGTTCTTATCTGCAACTTTTTTTTTTTTGGAGACCTCTGCTGCCTATTTTTTGGATGGCAGCGTTCAGTAAATGTACTCCAAAACTGAGTCAGATCAAAAATTGTTAGAAAACCTGTTGTGCTGGGAAAACTCTCTTAATTTTGTCATTTAACTTGACAGATGGATAACTGCAGTCAAATTTAATGGATCCTCTAACACAGCGATTCCCTATATTGGCCTGAAATGCCCGCTCATTTCATTAGCTTTTAATAGCATTTTTCAGCTGACTGAAACTTTTTCCTTATCAAAACACAATATTGAACACAATCAATTTCCTGTAGCATTGTCAAGGTTTTGGACTGTTTTGCAATCATATACAGATCCAGCCATTCAAAATGTGCGAGGTACGCTGCGTTAAAACGCGGTGGGCGTGATGCGTCATACCGCATCTTACCACATTTTACCGCATGTTAATTGAAATATGATAATCCGGAGGCACCTTGTAAAACCGCCAGGTGGAGCTAATAAAGCTTTAAGTCTCATGTACATCATTTGAGCTGTTGCCAGAAAATGTCCTGTTTCAAATCCTAGTCACTGCTGAGGGACAATCTTTTTACTATTAAAAATTTAAGTTGTATACTCTTTAGATTTTTAATAATTTTAAACTGTGTATTACATCATGTTAATCATTAAACATTAAAAAGTCAGTATATTTTATAAAAGCAAGATTGTACAAAAGTACACAACCTTCCACCTTCATCATAAATATATTAATTATGCATAAATATTTTATGCATCAAAGTCTTTAACTTGGTAACTTACATGGGTTCTGGTTTTAATGTGCTTGTTCTAACATTATTAAGCTTATATTCTGTACTTTATAAAAAGTTTTATCCTTTTCTAAGAATACAGAATAAGAACACCACTTGCTGTTATTGTAAAAAGATAAATGTTGTAGTGATATAACATCACTTGATAGTTATATTAATATGGAATCCTGTAACTAAGCAGCTAAAGTATCACAATGGATGTTTTGGAAACATTTTGACATTCGTTTCTTTTTTTTTAATTCTATTGTCCTTGTAGTGGTAATGAGCACTGTAATGTAGCGAGCTGCACCCAGGTGGTTCAAAGCATGATCAGAGCCGAATGCATAAAAATAGTCCAGTATTATAGCTTATTGTGAACATGATGTGTCTCTTTCAGGTTTACACCCGAATTGAGAAAATCTATATTTTGTCTTAATCCAAATGTCAGCAGCCAGTAATAAGCCAACAATTTAACTTGGAATTTAAAAGAAAAATTAACTGTACTATATAGTACACCGCCTGGGATTGAACCAAGTCCATCAGCGTCATTCAGCAGGGAACCAGCTTGCTGGGCTAAAGGAGACCTCAGCCCGGGTTTGCTCTGGGAGGTTGTGTCTAGCAAAATTGGTTCTGGTGTGTGTATCTGGATGAATTATTATACTTGATGGTTTTGTATTTAAGCATTTCTTAATGGAAATCTTTAAGTTAAACAAGGGAGGGGGGAATTGTTATTTTTTTACAATTGCAGTAATTGGAGAACAGCCTATCAACACGATGGGAAAACAGTTTTTTTAATTAAATACAAAATAAGATACAATGATGTGTTCCTGCCTAACTCAAACATTGTGTGACTTTAAAAGCTGTAAAAAAGGTTTAGATAGTTAAAAACAACTTTTTAAGTAAACATTTAAAATACTTGAATCTCATAGAAGTTGTATTGATTTAATACCTCTTGATAGTAATATTAATATTGAGTCTTCTAACTAAGCAGCTTAAATATCACAAGGGGAATATTTGGAAATATTTTGGAATATTGGAAATATTTGAAGTTCGTTTTTTTTTAAATATATATTATTGTTCTTATAGTGCTAATAGGCAATGGACTGTAATGTAGTGCGCTGTACCCAGGCGGTTCAAACCCTGATCAGAGAATTACTTTGTTTCTTACATAACTGAGTCTAAAAATAGTCCACTATCATAGCTTGTTGTTGGCTCTGGGGTGAATTTGTGTATCTGGATAAATTAAGTGATGGTATTGTGATTAAGGATTTCTTCGCAAAAATCTTTAATTTAAACAAAGGAGGGAAGAAGAGTTATTTTTACAATTGGCAACCCGAGATTCTGACTGATTTAATTCCCTTCATTTAGCTGAAACGGATAAAGAAATCATGCAATAGTTATATGTATAGGAAGGTGCTATGTTTTATTAACAGACACTCCGTCTCAAACCTGTGTTGTACAGTGATATAGACATGGGTAATGTCATCCCCATTAAACAATGTGCTTATTGTGCAAATCCTTCTAAACTAGAAATAAGACACAAGAAGAATATTATTGGACAATGTTGTGTGCCTCTGGTGGAATTTCTCTGTAAACTGAACAGTTATAGAGGAGACACTTTGTGTATTAACTCTTTTTACACTTGTAAGAACATTCCAATGTTAATGTGACATGGAAGATATTATTAATAACCTTTTAAATCTGAAGCTGTTAACTCTACTTCACACCTGCATGTCAAGATCACAGTTTCAAAATAAAAAAACATCAAACCTGAAAAAAAACATGAAGCAGCAAAAGATCAGCTAAGGGAGGAAAACACTTTCAGTAAAAACAATGTTTCAGGTGTAAAGAATAGAGCCCCAATTCATTTGCAGCTTTCCCCACACACCCTGCCCCCGCTGCGAATGGAATATACATAAACAAAGCACTGAAAGCTTTACAGTTGATGATCAGGTTTCGGAAGACGTAGGGATAGTACGTAGTTCTGGCTTTATGAACTCACACCTGGGATTTGATTAATTTAAAATAAGTTTTTTTGCACCAGGTACTAGATCTTGTTTATAAGTTATATCACTGGCCAGTGGTGGATGGTTAGTGGACGGTGCGCTATTTTATCAGCAACCTGCTAATCTGCTTAACACCTGTAGAAAACATTATTTTAATTCTGTATGGAATGCGTGTTGCATTTACAAAATTAAAGAGTTTAAAATGTTTAATTAAGAAGTAAAAAGAACTTCCAGCTTACACAAAGACTAACCACCTGTTATTTGTGCATAAAAAGTGTTTTAACTGATTTATATACAGTCTTTTCATGTTGATTTAAGTGTCTTTCTTTCAGTTGGATTGCATGATTACCGTTATGATTTCTCTATTATGATTGAATCCATCAACTTGTTCACTTGTGATTATCTTGGAAATATTTTGACATGTTCCTTTTAACTCGGAGTTTGTAATGTCGGGTCGTCTGAACGAGTTAAGCTTTGATGCAGTACAAATAAATGTATTTCCCACGAGCTATACTGTAGTGGCTTTAAAACTATACAACATCGCACTGTTTGCATGTGGCACGTTTTGTTTCAAGTTTTAAAACTACAATATGGAAAAACAAGTGTTAAGAAAAAACAGGACATTTGATTGCTGGTTGCCTTATGTTAAACAGCAACAATGACAACAGTGCATGCTACTGAAAGTTACTTCCCATCCTCCAGAACTGTCTATTCTGCATAACATTACACAGTGGGGTGTTGATAGTCCTAGCCTTTGTGAGAAGTACGGAGCTGCGTTACATAAAGTAGATGCAATGGAATATACTAGTAGGTGAAAGTTAGTTCCAAGCTGGAAAGAAAAGACACTATGTGTCTCCTCTATAAATCTTCAGTTTACAGACCATCCAAGGCCATTTATTATGAATAATATCTTCCATATCGCATTAAAATCTGAATGTTTTTCACAAGTGTAAATCCACCTATTTTCTAACCCCTTTATCCAGGACAGGTAATAGTTTCACCCCTCCCCCTTCCCTCTGCCTGCCTGACTTGTTCCCATTTTTAACCATTCTGTGTCTGAATCGTAGCGGGTAAGAGAGAGTAGGAAGAGACAGAAAAAAATGAACCCTGTTTTCTTGATAGTCAGAAAGCTTCAACTGATGCATAAAAAATATAGCATAATGCCTTGTCACGTTATGAAGTCACTTGTACCTGGGATCTGCTTTATTCAAACTAAGGTTTCTAAAAATGCAACCAGGTACTAGATATTGTTTAAACAAAAGCTGTGAAATGTTTCACAAATCGCGATCTTTAAACCTGTAGGTTGCAGACTCTGTGTCATTTTTTCACAAAGTTATTGACATCTGAAACATCGTCTCTCATAAATAGGTATTTTAATAAGCGAAGCTTATGAAAACAGAGGAAAAAAATGACTCTGAAAAAGATATAAGAAGCTTGAAATTATGTTTTATTATTAAATTAATACTGTTAATAATGACCAGACACATCATTATATCATAATCATTATATGAAATCATTATAGTTTGAGCAAATACATCATGACCAGACACATAATTATATCATCATCATTATATGAAATCATTATAGTTTCAGTGGTATTTTTAATACCGCTTTGTTATTCTCGATTCTAGAGACAATATATAAGATTTCGTTTTAAGGCTTGAGGCTTCTGTTAAATACCCCCACTGAATAAAAACCGGTGAACAATTGACAGTATTCACGTTTGCTAATTCACGTTTTTATTTCATTATTGATATAAATTAAAATTGAATATATTATAATATATATATACAAAAAAGCAAAACCATGTTAATAAAGTGTACATAAGTCTTACTATTTTATTTATTTTAAGTATTTATTATAAGAAAAACGTGTGCCATAAGTGGATATTGAACCCGGATCTGGGGCTGCTTGGAAACACAGCTGAGATGAACAGTTTAAAAATGTTTTGTAAAGTAATCATGCGTGAATGAGTCAAATTAAAAATAAACCGTGTTTACAAAGAAAGTGGATTACGGTAATACTACCAGCTATATAAATACATATATTTAAATCCTTAAATTAATATTATTATTAATTTCTTTAGGTAAGCGATTCCATATTATATTCCATATTTAGCTAATTGTAAAATATATGTGTGTTTTACTACGATAACGAGTGCAAGTATTAATAGAAAAAGTTAAAACATTATAACTTTTTATGAAGTATATAAGCTTAATATAGTCAGAAGTAGCACGTAAAAACTTTTCCAAAATAACCACAGTATGTAACCGAATGAAAGACATTAATGCTTAAAATGTTTATGAAGAAAGTGAAATACTGGTGTGTATTTTTAATTTAAACTACCAATACCAGCCATATACAGTTCACCTTATATGTTTATGTTCCTAAATTAGAAGCACTTATGACCTTCAGACGCGTTATGCTCCTCTTCTTTCTATGCTCAGCTACTAAAATTTCCCTTTAGTTGTAAAATTCCATATTAATATTCAATTTTAAGTGGATTTAAACATACACATTAAAGAGATTAAATGAAACAATCGTTTCACTAACAACCAATGCACCACGAGTGCCGCCTGTCGGTCATTTTGGCCAGCCAATCATGTACTGCGGTACAACGCAGTGACCTGGAGATAATTTAGCGCGGTACAGGGTTGTACTGTGCATTCTGAATAGTAACAACCCCTTAACATCAAATTTTAAGATTTCAATACTAACATAGTTGAAATATTTACAGGTAGCCAGTTTGTTGAGATAGTCTCCAGTAATAATCTGAAGAGTACCTACAGTATACATTTACTTTACTTCATTACTGTCAGGTATGTTATAAAATAAAATCCTAAAACATACTTGATTTTGTTTCCACACCACCTCTATTAATATCAACATTTTTTCATACAGTTTGTCACAGACTACAAATATTGTTTTTCATGACATTTCAATCAAAAACTCCATCCTTTATTTAGTCTTTAGGGACTGTGTACTACATGTACTTATGCTTTTGATTACAGTGGGCTTAAAGGGAGCCATCACAAAAAAAATATTTCTCTTATGCTGTCATTCTCGGTATGTGAAAGTTTCAAAGTAAAACTAAGCCTGGGAAATACTTTGCTGCCAGCTCACCTTTGATGATGTGATATATGTAAAAAGATCTCTGTAAGCTTTTTAATGTCTTTTTCTAGTCTTTCAGTAGGCACACTGAATTGACTGGATCTTAAGTAAGGTAACAGCAGCTGACAATCAACATGCTGAAATACCCCTAACTAGCACTCCAGCAGCCTGAAGAAATGACATTTCTTTAACTCAGTGTATCTTTGAACTTTCTTTGTGAAATAACATTAGGTGTCAGGTATATAAGAACTAAAAACTTTTAAAAAACTGTTAAAAATCATCTTTTAAGTGGTGTTTAAATGTGCCTGTGTTGTTGAAATGGAGTGTCTGTAGGTGACTTTCATGTTTCTAATAGTTAATTGTGTAATTGACAGATACTTGTATTAAAGCCAGTTTGAGAAATCATAATAATTAATTATTTTGTATTAGTTCTCTGTAACTGGGAAAGGAATGGGCTGGACAGAGCACTTATTTGCTTCTGTTTTCATGATTCACCTTCATGGACTATATGATGATATGCCTTTCTGCCTGAATTTCACTCCTTATGATTCATTACAACTACAAAGATTTTCAAAAGACAAAAAGAGATTACTGCATTTTTAAAAGCTACAGTCAAGACAGAAAAAAACAAAATAGAAGCTTAAAAGTATTACAATGGCCACAAGTCACAGGGGTGATTATTGGAACACCGAGACCCTGAAACTGGAAGAGAACCTTAAATCAAATTGCCCTGTGTTTTAATTAAGGATGTTAAGGACTGCTAGACAAATCTTAATAGGAGCTGTCTTGCCAACTCCCACCAACTAGGGAATTCCACATCACTATACACCACCCAGTCCATGAGGAAATGTATATGGAGCTCTTACCAGGCTCAGGGGAGTCTACAGTGAACTGCTAGAATTGCATGTTACATTGTCCTTTCTGTAACACTCCTGTTCTGCTCAGTAAAGACCTGGGGCAGGCACAAGCTATAAATGACTTTTTAGTGCCAGGTGTTTTCAGAGCCCATGTCAAAGGTCTTAGAACTTATGTTACTTTTACTAGAAATAACTTTACTTGGTCTTACACCAATAAAGTTATATTAAGAAAAATAATAAGAAACTATTTTATGAAATAAAATACCTTTCCTGATCAGTTCAGGGGCATACAACTTTTGTATACGAAGTCTCTTAGGGAATTTTGCTAAACCTTTGTAATAGCTTATTTTCTATATTCATGTGTATATGTTCTTTTTACTAGTTATTTGAATTAACTGTGGACATTTAACAGCTAAACAGCTATGAAATTGTCTTTATTTTTGTTGCTAGTAAAATTCCTTTTATGAATTTAATTTGGATTTTTAAATTTTCTTTCTTAAAGTAACAGTGATAGTATCTTGAAAAACAATGTTTGCTCCTGTCTCACACACATTTATGTAACATACGTGTCCTCAATAATGATTCCAAGGAAAGTGATTACCAGGCAGAGTAGCTTTTTTGGCAATGCAGTACTGGTGATCCAGGTTTGATCTCCAGCCCAGGCTACATTTAATTCTAATACTTTTATCAGCTTTAATTACAGCAGTGAACTCCAATATATCACAATACCAGGTTTCTTGCAGCAAGAAAACTCTAGGTTTCAAAGTAGTGATGTAACTTTCAACAGGTTCTTGGATACTGAACCCTGTTACAATTGCAAACAGGATCCCAAAACATTCCACAATAAATTCCAATATATTATATCGTATACTGGTATGTAACCACATGCTGGTAAAGACATTGCAGTCCTTTAGCTCTAGCATATAAAATAATATGTTAATTACAGAAAAAGCATAAATAAAAGGAGAAGTGAGGGCAGGGCAGATTTTATAGGTTTGGCCAGGATACTGTGTTTAATACTCCAGCTCTTACTGTAGGACTCATTCACATTATCTTTACCATTTACAAAATTTTACAATGATTATCCACTTTATTCTCCATCTACTGTTTTTTCAGCAAATATCTCCATAACTTATCAAACAATTTATTTATACACGGATGGGAACCTAATAATTTGACCTGAATATATATATAGTTACAATTGGGAGGTTATGAAAATAGAAGAAAATCAGGAACTCACCAAGTGGATTAATCATTTAGTAAATTAATCATAATCTCTGACTTGTAAATTATTTCTGCCAAGGATATACCCCAGCGGTTGATATGATTAGAGGCACATGAATTTTGTTCTCTGGCACAGATTTAGTGAAAAAAGTAATAATTCAGGCACATGTATTAAAACATATTTATTAATTATAACAATGCCCACACTAAACTACACACAACATAAATATATATAAACACAAAAGTCACATTAGATACAAATCAGATGTCCCAGAGGCCTAACGTCCTAACCCCAGAAAAAACCCAGACTCTTACCAAGTATTCAAACACTTATATAATACTTACAAATGCCAAAATAAGAAATAAGCTACCTTCTTAACTAAATAGAATACAATTTATGCTTAAATATCTCTCTCTAAATCCAGATGCCATCAAATGAAAGGGAATTGTCCTATTCTAAAATGCACCCATTAACTAAACAAAGGGATTCTTAATACAGGAAATACATTTTTTATAAACACTACAGAATTGCAAGCTCTCTTAACAAGGTTCAAATACTTACTGTAGCTTTAACCTAGTTTTCCTGGGTGATATGGAACAAAGAACTCTTGCCTCCAATATCTTTCTTGTGGTCTTGTCTGTGTCTTCCTCTCTTCCTCGACTCCCTAGCTGTCTCTACTTTTTAGGCTCTGTTCCTGGATTGTTAATTGACATTCAATCATTTACCCAGAACTTAATTGACTAAAGTAAACAAAGGTAAGCTTTACGATTGCTCTGATCACTGAATCTGGACCCCCTACACCTCAGCCAAACAACCCTTTGCTTTGAAGCTGGAGATATTGACATTAGCTAGGTGCTACCCATTGTATCTAATTTCTTAGAGACACTTCTGTCACCTTTTGCTGTAACAGTATATTTATAAATGCTTTATATCTTTCTGAAGGGATCCCTTGATTTGTGTTGTGACTACAAATAAAAACACTTTCTGAGATTACAAAAATAACAGCTATAGTAATATGATGGATTGCACAGTAGTGGTCAACAGTATATGGATTTAAAATCTCTATTTTGTTTCATTTGTGTTTTAGAGTTGGGTATGAGGCCAGGTGCCACGAGTTTTTTCTTTTGGAATCAAATTATTTTGGGGATTTCTAGAACCACTCTCTCATTCTTATTAGAAATATTTCTTGTTTTTCTATCCTAATTTTTCATACTGAATATGGCCTTTAGCAAATCTCTAATGCATCAGCAACCAATTTGTCATATGTGTTTTCTCTGCTGTTAGTAAAGATTTTGATTTGTCATATTAAGGTAATAGAAATTAAGGTAATATGGCACTAAAGACCTAATTATGAAATCATTTCATATTCAAACACAGCTATTCTTCTTTAAATGTTATTGTATAATTACTAATGATTTATTTAAATGATCCAAATAATGTCATTTCAGAAGATAAATGCAAGCACATTTCATGTTGAAAAGGCACCTATTGCTTATATAAACAAGGATGCACAATGTATCAGGCCTCATACCTACCCAGGCAAAGCAAGTAATGCTGAGACAAGTGGTTTCTAATTCCAAAAGGATTGCCAATCCAAATCCTCTCTGAAACTTAAATATTTATGATAAAAAATCAAAAAGTATTTTAAGAAGTATTATAAGGTTACTAGGCATTCATTTTTGGTGTCAAATAAATTGGGTAGTGGGTGGCAGCCATTATGTGCTATGAAGATTGGGTAAAAAATTGAGAAAGTACCTTACTATTTGATTTAAGGGGAACATTTGAAAAGGGCAACTTCTAAAAGTACATATAATTCCCAGTCATAATATAAAGTTTGTAAGTCTGGAATATGTAATACTATTCATATGAAGTTCTTCTGGTTATTCAGATGAGTAATGTTGCTGAACAAACTTTGCTTTTATTTCTGATAATTTTAATGTGACATTAAGCTCTGTGGTTTAAAGCAAGCAGCGTAAGTATTAAAATCATTTTGTTGACAGGCAAAAGACTCTCTAAGCAGTGCTCTTGCCACTCCTTGCAAATTAACAGATAACTAAGTTGCTTTTGGATTTTTTCCCAACCCCTAGAACCTAATAATTTCAAACTGTGCCTTATAATCTCTGATTTATTAAATTCAGAAGTGGCTTATCTGTTGCTAAAAAATACACTATTTCTGGAAATTTATGAGCAGCAAGGAAGACCTCTTAGCCAAAGCTGTATGTCATTTAATGTTCTTTTTCTTGTTAAATCTCATAATAAATGAGTCAAAGCTCCCTGCAGTGGACATTTACAAGCTGTTCCTTATTAGAGTGACTCCCTCATGCACTGCAAAAAAATATGCCATGCTTGTACTCTTTAATAGCTGGACCTCCCTGGAATCACTGATTTGGAGGACCATTTCTCTGCAATCCACCTCTTACTTTTTAATCTTCTTTACTCTTTTCTATTTGTATTTCAATCTTTTGAAGTTTACCTAACACTCTGGGATTTACCTGCTTAACTTCAGCTGTTTATCTGAATATACCCCACCTCCCTGTAGCTCTTGCAAGTGTGATAGCCCTTTAAATATATCCTATTTTTAAATTAAAACTACCCTAGCCTATCTTGATGTATATTATTACACCTAGTTCAGGTGGGTACCTCACACCTGAAGAAGGCTTCAAGGCCGAAACGTGTTTTCTTTCTTCTATTTTCAGCATGGAATAAACCTATTACTTGTTTCATTATTACTCCTAATCTGGGTGTAGCATCTATAAAGACCATAAGATTTTAGGGTGATGCTAGAAGAAAGTGCTACACTGGCAGATGTTCTTCAGTTTAAGGATGATATTTACTTGCAACATTTTTAACATATTATAAATAAACTACTAAAAAGGCAGAACAAGTTTGGTTATGATCATTGGCATTCAGCACTGGGGAGAGTTGTGGTTGTACAGTAAAGCTGAGGTTTTACCTTACAAATTGTCTATGCCCTTGTCACCTTAAACATTCCATATCAGATCCCACAAAGATCACTTCCCTTTGTACACGTATGATCAATGTCCAAACTCAAAACTTTCTACATCACATGGAATGCAGCTATTAAACAACACAAAACTACACACTATTCAATGAATTTTGCAATGTGCATAAATTAAATGCATCTACACAGTCTAGTACAGATTCCAGCTGTAGAGCCAAGTACATAACGTATTGTATTCCTTAATAAAATTAAGATAAGAATGAACGCGAGTCTGTATTAAGAAACAGGACCTTTAATTCCTCCAAAGAAACGTACTTACTTCAATAATTTATTTTTTAATTTACATTTTTAATTATTACTAATGAGTCAAAAGTAAAAATTATAATGTAGGATTTAATTAGTGTGGAAGAAATGAAAAAGCTTTTTTGTGATAACTATGGAAGAACTCTAAAATAAAGCTTTCAGCACCTTCAAGTGTGAGTTGGTACAGTATGTGTGAAGATCCCTTACACTTCCTTAGCCAAGAGTATGTTTGTCACATCTACTATGTAATAATTGATGCAAATCCAAATACATTTTTATTGAACAACGTCATGTCTGTATTATAAGTATTCCAATCATACTAAAAAACTCATCATTCCTTACAGTTCCTCAAACTTCAATAATGACATAGACTTGCAAATGTGCTCTTTGACAACAGTTAACCTACAAACTGGGTCAACCTCATCCAAGCCAAAAGTAGCCCTCCGATGAGAAATTTCCAGACTCTGAATTGTATTCCACTGGTGCTTCTTTTTCACCCTTTCTATTCACAGGATAATCAAGAAAAACCTCTTCATTCTACAGGAGGATCCCTCAACTGGAACCTTTTTTTCTTAGACTCACTTATCATTTCATACTCACTGACTGCCTTTGCAGCTTTTATATCCCCAGTTCGTCACCATCCATGTCATTCACATTTTTCTGTAACCGAAGATGCTGCATCACCTGGAAATATTTCTTTAGTACTATGCATATACATTTAAAAAATCACCCACTGAACATCTTGTGTAACCAGTAATCTTGCTTACTGTATCTCTTGCAGAAATTTCCTTGTAATTAAGTTCCTTGTAACTTATCTTCGTGCTTTACTGTTTTGTACAATTTAAACATCAAATAAATGGCACAAATGTTATTTTGAGCAACATAAACAGAATATTAAACCAGATTAAAATTGTGTGCAAATACCCAAAACCTCAGTCTATGCTCAAATTTGTTACAGCAATGCTCACAAACTGGTGAAGTGTTTATAGAATGTAAAACCTTGTATATAGATTAACAATATGCATAATCCAACCAGCTAAAAGACAAATATGGCCTCTCATGATTTCACTTTTTCCATTATTTACAGGTCAGGCATTTTGTTAAGCAAAACGTGCCTCAGTTTGAAAATCTCCCAGAGCCAATCTGTTCAATGATCTTGTGCAGCAAACTCCCAACTCTAGATATATCACAGTTTGTTTCTTTTTTTTCTATGCATGCAGAGGTGTCTGTTAATCACATGAAACATACATGGTTTAAGGAACCAAATATTGGAATTTCTAATGAGGCTTGGGAAGAGAGCTTGAGCAATGTATGCTGTGCTTTATTAACGTTAGACATCAGATCATACAATGCCATTCAGTTATATTCTTCAGTTTCTCCTTTATGTGACAGGTGCAGATCTTCTGGTGGCACTCTCACTACTCTTTTCTGGCTGTGTCCTAAGTTATATCAATATTGGTTAGAAATATTTCAGTGGTTCTCAAAAGTGTTTGGGAAGAAATACCCCCAGATCCTTGGAACCCCATCGTAATTTTAAGGACACAAGTGGAAACTATTCCATGTAAAACTAAGAACATTTACAACTGAGAGCAGGAGGCACTTCTTTTTACAAAGGTTTGTGGAAGCTTTCAACAAGCTGTCTATTCGTAAACAGAGAAAATAACTGGTTGACATTGGATGGGTTTCAACTTTGAAAATGCTGTCTTATCAAAGACCCGGCAGCTTAATTTGTGACAATGTTACCCTGCTCCTATTGCAAAATGTGACACATCATGCACATTTATCCCCCACCTAATATTCCAGTTATAATTCTAGTCCCAACAGCATTAACATATATGGAGATGGGATATTCATGCTGAAACAAGATTGTTACCCATTCAGTTCACTCCAGTTCATTGTCATATGCACAAGTGCAATGAAATGCTTATTTGCATGTATGCTCCAATACAAAGACATTAAGGAAACACCAAAAACATAAACACGGAACAGCAGCAGCAACAACGAGTTAAATAACATTCAACTTAAACAAAAAATCAGTGTGAGCCAGTGGTAATGGTAGAACTCAGTAATCTGACAGCTTGTGGGAAGAAACTGTCTCTGAATCTGTAAGTTTGTGCCTTTTTGCTTCTATAATGTTTACCAGAGGGAAGGGGGGAGAAAAACGAGAAACCAGGATGACTGGTATGCTTAGCGATACTTCCAGTCTTCCTGAGACAGCGAGTTGTAAAACTGTCCGAAATAGAGGGGAGCTGTACGCCAATGACGGACTGGGCTGACCTGATCACCCCTTGTAACACCTTATGGTCAGACAACGAGCTGCTGCCAAACCATACTGTAATCCCAGTGAGCACTTTCTCAATAGTGCACCTGTAAAAAGTGGTAAAATGTGTTAAGGATAATTGAAGATAGACCAAATGTTCTCAGCTGTAAAGGCAGTAAAGACATTGTTGTGCCTTCTTGGTAGCCTGCTTTCTAAAATCGATGACCAGCTCTTTGGTTTTGCTAACATTGATGGAGAGATTATTGTCAATGCACCACTCCACGAGGTTCCTGACCTCATTCCTGTAGGCTGTCACATGATTAGCATCATTAGCCAATGATGGTAGTGTCATCAGCATATTTGTAGATGGAATTGGAGCTTTGTCTGGCCACACAGTCTTAGATAAACACTTCTTTTACTTCATTATCAATATACAAACCAAAACATTAACTCATGCTGTTTAAAAACGTTTTGCCAATTAATTCCAAACATGGTCATTATTTTTCCAGTAAGCATACCATTAACATCCATCACACTCATTCCTGCATATAATAAGATGACCAATGGTATGTCATTTTATTCTTACAATTAAACCTGTTCCTGTCTTGGCAAACACTACATAAATTGCTCTGAAACTTGACAGACAATTGAATATACACAACTTGTTTGGACCTGTACCACATAAGCTGCCATTTTATTTTTTCTCCATCAGAGCAAATTGCAGTTGCTTATGCAAACTGCTTCTGTTAAAGGATTGTTTAGCCAATTTACTACAAATATTTTATGTAATATTCTAGTGACAACACAATTATCCTATAGTGAAATGGTGCTGCATTTAAACAACACTGACTGACATTTTGTTTGCAAAATTCAAACTACCATTGTTTTGGAACCTTTTCTCCTATTAACTTCAGACCTAAAAAGCTTCAGTAAACCTGCTTCAGAAGTTGCAGCAATACTTTATACACATAAAATCAGGACCAGGTGATTGAACGTAGCTTATGGTCTTCTTCTAAAAACTGGTTGGCCAATTAGCTCCAAATCTTGTAGATATTAGTGACAATCTAATTAAAAGAATGTTAAAAGAATGTTCCTACTTAAATCAACATGGCTAAGTTTTTTTTTTAATTTAAGCTGAAGTTTTGACTTCAACTCAGGAATCAGACTACAGCTGTAGTAGGAACCTCCATTGGCCTTGAAACTTAGCGACTTTCTTCATTCTAAAAGCTGCATCAGAATTGCACCTCACATGTTGCAATCACTTATTTTATCCCTAAAATGGGACATCATCTTCTTGGCTAAAGACGCCTTTAATTAATTCTTTTAAATCATTTAGCCAGTGAAGTCCAAGACTTTGTAGGTATCATTCTTGTTTTTCCTTAGTTGACTCATTCTGTTAAAAAGCAGATAGAAACCCAGTTAATATAAATTAATTTGACTGAAACTTTTATTCATAGTAGTTTCCTCAAGGACAAAATAAAAGTGCTTCACCCAGGACATGAACCTGCAGACTACAGGCTATTTTATGTTTGTTGTAAGTGAAGATGCTGTAATAATATTACCATGTTGTAAGATGCTATATACAGATGCAGCCATTCAAAATGCGCGGTAAAAACCCGCGGTACAGTAACCTACCCACAAGCCACCGCAGGGCACCGGAGGGCACCGCGGTAAGTGATTGGCTGGCCAAAATGACCGACAGGGGCACTCGTGGTGCATTGGTTGGTAGTGCAAAGATTTAATCATTTAATGTCTTTACTGTGCACATTTTAATCTGCTTAGTTTTGAATATTTATATGGATTTTACCACTAAAGGGAAATTTTAGTAGCTGAGCATAAAAAGAAGAGGAGCATAACGCATCTGAAGGTCATAAACGATATTAATTTAGGAACATAAACATTACTGTATATATGTAAACTGTACTGTGTATGGCTGGTCTTGGTAGTTTAAAGAAAAAATACACACCAGTCTTCCATTTCTCCCTAAACATTTTAAGCATGAAAGTTTTATGAAACGGTACCCAAATATGCGATTGCTGTATAGAATGAATTTTAATTTTAAAAAATTATTTAACATGAACATTAAGCTGTTTACATCTTCCGCCTGAGAACAGTCACCCGTTGCTACCCAATGCAGAAACACAGCCACTAACTAGCAAAGAGAGGACATTAGCTACCCAATATGATAAAGAAATAAATGATTATTTTGTTTATTTCTTTTGCACATTTATTTGAACATTTCCATCGATTGTACAAGCACTTGGAAACTGTCCAATCCCTAGTTCATCAGGCATTTTACAGGTCTGGCGCCGGTCTGTGTCTTCCAGGATATAATGCCAGCGAACTCTTGTTTTTATGTCCACTATAACAGACAATCTCCTTTGCTTTTAACCGAGCGTTTAATAATTTCCTAAAATGAAAATGATTTACTTTATTTCCCTCACGGGATCAATAAAAGTATCTATCATCTGTCTAAACTATGGGACAGAATTCTGGGGTCTCCCCATACCAGAGATTATGGTAGGGCTTCAGAATGGTGATTGGCTGACACCATCTGACACCCCTCTGATTGGAGAAAAAAGACGTGCTGGTTTGCTATACATACTGTACCAGGAAGAGGATTTCTTTCTATTCAAAACGTGTATTTTAAAAGTTTAAGAAGTAAAAACCTTACAGCGTACACAGATTTCTAAACTGATCAGGATCGTTATCTTTGTCTTATGCATAATAATGTTCACCGCTCTGTCCAGCAAATTAATAATAAACTTTATTTTATATAGCGTTTTAAACGAATAAGTAATTAGATTGCTCATAAACCTAATCACTTGCTTTTTCTTTTTATTTAGGCTCAGATTTCAACTATAGATCGTATTATTAATAACCATAATAACAACCAACCAACAAAAACAACCATATAAACATAATACCAACCAAAAACATAGATAACAACCACAATACAAAATCAAATATATCAAACCATTTTACTCTCGCAAAGTCCTCCAATTATCATAATCCCTCCCCTTATGCAAAACCAAACCTTCCTCCCATCCCAGTTTATCCTGTTTATCATAAACAAAATCCACCTCAATTTTCAACATAAAGCATTACACAAAATCAATACCTCAACACTCCATACTCAACAACGATAATTCACAAACAGCCAGAACATGTAACTCCACATTCCCAAACAGACCTAATTTCCATAGCCCCGCCCCTTATGCAAAACCAACATCCCTCCCCTGTTCTCTCCCTCCCCTTGCGGTTGTAATTGTTTTTATTTTCAAATAAATTTTAGCAAAGTCATGTATTTTAAAAATCTTAAGATTTTTATATTTATGTCTTTATTTAGTGGTTTCATTAGTGACAAAGGCTAAACTTTCTTGGAAAAATGTCTTTTATGTAAACCATGTTTGCTATTAATTCATTCAGGGCTAAAATATGTTCATTGTCTTCTAATGAAAGAAGGGTTCCTTTCGCCGTAGTCGGGTTGAAATTAGAAGCTTGCCACGCCCGGACTGTTACACCAACGCATTAGCATGTTAAAGCGATTTCATTGAGGAGCCAAGCCTTTAACTAGTAAGTACTGTACTTACTGGGTTTTTGAGGGGGGGGGGGGTGTCTTTCGCTGGAAATCTCGCCTCCTACTTTGAAAATACCCGTGAAACCGGTTCAATTCGTCACAGCCAGCACTCCTGCAGAGAGGGGGGTTGTACTTGCAGTGTATACAGTACACGCGTTATGCTCTTCGTTAATGTCTAAGCCGGAACATATCATTATATCTCTTTTTGTATTTCTTAAAAAAAAATCGTTTTCCCAGCCTAACAGTATTGTTTTTAACCTGTAAAGCGCTTTGAGGAGCCACCTTTAAAGGCGCCATATACAATAAAGTTCATTATTATTACTATTGTAAATTTGCTGGACAGAGAGGTGAACATTATTACACAGAAGACAAAGATAGCGATTTACGTTGCATTGTGTATCGTGCTGCTTTAATACAGTTTTAGATAATTAAAAGTCTAAACAGTATCAGCTTTATTTATGGGTTTTAAATAAAGGTGATTTAAACGCGATTTAAATCAATATAAATGTTTATATTGTAACGCATAGGTGACTATTCATTGTTATTAAAATGACTTAAATTCGATCATGTTGTGATATTTAGAAATTTGTTTGGTGCGAGTGAAGTTTTATTTAATCTCTGAGCCATACTGATTCTTCTGGAAGCCAGTTTCCGCCAGGGAGTAAAAAAAAAAAACACACTATGGTATTGTCTCCAATGCAGTGCAGTTAAAAACATACCTCTGATGCTGCTCCTAAATGAATATCGTTTATGACCATCAGAAGCTTTATGCTCCTTTTCTTTTTTCCAGTGGATTGAACAGGGAGAGGCATTTCATGATGTACTTTTCACTGATGAAACAACAGTGGCTCTGGAACAGTTTTCAACCATGTCGTTTTATAAAAAGGGGAGATATGTACACGTTACTGAAGCTAAAAGTTTAGCCTTTGTCACTAATGTAACCACTAAATAAAGACATATAGAAATCCCTACGTTACAGACTGTATATGGCTGGTATTGGTAGTTTAAAGAAAAAATACACACCAGTATTCCACTTTCTCCCTAAACATTTTAAGCATCAGAGTCTTACATGTGGTTATTTCGGAAACGTTTGTACGTGCTCCTTCTGACCATGTTACTGTTTACTGTTACTGACCATATTAAGTTTAAGTGCCTGTGGGCACTTTTCCTGTCCGTGGGGGGTGGACCGTCTTTCATTAGAAGGTTAGTCTGTTCTACTCTGAGAATGTAGAGGGGGTGGAAAGTGCCCGCGGTCATTTAATTGGTATTAAAATTCGCACTGATTCCCTTGCGAAGATACGGACATAGGAATATTTGTGCGTGGTCAAAAAATGGCATAAAAACGACAAAGTGAAGGCTGTGAAAACATTCACAATGTACTTTATACACAAAGCAAATATACCCCCCCCTCCCTCTCTCAATTCAATTCAAGCTGCTTTATTAGCATGACAGATGGGTACAATCAGTGTTGGGTATTTACTTTGCTTTGAGATGCCACTTTTAAAGGTGATATATAAAATCAAGGCTTTAACTTGCTTTAACTCCGCAAGTCTGAGTTCTTGTGTCTATCCTATCCGAACCCGAAAGTATTACAATATGTATCTTTATAGCAGGTGGTGTACAGCTTTTTAGTATAGATTACACTTTTCTAAAATGTATTTAAAAAATAAAAACGATTACAATCTAATCTTTCCACGTTTGATCCCAAAATAAATCTAAACGGGGAGAAAGCTATGCTGAAAGTTTATTAAGATACTTAGAAGACAAAGATATCAATTTATGTTGCATTTGTCTGATTGTGAATCAAAAAACACATATATTTAAACCCGCATTTGCGATTTAAATCAAAACGTTATTTAAATCAATATAAATGTTTATATTGTAACGCCTAGGTGACTATTCATTGTTATTAAAATGACTTAAATTCGATCATGTTGTGATATTTAGAAATATAAATTTGTTTGGTGCGAGTGAGGTTTTATTTAATCTCTGACTCAGTGATGGCCTGGCATGGTGAGGTGCGCTGGCAGCTATGTGGTGTTACGCAGTGGTGGCCTGACATGTGAGGTGCCCTGGCAGCTGTATGATGCAGTGGTGGCCTGACACGGTGAGGTGCGCTTGCAGCTATGTGACGCAGTGGTGGCCTGGCACGGTGAGGTGCGCTGGCAGCTGTGTGATGCAGTGGTGGTCGGGTATGTAGAGGTGCACTGGCAGCTGTGTGTTGTGACGCAGTGGTGGCCTGGCACGGTGAGGTGCGCTGACAGCTGTGTGGTGTGGCGCAGTTGTGGCCTGGCACGGTGAAGTGCGCTGGCAGCTGTGTGATGCAGTGGTGGCCGGGCACGGTGAGGTGCGCTGGCAGGTGGGTGATGCAGTGGTGGCCTGGCACCGTGAGGTGCGTTGGCAGCTGTGTGGTGTGACGCAGTGGTGGCCTGGCACGGTGAAGTGCGCTGGCAGCTGTGTGGTGTGACGCAATGGTGGCCTGGCACGGTGAAGTGCGCTGGCAGCTGTGTGGTGTGACGCAGTGGTGGCCTGGTACGGTGAGGTGCGCTGGCAGCTGTGTGGTGTGACGCAGTGGTGGCCTGGCACGGTGAAGTGCGCTGGCAGCTGTGTGGTGTGACGCAGTGGTGGCCTGGCATGGTGAGGTGCGCTGGCAGCTGTGTGATGCAGTGGTGGTCGGGTATGTAGAGGTGCACTGGCAGCTGTGCGTTGTGACGCAGTGGTGGCCTGGCACGGTGAGGTGCGCTGGCATATAATGAATATATTCATGTGCATCCAACACACAGTTCAACGCTAGCAACTACACCAACAGTACCAGCTAACTTTAGTAGTGACATTTTCATGGATCTTTTTAACAATAAAATTTACAACATCAGACTTCAGACACAATTAAACAGGCCTCAAAAAAGTCTGGTACAAACATTTTCAGCATGGTGAAACATGGTGAACATTTCCACCACTGCGTCACACCACACAGCTGCCAGCGCACCTCACCGTGCCAGGCCACCACTGCATCACCCAGCTGCCAGCGCACCTCACCGTGCCAGGCCACCACTGCATCACACAGCTGCCAGCGCACCTCACCGTGCCAGGCCACCACTGCGTCACACCACACAGCTGCCAGCGCACTTCACCGTGCCAGGCCACCACTGCGTCACACCACACAGCTGCCAGCGCACCTCACCGTACCAGGCCACCACTGCGTCACACCACACAGCTGCCAGCGCACCTCACGGTGCCAGGCCACCACTGCATCACCCACCTGCCAGCGCACCTCACCGTACCAGGCCACAACTGCGCCACACCACACAGCTGCCAGCGCACCTCACGGTGCCAGGCCACCACTGCATCACCCACCTGCCAGCGCACCTCACCGTGCCCGGCCACCACTGCATCACACAGCTGCCAGCGCACTTCACCGTGCCAGGCCACAACTGCGCCACACCACACAGCTGTCAGCGCACCTCACCGTGCCAGGCCACCACTGCATCACACAGCTGCCAGCGCACCTCACCGTGCCAGGCCACCACTGCGTCACAACACACAGCTGCCAGTGCACCTCTACATACCCGACCACCACTGCATCACACAGCTGCCAGCGCACCTCACCGTGCCAGGCCACCACTGCGTCACATAGCTGCAAGCGCACCTCACCGTGCCAGGCCACCACTGCATCATACAGCTGCCAGGGCACCTCACCGTGTCAGGCCACCACTGCGTCACACATATTTCAGCGCCATATATTTCATGGATATTATGGAATATAATGGATGGATATCTCAGTTATCTTTCTAGTTCACAGGTTTGCATGCATAATTTAATTTTGAAAGCCACTGAGACATCAGGTACTACTGTTGTATTTATGAAAAAGAAACAAAACAAAAAACATACTAACAACTGTGCCATCCTACTCCTTAGTTAATACATTTTATTATTCATAAACAGTTAACATTGTTAGCAAAATATTTTGAATTATATTTAACCCTATTTTTTCTTTAGTTTTGTATTTAACTTATTATATGATAGTCAGACTTAATGTATATTTGAACAATGAAAATATATTTTTACAAGATTTTACATTAAGCACTTATATGGTTAATAATAGTAAACTGTAACATGCTGTAACAAGATCGGTTAAACTGCGAAGAAAATGCTTTCAGAGAAAATGTTTCAGGTGTGAAGAACATAGATCTCCAATGCAATTTCAACCAAACCTGTTCCCACACACCCTGCCCCCACTACCATTAGAATATACACAAAGCACTCAAATCTTTCGAGCTAATGATCAGGTGACCCGAGAGAGAGCGAGAGAAACACCAAGGGGTGCGGAACCAGGGAACTATTTACATGGAAAACGGGCGATCTCCCCAGACTGTCCGCCCGTTTCACTGTTACCTGGATACCTCTTTATTTAGAACTCACTAACACTGATTTTTAGTTTAGAAGGATTCAAGTAGGGTTTTAGATGAAAGGCAGCGACCTTAATCAAGCCCAAATCATAATTGAACCCATTCAGAGCCTACATTACATTTTAGCGTTTCATTCTGAGCAGAAGACCCTCACACCTGAAGAAGGGGGAGGTGTTTTTCGCTGGAAATCTCGCCTGCTTCTACTTTACAACCGGAGTGCTGGCTGTGACGAATTAAACCGGTATTACAGGTTTCAATCACAGACCATGTGACATGGGAGTCAGGAAACTAACACACAGCGCCACCGGATTTGATAACGCTATAAAAACGCTATAAAATAATGTGACTTGGCACAGAACAAGTTTACAGCACAGTACAATAATAAATGCTGACCATGACTTTAGAAGCATAAATTGCCTTACACTCAATTTAAACACAAGCTGTCTTTAGCCCTCTAAGCTGGTTCATACAGAAATGTAGAGATCCAGGCTCAGAACACACAGCTTCATTAGCGAATACATATGCAGGACAACTAGAGAAGACGTTTTACTGCAAAAAAAAAAAAACAACAACCCATAATGTACTTCTTTGCGGCTCTGTTTGCCCAAATCATATATTCACAACGTGAAATCTAGAAAATAATATTACGTAACCAAAATCCGCAATATGGAAACAGAACCTGTGTAATTGTTGATAGATGATGTACTCGTAACATTTTTTCAAGACGAACTACAACATTTAAAAAATGACTTGTATGTACTTGATATCTCTAATCAATCCACGGGTCCCAGCGCAAAACGAAACTAAAACGCATACCGTTTCGCGCTTCTTATTAGTTGCTCAAAAGTAATTTGACCGTATGAAATGCATAATATAAACCTAGAAACATATACGTGAGCAGTACTTAAGCACTGTAGTATCGGTGTTAAGACATACCTCTCAAATACTGTAAATCAAGTTAAAAATATCTCAAGACCGATTCTGGTCATAATGAAACCATGTTTCATGTATGTTTTCTTTAAAGTACCGAGACCAGCCATATACTGTATGTTTATGTTCCAAAATTAATATCGTTTATGGCCTTCACACGCGTTGCAGTATGCTCCTATTCTTTTTATGCTCAGCTACTAAGATTTCCCTTCAGTGGTAAAATTAGATATGAATAGTCAATACTTAAACGGGCACAGTTAAGACATTAAATATACATATACATACTGTATACAGTACAGTTTGCATACGGTAATATGTTTATGTTCCTAAATCAATCTCTTTTATGAGCATGTGAAAGGCATGGTGAATCACTGTACTTTGCATGATTGGAAACAAATGCGTGATTGCGAAATGCTGTGGTGTTACTTTTACAAAGACGGTCAATGAAAAAAAGAATGTTGACCAGGGCAATACTTTGAGTTTACACTTATAGCTTGTCCAAGGTCATTCATTATTAATACTATTAGTAATATCTTCGTTAAAGACTTTGATGGCCACAGCTCAAACATGAGAGGTTGAGCTTTATTAGCTCCACCTTGCGGAAATTCCGGATACTATTATTTTGCTTGTCGTATTATAGGAGAATTTACGGTAACTCGCGGTATTTACCGGTAGCTTGCGGTAGACTGCGTACAGCGTACCGCAAAATAATGCGGTATCGCCCACGCATTTTGAATGGCTGCATCTGTATTAAACTGCAAATGAAATGGATTGTCAATTTTCAAAAATAAGTGAATATTTGTAGTGTAGTACAATTGCCATTAAAAGGAAAAACCTGTTCTGGCTTTACTTTTTATAGTTTTTCAGTCCAATTTAAGAGAAAAACATAGTAATTTACAAAATATGATTGAATGTTTTTATTAAAGTGCCCAACACAAAGCTTTGGGTTTTAGTAAATGCAGCACTGTCATCAAAGGAGTAAAGTTAATAATAAAAAATTACCTGTGTTATCATACTATGTCTCAAATAGTGGGCTATTGTTAAAGTGGGCTGTTAAGTTTTTGTGGAATGTCTTGTTAATTATTTATTAAGAATGGCAGGAAAGTATTGGGATGCACATACTTATAAACCCGGTTATTAATTTTTTTACTTCCTCCAACGGGCAGATTGCCAGGTATGTATATAATGCACAGTATGAAGTTTGTCTAGTGTTGATCTAGGGCTTATATAGTAAAAAGTAATTAATTTTTAATAGACCAAAAGTACCAAAAGAAGCTATATCATTCAAAATGTACCATCGATTAAAATTGGGAATATCAGAAAATTATACAGTACCAGGTTTTAAGAAACTATTACAACTTTTTAACATCGTAACATACTGTAATTTAAAATAAGCGTTTACTTCCACCTTCTACCTTGTAACTTGATTTCAGAAATACCCACTTTTAAAGGCTGGAAATATTTTATAAATTGGTTGTTTTTCCAGGTTTTCAGTGATTTTTGGTTAAAGTATTAGAGTGCAATTACATAGTAGAAAATAATTAAGCTTGAACAAACTGATGGCTCAACATGAAAATTAAAGCTATTTAATCACTCAAACTTGAAAAAAAATATAATGTAGAATGTCTATAAAAAGAATTTACTAAGAGATTTTGGTGGATTGGCTAGCTTTCCTTATTTTTTCAAGTGCTTGAGTAAGTTTTGTAATGATTTTATATGTTGTATTTTACTCTACTTTCTTCAAAAAGTACAATTTGCTCTACATTTAATTTTCTGAAGGGAATAAAAACTGCTGATTTTGAAACCTATGTGTAGAAATTAATCAATTAAACTGTTCTTGCATATAAAAGATGTTTAGACAGTCAGCACTTTCCCACAGGAAAGAAATGAGCAAAGTGTTCTTATTAGTACAAAGATTTGTAATTCTGGATCTATACTAGAAGCAGACAATTTTACCACTCTTGACATTTAATGCTTCTATAAAGGTTGAACAACCTGAATATTGAAATTAAAAACATTTTCTAAAACATACCTTGTTATCTATAAAAATGTTATCTATCTTTAGAAATATCTATCCAATCTCTCTGAACTACTGGTGAAACCTAAAGAGAATAGTAATAGAAAGCAAATGCTGCTGATATCAAACTGTTTAATAAAGTTCTTTTTTCATGCACTTCAAAAACTCAGTTGGCTCTGCAGGCCTAAATCGGTAAAGCTGCTACTCTTTTAGAAATGCCACTGCAGTGAGCAGAACATGCATTGCTGCATGAGGCAGTAAATAGTTTTGCAAATTAAAAATACTTAAATAAACAGGAACAATTTCAGATTTTGCATAGCTCTTACATATGACAGACTTAATGTAAAATTGTAAAACATAATGAAGTTATTCAGTTTCTCTCTGTAAAAAATAATTCTTGAAATAACAATTGCAGCAAAAAAATTTGTACTTTTTTAAAATAAACAGACAAACCCTACAATTTGCCATGCTGAAAGTGTTTTCCTTTCTTTGACTGCAGTTCAATGTTCTGATTACAGTGTTTAGAGCCAAACCCCTTTGGATTTCAGCTCCATTTAGAACATTTTTAAAAGAATGTTTTGTCCATTGATTGTAGTACTCACTTTAAACTTTTTTGCTGATTTTAAAAAGTTACGAGATTTTCTCGTATGTTCACCTTTCAAAAATAATCTATGAAATCATAGAATGTACATTTCTGCACCTTCTTGATGAAATTACCAAACCTTTGGAAATACCATAGCTATTCTCCAGAAATCATAGAAAGATAGGAGTCTAAAATAAGAACAAATGCTTTGCATTTCTGAAATGAAATGTACTCCAGACATACAGATGCAGCCATTCAAAATGCGCGGGCGATACCGCATTATTTTCCGGTACGCTGTACGCAGTCTACCGCAAGTTACCGGTAAATACCGCAAGTTACCGGTAAATACCGCTAGCAAAATAATAGTATCCGGAATTTCCGCAAGGTGGAGCTAATAAAGCTCAACCTCTCATGTTTGAGCTGTAGCCATCAAAGTCTTTAACGAAGATATTACTAATAGTATTAATAATAAATGACCTTGGACAAGCTGTAAACTCAAAGTATTGCCCTGGTCCACATTCTTTTTTTCATTGACCGTCTTTGTAAAAGTAACACCACAGCATTTCGCAATCACGCATTTGTTTCCAATCATGCAAAGTACAGTGATTCACCATGCCTTTCACATGCTCAGGTTTCTAGGTTTATATTATGCATTTCATATGGTCAAATTACTTTTGAGCAACTGATAAGAAGCACGAAACGGTATGCCCAGGGCGTTTTAGTTTCGTTTTGTGCGGGGACTGCTTTAACTATATCGCCATGGATTGATTAGAGATATCAAGTACATACAAGTCATTTTTTAAATGTTGTAGTTTGTCTTGTAAAAATGTTACAAGAACATCATCTGTCAACAATTACACAGGTTCTGTTTCCATATTGCGGATTTTGGTTACGTAATATTATTTTCTAATTTCACGTTGTGAATATATGATTTGGGCAAACAGAGCCGCAAAGAAGTACATTATGGGTTGTTGTTTTTTTTTGCAGTTTTATCTAGAACAAGCGATGCTTAAACCTTTGTCTGATTCTTGTGAAACTATCCACACGACAGTTACCTACAGTAGGAGTTGACTTCAGTGATGTCACTGATGGGATGTTTCTAAAAATCCATCCTCTGTAAAACGTCTTCTCTAGTTGTCCTGCATATGTATTCGCTAATGAAGCTGTGTGTTCTGAGCCTGGATCTCTACATTTCTGTATGAACCAGCTTAGAGGGCTAAAGACAGCTTGTGTTTAAATTGAGTGTAAGGTAATTTATGCTTCTAAAGTCATGGTCAGCATTTATTATTGTACTGTGCTGTAAACTTGTTCTGTGCCTAGTCACATTATTTTATAGCGTTTTTATAGTGTTATCAAATCTGGTGGCGCTGTGTGTTAGTTTCCTAACTCCCATGTCACATGGTCTGTGATTGAATCCCATGGAACTACTGTATGACTTTATATTTTAACAAACATTTCTTTGAAAAAATGAAACGTTTCCCTTGGTCAGAGATTAAATAAAACCTCACTCGCACCAAACAAATTTATATTTCTAAATATCACAACATGATCGAATTTAAGTCTTTTTAATAACAATGAATAGTCACCTATGCGTTACAAAATAAACATTTATATTGATTTGAATCGCGTTTTGATTTAAATCGTAAACGCGTGTTTAAATATATGTGTTTAAAGGCGATATACTGTATAAAAGCGCTGATTCTTATGGAGTGTGTTCCGCCGGGGATTCAAAAAATTTATTTTTTTTAATCGCGTATCTAAGGAAAATTGCAGTATAACTTTGTTCATGCACAAACAGTGGCATGTTACATTATAATTTGGGTGTCTCCCCTTGCCAGAAAGCTCTAAATTGCATTTTGAGTGCGGTTTTTGACTTTTTCTAAATTGCAACCCATAAATAAAGCTGATAAAGCTTAGACTAACTGTATTCTAAACTGTATTACAACGTAAATTGCAAAAATGCACTTGGAATCTGTCCAAGCCCTCCTACGAAAATTATTTAAACTGCGACACTGATCATTCATCTCTAAATAAACTTTATTTTATATAGCGTTTTAGGCGAATAGGTAATTAGATTGCTCATAAACCTAATCGCTTTTTCTACATAAACACAGCGTGATTGCTCTCTGAAAATGCTTTTCCTTTATATTTAGGCTCAGATTTCAACTATAGATCGCATTATTATAAACTTTCTTGGAAAAATGTATTTTATGTAAACCACGTTTGCTATTAATTCATTTAGGGCTAAAATACGTTCATTGTCTTCCAATCGAGTCGAGTTGACATTAGAAGCTTGCCACTCCCGGACTGTTACACCAATGCATTAGCATGTTAAAGCGATTTAATTGAGGAGCCCAGCTACCAGTTAACACTGTACTTCCTACTTTGAAAATACCTGTGAAACCGGTTTAATTCGTCACAGCCAGCACTCCTGCAGAGAGGGGGTTGTACTCGTAAAGTAGAAGCAGGCGAGATTTCCAGCGAAAGACACCTCCCCCCCCCCCTCAAAAACCCAGTAAGCAGTAATGCTTTATGTTGAAAATTGAGGTGGATTTTGTTTATGATAAAGAGGATAAACTGGGATGGGAGGAGGGTTTGGTTTTGCATAAGGGGCGGGATTATGATAATTGGAGGAATTTGCGAGAGTATAATGGTTTAATATATTTGATTTTGTATTGTGGTCGTTATCTATGTTTTTGGTTGGTATTATGTTTATATGGTTGTTTTTGTTGGTTGGTTGTTATTATGGTTATTAATAATACGATCTATAGTTGAAATCTGAACCTAAATAAAAAGAAAAAGCAAGTGATTAGGTTTATGAGCACTACACAGACATTCACAACAGCGACATATCATAAAACGTTTGCACATATAGTGTGCAACAATGCACTTTATTTACTAAAAATAAGACAGAGATACTGTATCAATTTATGTTGCATTAGCCTGATTATGATTAAAAAACACATATAATTAAACACGCGTTTGCGATTTAAATCAAAACACGATTTAAATCAATATAAATGTTTATATTGTATCGCATACTGTCCAGCCTCCATTTCTCTATAAACATTTACTCTATTACACACACACACACACACACACACACACACACACACACACACACACACACACACACACACACACACAATAGAAGCAGGAAGCAGAAGCAGGGACCGTTGTCAGAAGGGAAGAAGGTGACTATTCATTGTTATCAAAAATGACTTAGAATCGATCATGTTGCGATATTTTGAAATATAAAAGTCAATTGATTGTCCATAATATCGCTATTCTATTTTTTCGAAGAAATGTTTGTTAAAAGAAAAGTCCAGCACCAGCTGGATTTGAACACACAACCCGTGAGTTGGTAAGCGGGCACATAGACCAGTAGGCTACAGGGGAAGTCACATGAAGAGGAAGGCAAACAGCCCTACACAGCCCTGTCGCAGTACACGAATATAATCATATCGTTATTAAATTCTTTAGATACGCGATTCCATATTATATTTCCTATTAATCAAATTCTAAAAGTATGCTTGTTGACTCTGGTATCTCTTTAGTTAAAGACTTCGATGCTTAAAATGTTTAGGGAGAAATGGAATACTGGTGTGTATTTTTTCTTTAAAGTACCAAGACCAGCCATATACAGTACTGTATGTTTATGTTCCAAAATTAATATTGTTTATGGCCTTCACACGCGTTACAGTATGCTCCTGTTCTTTTTATGCTCAGCTACTAAGATTTCCCTTCAGTGGTAAAATTCAATATCTACAACGGGCACAGCAAAGACGTTTACTGTAAGTCTTTCTACGACAGACCAACGGACCACGAGTGCCCCTGTCGGTCAAACAATCACGTACTGCGGTGCCGCACGTCATCTTGCGTCACAGTGCGCGACGCCACCTGCGGTACGTGACTGTAACGCGCACTTTGAATGGCTGCATCTGTACAGTGAAATGAATTTATGTTCTAAAGTCAACTTTTAGCATTCCACTCGCGTCTCTGTCCCGTCTTGCATTCCCACGCGCACACCCTTTAACAAACGGTCACGCCGCAAGTAATACACCTATCACCGTTTACTCCTGTCACTATTTTAGTTCTCCTCTTTCCTCGCTTCCCCGCTCACTATTGCAGATACTCATAGAGCTCCCAAGTTCTCTTCTTGCCTAAACCTCGGTATTTGATCTTCTAACCTGCTCCTCGTTTTCGACTTAGCCTTACGTTTTGGATTGTTGCCCTCTCGTTGTCTCTCCCATGTTTTGACCTACTCGCTTGCTTCCTGGTTTCGTTCTTCACTTAGTGTTTTGGATTGTTGCTCCCTCGTTGTCTCTCCCATGTACAGACCTACTCCCTTGCTTCCTGGTATTCGTTTTTGCTTAGGGATTCGGCTTGGTGTTCTCTCTCTTTTCTGAGTCCTACACAGGATCCATTCACCCTATCTGCCCAACCCTGATAGTCAACATATCTCTGAATGGTCCTAAATACTAACAATATAAAAAGGAAATAATTCTGATACTTTACTGTTGGCTGCCAACAGCAGCTTTAAATCAAATGTCTAATTCATTTGCTTTGTTAAATGTCTCATGCTACAGTATGTGATCCATATGAGATTCTGGGCTGACTGTAGTAATAACTATTTTTGGAAAACATTCTAAATATTTAACAACTACTAAAATTTCTGTAATGTCCAACTAATACTTGCTGTCCTAAATATTATGTATTCAACTTATAAGTTGCTAACAATGTGTCCTTGTAATAGACCACTAAATGCAACCTGAATGGGGCGTCAGTCCGTGTTAGAGAAAGGATTCTTGGGCAGGAGAAGGATGGTGCTGAGTTTAGGCAATAAAGTGTGAGACAGCGAGACTGCAGGTGTAAGCAGGCATACAGGGCAAGCAGATGGAGCAGGTGAGGCAAGCCGGTGAACTACGGCTACACTGCCAGGCAGCCCAGCAGAGGATGCAGAGCTGCAGGCATGCAGCTGTGGTGGAAAAAGGCAAAGGTACAATCAATACAATCCAAAGAGAATAGTTGGGTAGTTGAGAGGTCTAAACACTGGTGAAATGTGTTGACGTCAGACAGTCTGGGTCAAGCACTAAGCAAAGCCTAAGGAAAATCCAGGAGTCAAGGTCAACAAACAAACCTGAGGATCAAACTGTAAGGGGAATACAAGCACCGGGGGAAAGCAGAAAAACCATGAAAGTAATGCCAGGTCACCAAGTGTGTCTAATACAAGCACTACTATGACAGCAAATTGAGAATAAATGTGCTCCCAATAATCAAGTCAGTACTGTTTAATTATAAGCTGGGGGCATTAAGACATCAGGCATCATGTGATTGTGATGTCACAGGAATGGGCAGATTGAGTGATTGATTTGTGAATGTGACTGGAGCTGGAAATGGCAGTCATCTAAGCATGATCATTTCTGGATTTAGAAGCAAGTAAATTGTACTTTGATATATAAAAAATACCAGTATATAATGATTCCATAGAGTGAAAGTAGAACAATAGAAATACAAAAAGATATCAACGTCTTGTGACAATTTATACTGAATATTTTTTTAACTTACAAAACTTAATTCAAATGTCTGAGTTATACAGTATCTTGCTATCTGTTGTTCAGAACACTGGGTCACCAACTGTGAAAGGTTAGTAGTCTCATTAAAAGACTTGGATGAAGAACTGAATTCAGAAGAAAAAAACAAATATCTTCACCAATAATTTATTTTACCTAAAAGTAAGGCAATAATTTTACAGTAGCACTAACAATCAATGTCATTGAGGCACCACACAACACTCTGGCCTTGATGTTTATGAATTCCAAACATAACAAAGTGTGCAAATGGATTTTTTATAACTATATAGTTGGACAACAAAGTATAACACACCTGTGGCAATACACATTGATACCATCAGTAAACCATAAAATAAGATATAAACAAGAGTAAGTCAATAAATAAATTGTTTTACTGCAACACAAGTTGCATGCTGACTGCTTTTGTTTTGCCTGATTGCCCTATACTAGTAGTCTTAGTTTTTAGCTGGGAGACAAAAATGATCAACGATGAATATGAATAAACATGCTTGTGAATGTGCCCTTAGTTTCAGAGACTAAATTTAGCAATATGAAGCTGAATATGAATAATTTTTGTATCACGCAGTGACACCACAAATGAAATATGTGTTCATCATTATGAGGTAAAGAGTATATAGCACTTAAGCAATGAGATTCCTTATCATAATGTTAAGGTTGTTAGAAGTTGCTATTGAGGTAGCTCAAGAATCTTGGGACAATAGCCAAACACTTAGCTAGTGTCAACCTTTAAAAACAGGCAGGCAGACAGAGAAAGAAGAAAGTAAGAAGGAAAGAGAAAGGAAGGACAGCAAGACACAAAGGAAGAGGAAACAATTCAGTGCCAGGCACAGGGTCCTTGTTCCCTCTCCTGGTTAGAGGATGCATTTTTGAAAAGGGGAGATAGGATTCCCATTCACTGTAGCATCCAGATTTATAGTGAGATCTAACTCTAGGTTGCTTGGAGGAGAAGGCAGGATTATCTCTATTTTTGGGCCTGTTAGACATTATGTAGAATTCAAATACATGGTAGCAGTCTGGGATTTTTCTGGTTGGTCATCGAGTTGCCTTGTTTGTAACTAGACTAACTTGTTTGACATACGTGTACAGTATGTTGTGTGTTATGTAGTGTGTCACTGTCATTATTAATAAATATTTGTTTAGCCCAGCATGCCTGATTTATTACTCTTGTGTGCTAGAACACAAAGAACTCTTATTATACCAACTGTCAGATATATTCTTGGCAAAATCTTTAAATTATCATTATGATTATTTATTTTACTTATTGATTAATCCATTTGGTCACAATTTTGGGTATTCTTGAATTCTGTAACCCCTTATTTGTAACAATAACAAAGTTCAAGTTATGTTCCAATGGTGGAAGAGTGTTGATGATAGCAATCTACGACCAGAGGAGTGTTCTTATCCACTACGCTCCATTTATGTTAAAAAAAACTGAGGCCACCAATACACACAAGGCATCAGGTGGAGCTCACCAACAGGCTATTCTGTGATCTGTGTACCAGGCACACAACAGCAAAGACTACAGTGCTGTAACAATTTTAATCTGTTACTTTATACTTATACTTTATATTATTTACTTTACTAATCCAAATGTGAGGTATTCATCAGTTTGACCAAACTCTTTGAGAACTGAGTTTTACTGATGACCATGAAGTCAAAGTGGTGGTACAGGAATGACACAGAGACCAGGGTATTATTACCAGGGTATCCCTAACATTCTGAAATGGAAGCAGGAGTATTTCTATGTTTATGATGACAGTCTTCTGTAATTGTGAAGCATATGTGGATTTGGATGGATTTGTTGTAATCCCATGGAGAAATCATATTATTTAATATTAAATAAAAATAATATTCAAATAGTTTCATTTGACTGGAATTGTTCCTTAATTAGCTGAGCCAATAAGTGCCACTAAGCATATGACACACAGAACATTTCAATGATTAATCTATTAACTAGTTAGAGATACTAATTTTAAACAATGAAATATTCATTATTAAATAATTTTTGTTTCCATGGTAATCATCTAAAAACACTTTACACTGAACTGTGAAGATGTTGTAGGGTAACAAGTCATTTATAAAGTACAATTATATCGAATTAAAAATAAATACAGGTATTTAATATAAGCTCAGGCATTTACAGTAAACTTAAATTACAAGAAATATTGCTGTGTAGAACACTTCTTCAAGAATGGCATAGAAAACACAAAACCACACATTGTCCCTATTTCTATGTACAGTACATGTTTATAGTTACTAAATAAAATCATAATTTTACAGTTGAATTACTTATTCTGACAGCCCAGACTGTTTGTACAATCTTAGAACTACTTATCTGAAAGATCATATCAGTTTAAATTTAAAAAACAAGAAAAATATAAAGGCATACAGACACACAAAATGATATTTGGTATATAGCACACTGCATGAAAAAAAATGTTATCTGAATCTGTATCAGGTTAATATACCTGTTATTTTATATTTAACATCCTTTTTTCAGCTGACATACTGTACACATAAGCCTTTCTGAGGGTTAATGTCCTTCATTTAAGATAAGGCAACTACTGCTTTTAGTGATAGGATTATTAGTAATCCTATAGATTTTATTATATTCATATTTGTAGTTAATTACAGTTTTATTTTATTACACATATGCTATAGGGAAATACATCTGTCCGTGGATTAAACAGAAATGTTAAAATGTTTATTTTAATAGTAAAACCATAAATCAAGTGTGCCATCTAGAGTTAGGTTCGGATTGTAAATTGTATAAATATATGAGTGATTCACTACATACAGTTATGTTTTAATACTAAATATCTTAGAACCAAAACCCTGCTTCTGGGTTACTTGAATTAATATGCAACACAGTTCAAACAGTCATTTGGTCTTTACCACGCCTATACCTAATTTTCATATTGACAAGCTTCAGTTTGATTCAATTTTTCTGTGCTTCAGAATTTTGAAATGTAGCTTTTGTAAAAACCCAGTAAAATGTAAATGGTGTAAACTTTCAGATATTTCCTTTGTCCTTAACATACTGTAATTAGCAAATACATTTTATTTTCATTCTAATTTTTATTTTTTAAATGTCATATTTTAATTAAAGTTCTATTTTAAATATGTAGCACTTGATGTTGATATATTTAATACTTGTTTAATTTTATTGGCTGGCAGCAATTGAACATCATTTTAAAAATTCACATTATGAAAGTAATTTTTATCAGTACTGGTACAGTACATGAACTAAGATTTATTTGTATGAAACTAAATAGACACTTTAGTGTTTGAATTTTCACTTGAAACCTTTGGAATGATTAATTAGAATCAGACTTTTTAGGCTTAATTGGTTCACTTCCTTCAGATCACAATTCATTATACACAGAACCATTTTAATTATGCATGTTATGGATCACCATCACTGAACCTTAAAAATGTATGCTGAATATTTTATGTTAATTAAAGATTAAAGTTTTGAGAGTATTATTGACACCCAATGACCGATTTGGGAACTGCCACCGAGCTGGTGTCCAGAATTAATGTGAACACTTTAGATAAATAAAATTAAATGCAAATGTAAAAATTCTAGAAGACTACTAGGGTCCAAGGTTTAAAGATCACAGGCAAATACTTCCTATGTTACGTGTGAAACATGTTGTTTATATTGTTGTATATAATGTGATTGTTATATACAATAATATATAATATACAGTGCCTTGCGAAAGTATTCGGCCCCCTTGAACTTTTCAACCTTTTGCCACATTTCAGGCTTCAAACATAAAGATATAAATTTTTTATTTTATGTGAAGAATCACCAACAAGTGGGACACAATTGTGAAGTGGAACGAAATCTATTGGATTTTTGAAACTTTTTTAACTAATAAAAAAATGAAAAGTGGGGCGTGCAAAATTATTCGGCCCCTTTACTTTCAGTGCAGCAAACTCACTCCAGAAGTTCAGCGAGGATCTCTGAATGATCCAATGTTGTCCTAAATGACTGATGGTGATAAATAGAATCCACCTGTGTGTAATCAAGTCTCTGTATAAATGCACCTGCTCTGTGATAGTCTCAAGGTTCTGTTGAAAGCGCAGAGAGCATCATGAAGACCAAGGAACACACCAGGCAGGTCCGTAATACTGTTGTGGAGAAGTTAAAAGCCGGATTTGGATACAAAAAGTTTTCCCAAGCTTCAAACATCCCAAGGAGCACTGTGCAAGCGATCATCTTGAAATGGAAGGAGTATCAGACCACTGCAAATCTACCAAGACCTGGCCGTCCCTCTAAACTTTCAGCTCAGACAAGGAGAAGACTGATCAGAGATGCAGCCAAGAGGCCCATGATCACTCTGGATGAACTGCAGAGAACTACAGCTGAGGTGGGAGAGTCTGTCCATAGGACAACAATCAGTCTTACACTGCACAAATCTGGCCTTTATGGAAGAGTGGCAAGAAGAAAGCCATTTCTCAAAGATATCCATAAAAAGTCTCGTCTAAAGTTTGCCACAAGCCACCTGGGAGACACCCCAAACATGTGGAAGAAGGTGCTCTGGTCAGATGAAACCAAAATTGAACTTTTTGGCCACAATGCAAAACGATATGTTTGGCGTAAAAGCAACACAGCTCATCACCCTCAACACACCATCCCCACTGTCAAACATGGTGGTGGCAGCATCATGGTTTGGGCCTGCTTTTCTTCAGCAGGGACAGGGAAGATGGTTAAAATTGAGGGGAAGATGGATGCAGCCAAATACAGGACCATTCTGGATGAAAACCTGTTGGAGTCTGCAAAAGACCTGAGACTGGGACGGAGATTTATCTTCCAACAAGACAATGATCCCAAACATACAGCAAAATCTACAAAGGAATGGTTCACAAATAAACGTATCCAGGTGTTTGAATGGCCAAGTCAAAGTCCAGACCTGAATCCAATCGAGAATCTGTGGAAAGAGCTGAAAACTGCTGTTCACAAACGCTCTCCATCCAACCTCACTGAGCTCGAGCTGTTTTGCAAGGAAGAATGGGCAAGAATTTCAGTCTCTCGATGTGCAAAACTGATAGAGACATACCCCAAGCGACTTGCAGCTGTAATCGCAGCAAAAGGTGGCTCTACAAAGTATTAACGCAAGGGGGCCGAATAATTTTGCACGCCCCACTTTTCATTTTTTTATTAGTTAAAAAAGTTTCAAAAATCCAATAGATTTCGTTCCACTTCACAATTGTGTCCCACTTGTTGGTGATTCTTCACATAAAATAAAAAATGTATATCTTTATGTTTGAAGCCTGAAATGTGGCAAAAGGTTGAAAAGTTCAAGGGGGCCGAATACTTTCGCAACGCACTGTAGCATAGGAAACTATTGCTGGATTGCTTCAACATGCTGAACTCTGAACTGTAAGTTGGTTAGACTTTACAATGTTTCTTTCCAGCTGCTTTCCACTCCAGTCTTCTGTTGAAGTTGTCATGGGCCCTTCCCTTCCTGTCAACCAAAATTATTCAAATACTGCTACTCAACAGATGTTGATCAGAAATTGCAGCATCATCCTATTTCAACATATCTTGGACTGCCCCTAGACAGGATGCTGATCTTCCTGGGAGCAATTAAACACAACAGCAGCCAAGGTCAAATTAAGGAACAATGTGATTTCCAAACATTTTGGAACATGGCGGGCTGCCACGACCTCCCTCCAGACCTTACTGTCATTCTCAGCAGCAGAATAATGTACCCCTGTCTGGTGAAGATAATCATATAGTCACAGAGTAGACATCCATCTGAAATCCACCATGTGCATCATCACTGAAACCCATCTCCCCTGATTGCCCCTCCTAGCAAACACCATCAAACAACTTGCAGTAACCAACAAAATGCTCCAAAAGTCCAAAACACTCCTTTCCTGCCATTTCACAAGGACATATTAAATCCACTAAAGCCAATCTGGAAAAACCGTCCCCTTCAACACAGACCAACCTGGGCACAACAATCAGAATCACTTAATTTGGAAACAAGCACCTCATCACAAGCCATACCCCACAATCCTGATGGAGATGTGGAAAGCATTTCTAACAATGACAAATGGTAAACAATTGTATTAATACATTTAAAACAATAAGATGGTGCTTGTGTCCTACAAATAATTTATGAAAACCATACAATTGACTCAGCTAGTCAATTCATAGGCCATATGAAATAAACTGAATAATGTGTAATATAACAAAATGATATTCAAACAGGAGTTATATCTTAGAGAAAAAAATCAAGATAATGTTTTTTTAAATACATCTATGATAATATAAATAATTTCTATAGTAAGTGCTGTTACCAGGTTAACAGCAAATTGTACTTTGAAGTATATGTGTAGCAGAAAAACAATATTAGAACTAAGCTACTGATACTGCATTGTGTACAGTTTTTATCAATTAGTTTAAAAAACATAGACAATATACATATGTTTTACACATTGGGGTTTTGTGGCTGCCCTTGTAAATAGAAAAGATTTGAAAAAATATTAATGGAATCTTGTTTATTTGATGTGAGTTGCCATCTTCAGTTGTAATGTCCTCTAATTTTCCATTCAGTTTTACACCTTTTTTCAAAGCATTGTTTCATCTCACAGAAAGAGGAAAAGACACTTATCTTTAGAAATAATTACAGCTTTCAGAATCTAAATCTTATTAGAAAGTCCGTCTTTAGCAATACATAACACATAAATCCATATTACAATGTCTGAAATGCAAAGCTAGCTTGTCTATTGAGTTTTAGAAAAGAAGTGCAGAAATCACCATACAATATCATTGCAATTGCACTCTGAAAGTACCTGAGCATACTGCTTTGTTACCTAGTAACAGAGCACACTATACTGAGCTATTCTAAAGTCAACAGTTAATCGCCTATAGTTGCAAAGATACAGATTCATTTAACATTGAAGCCTAGGAGACGAGAACATTACCTGAGAAAATTGCCAAGAGTCACCTTTATCAGGTTTGCTAAAAAAGTCACCTTTAGTGTAATACCCAGCCATTCCTAAAATAAATCAGTTAAGTATCTGTATAAACTTTATCAGCACACAGGCAGCTCTAAGAGCTAAAGAGTTATTACTCCTGGTCATAAATACAAGTATTATGAATTCCACAAATCAGATTGCTTACAATCAGCAGCAAGAACAGCTCCTGCAATCTTATCTTTTTGTGTATATCATCAACACTTACACAGCTTCTAGCACGAGAGCACATATTCTAGTGTTAGAGTCATATAGTGACTGCAGAGCCAGAGCATCTTAAGGTTTACCTTATCATACAGCACAATCATGTTTAAACTTGGAATTGTTGACTCTAGCATCATCCATTATCATAGAATCATCACCAAATCCATGGCTCTTCTCCAGGATTGAATTAGATTACCACAGAAATTCACTTAGATCCTCATTCAGTTATACCTTTATGGATACTAATTACTGATTCATAGAGTACACATTTCTGAAAACTAACTCTTGTAATTCTCAGACAGCCCAAATGAATACATATCACTTTCAGTAGTGTAATATTGATATTATTGTTAATACCAAACGGTTCTATTATTTGGAAGTATATTAATGTGGCTTTCCCACTCTCAAAAATCAAGAAGTGAACTGTGAAGTATTTTGTCTGACAGCTTTGTTTCCAAATTGATTATATTTCTAATTTCTTTTCATAATGATGAAGCTGTTGCAAAGAAAAAATAAATTTAGATATGAAACCATATTTGTTTTATAATGAATATGAACTTGACTTCCTGACTTGAAAATCTTTTCAACTGATAACGGTTTTCTTGTTCTTTTCTATTACCTAGACATCCTGATAGGTTATCTCCTGACCTTTGCAGTTTCTGCATTCAATCATGCACTTTTAAAGTAAAGAAAACGAGAGTCTGGCTATAGCTTCAAAATTAATAGATCCAAGTGGTACATAGCATTAAACAAAGTGAACTAAGAAAAAACAGTAACAAAGGTGAGCAAAATCTACCTTACAAAGAACAATATACAATCAATATCACCTATGACAGGTCAATGGTGTTTTACAAAGTTTATACAAACCAATCATTTCAGACAAATATATTCTAGTAGCTGCTCTGGCTGCAGCACACTGGCCCCTATATAGCAGGAGTTGCACCCTTCCTTTCTTCTCCCATGAGAGCTTTAAATGATGAGGTTGCTGCCCCTGCTTCCCTGCTGGGGGACTTGTTTTTGGTTGATCTGCTGTAAAAACTTAATAACAGTTCTGCTCAGTATGAACCGTGAGCAATCACTGAACACCAATTAGCTTTAATACTCCAGTATGATAACAGGAGGCTTAAAATGAATCACTGCCAGATCAGTCCACAAATTTTAAAAGTATCACTTTTTGAACAGGATTACACAGCATTTGTCCAAAAAAAAAGTGAAAATCATGATACCAAATTTGGATTATGGTATATATTTTATTTTTTTAATTTCTGTATGCAAACAAAAAATCCGGTCATCCAAGATGACTGCCATTTTTAATCATATTTCCATGTTTACCTTTCTCATAACACATATATATGTAAAGTAATACATACATACTGTATATACTGTACCTCTGTTTGGAAGTCTGGGGAACTTTAAATTGAATGGAAAGGATCGGTATCAATGATCATTCCCTTTTTATTTTTTTTAAGTGGCACAGCCTTCTTATTTGAATGATGACAGTTTTGGTTTCTGTTTGTGAATATGCTGTATCCATATCTGTAATTTCTTTCAATGGTAATAACATTTTGTCTGTTTGCTATGGCAAATAGATGAAAACTGCAAGGCACACCTGAAACAGTCATCTTCACTTAGGGTCCACAGTGTGTTAATGATGATGGCTTACAGATATGAGAAATAGGACACTAATCTATCATACTGATTTATTCGATACTTAAGGCTTTACAAGGGGAAGAGGGACAGTATGAATAGAGGAACCTACTGTGTGTTTAACCTTGTATAGACCTAGGGTGCTCTAAGGTAGTTTGAGCGAAGGTCACCATCAGAAGGAGGCTACTTCAATGTGGTGATGACACTTGCTTTAGACATTGGGCTCTTTGTAAAGCCTACACTGAAATTATCTGCATGTTAGATTCAGTGTATTGGAGCATTATTACCAGAAAGCCTGTGAGTAAGCTCAGATGTTCATGAAAAATGGGACAAAAACAAGGCAGCAGCTAAAAAGTGGGACAAAAGTTTTTTTTATGAATTTTGTGGGGGCACAGGGCCAAGTCACCTAAAAATGCATCTGTCCCTGGAAAACCAGGACAGTTGGTAGCATTACAAGAGCTAGGCTATATGCATATAACACATTGATATATACAGTACTTATCCTAATAAAGAGACACAGATAAATTGGAAGAATACATTACAAAGTGCAAGTAATTTCAGTCTGGTCAAAAACATTACTGTTACATATCAAATTGAACACCGTACTGTATGTGGCTAAGATGCAAATCAGCAAATAAGTTTATAAAAAAAATTCCACCTTAACATTTCAGGCAGCTAGTATTTTAATTTTGTTGACTTTATATTATTTCATGTAAGTGTCAATATTTAAAAATATTTTCATCTCATCTCTTCTCTTCCCTTTTATTTCCAGGTCAAAACAGCTAGAAATTGACTTTTATAACAACTTTAAAAGGGCAGTACAGTGGGTAGCATTGCTGTCTTGCAGTGCTGGGACCCTGGATTCAATTCTGGACCTGAGATGCTATCTGCATGAAGACTGTGTGTTCTCCCTGCATTCACATGGTTTTCCTCGCATAGTCATACCAAAAACATACTGGTACCTGTAGGCGTTAATTGGCATCTGGGAAAACAGGTCCTGGTGTGAACGTGTGCATGTCTGTGTCTGTGTGTCTGCCCTGCAATGGACGGTACTGTATCAAGGGTGTACCGTGTCTTACTCCTGTTGCTTGCTGGGATAGATTCCAGTTCCCCTGAAACTCTGAACTGGTTAGAAAATGGATGGACACTTTAAAACCAACCCTGTTGTCAACAATATAATTGTATATAAGTAAATGTTTTACATTGTAAATAATTTCCAATTTCTGCTCTCTAACACCCATAAATCAGGTACAATTAAGAGATATCAATTAAGCCAGGTAGAATGTTGAGACCTAACCATAATGGTTGTGGTAAGAACATACAAACAACAAAAAATCTGAGTCCAGCACTAAAGATCTGTGTGGCAACAGTGCTAATTGCCACGCCAAGGTCATTAATTTTATTATAACCTTCAAAAATTGTTATGTTAATCCAGCATGTATAAATATCTCATATAAATGTTTATTTTTATGGGATGTATTAACTGTGGTGAACTAATAACCTTAACTTCAAACCTTAAAGTGCTTTCATGGTGTTTCTGAAGTCTTTTAGTGGTACTGTTTTAGCAGTGTAATATAAAGCAAACCAAAAACAGGATTTAATGTTTATCTCAGTTTACTAAATGCCTTGTGACATGGATTTATAGTGCAATTTATCATAAGATACAGATAAGAAAGTAGAGCGGGGAAGCTGACAAGTTTAACTGATTACACCAAGTAAAAATACACGGAACGTATTTGTCGCATAGGCATGCTAGAATAAGGATGTGCAATTTTTAAAATGGCCATTCAACTAGTCTGATTATAACAAGACATGTTTTTTTTATGCTGTAACATAATAAAAACTATGTTTTAACTAATTATTTGGAAAATATAACAGTAGCACTAATAGTTTTAGCTTATTATTTATAAAATATATATTTTTTAATGATTTTGGACATTTTGTAGTATTGTAAATTTATCTTATATGTAGCAAAAATGACATTTCATCCTATTTCATACCTTTTTTTTCTGAACAGCACAAGTAAAAGTCATACACAGATTGTAGATTCCGATTTCGTGCCTTAATATAATAACCTTTTTTTTTTCTTTTTTGACTAAGCATTATAAATAATTGGAAAATCTCTCATATATTCAGAGCTGAAAGTACAATATTTTAAGCAGATCAAAGCCTATTGAAAGAATTATGTTCTTGAATTGATACATGTGTTTTCAGCACCAGCGTTTTAAAAAATAAAACAGTATGAAGGGTGGGGGTATTGGCTGCAGTAACTCTGCAGAGGCTGTAATGAAATGCCTTGAAGCCAGCCTCAGGCAAGGAGGAAAAAATAAATAATAAAAAATAAATCCTAAACAACTTTTCAGAAAGCCAAAGACAACGGATGGTCAGAAGCTGCATTTTTTTCTGCTCTGTGTACACTCTCTTTTTTCTCTCTTATGTGTTCATTTTGCCAAGAATCACTCCTTTGTTCCTCCAGCAAAGGCCAATATCTTAGAAATAAAATTACCCACTGTAAGTTGAACAGATACAGAGAGACTCATTGTACTCCCACTAGAAAAGCATGCTAGTAATTCCCAGGGACTGACAACTATGAGTCATCAGAACTACAGCAAAAAACATGCTTCTCACTCCAGCTATTAAAAGGACATAGTCAATATTATTGAGTTAGTATTATAGGATATTTTAAAAGTTTTCTTACCTTGCCATGTTTAGTGAAAACAGGGATAACTGATATACCTGTCCATATGACATCAAGATAGGGTACAGATGTATCACAGATCAGTTATGTACAGATCTTTGGAGGAGGTGAGGATTTTCTTTCGTTGTTCTATATTCTTGTACTTTTGACACAAATGTATTTGTAATATTTCTTCATCTCATTGGAAATGTATCTAATAGTGTATCACTGATAGCCTGACACTTGTATGTTTTTTATTACTTGTACATTCACCGTCAATACTACCAAATAAGATTGCTCTATTATATTTACTCACATTTGTCCCATGTTACCCTTTCCTACTTGATCAGGTAGATTATGCAGAGTTAAGTTCAGGCTTGATTCACTGCAGCTCACTGTAACAGATTTCTGGATGATATTTTGATTTAGAAATCTATGATATTAGGGCACATAAATTCATATCCATTTCAGATTTCTGTAGGAACTATCTACCCTTATACTGTACATGTGTGTCAGAATACAAGTACATTATATATCTTTATATATATTCTGAACTAAAAACAATTCTGAGCAAAATGTTATATGCATATTATTATGTTTTAGGTCTGTCTTTCTCAAGGACAACATAGTGCCATACCTTTTAAAATGAAAAACTATGCAAGAAGCCTTGTCTTGTTTTTAACTTATGTTTTTTTTCTTAAAATAGCACAGAGTTTTTGTGGGGTTTATTTAAAATAGATGGACGACTCCTTGATGTAACCATACAGCTGGACCTCTCTGCTTTTACTCATTAAACTTACTCATAGAATTATTTAACTACAATACAATAATTATATGACCACTTAGTATAAAGCAAAATTTGCTTGAAAACAAAATCTAGATAAATCCTTTAAGCACCTTCTACAACTGTACCAGTAACTACTATGACTATAGTAGTGACATCAGCTCTCTTCAGATATATGGTTGACAGCATTAAAATGAAATCTCTACATTTAGAACATTACAAATGACATAAATTTTGTGGCTGTAGTCTCACATTTTTTGTATCCTATTACTGAATGTCAATATTTAACATCTCATTTCTGTACTAAATGACTTTGTAAGGGTATTTAACCAGTGGTTTTTAGTTGTGACTATCGTTATCAGACATATTTAGGTACACTGGCAATTCAATTTATTGCTCAGACTGGCAAAAATGGCAATCTACATTAGCGGAAGGAACATAATTGAAAAACCAAATTGAAGAAAACCAGGTCATTGATTCTATGTCTAAATCCCTGGTAAACTGCAGAGTGAAAATTCAACTGTAATTGCAAACTAATGACCAAACATCTGGAGGTGTTTGATGTTTGCTTTGCTTTTGTGATGTAAAGCCCATGCATAATCTAAAGAGCAAAGCATAGTTTATGCTATTTTGATGAAAACACACTTATCTTTTATCAATAATGTTATAATTTTGGTCTGTCTTCATAAATGTCTGGGAGGATGATGGGATGTTTTTGGTTTGGGGAATTTTTTATAATTATGTAACTGGTAGACATTTCTAATTATTACTGGTGTAACATTACATTGTAGTCAAGTGCCACGAAAATGCAAAATTCTTCTCTTATCAACTGTGACTGCGATTTACAGATTTTCCCACATTTTGGCAATTCTGACTGGATTGGATGAATCCCAAATGCTGATTAACAAGTCTCTCTACCTCTCTACTATACAGAATAACAGTATATTTTAAAGTATGCTAGAAATGACAATCATTAGAAGATGATGGTCATTACTTTTAGTTCTTTGCAGACTGTTCTCAGCCAATGGCAGCTAAACACAAAGCATTTTGTTACACTCAGAAAGATTGTACAATTTTTTAATTTACCTCACAGTGTTAAAGGTCTCATATGCAAACTCACATTTGCTCCAAAAGTTTTTGTTAGGAGGGTCCTTCTCTATGATCCTTTCTCTATGGATGGAGTGGATGCTGCAAAAGAGGGCTCTTCTTCTGATAAGTCCTATTATGTAACTCCCTTTTCCTGTAGTTTCATATTGCATATAAGTATATGTATATTTTCTGTTGATGGTAATGGGGCTGACCGATTGACTTTGATTGTCTACTCAAATTTTACTATGTTATGGGTTTGTTCTTTCTGTGTGTTATGGAGGGCGTCTGACTGACATCACTGTGTGCTCACTCTGTATTGTTCATTGCCTTCAGTGCTGGGGATGTGAGGTGAGATGGAGAGAGTACACATTTGTTTATTCTAAAACAATAAATTGGGCATTGATCTGTTTTTAGTGGCAACCTATGAGAGGGAAGTTTGGAGGAAACACGTGTTGATGTGTTTTTTTAACATTTAATAAAAGTTTATCTTAGTTTCTCTTTAGAATTCAGATATTGTACTTGTAGAATCTCCGTTCTCACATTATTTTTATACAATCTTGTTTACGTTAGATTTGCATTATTTTGCATTTTTGCATTAAAGGTACCGTGGATGCTAAAGACTAATTTTAGATTGATCTCCTTGGAGGAGAGTAATTAAGAGAGTTTAAACTGCTCTAATAGGCATGTAAGTTGTCTAGGTTGTCTGCACAGACAATAAAAAGACATTGCCATGATACAGGACTCTCATCTTAAACAGCAGGATGTTTGATGCTTTGCCAAAATATATGGTTATAGAATGTTGCTGCTTCCTCTTCTATTACCAATAAAATGCAACTTAGCAAACATCCTGCTGTCCCTTTAATGTTGTTGTGTCATACCATCCCACTGACATAAATTTTTGTGTGCAGAGTATTTTTTTTAGTTTTATGCCCAAGTGTTCACTTATATTTCACATTCATGGATTTATTAACACAGGTCTATTATCAGAATTCTCTGAATATAATTTACATGGCATTGATAAGAATATTGTATTTAACTCAGCTCTCACCAGCAGTGTTCTGAGAATCAGGATACTGATGATATCCACTTCTTTTTGTACATTTTTGTGTAATTGGTACTGGTTAAAGGTGTTATGACTGGTATCTGGACTTTAGTGTCTTTGATGATGGCTACCTGGGAGCTGCTATCTTGAGTTTGCAAGCTTTGCCTGTCTGCTACCAGGTCCTACAGAAGAGCAACATGTAATGTGATATTAAGGGAGGTTGCATATATAGATCTTTGTCTGACAAACTGTAGTCATATTCTGGCTTATCATTATTGATGCATTGTTTATTACAGATACCATCCTGAGATTTACCAGTTCATCCATCTCCATTCCTGCAGCACCAATTCCATGGTTTACTGTCTGGAAAGGAGATGGAGATTGTGAGGGAAGAAATTAGGTTGATTTTCTGTATTCTTGTTATTTGTTGACTTTCTGTGTTATACTGTTGTTATAAATATACCAGAAATATGTTATCACAAAAGACATACATTTTCATTAATACGATTAAGAATAATTTCATGAATTTTATCTCCAAAGAGGAATAAAACCTCTTATATGTTTCAAGTATTTGAAATTTCAGAATGTTTTGGTAAAAGATATGAATAATTAATTAAAATCCCATAATGATATTGTATCACAAATAATATTTTTTTCAATAGTGGAATTAACATTATGTTTGCATCTATGTAGAACTTTACTTTTTTTTATAATTTATGAGGAAACGGTATGGTGAAACATTATTTCATTGAAACAGCCAGAATGTATCAGATCATGAATGATACAATTGTAATGGTATTTTAGAGCAGAATGATAAATAAGATTTGGTAAACCTAGTGTGAAAGAAGACTGTGTTATTTGGTTTATTGTAATTCCTTTCATGGCCCACTAATCCCCAAAGCCTCACTCTGCTCAAGTAATATAAATAAAACATAAGGTTAAATGACTTTAGAAGTAAGGTTTTTCTTGCCTTGTGTTAAAAAGTCAACATGTCTCTATCACACGAAGTCAAACTGTTATGTAATGATTACCATCTTACAATGTAGTAAGTTTCAAAATAAGTTGCCTTCCTTTTTAAAAAAAAATATACTCAGCTATTAATGAAAAAGACTGCAATTTATTGTTTATAGTATTTTCATTCTATAATTACAGATATTATAATCGCTAGAATAGAAGAACAGAAAACAGAAGCAGGTTCTCAGGCTGGCATGTTCTCAAATGAAAACTCAGGCAAAACATACTAAGAAGTCCATGAAAAATAATAAATATAAGCATTGGTCATTCTTTTTCTATATAATATATATATAAGTATATACAACCTTCATGCACAATTGCCTTTTCCAAGATTTCCAAGTACAGATGCAACCATACAGAATACTCGAGGTGTAATGCTCCATACCACAAAGAACATGCCACATTACACCACAAGGTAATACCCAACACATTCTTATTTAAGAAAAAATAAAATACACTACTTTGTAAAAAAGCCAGGTGGGGCAGTGAATTCTAACGTCTTGTGTGTGGGTTAATACAGTAAAGTATTAACCCATTAGTGCTTTCTTAGGCTAGACATACTACAGTATATAGCAGCATTACCAAAATTTTTTGTCATTAAATACAGTATACAGAACTGTATGTATATGTGTATAAATAGTTATTAGTAAACATTTTTAAGTTTTTATTGTAAAATATATTATACATAGTGGTTTTAATAATATATCACATTTAAAACCAATGCATTAATAAAGAGGTCAGTAGTTGAGAATGACTCAAAGAATGAGTTACCGTTTCTTACTGTAGCCCTGTCAATGTGATGCATTGGCTGTTCAGTGGAAGAATTCTTGCCAAGTGAAACACCTGGACTCAAATCCCTTCCCCATGCCCTGCCCCATGGAGGTAATCTTCATCCAATAATAATATTTAATTTGTATATTATATTGACATACACTAGCCCTGACTAGCTCTGTTGGTAGAGCATAAGACTCATAATTTCAGGGTAGTGGGTTTGTGTCCCATGTCAGGTGCAAGGTTCTCTAATAACCCATACTGGGCAGCAGCAGTATGGAGTGGTGTTGGTGGCAGAGGATCACGTTTCCGTGACAATAGCAACAACACTAGCACTATCTGCGCTGAAGAAAGGCCTGGCAATCTACTTCCATATCTTTCCATGAAAACTCTCTGGATAGTGAGGGTGGAACTATCCATAGTGTCCCCATGAGCCATGAATTACTCCTGTCAGGATTTCTGAAAGGGGTGAGTTGTGCGAAACCGTGAGGAAGGTAGTACCAGCAAAAGTAAATCCAATATTCCAAATCTAAGTCATTAGGCAAGAGCGAAGTCAAAGTTAGGAGAACCATGTTGGGTAGTCAAAGGAGTCAGGTCAAGAATAGTAGCACACACAAGAGAAAGCCTTGGAAGACTTTTCAATAGTGAACGGAGGTAAGTCGGTGAAGAGTGTTTAAATATTGAAGGGAGAGAGACGTGGTCGGATAATTAGTTCCTGAATGTGTGTGGAATTGAGTACGTGTGGGAATGCCAGGGCGCTTATGGGAGAAGGTACGAGTAGTGAAAACTCCCACCCCACCACTATATTGACAATGTTATTAATTATATATATATCTTAGTATGTTAAATATCAAATCAATATAAAAATTCAAAAGGAGTCCCATGTGACTTCCACCTGTGTGTACAGTATGTGTGTGTGTGTTTGTGACAATAGGTCAAAGCATTTCAGGGTTATCCACCTGCATGAAGTTATTTTTGTAGAAAAGGCAAAAAATTGAACTAGAAACTGTAGATTGTTTTAGTAATAGATCTGGAAATGTGCATAAATAACAAAATCAAACAAGGAAAAGACACCTCACTAATCGAGCAGTAGGACTGTTATTAAAATAAGATGCTGTATCGAGATTTGAGAACACGTTGTAATGTATTTGTTGTAAATTGTTCTGTTTTAAATTAACCTCTGAATCTTTGTAATTTGCTCTGAGGCAGTGTGCTGCTACAGGCTGTTTTACTTAGGGTTCCAAGGGTTTTTTTCTCTGGCACCAAATTAGAACATCAGAAAAACAGAATCTCTGTGTTATGTTTATATTCAGTTTTGTAAAACAAACCATTAGTGGCTCTGTGTGTGTGGATTGGATATCTCTTTATTTGATGCTGCAGCGGTTTTCTTTTCTTTCAAACTACTGATTGACCACAAATAGACTTCTATTTTGTGATCTTTTTTCTAAATCCGGTTATATCAATGAACTACAGTAATTGCATTTTTAGAAAGCTTATCTTTTTTTTTGCACAATCACCCTTTCTTACTGTGATAATTACAGTTCAGCAGGTATTTATGCAAATGCCTGCATATGACCGTATAAAGCAGAATACAAAACATTTAAAATAGGTTAGGCTCACTGTATGCATCATGTGTGAGTATTGGATTCAACCTTTCTTAAATTAAAAAAACCCTGAAGAAGACTAATCATTCTGTATAATTCATATAATTTTGAAAACATTATAATTCTGTTTTAATGGCAACTCTTGTGATTATTAAGATATTGCAAACTGATTTAATTTTTCTGCTGAAGAAGTTGCCTAGATGATATTGGTATTCCAATGCAAAACATCCATCCCCACCCCCAGTATTTTAATATTTAACATACTGTGATATATAGAATAAATACAAATATACAATAGTGTACACATTATTTATTTAAACTGTATATCTGCTTTAATTAATAAAAGGTGTGTAGTATTTATAGTATAATAAAAAACAAATACTGGAAACATGATGGACAGGTAAAAAATAACTCATCATAGTACAGTATGACTTGTCTCACTTAATCTTTTTTCATTCAATGAAGTAATCTACTGACAGAAAACACCCAAATAAGGCTCCACAGCTGAAACGTTGTCTTTCTTTTCTTCTCTTTTCAGCATGGAATAAACCTTTAAATGTTAATAAATATTTGTTTAACCAAGTGTGCCTGAATTATTACTCCTTTCACTTAAACTGTACCAAAAAAGAATTATAAGAAGAACTATGTGAATTCAAAGAACCAAGGAATTCAAAGAATTCACATGCCTCTATTGATACCAACCACTCGGGTATATTCCTGGAGCAATCATTACAGGTTGGGGGGTATGATTATTTTAATTATTGACTAAGCCGCTCGGTCAATTTCAGATATTTAGCAATTTTTGTAACCCCCCATTTGTAACGATATTTTATTTTTTTCTATTCTAACTTTTTCATCTTTCAGCTTCAAGGGGAAAAAAATGAAATTTTTAAAGACTATTTGCCTAAGGGTGCTCATATATTCACACAATGGCAAATAATTAAGTTGTCTTACATTTCTTATTTCATAAGGCATGATTTTCTGCAAGTAATCAGATTTAAAATGGGTCATATTAAGAACAATTCTTTGCAAAATCATAAAAATTATACTGATCAAAACTACCTGGATTAGTCATCAAATCACTTTATTAAGGAAAAAGAGCATCTTTGCATAATTTCCTCTACTTTTTTTCTTGTCATCTGTTCTGTGTTCACTGTCTGTAAGAAGAGATATAGAAAAAAATCTGGGCAATGCTTAGTTAATTTGAGTAAAGAAAAAGCTGCCACATTTATAACTATTGTAAGGTTTGTATATGTAATACCTACAGTGGAAGAATAATGCAGAAATATAAATTAACTGCCTCTGTACACTTCTAGTTTTTCATTTAGAGTGAAGCATTTGAAATTATAATTTATATCTGTCTTTTACTGAAGCTATGATTCTTATTGCTTCTAAATTATTGGATTTTATTCATGATACTTATGATAATAACCATAAGTGTAAACCTAATAAAAGCTTTGTCTGTAATTGCCATTATTCATCATGCAGTAAGACTGATTTAGGGTAAAATATCACTTTTTCAAGTAATGTCTGTAGAGACAATTTAAAACTGAATAAAGGGGAGATCAAGGCTTTATGACTTAAACATCTCATGAGATTACCAATTAACTGAGAGGCTAGTCAAGCAGTAATGCAGTGACTACCTCCACAAAGTAAAATATAACCATACGGAGCACAGAAATATATATTGTTAATGTACAAAAAGCCTCTTTGGCAATTTATTGCATAAACACTAGGCAGACACAATGCATTCGATTATATGATATGTATTGTATTTAATTGTCTGGCTTAAAATGGGTTTAACAAATACTTTGTTTGAGTGACTTGTGGATAAATTTTATCTCTATACACACATATACCTGTTCAACCCTTGTTGATCCCATCCCATAACTTTTAAGTCCTTTAATAAAATTATTTCCAAGTATTAACCTTTTCCATGCAGTCTGATGGGTTCCACAATTTGCACTATGCTGCACGTGAAAAAAGGAAAACAACATACCTGTGTTACAAGCCCTGATCCAGGATAGCTACAACCCAGCATGTTGAATAACTACAGTAAGTGTCCCTTTATGTGTTATCAAACACTAATTTTATTTTGCAAAGGAGCAAGTGTTTTGTTCCATGCTGTATGTTTATTCCATGCTGAAAAGAGAAGAAAGAAAACACAACGTTTCAGCCGTGGAGCCTTCTTCAGGTTACCTAAATAAAAAATAAACAAACAAACCTTCAGGCCCATTTTGTTAGTTTACTTACATTTCAAACAAAACATTTTAATGCGTGTGGACGCATAAAAATAGATTTCATGTCATTTTCTGCTACACTGTTAATGCCTTGCATGAGCTGCCAGGTTACAATGAAGCGTTGATTACAAAGGGATATAACTGGTGTGGCAGTAGTTGAAAAACATGCTGAAAATGTGTCTAATGTAGATTAGCCCTTATTTCTCTAACTTTAAGTTACCTAAATAAACAAATGAACAAACAAACATTTGGACCCATTTTGTTAGTTTAGTTGTTTTTATTAAAAAAAAACATTTGTATCCAAAATTAACTATTCACTTTATTCATTTATGCTTTATATCAAAGTAGAATAATAAGCTATACAGATTTTCCACAATGATTAAATGTTTTTTTGGCATCATTTTGATTAATTTACAAATAAGGATTGACCACTACAGTAAATGCTTGATAGACTCTGGTGGTCTACTTACCAGACGACAATCTACAGGGTAGATAGTCTCCTATCAAAGAAAGACATAAGCTCCCTTTGGCTTTTTTGGAATGATCTGGGATGAGATTTGCATCTAGGTCTCAGGAACAATGAACAGGTACATGTTTGCTGAAGCTCTAAGAGAAGCATAGAACAGAATCCCACAAGGTAGAATCTGCAACCTTTTACAAAGGATGCATATGACTTTCTCCTCAGACCCCCTGTTCATGAGGTGGCTGACATTCTACAAAGTAATGTAGATAAGTTCCTAACAAAGACAGGTATACACTCAAATGTTGTTCTCTAGGTTGAAACAAATAACAGGGCTTACTGATTTTAAACTTTAGATTTAGACTTTTGATCTTGGCATACTGACTTTGAAAATAAATCATAAATACAGTATGTTAGTTGTACATGTTGATCAAGTCCTGAGTATAGAGTAAAATATTACTAACTTTCACATTGTCAGCATTGTCTGAGCTAAGAATCATTATTAATGCAATACTAACTGTGTTAAAAATAAAAATACAACAGAGAGAGCTAAGGGACATATTAATTCTATACAGATGCAGCAACTCAGAACGCATGTCATTTGTAAGTAACTGTGTATGATGCCTGTAACCCAGTGTGGTACATTATATGATTCACTGGCCAAAGACGATCTGAAATTGTAGTAGCTGACTATAAAAATAACAGAAGCCTAATGTTTTTGAAAGTCATAAACAATATTACTTTAGGAATATAAATATATTATATGTATATAACTGATATTGGTAGCTAAAAATGTAAAGTACAGTATTCTACCTTCTGCATAAACATTATAAACACTTACCCTGGTTATTTTTTGTAAGTTTTGATGTAGTCCTTCTGACTATATTAAGTTTATATAATTTTTAAAAAGCTATAGTGTTTTAAACTTTTTTAATTAACACTTGCTGTCATTATTGTTGTAAAAAAAGTTGTAGTACTTTTAAAATTCCACTTAATAGAAAATAGTAACATGGAGTCGTGTAATTAAAGAAATTTTGATAGCTGTCAATGGCCAGAGTTAAAACCAGTTCTACCGGTTAGCCTTAAAGCCTTAAAACAAAATTGTATATACTGTATATTATATGTATATATTATAATCAAGACTAACAAAGTGGTATTAAAAAGAACACTCAAACAAAAATGAAAAAATGAAACAAGGCTGGGATGACCTGAGAAAGAAAAACTGCAAGACTACTGGAGGAGGAGTGGTAGCTAAAAATAAAAACGTATACAACTTTTACAACATAAGTATAATAACATCTCTGAACATTACAAACAATATTAATTTATGAATAATAAAAAATTTAAACTGCTTATATTTTGTTGTGGGTGATTTGTCATTGTTTTCACAATCTTCACTTTCTCATTTGAATGCCTATTTTTGAGAGACGATGTTTCAGATGTAAAAAACAGTGTGAGTAAAACACACAGAGCATTCAAACCACAGGCATTTTTAAGACTGTGATGTTTCACAACTTTTATTTAAACAACATCTAGTATTTGGTTGCATTTGTAGAAACCTTAGTATTTTGTTTATGAGCAATTATGCACAGGCTATAATAAAGTGGTGTAAGCTGGTTCATAACAAGATCATTACTGTTCAAAAACTGCGTACTGTATGTGAAACACCTGATCATATAAAGCAGAATAATACAAACTCAAAATTCTTTACAATCATGCATCTTGTGAGAGTATTGGCAATATACAGTAAATATAAATATTGCCAATTTTAGAAGGTCTATCTGTATTTTTTGTTTTTTATCCAGATAAGAATAAACTGCATATGTTATTCTTTTGACAGGAGGAAAGATGTTCTGTGCTCAATAGCTTTCTCACCACAGCATGCATTATATTGTATGTTACATTTTTTTTACATATCAGTAGAAGCATTCTGAAGTCTCTCAAATGCCACACCAATACTACTGCAAGACACACCCCAACCTTAACAAAGCCAGTCATTAAACAAAACTGTAAATGCACAGCATGTAGTGGCACTTTCACATTCCCCATCTCAATGCCTTGCAATTACACACTGAAGTCACAAGAAGTCTGTCTTTTTAAAAAAAGTCCCTTCTAAAAGAGAAGGTTTTGAGTCAAGATCTGAAATAGCTCAGGAAGGCGATATTTCTGATATCCTTAGGTAAACAGAGAGGCTAAAGAAACCCGCAATCAATAAAATATCTGCCTTAATATCTCAAATTGCTCCTAAGTCATCCACAGAGTAAAATCCTCTTAATTGAATGTCATAATGGAGACACCACTATTTACCCCCACACCTTGATTATAGTATTGATTTGGAAAAGGGAGATGGTGAGAACCAAGTTTCGCAGCAATTTCACCCTGCAACTCACATCTGGCAACCCACTGAAGTTAAGCTGGCTACAGCCTGGTTAGTATCTGGATGAGAAATGCTCACCTTGCTGTGTGTGTGGGTCCTAATGCCCCAGTATAGTGACTGGGACACTATACTGTAAAAAGGTGGCGTCCTTCGGATGAGATGTAAAAGCGAGGTCCTGACTCTCTGTGGTCATTAAAAATCCCAGGGCATTTCTTGAAAAAAGTAGGAGTGTAACCCTGCTATCCTGACCAAAATTTCCCATTGGCCTTTACCAATCATGGCCTCCTAATAATCCCCATCTATGCACTGGCTTCATTACTCTGCTCTCCTCCTCACTGATGTGTGGTAAGCGTTCTGGCACACTATGGCTGGCATTGCATCATCCAGGTGGATGCTGCACATTGGTGGCGTGCACCAAGCGCTATATAAGTATAAGCAATTATTATTATTACACAGCACCAGTAATACAAAAGAGTACTAAAAACTAAAGCCCAAGCGTGCACTCGCACCAAGTAAAAAAATACTGCCTCCAAAAATGGATAAAAGATCCCAGGCCAACCCCCAAATATATTACATCCCCACTATACAAATGTAGCCATTCAGAATGCACATTAAAACACTGTAGTGCGTTACAGGGGCTGCACTTTATCGTGGCATGTGATTCGCTGGCCAAAGATGATGGACAGGTTGTACCTGTGATATATTAGATGTTAATGAAATGATTGCTTCACTTAATCTCTTGACTGTCCATGTTTAAATATACAAAATAGTATATATTACAATTATAATCAAAATTAACAAAGTGGTATTAAAAAGACAACTGAAACTGAATTATAATAGCGTATCTGATCACTATTAACAATATTAATTTATTAATAATAAATAACAATTTCAAACTTAAACTTGAGAAACTCTTTCTATATTTTTTGTTTGACAGGAGGAAAGATGTTCTGTGCTCAATAGCTTTTTCACCACAGCACACATTATGTTACATTTTTTACGCATCGGTCAAAGCGTACTGGTCTTTCAAACACCTAAAAAATGTAACATAATACTTATTATATAGTATATAGCACAGTATATTATATAGCACCCCTACCTTTCCTGGTTAAAGCAGTTAGAAAATGGATTGCCTGGTGGATTTATACTTGTAAAAATTGTCTAAGTTAAATACAATGCACGGAAGATAATATTAATAATGAACATAAAAGAGTTTGCAAACGTGGATACTGTCAATGGCAGGGGTAAAAACAAGCCTGAAAACAAAATCCTGTACAGATGCAGCCATTCAAAATGCGCGGGCGATACCGCATTATTTTCCGGTACACTGTACGCAGTCTACCGCAAGTTACCGGTAAATACCGCAAGTTACCGGTAAATACCGCTAGCAAAATAATAGTATCCGGAATTTCCGCAAGGTGGAGCTAATAAAGCTCAACCTCTCATGTTTGAGCTGTAGCCATCAAAGTCTTTAACGAAGATATTACTAATAGTATTAATAATAAATGACCTTGGACAAGCTGTAAACTCAAAGTATTGCCCTGGTCCACATTCTTTTTTTCATTGACCGTCTTTGTAAAAGTAACACCACAGCATTTCACAATCACGCATTTTTTTCCAATCATGCAAAGTACAGTAATGTTTGAGAATCGATTCACCATGCCTTACACATGCTCATAAAAGAGATTGATTTAGGAACATAAACATATTACCATATGCAAACTGTACTGTATACAGTATGTATATGTATATTTAATGTCTTAACTGTGCCCGTTTAAGTATTGAATATTTATATGGAATTTTACCACTGAAGGGAAATCTTAGTGCCTGAGCATAAAAAGAATAGGAGCATACTGCAACGCGTGTGAAGGCCATAAACGATATTAATTTTGGAACATAAACATACAGTATATGGCTGGTCTCGGTACTTTAAAGAAAACATACACGAAACATGGTTTCATTATGACCAGAATCGGTCTTGAGATATTTTTAACTTGATTTACAGTATTTGAGAGGTATGTCTTGACACCGATACTACGTAAGTACTGCTCACGTAATGTATATGTTTCTAGGTTTATATTATGCATTTCAAACGGTCAAATTACTTTTGAGCAATTGATAAGAAGCGTGAAACGGTATGCCCAGGGCGTTTTAGTTTCGTTTTGTGCGGGGACTGCTTTAACTATATTGCCGTGGATTGATTAGAGATATCAAGTACATACAAGTCATTTTTTAAATGTTGTAGTTTGTCTTGTAAAAATGTTACGAGAACATCATCTGTCAACAATTACACAGGTTCTGTTTCCATATTGCGGATTTTGGTTACGTAATATTATTTTCTAATTTCACGTTGTGAATATACTGTATGATTTGGGCAAACAGAGCCGCAAAGAAGTACATTATGGGTTGTTGTTTTTTTTTTGCAGTTTTATCTAGAACAAGCGATGCTTAAACCTTTGTCTGATTCTTGTGAAACTATCCACACGACAGTTACCCACAGTAGGAGTTGACTTCAGTGATGTCACTGATGGGATGTTTCTAAAAATCCATCCTCTGTAAAACGTCTTCTCTAGTTGTCCTGCATATGTATTCGCTAATGAAGCTGTGTGTTCTGAGCCTGGATCTCTACATTTCTGTATGAACCAGCTTAGAGGGCTAAAGACAGCTTGTGTTTAAATTGAGTGTAAGGTAATTTATGCTTCTAAAGTCATGGTCAGCATTTATTATTGTACTGTGCTGTAAACTTGTTCTGTGCCTAGTCACATTATTTTATAGCGTTTTTATAGCGTTATCAAATCTGGTGGCACTGTGTGTTAGTTTCCTGACTCCCATGTCACATGGTCTGTGATTGAATCCCATGGAACTACAGTATGACTTTATATTTTAACAAACATTTCTTTGAAAAAATGAAACGTTTCCCTTGGTCAGAGTTTAAATAAAACCTCACTCGCACCAAACAAATTTATATTTCTAAATATCACAACATGATCGAATGTAAGTCTTTTTAATAAAAATGAATAGTCACCTATGCGTTACAAAATAAACATTTATATTGATTTGAATCGCGTTTTGATTTAAATTGTAAACGCGTGTTTAAATATATGTGTTTAAAGGCGATATACTGTATAAAAGCGCTGATTCTTATGGAGTGTGTTCCGCCAGGGATTCAAAAAATTTATTTTTTTTAATCGCGTATCTAAGGAAAATCGCAGTATAACTTTGTTCATGCACAAACAGTGGCATGTTACATTATAATTTGGGTGTCTCCCCTTGCCAGAAAGCTCTAAATTGCATTTTGAGTGCGGTTTTTGACTTTTTCTAAATTGCAACCCATAAATAAAGCTGATAAAGCTTAGACTAACTGTATTCTAAACTGTATTACAACGTAAATTGCAAAAATGCACTTGGAATCTGTCCAAGCCCTCCTACGAAAATTATTTAAACTGCGACACTGATCATTCATCTCTAAATAAACTTTATTTTATATAGCGTTTTAGGCGAATAGGTAATTAGATTGCTCATAAACCTAATCGCTTTTTCTACATAAACACAGCGTGATTGCTCTCTGAAAATGCTTTTCCTTTATATTTAGGCTCAAATTTCAACTATAGATCGCATTATTATAAACTTTCTTGGAAAAATGTCTTTTATGTAAACCATGTTTGCTATTAATTCATTTAGGGCTAAAATACGTTCATTGTCTTCTAATCGAGTCGAGTTGACATTAGAAGCTTGCCACTCCCAGACTGTTACACCAACGCATTAGCATGTTAAAGTGACTTAATTGAGGTGGCCAGCTACCAGTTAACACTGTACTTCCTACTTTAAAAATACTTGTGAAACCGGTTTAATTCGTCACAGCCAGCACTCCTGCAGAGAGGGGGTTGTACTCGTAAAGTACAAGCAGGCGAGATTTCCAGCGAAAGACACCTCCCCCCCTCAAAAACCCAGTAAGCAGCAAGGCTTTATGTTGAAAATTGAGGTGGATTTTGTTTATGATAAAGAGGAGAAACTGGGATGGGAGGAGGGTTTGGTTTTGCATAAGGGGCGGGATTATGATAATTGGAGGAATTTGCGAGAGTATAATGGTTTGATATATTTGATTTTGTATTGTGGTCGTTATCTATGTTTTTGGTTGGTTTTATGTTTATATGGTTGTTTTTGTTGGTTGGTTGTTATTATGGTTATTAATAATACGATCTATAGTTGAAATCTGAGCTTAAATAAAAAGAAAAAGCAAGTGATTAGGTTTATGAGCAATCTAATAACTTATTCGTTTAAAACGCTATATAAAATAAAGTTTATTATTAATTTTCTGGACAGAGCGGTGAACTTTATTATGCATAAGACAAAGATAACGATCCTGATCCGTTTAGAAATCTGTGTACGCTTTAAGGTTTTTACTTCTTAAACTTTTAAAATACACGTTTCGAATAGAAAGAAATCCTCTTCCTGGTACAGTCGCATGAAGAGAGAGGCGAAACAGCCCTACACAGCCCTGTCGCAGTACACGAATATAATCATATCGTTATTAAATTCTTTAGATACGCGATTCCATATTATATTAGCAGGAAAGCTTAAACTACCACTTTTTCACACGCTATTTCACGTTAGTTAAATTTAATTTATTTATATATTATATATTTATATCTCTGACCAAGGGAAACGTCTCATTTTTCCAAAGAAATGTTTGTTTACAATGGCGACTGTCAGAAGATAGGACACAGCGGCTCAGGCACCCGCTGAATGGAAAAGGGGCACTTTAATGTTCTGTATGGCTAATACTAAAGCCAATACTAATATTCAATACTTTAATATCCTTTTCTGTATGTTTAACAATAGTGGATACTGGCCTAATTTGTCCCTGCTCCCGTTGTTAGGTGTTAATGTGTTGTTAAGTGTGAATTTGTACCTGTTTCCCTGAGGTCTGGCTTTTTTTCTGGAAAACCATAACTGGTCTTGTCCAGATTGACTGTCGGCGCCCAGGTCTGACAGTGCTGCTCCAGCAGTGCCAGGTTCTGGCGCAGCCTCTGTTCTGTGGGCGACAGCGGGACCAGGTCGTCTGCACAGAGCAGGAACTTGATTTCCATAATTAATGCAGATCAGTAAATCAAGGGACAAAACAATTATTGCGCCCGGGTCCTCAATGGGCTTTGACGTGCTAATGGGTTGGTTTAACAGTCCGGGTGTGGCAAGCCTCTAATGTCTCCCAACTTTGAAAACCAAGTAATAACTTAACTATATGTGCAAACGTTTCATATGTTGCTGTTGTGGATGCCTGTGGAGTGTATCTTATTTGCCGCGCGCCCTCCCCCCCTCTTTCCCTCAATTCAATTCAATTAAATTCAAGGTGTTTTATTAGCATGGCAGATGGGTTCAATCAGTGTTGGGTATTTACTTTGCTTTGAGATTCCACTTTTAAAGGTGATATATAAATTTTTGACTAAAATAAATTGATATCTTTGTCTTCTAAGCTCTCTGTGTACAGTGGAGCCTCCTGTCCAGCCAGCACATGTCCACAGACATTCACAACAGTGACATATCATAAAACGTTTGCACATATAGTGTGCAAAAATGCACTTTATTTACTAAAAATAAGACAGAGATACTGTATCAATTTATGTTGCATTAGCCTGATTATGATTAAAAAAACACATATAATTAAACACGCATTTGCGATTTAAATCAAAACACGATTTAAATCAATATAAATGTTTATATTGTATCGCATACTGTCCAGCCTCCACTTCTCTATGAAAATTTCCTCTATTACACACACACACAATAGAAGCAGGAAGCAGAAGCAGGGACCGTTGTCAGAAGGGAAGAAGGTGACTATTCATTGTTATCAAAAATGACTTAGAATCGATCATGTTGCGATATTTTGAAATATAAAAGTCAATTGATTGTCCATAATATCGCTATTCTATTTTTTCGAAGAAATGTTTGCTAAAAGAAAAGTCCGGCACCAGCTGGATTTGAACACACAACCTGCAAGTTGTTAGTCAGGCACGTAGACCAGTAGGCTACAAGACAACTCGCATGAACAGGGAGGCGAAACAGCCCTACACAGCCCTGTCGCAGTACACGAATATAATCATATCGTTATTAAATTCTTTAGATACGCGATTCCATATTATATTAGCAGAAAAGCTTAAAACTACCACTTTTTCACACGCTATTTCACATGCTAGTTAAATACTTCAATGCTTGAAATGTTTAGGGAGAAATGGAATACCGGTGTGTATTTTTCCTTTAAAGTACCGATTCCTGGAATCTGACTGGCTGACACCCTTCTGAAGTGGTTCCATAAAATCTGGTATATGGAAAAGAAAGCATTGATAAAAAAAGCCTGGATTCTCATGTATCTCATACAAGTATCTTTTAATACAGTCTTTGCTGTGCTCTTGAGGATCCTTGTGATGTTTTGAGCTCTAGTTGAATGATAAGTGTCGCATTTTAAATCATTTTCGTAGTCAGAAATTATGAAACGCCCTGTTAAAAGCAAGGGAGTTTTTATGCCCGTTGAAGTAAAACAAAATGCTTGACAAAGTATGGCTTGGACAGATTCCAAGTGCTTGTACAAATGTGCTAAAGAAATTATACTTTGAGTATACAGCTTGTCCAAAGTCATTCATTATTAATACTATTAGTAATATCTTCGGTAAAGGCTTTGATGCATAAATATTTCTGATAAAGGTAGGTTGTGTACTTTTGTCCAGCTGAGCAATCTTGCTTTCATAAAATATAAACGCGATTCAATATTATATTCCCTTTTAATCAAATTCTAAAAGTATGCTTGTTGACTCCGGTATCTCTTCGATGCTTAAAATGTTTAGGGAGAAATGGAATACTGGTGTGTATTTTTTCTTTAAAGTACCAAGACCAGCCATATACTGTATGTTTATGTTCCAAAATTAATATCGTTTATGGCCTTCACACGCGTTACAGTATGCTCCTATTCTTTTTATACTCAGCTACTAAGATTTCCCTTCAGTGGTAAAATTCAATATCTACAATGGGCACAGCAAAGACATTTACTGTAAGTCTTTCTACGACAGACCAACGGACCACGAGTGCCCCTGTCGGTCAACCAATCACGTACTGCGGTGCTGCGCGTCATCTTGCGTCACAATGCGCGACGCCACCTGCAGTACGTGTCTGTAACGCGCACTTTGAATGGCTGCATCTGTATATGTATTTTGTAATTATAATCTAGAATAACAGAGTGGTATTAAAAAGGCCACCAAAACATGCATTGAACCGAACATCCGGAAAGTTCTGTGTATAATCACAGCCAAAACGCAAGTTATACTTTTAACAAATTGTCCCTTGCTTTCAGTGCTTTCCAAGTGCTTTCTTTGTGTATTACCTAATCGCAGTGGGGGGAGGGTGTGTGGGGGATAGTTTAGGCTGCAATTGAATTGGCACTCTCTGTTCTCCACACCTGAAGGAGGCTCCAAAGCTGAAATGTCATGTTTCTTTTCTTCACTTTTCAGCATCATCAGCATAAATCTTTGCTTGTTCCTTTGCAGCCTACGCATGCTGATGCAGCTGCCTACTTTAATTCTCTGTTCTTGTCTGAGAAGGCTTTGGAGCTGTTTACAACTTTTTTTTGTGATGCAACTTTGAACTGCAATGGCAAATTAAATCAAATGTAAATAAAATTAACACATTTTCACGTTTTACTTATTTTTTTTTACTTTTACTTAAACTACTTGTTTAAAAATCATGACATTTCCGAAATATGAAGCTTTTTTTAATTTTTGAATAACTCACTACCAGTAAGTTTCTGAGCACCATTAAAGATATTAATTTATTGATATAGATATATGTATTTAGCTGGTTGCTATACTGGAGTCCTTGCACTGGCTTCCTGTCAAGTTTCATGTCGGCTTCAAAATCCTCATGCTCACCTACTCTGCATGGCTTGGCACCTAAGTACCTGTATGATCTATTATTTTCCTACTCCCCATCTCGCAACCTTCACTCCTCTAATTTTGGTCTCCTAGCTGTCCACCAAGCTCGTCTACACTCTATGGGTAGCAGGGCTTTCTCCTGTTATGCCTCTAAGCTCTGCAACTCTCTCCCCAAAGATATCAGAGACTCACCTTCTCTAAACCTCAAATTCAGACTCAAAACCTTCTTCTTTAGAAGAGCCTTTAATTAACTGGTTCCATTCTTTACCCCTCTGCTCCTACTGTATTTAATACCACCACCTACTGTCTCCTCTGCGTATTCTTGTCATGTTTATCTTGTGTATTTTTTATTGTTTATTTTTAATTGTTGTTGTTGCTGTTGTCATTCTGTTAAGCACTCTGAGAAGCCACCTTTAAAGGGACTATATAAAATAAAGTTTATTATTATTATTATTAATTTTACATATCATGTTATTTTAATGTTCAGTATACATTCATGTTATCATAGCGGGGTACTATTCTATTTTTATTTGTGGAATAGTTTGTATTACATATTGTTAAATCGCATTGTTAGGCTACAGTATATACTGCAACGAGGAAAAAAATCATACAAAGGACCATCAGGATTTTTTAAGCATTGCTTTCTCGTCTCCTGATGTGCTACACACGCAAATCACATGAAGTTATATCCACAGATACAGCATACCGAAACAGTAGCGTACACGGGTCAATGAACTGTAGTGTGATTATATACCATATAAATATAGTGTATATACAGTATGATACTTTATGGTTTTAAAGCCACTACAATGTGTGAAACATATTTTTACTCGTTGCTGAAATTTGCATAAAGGCAAAATATAAATTATCTAAATGCAGAAGTAAACCTGAAAGAAGCACATCTTGTTAACAACAAGCCACAGTATAATAATACACTTTTTTATCAAATCAAATCAATCTGAATAATTTTGTTTTGTAAATAAAAACAATATTAATTTAATATTTTACATAATGTAATACATATTTTACAATTTCTAAAAGTCTGAATGGTGTACAATTACAGTATAAATTCTATAATTGGAAAAAGATTGTCCATCAGCATTGTCCGGGATTCTAAACCAGGCGTTTTCTGGTGACAGCCCAAATGCTTCCACACACCACGTTAAGAGCGTTAAGCATTCAGTACTCCACCTGGCAGTCTTACAGAGTTCTGCAGTCCAAAAAATGATTTAAAAACAATCGGAGTATGTTATGGTGTGCTGGGGCAAGCACACTGCAAAATGATGCAGTATCCAGCACACATTCTGAATGCCTGGATCTGTAGTTACGGCAAGGTGAAAGTGGGGAGCAACATAAAAGACAGATATAATGAACAGGCAGACACAAACTGAATAACAATACAAAGTGTATTTGCAAAAATAACCATTACAAATATTAAAAAAAACATACTTGCAAGATAAAGATCACAGTAATACATTTAAATTAAAACTAACACTCTAGGAAATACCAAGTGGGAGAGGATGCCCACTAACACCCTTTCCGGAAAACTTCACGGGGTCAGCTTCACATACAGTAACTAATTCCCAACTAGCTTTGATCTTGCCTCGCAAAACTGAAAATATAGACTTTTGTCAATATTTTTACTAAAGTTATCCTGCTGAGTAATCTCACTGTATTAAATAGTGCCCCACGCTCACTGAATCTTCGTACACTCAGTATAATCAAAATTAAAACTGTGTTCTCATATGCAGGCATGAAATACAGTAGGTTTAATAACTTTTTTTTAAAGATCTCAGATTTGTTTTAAAATTTCTAACTGTTAATACAACAATGAATATAATTGAGATTCTCTCACAATAAAATAATATACAGTACAAACGATTTATTTACATTTCTAATAATTATATATATATCACAGTATGTTAAATATTAATATTAATAATAAAGTATTAACATAAATGAACCTCCAAACCAACGATTTTCAGATGCTTGGAAAGTGCACAGGAATTTAAAGGTGCCGTTAAAACAGAAACAGCAATTGAGTTTTTATGTACAGTATATAAAGCATTTAGAACAACAAAGTTGCACTTGTGGTGCATAGCACCTATTCCAGTTTCACGTTTCTGATGTACCACTAGAGAGAATAATTCCTGTTGGCACATTATCTCCTCATAGTAGGGGAAAGGGAAACTGGGTGTGGGCTTTTATTTTCACTCTCCCTCAATGCACATTCCCAGTAGTCACTGATGCAGCTTTAGTTTAAGAACTCTAGTTCCCATGAATCCCATAGGACCTCTTCTTGGCAGTGTCTATAGCCACAGACTGAGAAAAGTGTTATATCCAGTCAATAGCATTCAGTTTTTTGTGTTTAGAGTTCAGCACATTTGCAATTTAATGAGAGGCTATGGGCTGCAGAGCCACAAGTAGCTACAATAAGATCTTAAGTTTAGATGAGATATCACAGTAGGTGTCAGAATTGCTGAGTGTTTATAATCTCCCTGAGAGGAGCATCAAACAGAATTAGTGAACACATTCTTATGTGTAAACACAAACTCATCTGCTAACACAGGTGCTTGTAAGAGCAAGGTAACTTTCTGCTTAATAAAATAAGCTACAATACAGTCAGGCAGGCAGATTTTAAATACTTCAACATTAGCAACATTAGCTGTTTAAGTTTGTCAAAATCAGCTATTTTGCAAGTTGTAAACAACTTCTCAAAAGGTACCCCTTTCTCTCAAGCAAACTAAACAAAGTTTGATTTTTTTTACCATTTCAAATACTTTGTGTGCCACAGGGACTACTTCATAGTATAATCAAAACAAAACACCCACTGGGCACACTGTGATCTGACATGGTGTGAAATACAATAGGGTTTATAACTTCTGTTTTAAAAGGTTTCAGACTTGTGTTAAGATTTGTATCTGTTGTTACTTTTAATACTATGGCAAATGTAATTGTGGGTCTACCATCTATCACCTAATATTGCGATTGTTATACCTGTGTTTTACCAGTGATGTGGTTGATAGGGTGCCTCACAGGTTCAGTCTTAGCATTTTCACATGGAACAAATACACGTGCTGTGTTGAAGTTAGTGATTTTACAATTAATTGAATATGATTTTTTTTTTAAAGTGTTAAGCACTTTCTCACAACTTGGAGTGGGGGTTTAAATGTAACTGCGTGTAATGTAATTTTAAAATTTCGGTCACACAAATCAAATACGAGAACAAAGACTATAATTCCTGACGTGACACAAGGGGGAATCACATGAAGTCATATCCACAGATGTACCAGAATAGGAGCCTGCACATCAATGAACTGCAGTGTGATCTGTAAACTGTATAAATATACTGTATATACAGTATGATGCCATATGGTTTTAAAGCCACTACAGGTAAGTATGTGTGAAATATATTTTTAGAATCAAAATTTAATGTACAATTCTTTCTTGATTACTTGTTGCTGAAATCTGCATTAAGGCAAAATATAGATTATTTTAATGTGAATGTAAATCTGAAAGAATCTCATCGCATTAACAGCAAGCTATAATACTAATCTATTTTTGTATATATCCAACTAATTTTATCCTAGTAAAATAGCCCTGCTTTCTTTTTTAAATTAATTTAATATTTATCAAATTGTAATATACTGTGTAAAATTAATAAAAGTCTAAACACTACACAACTTAAATTCTATAATTGGAAAAAGATTGTCCCAAAGGGCTTAGCATTGACCAGCATTCAAAACCAGGTGTTTTCTGGCAACAGCTCAAATGCTTCTTCACACTACTTTAAGGTTTTACTGTGCCTCCTGGCAGTTTCATGAAGTAGTGGAGTCCCACAACAGAATATTTTTTTTTTAAGTGTGGTGCGGTATGGTGTGGTGAGATGTGTACAATGCAATCTGCTGCATTACCTGTCGTGCATTCTGAATGGCTGGTTCTGTATATCTGGCTTATCATTTAATTTACTAAGTTCATTCTTTTGAATGTAGAATAAAATCCCTCTATCTCCTGACCTCTTCATCCAGTTCAGGGTCACTGGGAAGCCAGAGCTTATCCCAGCGAGCAATGGCTACAAGCCGAGACACCCCCTGTACAGGATGCCAGTTCATTGCAGGGCAGAGGCAGACACATATACGTACCAGGCTAAACTCTATCCATCCAGTTTCTAACCACTTCTTCCAATTCAAAGCCAAGGAGGAGCCAGAGCCTATCCCAGTGAGCAGTGAGTGCAAGGCAGGGGACACCCAGGATGAAATGCCAGTCCATCACAGTGTAAACACAGAAACACATACACACTCTCACACCTAGGGCTAACTTTTCTGGAAGACCATTTAACTTACCAGAATGTTTTGGCATCAATTTTCTGGCGTCCATTTTTAATTGCTTTACCTAATACAGGGTTGCATGGGAGCCAGAGCCTATCCTGGCTAGCAACAGGTGCAAGGAGAATAACACCCATGACAGGATAACAGTCCATTGCAGGCCATACAAAGACAATTAAGCTACCAGTATGACTTTGGACTGAAGCAACCTGAAGTAACTCACAGGGAGAACATACAAACACTCCTACGCAAACATAGGGAGAACATACAGTATAAACACCACGCAGATAGCACACCAGATCCAGAACTGAACCTAGCCCCAGTGCTGTAAGGGTGCAGTGCTAACCACTACTCCATTGTGTCACCTATGTAAAATAAAATGTAAAAAGTAAATGTCATTTTTTTTAAGCACAGTACTAATTTTTGGAGTCTCCTAATGCTGAAGTCAATTGTTTATGTACCGTATACGGAGAAGTCGTTCTAATTTAACTGTAATGTTGTAGAAAATATTTTACCTACTGTATGACTGCTTTGCATATTTAAATAAAGCATTGCTTTCTTTTTAATAAAACAATGTATGTCAAATCCCCAAACAAAACATTTGAGGCTGTAAAAAACTCAAGTACCTTCTATGACCTTATACATAAAAATAATCCTTTGGGAAATGTACACTCTTAAACAGCTGGTTTACAAAATGTTAATTCCTTTTTTATTCCCACAAGTTATTTTAATCTGCTATGCTGTTTCCCAGAGGAAGCATTTACCGATTTTGTGACACTCTCTTTTGCTTATCATATCAAAGCACTTATTTAACATTTATGTACTGCTGTCAAGATGAGCATTAGAAACACTATAGAAACAGAGCATTTCTGTTAAAGTACCTTATCACACAGAAAATAATCAAAAAGCAGACAGTACAGCTGCTATAAAATTGCACATTGCACATCAATCTGTTGGGGTTGCAGAAGTATAGGGGACTTGGCAGCTGATATCAGTTGTTTTTGTTTGATTATATTATAAATCTGTTATGTCAATAAACTTGATGATACATGTTGATATATTCAAAAATGTTTATAACAACAATTATTATATTTCAGAAACTATTAATAAGGTTTAATTGTAATGAAATGCTGGACTAGCAACAATTGTCTTATGGTGTCCCATTTTCTTGAATTATAAAGTGATACATATACATTTTTAAACTTCATATTTCATTCAAAACCTGATTGCTCCAAATAAAGACTTCTTAAGCTAAAATGAGCTACAAAAATGTCAGCGAAAACTAAAGAGAAAAAGTAAAATACTGTATATTTATTGTCTAAGTATACAGGCCCAAGAACACAATGTTGTATGGCTTCAGTTACAGCCACACATATTTATCTGGAATTCTCTACCACCTTTGAATATCAGGTTAGTGCTATTTTCCTATTTCTCTTGGTAAATTTGCAGATGCTCTCTCAATTTGCTTGGGGATGTCCAATGGACAGCAGTTTTCAAATAGATAGATTAGCAGTACAGTAGGATTCATGACACAACTTTGAGTTATTCAAGGACATTAACATAATGCTGCACCACCACGTTTGACATTAGAGATTGTGTAGACTGAGTGATGCACTGTGTAGGGTTTGTTTTTAATTTAATGTTTTGCATTAGTTGGGTTTTTTTTTCAGATCCATATAGGTCCCCTTTGCAGAGTGACTGTTGATTCATGGACATTTTCTATTTCTGTTTAAGCCACTCAACTCTGTAACTCTTTTAAAGTTGCCATTGGCCTCTTTGTTCTATAGAATAGTGTGCTGCAAGTAGTTTATATTTTTGAAAACATTACTTTATGCTTAAAATATCGGCCACATGTCTAAACAGCTAATGCCCATAAAAAAATAAGCTTTGAACAGCTTGATGTCTAGTACAGTTGAAAATATAATGGAAATGCAAATGCAGGTACCACAAGTAACCTTATTCCTGAGAAATCCTCCAAGGTGAGTTTGTAAGGTACAGTTTTAATTTTTGAAACACAACAACAATTACTGCTTCTGTGAGATGTACTGTAGCATGTTTAAATTATGGTAACTCCTATAGAAATGGAAAGAATAATTAACCATTGTTTTTACAAACTTCTAATTTTGCAGTAAGGTTTGATGTTCTGTCATTTCAGGCTTTTGTGGAGTACTTTATGTCACAAAGGAAATCCAACATCCCAAAACGTTATACTTAAATTCTGTCGCTTTTCTGTGGTAAATGGGAATAAATACACCATTGCCTGCCTGACTAAAGCATAATATGATTATAAATGTGACACTGACTGTACAGTAATCTGGAGCAAGTCACTGACAAGAATCTGAAATATATTGATGATTGATACCATTAAATGAAAAGCTCTGTCTTTGAAGATATTCTGTTAATAATGAGATGATATAATCAATTGATGACTTTTGCATACTTATGAATATCTTCTCTGTTGTTATATAATTTGCATTCTATCCAGTGGGTGAAGTAACATAATCAAGAATTGTCACTTAATGATGCATTTCAAACTTAAGAAGGTGTAAAAGGGGTCATTTCCACTGAATGCAACAAACTAACTAGCTTGTCTTCTACAGTCCCAAATATCTAATGATAAAGGCAATACAGATTTGAAGATAAATGTGTAATTTTTTGGAGGTTTTAATAGCGACATGCCCCTTTCCAACAAACCATTTTTGAATCACTTGAGCAGACCTTGAACATTTGCTGTTCATTTATTTTAGACCATTGATTTGCTGGTCAAAATAAATGGGTACAAGCAGAAGTTTCACCTCTATTTCACCTCTTATCAAGCATTAAATACACAATATAATTACCTACTGGCTCTGATATAAATTATTAGAATCCACAATTAATTTCTGATTGCAATCATTTAATGTGATAATTACAGTCAAATAAACTATCTAATAAGCTATGTAATACTTCACATCTATTTTAGGCCTCTTTAAATATGTTTCATAATTAAGGTCATGTGATCATTTTTGTTTCAATGTAAAGATCACCAATGGCTAATATGTTTATTACCTGTAATATGTGCCAGGTTTACTTCTTTTAATGCACACATTACAACATGGCAGTCTTTTCATGGGGCACAGAGTACTTAACATGCAACAGGGACATATTTCCTATACAGTATTATAACTGAACTCTGGCTGATCTGTTCTAAAGAAATTGACTTCTTGATTGTCAAGAAAATTCTACAGTGACCGTTAGCTTTAACTGCAGAATATTTTACTTTATTGGATAATAAAAACAATAATTTGCGTTGTGACAATTGATTAATCAAATATCTAAAACAAAGTAGAGTTACTTTATTCAATATATTTTATTTGCTCAACTTTTGTTTTAATTTTAGTAAAAATGCAATTAGTTTATATACAGTATATAAATGTATTGATGAAGAAAGATCTTTGTGATACCTTTTCAGTCTATAATTTCATTTACTTACTCCTTGTGCTCAGAATAAAATAAAAAGAAGAATGCAATGTGCTTTGAGTCTTATACAGCCCTAAATCAATTCTAGAGGTATTGCCATTTTATCCATAAGATAAATACCAGAATTTGTGAATTCCTAAATTGAATTAGGTTTTTTTTTCATTGTAGAATAAGCTTTATTTTCTGATATATCATGTTCTAAAAGGATGAGCTTAGTCACTGCTGATGCCTGTTATGGTTAAGAAAATCAATATCTACCCACTATCCACAAGTCAGGGACTTAAGATATGTAGTAAAGTTCAAATTACACCTTAAATTGTTATTTATACAACTATCAAATGCTTCATTCAACTTTTTGCTTTCATAATAAATCAAATACACCTTTTTATTTATTTATGACATGATTTGTCTTATATATTTTTAAGTTAAATTGTTAGAGCAGAGTTAGAGCAAAAGAACTTCAGAGACTTAACTAAGTGGCTGCCCATCTCACAAAAGCGTTTCACACTATTGTGTGAAACTTCTGCGCATCACAATTTATATTGAGGACATACAGTATGTGATATTACACTAAGAAGAACATAGTTTTCATTAAAATCCTTCAGATATCCACAATGCATTGTGATGAATGAACTGGGAATAAAAAGACAGCAGAGTATCCTGATTTGGGACACAACACACATGCACTCAATCAAAAAAGACGGGAGGGAGAATATGCACAAAATACTGTATAAACTTGCATAGTCACTGGGGAGAAAACTTTATAACTAACTTACTACTATTTAAAAAGATCTTTCAGTTGTTTCACTCAAGCAGGTCTAGGTTTATTGACAATTAGTTCCATTAGTTCCAAATTTTCCATTATATCTCAAAGTGGCATTAAAGAGACAATAAACAACACATATATAAGATTAGTGATGTATTGAAACCAGACCAAATATGTGTTAACTTGTCCCTTGAATCCCCCCGATTTGAGGCAGCTCGGACTCCCTGCAGTGTGAGAAGTAACCAAAAATAAACTTTTTTATATGAATCTGACTAACAGGGTGTCACATTTGCTATACACTACCCAGGTTCATCCATCTTATTGATACTTCTATTAGTATTGTTTTAGTATTTAACAAACTTTGATATATAAAATAAATAAAAATGTCGATACAGTATACATATTATTTTATTGTATTTCATTATTAGAGAAAGAATCTTTATCATCCCAAAGGGGCAATTTTGTTAAAAGTACAACTTGCACAATGGCTGGGAATTGAACGCAGGCCACCAACATAACACGCAAGAACTGTACTGCTGAACCAATGTATCAAAGAAGCGTTATATAGGAAAATACTGTATAATGTAATAGAAATATATCTAAGCAAACAATTAAAAATACTAATGTTATAATTGCTTGCAGAGAAAGTAAAACCAAATGGACCCAAGGTCTGCTTCATTTGTAAATAAAATGATGTGATTAAAAAAATGTTGAATGAAAACTTGCAAAAAATTCCTGAGAAACTCAGTAAAAACAGCATGTTATACATTAAAAAATGTGTAAGTACTTACATATACTGTATATAACTTGTGTTTGTTCAGGTATATGTTGTTTATTGTCTTTAATTTGAACCTTGAAAGAGTTCATAGGAAATATTGTTAAAAGGAACACATGAAATCTTTTCCAAAATAACTACAGCAAGTGACTGAGTTCAATGCAGTTAAATGCAGAAAATGTCTATGGAAGAAAGTGGAATAGGGTTGTATACCTTATTTTTTATTGTATGTTGCCAGTACCATCTTTTTAAATATATTATATTAAGATTCATGATTTTATATTGTTAATGATTTTCAGAAACATTATCGACTACCAAAAGTTCCTTATTCCTTATTAATATTGCATATTAAGTGGGTTCTAAAAAGTAGACATTTGATTAAATGATTGATGAAGCTACCATTTTCACTATCATCTAATGCACCACAAATGCCACCTATCAAACCTTTTTGCAAGTGAAGACTTTTCCACAGTATGATTTGGCATGCTGAATCACACTGTGGTATGGGACAGCCAGCTTATTGTGGCAATGAGTTTTGAAGTTTTGAGCATTTTGAATGGCTGCATGTGTAGGGTGATGTGTCATGAATGTAAAACTCTGAGCCTGGGAGTCTAAGCACTGAGGGCTCAGAGAAACTTAGTGAGTTAGCTCGCTTGAGTGAGCAAAAGCAAATGAGATATTATGCCTTGTGTACTAGTTACCCCGATGAGGGGATGCATGAGAACACTATTCGTGCAGGAAGAGCACTTTGACAGAAAAAATGGTGTGAAAAGTTTCCTAGTAGGCTGTGACTGAGCTAGAAGACCAAATGACTTCTCATTTCTCTTTTATAGCCATTTTCATATTATTAAAATGCTCTTCCTCCTGCATAGACTAAGGACAAATTGTCTCTTTCTGAATGTCATCTCAAAGTGGGGATTTAAAAGACAAGTATTATCACAGAATAAATGAAGTGTAGGAGAGTCCCAAGGAACTGTGATTATCTCACAGTTACTTGCATGTGATCTCCAAAACTGCACACTTTTAATTACCCAACATGACATCTCAACTTTTTAAAGCATTAACCTGTGAAACCAGCAAAGCTATGTGTATAAAACTGGAGGAAACTATCAGTGCTTCAGACAACATTTTTAGCAGTTAACATTTTTAACTGTAACATTAATTTATTTTTAAATAACATAAAATTTGTAATTAAAGTTTATACTTAAGAGGACTACTTACTGGGACTATTATTGCCTTCAGTCTTCATACAGTATGTGTTTACCACACAGTATGAAAGACTACAAGTCCAATGACATACAAATAACAGCAGAAAATTATTTTGTTTTAAAGTTGGGACCAGTGTTCTTTTCTGCCAGTAAAGACTACAAACATGTTATGGTGAACTGTCATTCTCAAATATTAAATTCTAAATGGAAGACAAACAATATTTTTGAGGAGATGGTAGATTTAGTTTCTGGCTGAGACTGATGTTAAACAAGCTGGACTGAAGACTCCAGTTTACAATGGCCACTTGAGATATAATTTTCATGAAGACATAATTCTTAAAACCTGAGTTTAGTTTAAATGTTTCTAAAACAAATCTTAGCCAGTAGTATGGTTTGTCGCTTAACCGAATTGCCGGTGTTTACAGAAGAAGCAAGGAAACAAGCAGGCCAAATAACACAAGGGCAAGTAATGCTCAAATGGCAGAAGTGTATTTTTTGGAAACTAGGCTGAAAGTCAAAATTGCAGAAATTCGAAATGCAATCAAGAATGTTGCTGACAGTGCAATCAATACAGTAAGATCAGACTGAAGGCACCAGTAGAAAAATCTATGTTATTTAGCACTGAGCTGTCTGAGTGAAAGACTTAGTGGAAACTGCAAATTAATAAATTAATTTGAAAGCACAGGGTTTTAATTGGTGCCATTCAATGTGCAGGTCACTAAGTGGAACATCTGAACATTTGAGTCATTCACCATTTCATTTAAATGCAGTAGTGATGTCTCTTTGAAACCTAGCTATAATAAGAAAGTTGAAATTATCTAGTGACATTACTTTAAAATAAAGCCTTTTATACTACTAGTAGAACACATAAAAGAAGAAAGTGATTTAAAAAACTTTTTTAGTGTATAGTTCACTTCAGTTTTTGGAAATAAAGAGCAAACATTCAAATGGTCAAAATACGTGAAGTTTTTCAGAAATGAAAGGTATCAAACTATGTTGAGTGCTGCAATTCCTTCAATAAAATAACATATTTTGGATTTGCATTGCTATTCAAAATTCCAGGTCTGAGCAGTGAAGCAGTTTCCATTCCTATACAATAAGAATTAGAATGCTTATTGAAAATGTAATTTGAGACAATTTATTGTCTTTAAGTACCATTCCCAGATAAATTGTTTGTGACTATGGTCTCCCACAGATCCCTTTTCTGGATCAAAGATTTGCAAGAAGAACACGTAATCTGTGTTTTTATTTTTCTAGTTACGACCAGGCTTTTAATTTCCACTTTCCTCATAATGTGTCCAGGAACCCCAATTGTCTCTTTCTGATGTGAGTCAGCAGCTTCCTGCTGAGGTCAGCTCTTGACAAAACATCTTCAAGATGTTTTCAAGATGCCTTTAGAGGCATTATACAGTTGTTTCAATTCTCTTTTTAGTAGAAATGTCTAACATTGTGATGTACGTTCAAAAATAGCAATACAAGTTTAAGTTGTCAGAAATCTATGTCATGCCATCCTTCTGTGATATTTCAGTGATCAAATTTACTGTAGGATGTTAGCCTCCAAGATAGTGTAAAATAATTTATTTATATACCTTTTCTGTTCCTTTGCAACCTACATTGAATTTGCACATAGAAATGAGCTTTGTGTTTATCATTTTGAGGCATTCTATTTTACTGCATTATATAGCGCTACAACTATTGTGACTATTGAAGTGTCCTTAAAAACCTATATACTATAGGTAACACCAGGCTAGTCTCAACATTGTCTTGGGGCTCCAAAACAAGGAAATGTTTGCTTAGATGTAGGAGTGCAAGATCTTAGTTAATAGTTAAGGTGCCTTGATAAGGCAGGTACAGTGAGAAAATAGGATAAGACAGGAGGGACAACATAGAGGAAAGGAAGAAATATCCCCCCCCACAATACATTGCTAGAGATTTATTGTCATGTGTCATGTAATGACATGTCATGTGTCACGTAAATCGACCCACAAACCAATTATTCCAATTTCCCATTGTCTTTATGTGTTTAGAAATATTCCCTGCTGTCTGGATTCTGTTACTGATTTGGATTGTTCTTGCAGAATGCCTTAATCTAGATGTTAAGAGATCATTAAAATTATATTGCATATTTCATATGTTTTTGAGCAGATCATACCGTACAATACCTCAATAGCAAATTGCAATATCAACTATATACAGTACTTTAAATATATTGATCTAAAAATAGTGCAAGTATTAGCTGCAATGTAACTTACTGTACAGTACATAAAGTCATTCAAATTGAAACCTATTTTAATTAATTGTATGGTTTTAAAGCCACTACAGTATTTTGGTAACAAAAGCAGCACTAAAACTACTTTTAATTGCACAAACAGAACAAACTGGTGTGCACCAACAAGCATGGTGGGTTTCATTGTTTGCTCTGTTTGTAGAAGGACTTCCCAGAGCTACTATAGCTACTAGCTACTGTACTACAAAAACCACAGGAGATGTACTGTAATCAATTAGCGGCTGCCCAGCTTTCAGAGGCATTTTAAATTTTTGCATCACAATTTGTGATCCCTTTCACCTGAAGCCTCCCACTCCCTGATGTAAGCCTTTCACAACTTCACATTGTCTACTGGCTCACTCACTTTCTACCAGGCAGCTCTTCCAGGTCTGCCTCCAGCTGCTGACGTCTCTATCCTTACTGACCAGGCTGAATTCCACACACTGAACATACAAAACAGCATCCAGCACCTCAAACTCTCACCCAGACTCACAAAACTCACATCTCACAACCTCCCGATGCCTCATCCTTACTTGCCAGTGCCCCTTTCTCTCATACCTAGCCACCACTGCTTTTACTCACAACTCATACTTTATCAGAGACCCAGAGCCAGATAGACCTTCTCATCACACTGTGCTTCCCATGTAGAGTGAAGGCAACTCTACCACTTCATGCACTTAACTCATATATTACTCACAGCTTCTGACACAACACTCTTGTGTACCTGGCCTCACTGCTCCTCAACTCACAGATACAGCTTCTTGTGCACATTCTTTGTACCCAGACCTCTCTGTCTTCTAACATTCTGTATATGCATCAGTGGCAACCTTCACTCTGTCACTACATTAGATGCCCAAGGAACTGTAACACTCTCTCACGACCTCTCTAGGGCAGCACTACCCCCATGTAGTCAGACCAGAGGCCAGTAGCCAGATAAGCCCCTTTTTTCATCATTGTATTACCTTGTATTACCAGGGTAAGGGCTCCTCTACTATACCCTGTACTCTGATCTTCAAACACAAACTAAAAAATTAAATATAAAACTCAATCACTTCACTGACATCTTTAGACAGCCCTATTCTCTTTTTCTTGAAATCCTCTGGAACCCCTCTGGGTTTCTCCATCTTAACCACTTCCCTTTCAGAATGTAGAAGATCTTCAAAAGTCCAGCAGGGGGATCCAATTACAATTGACCGAAGGTAGAATAGACTCAAATGGATTTATATATAATATAATTATTATATATAATTTTATATATTATATAATATATATGACATAGATGCCGACACTGATGGCGCTGGAGCTTTTATTGATTACAGTACAGATTCACAATGTTTGACCTTTGAAGGACTGAAGGTAATTGTATTACAGTGATGGTTGAAATCCGAGTCGTGATGAATGGTAAATAAAATATTCATGGGACTCATTTTATGGAACCTGAATTTTGTTGTTGCTTTTCTTTTTCTATAATCTCTTATCTTAATTATACATGCAGCCCAGAAATGTGTCATGAACTATCTATTGTTGATACACCTGATAAGAGATAATCAAAAGAAATAAAGTATGATGTGTTAGGAAACATAGCAGCTGCTCTGTTTGAGTGATCCCTCAAGTAGACCCTCCAAATCAGACAGTCCTGTAATTTAATTGGGTGAGAATACATTGCTAACTGTGTCTGGGTCACATGTACTGTATATCCTCTCTGTTGGCAGCATCACTAGAGTATAGAGATGATGGATGGATGGACCACAAAAGCAATAGGATTTTAAATTTCAATATTCTTGCTAACAACATATCTAAGACATGTTCCCTCCCTTTATTCATAATCTCTGACATTGCTGTAATGTGATCAAAATTGTTAAGCATTTGCTAATTGGTTAGAGTTTTATCGTTAATTTGGGATTAATACATTTGCTGTTTTTTATGTATTTTAGTTTATACATATATTAGTGTCTACATATATGGTTTTAGTTTCACAAATGTAAACAATTGAGTTTTCAAACAATGTGGGTCTTATTCATAAATATATGTTTGAAATGGGGAGGTCTTCATTGATTGTACTTAATCACATTCAAACTGTTCTATAATTTTATAATTCTTAAGATTTCTATTTGTATCTGTTAAATGGGTAATAATTGTACTTAAATAACAACACTGGTATCTGGTATTATAAGAAAAAACTCTGAAACCCATGTATTATGGATATTCCCTGTATTATTAATAGCAAAGCAGATTAATAAAAAAGCAGTCCCCAGACAGCTGATTGACAAAACAGAATGTATTCCTGTAGACAGTTTTCACACATACTGTAGGGTCATTTCAATATTTACTTTTCACCAGGTATGGGACCCCAAGGATTTGAATTGGGGCAAAGAAACTAATTAAAAAATCAATCAAAATGAAACGTTTGTGTTTTCCACAAAACTTCAGGAAATAACAAACAGATTAATCTGTAAATCAAAGTGACATTTTTATTTCACAATACCGCTATTATAAATTACACCACTGTTATAAAATTACAGTTTAGTAGGAGGTCAAACATTAACTTGAACACTTCCGCCTACCAATGCATAAATATACTGTAGGTTTCTAGTTTACCTAGTTGCACATTTTGTTTTCACACTAAATGCCATAGGGAGAAATTCTCTTGGCCTCCCTTTAACCTCTACCGTTAGCTCAAAGGAATCCAAATCCCAGCTCTCCAACTGACTCAGCAAGCCGCTGCATTTCACCTGCACTTTTCATTTCCACAACCCCTCCCTCCACCCCATCTCACCCTGGCTGATTTCTCATAAAGGGGGACGGTGACAGTCTTATCCTCATGGACAAGTTGTTGTTTTCCTCAGCCATGCAATTTCAACCACTTTGTCTATAAAGAAAACTGATTCCCCATCACCCACTGGCTCTGATTGATAAAGGATAATCACCCGATTGAGAATGTTTTTTAATTGATTAGAGTTTAATGTTTTGTTAGAGTGTGTAGTTATTGTGAGGTGTTTTTTTTTGTGAAATAAAGTTTATTTTGATAGAAAAAAATAAAGAAAACTGATTCAAATGATGCCTCTACTCTGCTCTCAATTAGGCTTTCTCCATATTTCTAAAATAATATTAATAATGATAAATTAGCTGAAACTTCAATTTAGGGTGACTTACAATCACTGAAGTGTGAACTATTTATAATACAAAGAACAGAATGTAGAGTTGTATGTGAACATGTAATACAAACCAATCACATAATAAAATAATGAGTAGAAACTACAGAAACTCAAATACAAGACTCTAAGGTACAATAAGCGATACGGTACAAAGCACAGAAATAACAATGATAAATCATATTTCCTTAACAGGGGGATCCTTCGAATTTGCAGGAAAGTCATCAGAGGTGCTGCAGCCCCCATGTCTCTTCATAGGTGGTTTCATCGCAAGGGTGCAAGCAAGAAGAGTGACTGAGTATAAGAGGCAGGAGGGTGAAAGAAGTATGATCTAGCAATGGGCAGAAGCACAGTGGAGTTTGAGAGGGGAAATAAGGAAAATTAAGAACAGCTTATAGGAGGGGGCAGCGTGATGCAGAAAGTGACATGTAAGAAAATTACATTACAGATTAGATACACTTTAAATTTCATTACACTTATTTTGCATACCACAAGTGCTCCCATATTTGATTTAATAAACAGTAAAGAATCTCTTTTTACTTTTTTTTACCTGCTAAGCAATTAAATTGATGTCAGGACTACCTTTGAAGGTAGAATTAATTAACTGGAGAGTTATGTGAACTTTCTGCACACTGTCAGCCAAGTATGAAGAGCTAGTCTAATTCAGAGGCCTATTCAATACCATATTTAAGGATGGTGTAGAACCAGAAGAAATAAAAACATAAATCAAGAAAGTAAATGTAAAAGTTTTACTTCAGTGAAATGTACAGTACTCTCCCTGATATCAAACCTACTTTAACTGACTGTTGTCAGTCAAAACCTTTTTGTTTAAAACACTTGAATATGGCATGTCAGATATGCAGGAGAACCAATATTCAATATTTAAGATTTATGATAGGATAAGATTTATCAAAGAAAATGTGTTTACCATTTGTAAATGAACAATGAACACATGTACACATTCTTTTTACAAAATGGACTTGCTGTCTTACACTAGTTAAAAATCAACAGTACTGAATTTGCATATTGCTGCTTTCCTTTCAGAGTCTTTTCAGTGTATTTTGGATTTGTGAAATATGGTTTCAGAAAGGGTTCTGTTACTTATGACATTTTTGAAGGAAAAGGGAAGACAGGATTTATGCTTTGATCTCATGAAGTAATAAAAGAAATAACACTTGTAGTGGTGTTTAAAACAAGATGTTAAAAGAACACGGCAAATTGCAGCATTCTGGTTTGGTACATATAAATGGTTATCAAGTAGCACTGTGTCTGAAGTAACAAAAAGCGTTGATGCTATTGTGTTATGTCTGAGAAAGACTTCTAGGCCATTGAAGTTTCCTTTACGTAAAAAATTAAAAGAAAACGATAAATACTATGTACTGTACAAGAACCTTTTTCTACTTCACATTCATCATTTGCCTCTCTGGTCCGCTCCATTTCCATCTTTGCTGCTACCACATTGTTTAGTCCTTACTGCGCATGGGGGTTCCAGCTTCCTCAGCCTATGGCCAGGACATTGGCCTTCAGCCAAGCAGTTAAAGCCAAGTTTACTGTAAAAGTACACTTAATAAACATTTTTTTCAATGCACGTAATTTATTGGTACTGTTACAGTATTCCTCGTGAGCTACATATTTGTTGCAATGCGTATAACATTTTTCTGTTTGGACAATATACAGTAGATACAGTAGATTGTTAGGCAGGCTGCAAAAAACACTGAAAGCTTTTCCTTTTCTGATAAAATGTAAATGTCACTTATTCAGAAACATCTTTGTCAATATGTTTTAACATTAGGATTTCTAAAATAGTTGTAACTTACTTTGCTTATTATTGGTGATAGGCAGTGCAAATGTCATGTAGTAAAATTGAAAAACTACCAAATACAATTGTGCAATTAACAATTAACATTTTTAGTGGAGCATGTAGTTTCAAATTACCATATAGTTAAATTTTGAAATAAGCTGTTTTTAATAGAAACACAACATTATTAATAAATATATATGTTTCCGATACCTCACAGCACATGCACTGTATTTTTTTATAATACTTTAATAATATATAGCACCTTACTGTGTGCAGCAGTCCTAAATTAAATCTACGGCTCTGGTATGAGAAACATACTATCTGAAGCTGGTTAAAGGTCTTTCAATAAATTCAAAATACCTTTTTTGGTGTCACATTATCCACACATTTCCACTGCTCTGAACACAGTAACAGATTCATGTGAGGGTACAAAAGAAAAATGACAAGAGGAGCAGGTGAACCAAATTACAATCCACTGACCCAAAGATGTAAAACATCCTCTTGAGTGAAAAGCATGTTCTTTCTAATTTTACATGAGCAAACATCAGCAACCACTATAGGAAAGAAAGACCTGAATTTTAACTGTCATATAAAAATGAAATTTGTCCTGTCTAAAAGTATCTTTATAGACGTGTATTGATTCTTAAAGTACTACATCCAGATATTTTAATGGAAACAAACAGGCAAGACAAAAAAAGCCAAGAAAAAACAAGATAATTACTTGTTCCAATGAGACTGTGTTACTTTCCCTAGATGAAAGACTATTCTGAAAGCACTGACGTAAACTAGGCTGGCAAGTTCATACAAACCTCCCTGTTTTAATGAAAACCAATTATAAAAGACTGCAGTCCCTTCTGATGTTACATTACCATTGGTATTAGTAAAAGCAAAAGTAATTTTGTACTTTGCATCTTGGTTTGGAAACAACACTAAGAATACCAATAGTTTAGAACTTAAGTGCAACGAGCTTTATGAAACAACTGAGTCTTAATTCTTCTTTTTTTTCATTAAGGAAAAAGGTTGAACACGTAAATAAAGAAATAAAAAGAAATCCAGCTCTTCTGTTTCTTTTAACTGACAGAAGCCATATGAAGTTTCAGTGGCAGAAAAACAAATGATTATGAAGATTTTTGTTGAATTTGTTCAGAGGCTTGGCTTTGGTGAACTAAGTGACTGCCTGAGGCCCCTTCAATGTGCTACACAACATATTTTGTTTAATCAGCACATTGAGATATGAGCCAAAATAACAGAAAGAGGAAGTGCATCTTTCTGTTGCTGCTGTGCGAATCTAGGCTGTTAAAGTTTGATAGTTATAAATTATATGATTACTTGCGAATGTAAGTATAATAGTTTATTTCACTGTCAGTGTAGTAAATGACTCTCATCTTTACCATAAGATGACAGTATTAGTGTGGTTTCAGTTGCTGCTGCGCCGAATGCTTTTTGTTTAATTTTGGAAAATAGTTAATGTTGTGATGATCAATTTTATTACAAGTTACCTTTTTACTTGTGTTTCAAACTGTGCTGTAATGGTTTAAAATTAAAATCTTGTAGTTGCAAGTGGTACATACACATCGTCCTCCAAAAAGGCATATCTGTCAGGTGCTGAGAAAAGGAAGCACAGAAAATAAAATCCATGTAACTAGCAAACGGTAGATAAGCCACATAGACTACTTGAGATGTTTTAGCATTTCAAATTACTACTTTCAGTGTAAAAATACATGATATATTTGTAAAATGTGTGTATCTTGTTCTTGTTCTTGTTTGTAGGATATTTATTTTGTGTTCTTCAAAGCTGGTTAATAACATTTTTTTTAATTACATGATTCATTTTTTAAATTGTTCTAAATAGTAAAATAAGGTTGGTGAGGGAACTGACAATAGCGCAAAGTGATCTGAAAATGTGATCTGGAGGGGACCCTTCAGCTAGGGCCAGCCTTGAGTTTGTTAAACGTTAAAATAAACATTGCAAAAGCAGTGAAAAATATTAATTTGAACTTCTTAATCACATTTGTCTGTTATGAGTTATAAGAGACATGATGTGAAAGAGCAATTAGCCTTTTTGATTTGTCTCAGCAATATCTGTTTCAGTATTTGAAATTAATTATTGTTCTTGTTTTATAAAAATAAAGCATAGTTTTTTACAATTTTGGATTTCCACATTACATTGGATTATATAAAATAGTAATTTCTAAAATACAATAAGCCAAAGAAGAAAGTGGGAGCTTATTAAAATGCTGGTAAACGATTTAATATACAGTACATAACCATCCCACAATAGCCATAAAACTATATGTGTAGATGTACTTTACCACCTGTGAAACTGCACCCCCAAGACATAATAATATTGTAAATAATTGCTGCCCTTTGGAAATGGAATTACATTTGACTCCAATAATTTTCTTCAAAAGCTTTAGTATTTTCATTTCAGTTTAAATATATTTGTTAAAGTCACTTACTGTAAATACTTAGTCAATACTAAGGCAATACAGGAGCAAATCAACATAACCACAGTAAGGTCCCAAAGTGACAAGTCATCCAAATAGATCAATAACTGCCTCAGTCATTTCAATTCCCTTTTTATGCATTTTTTCAGATGAATCTCCTGAAGTGTACTGTATATTCCTTATATATTTTGTCACATTCATTTTTGTAATTAGGGAGGTTTAGCAGGTGTTTTCAAATACATTGAACATAAAAACAGTTACAAAAAAGAAGAGGCCATTTGGCCCATATTGTCCTTTTCATAATAGGTAGTTAATTGATGCAGAAATCTTACCCAGCCATTTCTTGAAAATATTGGTTTAAAAAACATGTCTGTGTAGCCTGTTCCATAGAATCATAACACTGTGGGTAAAAATGTGCCTCTTATTGTCAATTTCAAAAACACTTCCACATCGTTACAATGTGTGCCCATCTATTTATGTTTTATGTTCTTGAGGATTTAAAAAAACTTGTATCAAGTCTGTAACGGCGAGGCTTATTAAAACACAGGAATTAAGTTGTCTGCTCCCTTGCCATTCCCTCTCTCCTTCATCTCAGTGGTGCCTGATACAGTTCACAATTAAGGTGTTTTTCTAGCTGATAGAGTGTCCTGATAAGGAGCAACTCCCAAAAGCTGGTACCCATCAACCACCTTAATAAATGCTCATTTGTGGCGCCTAAAAATCTGAGATTCCAAGGGAAAGTGTTATTCAAAGTTTGTTACGACCCTAAGGTCAGAGTGCATGGTTACTCATCATCAGCCAATCAGGAACTGGTAGGGCAGGTTAACCCCACGTGGGTCTCTGATGCCCATGAAACTTTCAACCAATGAACAACCTGCAGCTGGCCCCACTAATACCTCTTCAAGCAGCAACCTTAGTTTTTCACAGCTCTCCCATCCAGGTACTGACCAGTCTCACACCTGCTTAGCTGCAGTGGGTTGCTAGTTGTGAGTTGCAGGGTGATATGGCTGCTGGCAAGTATAGTAAATGAGGAGTTAATATTACATTATACATTTTTTACCCCTTGATTTAAATTTAACATTTTTAACTATTAATTTCATGTTTTTTTGTATTTGCTTCTCTGCATTTTCTAGAACAGATGTGGGCAACTTACATCACGGGTCCTTTTATTGGCACTCAAAAGGATTTTTAATGGCATATACAATGACAGTGTCACATGCAATAAAAGTCTTGAAGAAATTAAGTTAAAAAAACATAAACACTGTGCTTGACTGTTCCTCTAGTCTATAATATGCTACAGAATGAAAAAAATGCTCTATGGCATAGAAAAATTAAATTGTTTCATTTTTACTGCATTATTGTTAGCTGGGAAAACTAGCAATTTGTGTCGTTGATTACATTTTTCACACTTAAGTGTAAAAATAAACATTTTGGGTAAAATGGCAGTTAGATGTTCACTCATTTCAGCCCTGTTGGAGAGATTAATATGAATTTGTTAAACGTAAAGACTGAGTTTATGACTGTTTAAAATACACTAAAGCACATCTGAAAGACTGCCATCCCCTGGTCTAGAAGATGTAAAAGATGTGTCAAAATAAACACATACTGTAAGTGTTTTTTGCTACTTTGTAGTGTCTTCAATTTCAGTGTATTTTTTATTTTTAGTTTGCTAATCCTCCTAGTTTGGTATTATCTATAAATTTGAGTTGGTTATTAACTACAGATGCAGCCATTCAAAACAAGCGGGTGATACCGCATTATTTTGCGGTGCGCTTTACGCAGTCTACCAGGAGTTACCGTAAATTCTCCTATAGTACCGCAAGCAAAATAATAGTATCCGGAATTTCCGCAAGGTGGAGCTAATACAGCTCAACCTCACATGTTTGAGCTGTCGCCATCAAAGTCTTTAACGAAGATATTACTAATAGTATTAATAATGAATGACATTGGACAAGCTGTAAACTCAAAGTATTGCCCTGGTCCACATTCTTTTTTTCATTGACCGTCTTTGTAAAAGTAACACCACAGCATTTCGCAATCACGCATTTGTTTCCAATCATGCAAAGTACAGTAATTTTTGAGAATCTCCGATTCACCATGCCTTTCACATGCTCATAAAAGAGATTGATTTAGGAACATAAACATATTACTGTATGCAAACTGTACTGTATACAGTATGTATATGTATATTTAATGTCTTTACTGTGCCCGTTTAAGTATTGAATATTTATATGGAATTTTACCACTGAAGGGAAATCTTAGTAGCTGAGCAGAAAAAGAATAGGAGCATACTGTAACACGTGTGAAGGCCATAAATGACATTAATTTTGGAACATAAACATACAGTATATGGCTGGTCTCGGTACTTTAAAGAAAACATACATACCAGTATTCCATTTCTCCCTAAACATTTTAAGCATCGAAGTCTTTAACTAACATGATACCGGAGTCAACAAGCATACTTTTAGAATTTGATTAAAAGGGAATATAATATGGAATCGCGTATCTAAATAAATTAATAACGATATAATTATACTCATGTACCGCAACACAAGAATTGTACATGCTGTACGATGTCTGTTGATAATGTTTTGTAGGGTTTTTTCAACACTTGTCATGTGACCTTGCTGGTGGTGCTGTGGGTTAAGTTCCGGACTCTTACATCACACGTTGCGTGTTCGAATCCGGCCGAAGCCATGACTTTATTTTTTTAACAAACATTTCTTTGAAAAAATAAAACTTTTCCCTGGGTCAGAGATTAAATAAAACTTCACTCGCACCAAACAAATTTATATTTCTAAATATCACAACATGATCGAATTTAAGTCATTTTAATAACAATGAATAGTCACCTAGGCGTTACAATATAAACATTTATATTGATTTAAATCGCGTTTAAATCGCCTTTTTTAAAAACCCATAAATAAAGCTGATACTGTTTAGACTTTATTATTTAAAACTGTATTACAGCAGCACAATGCACAGTGCAACGTAAATCGCTTTCTTTGTCTTCTGCGTAATAATGTTCACCTCTCTGTCCAGCAAATTAACAATAGTAATAATAATGAACTTTATTGTATATGGCGCCTTTAAAGGTGGCTCCTCAAAGCGCTTTACAGGATAAAAACAATAACAACAATACTGTTAGGCTGGGCAAACGATTTTTTTTTTAAAGAAATACAAAATGAGATAAAATGATGTGTTCCGGCTTAGACATTAATGAAGAGGATAACACGTGGGCGGCCAGCGGGAGTGCTGGCTGTGTCTAATTAAACCGGTTTCACAGGTATTTTCAAAGTAGAAGGGGGCGAGATTTCCAGCTCCCCCCCTCCAAAACCACCCAGTAAGCACAGTACTTACTAGTTAAGAACGCTAGGCTCCTCAATGAAATCACTTTAACATGCTAATGCGTTGGTGTAACAGTCCGGGCGTGGCAAGCTTCTAACGTCAACCCGACTACGGGGAAAGGAACCCTTCTTTCATTGGAAGACAATGAACATATTCTAGCCCTAAATGAATTAATAGCAAACATGGTTTACATAAAAGACATTTTTCCAAGAAAGTTTAGCCTTTGTCACTAATGAAACCACTAAATAAAGACATAAATATAGAAATCTTAAGATTTTTAAAATACATGACTTTGTTAAAATTTATTTAAAAATAAAAACGATTACAAACGCCAGCTGAGAGAGAGAACAGGGGAGGGATGTTGGTTTTGCATAAAGGGCGGGGCTATGGAAATGAGGTCTATTTGGGAATGAGGAGTTACATGTTCTGGCTGTTTGTGAATTATCGTTGTTGAGTATGGAGTGTTGAGGTATTGATTTTGTGTAATGCTTTATGTTGAAAATTGAGGTGGATTTTGTTTATGATAAAGAGGATAAACTGGGATGGGAGGAGGGTTTTGTTTTGCATAAGCGGCGGGATTATGATAATTGGATGAATTTGAGAGAGTTTGCGGGCTATTTTTGGTTTGTATTACGAATAATTCGTACAAGATATTGAGATTTGTTGATAATTGTAGGACGGTTTTGTTTTAATGGTTTGATATATTTGATTTTGTATTGTGGTTGTTATCTATGTTTTTGGTTGATATTATGTTTATATGGTTGTTTTTGTTGGTTGGTCATTATTATGGTTATTATGTTTATTGTGTCATTTTTGATTATTGGATGTAATAATCAAAAGAGAGAGAGAAAGAGAGCAAGCGCCTTCTTTTTACTTTTGTAGCCAAAGGGCCTTGCAGATCAGATTCCCTTCCCCCTACGGAAAGACAGACATGTTTTCACAGTTTAGAAGCCGCTCTGGAAAGATTAGATTTAGAAGCCCGTGGAAAGATTAGATTGTAATCGTTTTTATTTTTTAAATACATTTTAGAAAAGTGTAATCTATACTAAAAGTGTAATCTATACTAAAAAGCTGTACATAACGATATGATAATATTCGTGTACTGCGACAGGGCTGTGTAGGGCTGTTTCGCCTCTCTCTTCATGTGACTTCCCTAGTAGCCCACTGGTCTACGTGCCTGATTACTAACCTACAGATTGTGTGTTCAAATACAGCTGGTGCGGTGACTTTTCTTTTAACAAACATTTTTCGAAAAAATAGAATAGCAATATTATGGGCAATTAATTGACTTTTATATTTCTAAATATCACAAAATGATCGAATTTAAGTCATTTTTGATAACAATGAATAGTCACCTGACAACGGTCCCTGCTTCTGCTTCCTGCTTCTATTGTGTGTGTGTGGGGGGGGGGATCCCTTTAGATCTCCCTTCAGATTTAAAAGGTTATTAATCATATCTTCGGTGTCGCATCTTACCAGTGCAGCTGATCTTTTGCTGCCTGGGTCAACTATCACAAAGCTTTAGAGAACCTAACATTTTTATTATCAACAAATTGTAAATATGACGTTTACATTGGCATTATTAATTTTTCACATGGGTGTATGGAGGATTGTCAGCTGTCACTGACAGTGGACCCCCCTCTTAGGCTGCGCACACGATCTTTTAAATTTTTATAGAGAAATGGAGGCTGTACAGTATGCGTTACAATATAAACATTTATATTGATTTAAATCGCGTTTTGATTTAAATCGCAAACGCGTGTTTAAATATATGTGTTTTTTTAATCATAATCAGACAAATGCAACATAAATTAATACATTATCTTTGTCTTCTAAGTATCTTAATAAACTTTCAGCATAGCTTTCTCTCCGTTTAGATTTATTTTTCTTGGGATTTTGGGATCAAACATGGAAGGATTAGATTGTAATCGTTTTTATTTTTTAAATACATTTTAGAAAAGTGTAATCTATACTAAAAAGCTATACACCACCTGCTATACAGATACATATTGTAATACTTTCGGGTTTGGATAGGATGGACACAAGAACTCAGACTTGCGGAGTTAAAGGAAGTGAAAGCCTTTATTTTTCTTCTCTGTCACCACCTGCTAGCCCGGCTCTCCCGCGCCCCCGCCCGCCAACAGCGCGAGACAACACACCGCCCGCGCGCCCGAGAGAGAGAGAAAAGAGAGAGAGAGTAGGACCCAGGGGTGCAGAAGCAGGGAACTATTTACAAGGAAAACGGATACCTCCCCAGACTGTATGCCCGCTTCACTGTGGGACAGCCGCACTGGTCAGCGGCCTTCCTAAACCCCGCCCTGACCACTTTCACTCCTGCCTGCTCTTCCCCGCGCACCCCAGCCAGGCGCTCTTCGGCCTCTGCCCAGGACGAATATATATTTAGATATTTAGACCCGGTGCAGCACCGAGAGAGCGTCTGCATTTATAACTTAAAATTAGTCAAGCAATATGAAGCATCTCCTTTTACTTTTAAGTCCCTTAATTATCATTGAGCACAGCTTTCTCACCACTTAGATTACGTTTTGATACCATCCTTACACAAAGCAGAAACTTCTTGTATTTTCCGATGACGTACAAGTGGAAAGATTACATATTTTAATCGTCTTTAATTTTGTTACGTTATACGTTTTAGGAACGTTTCATCTATACAAACACCACAAAACTATTCTCAATTGTATTTCTGAATGTTATGTTACACGTACAATAGTTCACTGTTTTAAATACATCTAATTAAGAAAGTTAGGTGTAAGCACTTTAGATCTTTTTTTCTGAACCAGGGAAAATCTGATCATGTTTCTCTATAACAATAATAAAAAACTTTATTTTACATATCACCTTTAAAAGTGGCTCTCAAAGCAATACAGTAGATGTAAACCACAGATTACAAAGTAAATACCCAGACAAATGCAAATGCGTTTTTAATAAAATGCTTTTATTCATTCAGCAGAGAGAGAGAGAGACATCCAGCAGAGAGACACACACACCGGTTTTCATTGACAAAAAGTAATTGTTTTTTTTTACATTCCTCTTGTCTAACAGGAACATGAGACCCCCGGTCAACAATCCTAGGAAGAACACGAAACAGCCTGTTAATAAAATTGTTACAATTTTGTTCGATCAGTTCACCCCTCCCAGAATTTATAGATCGCATCGATCAGTTCCTGCTTTGTGACGGGCTTAGCAGTTTTCCGAACACAGTCTTTCAGCGAATGCCAAACCATCTCTATCCGATTTAGATCTGGGGATTCGGCTGGAGTTTTCACCCAGTTCACTCCTTCTGCTACAAGCCTCGCCCTTGCTGCTGTGTGTTTCGGATCGTTGTCTTGAAAGAGACAGTGCCTTGATCCAAAGTGCTCCCTGATATATGGGGCGGCATGCTGTGTGACCACGACTTCCTCGAAGAATTCACGGTCCATAATTCCTTTGAAAATAAGAAGCGGTCCCGGGCATCTTCTAGATATACCCCCCCAGACGTGAACCTTCAGTGGATGTTTGGGCTTTGGCTTGTCCACATATCTCCCCTTTTTGCAAAATGACATTGTTGAAAACTGTTCCAGAGCCACTGTTGTTTCGTCGGTGAAAAGTACATCATGAAATGCCTCCCCCTGTTCAATCCATTGGAGCGCTTGTTTGAGTCTTTCCTCTTTGTTTTTTAGCCTTATCATGGGGCATGTGTTGGTTTTTCTGTATCTCCATCCAAGCCTCCTGCGCACTCTTCTTATCGATGACGGACTAACGCTCACACCGAGGTCAGCCCATAGCTGTCTTTGGACTTGCATCGCCAGTAGCTCATCATTTTCATCAGTCAGTCTGTCGATATCTCGCACAATAGGACTTGAAAAAAAAGAGATTAACAGTTAGTTTTAAAAATAATGTGCGTAGTTGTATTTACATGCAAGAAAAGTATTTTTAGAAAGTTATTTACCTTTGAATCGTCCTCAGTTTAGATTCTCTTTGCCTCCTCTCCCCTATATAATGTCGTCTCACTGTGCTTTCACAAACGAAGATGTCCATCGAAGCCAAATGCTGTACAATGTCCCGTGTTGACTTCCCGTTTCTTTTCATCTTCATTATTTGGTGTGAGAAAATCTTTGTGATTTTGGCCATAGTCCGTCTCCTTACCAAAGCGATACAGTGGTGCAGCTTGAATTCTGTACCTATATACTGTATGGTATGGTACAGATAAAACTTACACCATACCGATGAGCTAATACCAGGGAAAGACACTCCTATTTTATTTAAAACACAATACGCCAGGAAATGTGTCTGATGCATTAGCAAGTTAAAACAATTGCGTCGAAAACCTGGGCGTAACAGCTGTTCCTTTTTCTGATCACTCGCTCTCTGGATACACGTCTCATCTGTCCTGTTCTTTGTTTTCCTAATTTGCTGATTATGCCTGCTGCGATCCACTCCTGCCCTCACACCTAAAGAAGACTATTTTAAATTTCTTTGCGCGGTCCATTGTGCAATTAACCCTTGTATGTGCTGTCCTTAAGGTGATATCACATAAAGGTGATATGTAAAATAATGTTTTTTATTATTGTTATAGAGAAACATGATCAGATTTTCCCCGGTTCAGAAAACAAGATCTAAAGTATACTAGTTTGTCACTAGTATACTTTTAATACAGTCTTTGCTGTGCTCTTGAGGATCCTTGTGATATTTCGAGCTCTGGTTGAATGATAAGTGTCGCAGTTTAAATAATTTTCGTAGTTAGAAATTATGAAATGCTGTGTTAAAAGCAAGGGAGTTTTTATGTCTGTTACAGTAAAAGAAAATGCCTGACAAAGTAGGTCATGGACAGATTCCAAGTGCATTCTTGCAATTTACGTTGCATTGTGCGTTGTGCTGCTGTAATACAGTTTAAAATAATTCAAAGTCTAAACAGTATCAGCTTTATTTATGGGTTGCAATTTAAAAAAAGTCAAAAACCGCACTCAAAATGCAATTTAGAGCTTTCTGGCAAGAGGAGACACCCAAATTAATAATGTAACATGCCACTGTTTGTGCATAAACAAGGTTATACTGCTATTTCCTTAGATACGCGACAGATCGTCCTTAAATCAATTGTTGACTCTTCTCTCTTTACTACTTGTTTGGAGTGACTGAGCTCCGCTCTGTACCACACAATGATCCCCCCAGAGTCTCTGCCCCGAGTGATTTGGGGTTTTTTGACAGAGGGCAAAAAACTCTCTCTCTCGCTTGCCCTCCCCCCTGTGTATTGTCTGTTTTTTTTTGTGCTGTCCTTTGACAAAACAAGGCTCGCCAGATAATGTGAATCGAAACCTGTTTTTCTAGCTTTTAAAGTCGTGCGATGTGTAAGCGGGAACACATCGTTATATCTTACATATGAAAAATACATAATATAGCTCCCAAACAAACGCAAACGTGTTTTTAATAAAATGCTTTTCTTCACTCATAATCTGACAATTTCAGGAAGACTAAGGAAGGACTAAGGGAATTGTCATCTGTTGTTGAAGCTCTGTGAGCTTGGTGACTTCGAGACCACTTGTTATCCCAAGTTGTTTGAATCGCCACAATTCAAATAGAGAAAAAAGAGCTGACTGACAAGAGTTAAGATGTGGCTGTCAATGTTGGATTAAAAAAAACACGTTGCCCGACGTTAGTTGCATTGCTTGAAAAATAATTTTATTTCGAGAGACTGGATAAGTAATTCAAGTGTTTTTTTTAACTTCCTGAAAAACAAGTAATAATTTAACAATATGTGCAAATGTTTTATGATATGTCGCTGTTGTGAATGTCTGTGGAGTGTATCTTATTTGCCTGTCTGTCCTGGCTGTGCTCTCTCCCTCGCCCTCCCCCCCCCTCTCTCTCTCAATTCAATTCAATTCAAGGTGCTTTATTAGCATGACAGATGGGTACAATCAGTGTTGGGTATTTACTTTGCTTAGAGATGCCACTTTTAAAGGTGATATATAAAATCAAGGCTTTAACTTGCTTTAACTCCGCAAGTCTGAGTTCTTGTGTCCGTCCTATCCGAACCCGAAAGTATTACAATATGTATCTTTATAGCAGGTGGTGTACAGCTTTTTAGTATAGATTACACTTTTCTAAAATGTATTTAAAAAATAAAAATGATTACAATCTAATCTTTCCACGTTTGATCCCAAGATCCCAAGAAAAATAAATCTAAACGGGGAGAAAGCTATGCTGAAAGTTTATTAAGATACTTAGAAGACAAAGATATCAATTTATGTTGCATTTGTCTGATTGTGAATCAAAAAACACATATATTTAAACACGCGTTTGCGATTTAAATCAAAACGCGATTTAAATCAATATAAATGTTTATATTGTAACGCATGGGTGACTATTCATTGTTATTAAAATGACTTAAATTCGATCATGTTGTGATATTTAGAAATATAAATTTGTTTGGTGCGAGTGAGGTTTTATTTAATCTCTGACCCAGGGAAAAGTTTTATTTTTTCAAAGAAATGTTTGTTAAAAAAATAAAGTCATGGCTTTGGCTGGATTCTAACACTCACCATGTGACGTGGGAGTCAGGAACCTAACCCACAGCGCCGGCAAGGTCACATGCAGAGTATTGAAAAAGCCCTACAGAAACATTATTAACAGACACTGTACAGCGTGTACAATTCTTGTGTTGCGGTACATGAGTATAATTATATCGTTATTAATTTCTTTAGATACGCGATTCCATATTATATTCCCTTTTAATCAAATTCTAAAAGTATGCTTGTTGACTCCGGTATCACGTTAGTTAAAGACTTAAAATGCTTAAAATGTTTAGGGAGAAATTGAATACTATTGTGTATTTTTTCTTTAAAGTACCGAGACCAGCCATATACTGTATGTTTATGTTCCAAAATTAATATCGTTTATGGCCTTCACACGCGTTACAGTATGCTCCTATTCTTTTTATGCTCAGCTACTAAGATTTCCCTTCAGTGATAAAATTCCATATAAATATTCAATACTAAAACGGCCACAGTAAAGACATTTAAATCTTTCTACGACCGACCAACGGACCACGAGTGCCCGTCGGTCAACCAATCACGTACCGCGGTATTTTGCGTCAACGCGCGTCACGATGCGCGAGGCCACAGCCAATTACCTCCGGTACGTGTCTGTGCCTTGCACTTTGAATGGCTGCATCTGTATCTCAGAATCTTGATCACTGATATGAGTTAGTAAGAACACCGGTCCTAGTAACTTTGTGATTCATGACTAATTATGTCACGCCAATTTGAATTTTCACTCACAATCTGCATGCTCTGTTTTCTATTACCAGTTCTCAATCCAAACGTGTTTCCCTGAATGTGTACTTCCTGTAATTAAAGAATAAATCTTTTTGAGGATATCTATCAAAAGTCTTGTGAAAATCTAAACTATTACATATGCCCTGTCTTAGGCAAGTCGGTTAGGCAAGACCTACCTTTTCTAAATCCATGTTTACATTTTTACTTAAACTAAAATGAACTAAAAAAACAACATAACTTAAAAAGTTCAGTTTAAGTCAAGGTTAATTATAACATTTCTGAAATAGAACTGGAAAAATCCCATTCAAATAAAATGGTTTACTATGGACATTTCAATTAATGTTTTTTAAATCAAAACAACTGTTACAGAGTGGCATAGAGTAGGTAGATAGAATTACATTTTTATCAGTTTCTAGCCATTTATTTTAGTGAATTGAACTTTATTGTTATTTGCTTAAGAAATATATGTAATTTTACTTATACATTTAGAATTGCAAAATATCTTTCTTGTATACTGACCAAATTTTGAATTGTAAATTGAGTTTTTACTTCTCAGTAATAAGCATCACCATCATCAATTGATTACATTTATATAGTGCTTTCATCCCAGTGGAGCACAACGTGAAATATACAGTATGTGTGAAGGGATTTATCCACTACTAAAAAGGCAGGAATATATGCAGTGATATGCATATTCCATTTAGTGATATGCACTAAGTGTTCCACTGCACAGCTAATCTAGCAAAAACATTATTGAATTAAACAGCATAACTGTGCACAAACTCAGTGGAACTCAGCTAGAACACCAAGGTAACACTCCTTCTCTAGCAAAGAGTGTCATGGGATCTTTAATTGCCATGTAGTAAGAATTTGGTTTCTCATTTAATTCAAAGAATAGCACCTCTTACAACACAAACTTTGGAAAAAGTGAAAATGCGGAAAGGCTCCTGCAACTTGTCCATCCATTGAACCATTTGTCTTCTGACAGCCTACAAGCTGTGCAGTGATATATAGGCGGTTCCACAAAGATTGGAAGAGAGGTGTATTTCTCACTGATATCACTGCATGCCTGTAGGCACTTGGGAAGACATATGAGTTGTTATTTCACTGGAAGTCGAGACAAAGAGCCCCAGCAAACTAATTTCATCCTTTGGCCCCTACAGCACTGAGCAAACTGTGTGGTACTGTTAAAGAAACCCTAGTCATAGTCAACTAGGGACATGACCCAGGTTTGAATTCATATAATGTATTAAGTCTAATCAGAACATGTGTATTTTTGAGGCAGAATGTATTTAAGCATTGGAAAATCTTTGAGACAGTATTGGAATTGTACATAAATGACAAATTAAAGCACCTTGAGCTAATTTGTAGAATTACCATCACTAACGTTTGCAAACAACAGACAGAAATGTTTAACATACTGTGTAAGTGCATTATTTTTGCACTTTTTAGTAGCTTTTAGATGCATTCCAATAAATATGTATTGAGTTATATTCATTTGAAATATTTTTTTATTAATTTAGAGATTCATTTTGATTTGTAAAGGCACTTTTAACACCCTTTTATGTTAATTTCAGTTTCTTGGCGCAGCTGGTCTCCTAGTGTGTGAGATGAGACTGTTACAGTGATATATCTTCCCAGGAAATGCAAAGGCACAGAATTCCCTCATGCTGCCTGTCTGGACTTTTGGCATAACAGACTTATCTGCCTGTGTGCTATTTGGCTTTTTGCTGTGAGATGCCAGAGAGATGGTGATCAGTTTTTGGCTGAGGATAAGACTCACATACCACACGTGTTTTAGTGATCTCAAAATTGGTTGGAACTTCACCCACAGATAAATGGCATATTAAAACACCCAGAATCAGATCTATTCACAATATCCTGATGTTCTGTTCATGATTTATTAATCAATCACTGAATTATCCACGCTATCCTCTCAGTTGACAGTACTGATATTATCCGAGACTCATTTCTGTTCCCCTTTCTTTAGCTTGTTGTGTTCAAAATGGTAGAATTAGAATCGTGCCTTAATGCGTTCTAATATGCATTTCCTGATCACAATTTTTTTTTTCATTATAAGGGTTTATAGAATTGCATGTTATTAAATTTGCTGATTGCAATATGTAGATTGTTGGAAAGACTTTGCTACTGTTGTATCTTAATCCTCTGTATGCTTTTAAATGCCACATTGTACACACAATGAAATCTCAGTTTTAGTGTTAAAAAAATCTAATACCCCTTTTCAAGGTCACAGCTAATGTAACCCTGAAAGGAAGGAACTCATTTGTTTTCAAACATATTAGTTGGTTACAAACATATCAGACAAGTTTTTTCTCAGCCTCATTATATCATTCATAAAAAGACAGATTGAATTAGTAATGGCCTCATTTTCTTTGATTCATGCATTTTCTTTCATTAATGTTAATTTGATTTACATATGACCATAATGAAGATGAAATCTCCTTTCATTTTTTTATCTAAAAAATGTATCTAGTTATCTGTACAGTGATGTTTCTACTAGAATAAATAGTTACAGTATTTGTCTATGGAAAAATCTATGGATTTTTAAGTTCTGCATAATTCTAAACCCGTTTTAAACCTCACATTTTTACCTAGGTCTTGGAAAAGGTAGGACTTAATCAAATCAACATATTTTTGAACAGACATCATGTGTTTGAGATATTTCAATCAGGATTTTTTTGCAATCACAAAACAAAGACTTCACTGTTTAGAGTTCAGGAAAATTTGTCAGTGCAGATTCAAGAATTGTATCCATTCTAGTTCTTTCACATGTAAGAGCAGCAATTGACACTCTGGATCATACCATTTTTAGTTGATTACCTTAAATGGTGGCTGGGCCTGTTTGGAACTGTGCTGAACTGGTTTAGATAATACCTAACAAATAAAGAGATTTTATTCCTCTGGGGGAACATGCCTCAGGATTAGTAAAAAAACAGGGTGTATAGCCTATATATGGTGTATATACACCATATAGCCAAACAACTCCAAATGTGTTTAATGCTAGGAATGGAACATCTGACACATGACATTGTCCTTTTTAAATCAAGATAGTTTCCTGACCCACATCTTTGGAAAACAAAATGTTATTTTTGGGAAAATCTGAACCAATTAAATTAAAATGTGGCAATCATCATCAAAACAAAACTTGGCAGCAAAATGTTTTGTATCCATATCAACTCATCAAAGGTTATCAATATGTTAACTTAAATGGAATTACAAACTTGTAAGTATGATTCTAGTGATAGCAGACATGAAGCATGTCAAGACCTACTGTACATAAAACAATTTGATCTTTCTTTTTGCCTGGAATATGTTTTTCAAATTTCACTCTAGATTTTCTAAATAAATAGCAATGTGAAATCAATGTGAAAGACATAAATTAGCTGACCTGGCAGAACTTTTTTTACATTAAGCTTTGTGATATTCACACAAAACCTTGAATATTAATAAAAAACATAATTTTATAACACTCATTGTACTTTAACAGGTGAGATTCTTCTTTTTGACACTCCTCAGTCTTGTTGCACAAATTCATCTTCCTGTGGTTTCTGTTTCATTAGTTAATTGTTGACAGATGGTCCAAAATTAGGGACAGTGATAAACAGAAACATCAGCATGGAGTTTCTAAAAAGACTTTACTGATTGGGCATATGTTATAAATAGATATAGTAACCACTACTCCACCTAGCACTTTTAAGGGTGCTACAATCATTTACCCCAGCAACAGGTTCTTTATGTCTTTCAGAAGTGCCTGTGCACCCAAAGACCAAGACAAGACAAAGTCTAGCACCTCAAATGGTAATTCCACTTCTCACCTCTGAACAGTGTGGTATCCGACAGGCATACTGTATGTGCAAACAGTGTGTTAGTTGTTTTTTGTTAATTGATACCTGCCCTTGTGCTTAGAAGACCTTTAATATGAGGGGAATTTCAAAGAACAAAGACAAATACATCTCCTGAGACAGACACTGGCCAATATATGCAAAATTAAAGTCAGTAGAGTTTATGGGAACTGTTGCCAAATACTCAGATTTAGTCACTCTGTTATAAATAATGTAGTAACTGATATTTCTAATGAAAATGCAAAGAGATACACAACAGAAGTAGATCTTACACTATGGACATTGCATAGCTGATTATTAACTGCAGCTATGCATGAAAGGTATTTTGGTGTTCATGAAATTTTTCTATGTCTTCAGCAAAACAATGTGGGGATACAATAGAAAGACAAATAGAATATTTGAGTATAAAACAGAAAATATGGAATTTAAATACAGAGAAGTTAAGCTTCACAACACAGTAATAAGACCTCATTATAAAATAGTATTCAGTTTCAGTATTCTTCCACAAGAAGGATACTGTACAGTAGCTGTTAAAAAAATCAAAGAAAAATAAAAAAGTAAAAACATAATAAAAAGCTAGTAAAAGATGGATGCTTGAAGTAAATTACAAGAAAAAAACTGGACAGCATTTGAGTATATTAGAAACAACTTTCTAAATATCCAAGCAAATTAGGCTAAGAAGGCTAATTTTTTCAAGAGTTGTTTTTTCAAGAGTTCAACTAATTGTTGAAGTCTAGCATTGCAAACAGGCTTTTGCGAAATCCAAAAAGTGATTCAAAAGTGAATCAAGTGTACTTTTTAATGCATTAACTCACATACTTGTCATCAGTTTACTTTATAAATGGTAATTTAAATTTGAAATAGAAGTTAAGAAAAAAAAATAAAATCATAAATATATGTGCATATATGTGTAGTTAAAAACCCCTTTCAAATGACATTGAACACTTAAAATGAGAATTTAAATCTTATTGCCATTATTACTGGAATACAATTGATCTGTCCTTCCATTTCATATTATATATGATTGGTATCGATTTATGCTTACCATACATATAAATAGCTTTTTGATAATAAGACATAAAATAGGGGAAAATAGTTATAAATCTAATCAAAATGTCTCTAAAAGCTTTAATCATCATAACACAAAATAAGAGAAACAAGAAACAGAAAAGAGGGCATTGGTAGAAGTACTGTTTTCGTAGAAGACTGAATTGTATTGATAAAGTATAGCAATTGAGCAGCAAGGTTATGTGCTTTCTCCTCAGTCCAGAACACTCGGGCTTTATTGATATTGCAACATTACCAAATCTCAAGAGCTCCAGCTGTGAGAATTTATTTCCCCTTAGGCTCCCATCAGAAGAGAGCACTGATGCTTTTGTTGCTTTTTTAGTGACTGGAACTTTGCCATAACTTCCTGAGTTAGATCAACATGCTTTAAACCAGCCTCATTGATTCCGTAATTTCAATGGCATTATTTTATCTTTCTTCCACAGGAAGACACAAGTTGTTTTTTTGTTTTCCTTGCACACAAACTCTGTTAGTGTCTTTCTTACAGACCACATTTTTCAAAGATACTGAAAATAGCTTTCTGTGCTTTGTTTACACACAAATGCATGAAAAATGTCAGGCTAAGAAAACATTCTGTCACTAGCATTATAAAGATTTGCTTAAGTGCTATGTCTTGCAGAGATGGCAGTAGGTAAATGTTGAATTTTGAGCAAATTATCAAGCATGGATTGAGTCACATTCACTGGTTAGTGATTGTGCAACATTAATATTAGATTATTTTATTGTCTATATAAAGCTTTTACACTCATCTCAATATGTTTCTAGATTATTTATATAACTGTAAAACAGTGTATAATACAGTTATAAATAATAAAACAAACCGCATGATAAATCTAATGCAATAATTGATACATTACAAAGCTATAATGAATGATACAGTACAGGCAGCCAAGGAAAACAAAATGCAGGATTACTTGATTATTGAAAACCAGTGATCCAATAAGTATTCAAAAGTGATACTTGATTAAAACTTTCTATAAATGCATTCTCGTAACTTACATAAGAGTAACTTCAATAAATGCAGATCTATCAAGTTAGTTAAGTAAATCCTACCTATTCTAAAACCAGGTTGACAATCCTCTCGGTTCCTTTTTCCATTTAGATTATCCTCTAGATTAATTTTAAGCATTATAACTTTACATATAATGAAACTAAGATTTAGTGGTTCCATTTTGTCATTTTTTTCATGGATAGGCATAACATTAGCAACTTTCCATTCAAAGGATGTTCCTGTCTTGAGCAATTCCTGTTAAGATAATTTTTTTAATGGGCTGCTTTGTCATATGGTTTTGTATTGGATTTTGTAAGAAACACACTAACATCTTTACAGTGTTTGGTTAAGGTGAAACTTTCTCATGTCTGTCTGTTCACTACTCCTGCGCCAGTAATATACCAAAACAGTACAACATCTATCATGGTGAGAATCATTATGATGGTTCTTTTTTCAAATGAAACAGTAAAAGTAGCAACAGTTCCAGATATACTCTTACCTGATATTGTCTTGTAGTACCTAAAGTAGTTCCTTATCTGTAAGTTTCTTGAAGTACTTAGTTATTTAAACTTACTGTACATCAAATTAAATGAAAACAAAAATGAAAATTAAACTTTTACATTGTGGGGCTTAGCTTGTAAAAATTAAGTGAGTGCAAGTCTGCTTGGAAGCTGAGCTCATGTTATGATTTTTTATCTTACATTTGTCTCCTATTAGCCCTTCCTGTTCTCTAATCATCATGTCAAAATATATTTTCATTTGTCTTACTTGACACGTGGTTGTTTGGCTATAAATCTTTGCATTTAATTCACACTTTCCAGGTACTCCTAGAACCAAGACACCTTATCTGCTAGCATAAAAAAATGAGTTTATCATTAAAGGTAAAACACTATGTCTTGGAGTCAGCATAAAATGTTTTGCCATAATCTGAACTGAACTTACAACAAATCTGTAGTGGAATGTGGGGAACCACATGGGCAGGAGACCTAAAGGCAATATCAAATCTCACCTTTTTGTCTTTTTCTGTGCAATTCCCAGGGGTTTACACATGGCTTAAAGAATGCTGCTTGTAAACTGTGTACTCTGATCAATGTCAGTTAGATCTAGGATTCCCATCTTTGTAGATAATGGATGAGCATTTGTGACACAGTTGCAGTAGGAGAGGAAGGCACGGAAATGCTCCAGCCCACTTTATAAATTTATTAATGATGACATTGTCCTGTTTTTGACAAGGTTCCAATGAAAGTAGTTTGAACATTAGTATTGGGACTTTCATATGGTGTCAAAAGAGGCTTGGACTTTTGTGTTAGGAAGGTTAACCTGCACAGAGACAAGACATCTGTCACACCATTCTTGAATGTCATTTTTTCAAACTAGGTTACTAGTAGAACTGCATTTCTATATTGTTTTGTCTTTGACATCAACAGGCTTTCATAAGAGGTAATACATTTCTATTAATCTTAAATTTATTGGGGGTATACTGAAGCAACAGATACTGTGATTTGACCAGCAGATAATCAAACATGGTGGATTACTATAAGGATAAAGGAGTTCCCGCTAGTTTGTTGGAGAACAACTCGTTTTGTTATTCACAAGTAGCTAGTTCCTTTACAAAAAGAAAAGAAAGACTACTAAACAGGCACAGGATACAGGGGAAGTTACAACAAAGCAGTGAGCAAATGAACAGAAAGAGCAAGAATATTGAATTCAATGCACAGTAAGTGAGAAATAATCAAAAAACATGAGTAATGTTGCTGCTGACCACAAATCCACAATGAATTTGTGTATACTAAGGAAAACCCTAAATTGTCATCTTCAAGAACTCAATATGGTACAAAGAGCTGTAGCATGAAATGTCTGAGATAAAAAAGTCAAAATAACCCTAAAATAAAATTTGATAAAAATAAAAATTGCTTCAAAGAGTATTGTTGAATTGCTTCATATAGAAACAAGAAAAAAGTTTGAGTTTTTGATCCAACAGCTCACAGAATGTGATAGGGAAAACAGAAAAAAGATTGTCACAATATTGTCTAGAAGTAAAGTGATGATAAAACAAAATCTGTAATGTGAATGGTTAGGGATGTTTTGATGGTGCACAAATGAAATATAGTAAAGGTAGTATATTATTACTTTTCCCACTGTTATGTAATGCATCATTACATCAGGGAGGTAAATTAATCATAATAGGTTACACTTATATAGAGCTTTTCTGGACACACCACTCAAAGTGCTTTACAGGTAATGGGGACTCCCCTCCACCACCACCAATGTCCAGCATCCACCTGGATTGTCATGAATGACCCGCTGAGCAAACGGGAAGATGAACCCTATGCGGTGCCTTAGGGGGTCTAGAGATGAGGGAGAAATTCCCAGAGGGAATGAGGGCTAGGCGAGAGGCGAGGTCCAAGTCAAGTTCCGAGGTTCGTAACAAAAGGTCGGCGAGTAGGTTTCCAATCTAGGAGAGGGTAAGGCAAAAAGCGTAGTCAAAAGGCAAGATCCATGATTCAAAAGTTGTAGGTCAACGAGAAGGCTTCTAATCCACAAAGGGCAAGACAGCAGACATGGTTGAAGGAAAGTTCCAAGGTTCGTTATGAGGAGAGAGTTGAATACAAAAACAAAGGCGAGGTAGGAGCTTCGAAGAACGACCAATTCCAGGCAAAGAGCAGAGGGTTCTGAACGGTTTAAGTATTGTGCGAGGAGGAAGGTGTGCTGATTGATGGAGTGTTATGACTGGCTGATTTGCAGGAGCGGTGTCATTTGGCAGAAGTGCTCAGGGCTGGAGTGTAATTAGCGCGGGTGCGTTTCCGTGTGAGAATGTGGTAGGCAGAGGGCGTGACATGGATGATGCAACAACAGCCAAGGTACACCAGAACGCTCACCACACATCAGCTATCAGTGAGGAGGAGAACAGAGTGATTAATGCAATTAATAGATGGGGATTATAAGGAGGCCATGATTGGTAAGGGCCAATGAGAAATTTGGCCAGGACGCCAGGGTAACACCTGACTCTTTTCAAGAAACACCCTAGTATTTTTGATGACCACAGAGAGCCAGGACCTCGGTTTTACATCTCATCCGAAGGACAGCACCTTTTTACAGTATAGTGTCCCTGTCACTATACAGGGGCATTAGGACCCACACAGACTACAGGGTGAGCAGCCCCTGTACTGTCTCCCACCCATGTACTGACCAGGCTCACACCTGCTTAGCGTCAGTGGGTTGCCAGTTGTGAGTTGCAGGGTGATATGGCTGCTGACTATAAATGTGTGAATTTTCCATTGGTTTCCATTGGTCAGTTGATCTGCTGTCTGGGAATAGAAGGCAGATCCTGTATGGTACATATTCAACATAGGGAAGGGAAAAGGAAGGGAGAACAGACTAGGGGACAGAGTAACTATGGAACTTGGGAGTTTGGAATAATTTTGGAAGTGTTTTCAAGAAAAGTCTTAGGGAAAATTGAAATATTTAAGTCATGGAGAAATTAGGAGTTTGAGAGTTGTTTGTTTTGAGGCTGGTAGGCATCTTAGGTGCTCAGTTATTGTTAGTTAGGGATTCAAGAAGTCAAATTGGCAAATCAAATAGAAGCTCTGGCTTTTTCTTACACACTGTACCTTCTAACTGCTTTCTGTGTCTATTTTGCCCTGACTGGCCTATCAAACATCTTATTTTATGTGTCACACACCCCTTTTCCCTCATTTGTATACACTAAAAGTGACTGCTAAACAGACTACAAAAGGATCATTTTGTTTCCAATCATGACACCTGACACAGACATGCTTCAGGTTTACAGACAAAACAACCATAAACCTTTTTCAAGAACAGAGCAGAGGTAGCATAAGTAAAGACTTACAGAATTGTGCAGATCAGGTGCTTGCAAAAGTGCCCTACATTTCCTTGTGACTGGATCATTACAGAAATCTGTAGGATTACATTCTGGAATAAGCCGATTGTCAATGTTTATATAAGACTTTACATTTCCATTGCTAGCAGGGATAGAATTTGCCAATGCAGCCTATCACTCAGTTATTGGCTTATGCTCTTTTTCATATAATTGATCTGATTTGAAATGCTGCTTCTAATTGTAACTAAAGAATACCTCATTTGTTTACTTTTTTATCACAAGCCTCTGGTGCTGTGTTTTTCAAAAGCACATTGGCTACCATTTTTACCCTAGCTTATAGCCTGGATTTTTTCAAGAAATAATTGGATGAGTTCCACAAGTTAATTTGTTTCTCCTATGCTTCATATACATAACATAAGAATATAAGAACAGTTTTACAACAAGAAGATGCCAGTTTGCCCAACTTGCCCATTTGGTAGTTTTGTATTTAAGTGAAAGTAAAATCTTATCAAGTAATTTTTCAGTGTTGTTTTCAGTGTGTGTTTTAGTTATCATTTGTGTCCTCTGATTCGTCTTTCTGCTGAAGAGAAGTCCATTGTGCTGACTTTGACAATACCTTTGAAAATCTTCAGTACTTCAATAAGGCCTTTATAGACAAGATTTACAGTCTTTATGCAATTCAGTTAATACATTCCTTTGAGACAGAGACAGAATCTAATAGATATTCAAGCACATTTTAACATTTTATATGCAGTACATAACATGCTGCATGTATATAAACATCATTTAATTTAAATTATGTGCTTGTAATTATATATATATAATATATATATACAGTTTGCCTGTTTAATTGTCTTGTCTAGAAGATAAAAATAAGTTTCTGTTCATCTCATTTGATGACCACAAAGCAAAACACAACAAGAATAGAACAACATTAGTTATTTGGAGGTAGCTGGTGAAAGAAACATTAATTTAACCAAGAGCTGTAAGTATATTAAAGTACGATCTATTTGAAAAATCAATAAAATCAATAAAATAACTGGGGGATTTATAAAATTACCATCTCAACAATCAATTTAAAAGTAAACCTATTATTTTATAGATTTACCAGCAGCATTGGTCAATCATTAAAAGAACCAGTAAATTTATAAAACTATCAGTTTATCAGTCAATATATTAATAAAGTTTTTTTATATATCTCTCGGTGCCCCAGTGCCTTCAAACTGAGATCTAGTCTTTGGCCCATACTACCGTCCTACTCCCCACTACTCATCCTTCGTTCATCTAACTCTGGTCTCCTATTTGTACTCCAACTCTGTCTTCACTCTATGGGTGACAGGGCCTACTTCTGCTACTCCCCAAACCTCTGGAATTCCATCCCTAAGGATATCATAGAGTCACCTTCCATGAGGTCTTTCAAATAAAGATTCAAAACTTTCTTTTTAGAAGGGCTTTTACTTATATGGTCCTTTGTCTGCCCATTTGCTTTCCTGCTGCATTCCAAACCCTCTTCTACTATCTCCCACTGTGTATTCTATAACAAAATATGTATAATAAGTACATGATTATTATTATTATTATTATTATTATTATTAATAATAATAATAATAATAATCTTTTGGATACAGTTGGGCAGCCAGTTGCATGGAGTTTTCTGTGAGTTTCCAAACTCTAAGGTAGCTTTGACAAAAACCCATATACACGACAGTATACACATTTTTGTTATTTTAAAAACTATGAAGCTTCACAAATTATCAGTGTAATCCAAAGAAAAGCAAGGTGATTGCATTCATGATGATAGCAACAAAGAACTGAAGTGAGTATGAGTAGACTATACTTAAGTGAAATTAAGAATTATTGTCATGAAATCCCATCTCTTGTAAACTTCAATATAACAGGCATTATGGATTATTGAATTTCTTGAGTGTCTTTTACAAGTTTGTCATTTCTTTGCTTTAGCAGAGTGGGGTCACCTTTAACAGTTAAGAAAGAGTTTCCAGTTTAAGGTTTTTTGATTGTTGTTGCTGTAAAAGTAAAACAAGGAATATGTAAGGCACATATTTTGCAAAGATGAATTATCAGTTAAATGTACAGAGCCATAAAAGAAATTCCATTTCTTATGTTCATGCTCACTGTGCAAAGATCCACTGAGCTATTTAATGTTAAACCTCATAACAAGTTTAATCGTGCGTTACTGATTTATTTGTCCCATCTGACATTTTTGTGTAAACTGTCAAGTCAAAAATACTGTAGTCCACGGTTCTCTGTGTTCTCTCCCTTATATATTTAGAGAATATTGTTAGAAAAAAAGAATTACACAGTGGAGAAGTACAGAAAATTACCAAACAGGTTAATCAGTAATTAAGATACACTGTATAATCCAACCCCCAAATTGTGTAGATTACGCCAAGAATATACCCGAGCAGTTAATATAATTACTGTAGATGCACTTCAGATATTTGGTCCTTAGCTACCTTTGGTGAACAGAGTAATAAACAGAGGCAACCTCAGTTAAACCAATATTTATTAATAATGAAAATAACACACAATTAAAAAAATATAATGTATAAATAACACAAAATAAAATTACACAAATAAATATCATAAAACACACAATATACAAGGTACTCTATTTACAAAAAAAAGGAGTTGCAGATGCTAATGTCCTGGCCAACCAGGAAAATCCTAGACAGCTACCAAGTATTGAAAAAGATCCTATATAACACCTAGACTGGCCAAAAAGAGAGAGAAATCTGCCTTGTAAACTAAACAGAATATGACCTACAGTTAAATCTCTCATTATATACAGTATATCTGGATGCTACAAAACGAATAGGAAGTCTATCTCACTATCTTGTGTCTTTCTGTTTCTCTCCTCTCCACTCTCTAAGTCTTTCTGTCCTCTGTGTCTGTCCTTTTATCCAATAATCCCTGGACTACTGATCACTAGTAATGATTTATTTAGATCTTAATTAACCAAAGTAAACCAGACAATTTCTTTGATCAATGTGTCTCAAACCCAATACAACTCATTAAACAATTTCTTTCTTGCTTTGAAGCTCCCAAGAACTGCAAATGTTGATACCAGTCAGATACTGACTAACCCCATCTAGCTATAACAATATATTGTACAGGCTTTAGTTTAGTGTTTTTATGATGCAATAGAGAATATTGTAATTTAACTAAATGTGTCACTTGTTGAATGATATTGCTTCAATTTTTGAGGATATATTGTATATAATATGTCAGCAGTTATTCAGTTTGTTATTCCTTACACCTGTTTCAGTGGAGAGGCTTGATGGACCACTTGACATTTTGAAATGAAGCTCAAACAGAATCTATTGGCTATTCCAAACTTTTGAGATTTATTTCTGTAAATAATTGAACAGAGACATTTGACTTGTTTATAAATTATCAGCTAATTCTGTTTCTTAAAAAATATATAAACATATCTTGTTGGTTGCAATCAAAAGTTACTGTTCTACAGAAGTGATAAAATGGCACTGTAATAAAAACTCAGAATTCAGTAACTGAAAACTTAACTACATAATTTTTGTCTACAAACATTTTTTGATTTCACCTTTGAGTCAAGCTTTGTATTTGAGTATTTTAGGTAGGATAGTTTTTGCCTAATCTCCTTAGTTAAGGGGCAGCCTCCTGGCCATAGGATAAGAAGTCTGAAACCCCATTAAGAAAGGAATTAACCAAGGGGTTACTGCAATGTAAAAGAAAGATCCACACAGAAATATTACATCATTTTACTTTACAAAGTAAAAACTGGTCTTAATAGGGATAAAGATTCATTCCAAGTTAACTAGAATTTGTTCAACCTTTCTGACTGTAGATTGAGAGAAAATGTTATCTTTTTCCATTATATGAATCTCATTCACAATATCAATCTACTGTTCAGGTGCTGGATGTTCTTTACTGTACCATTTTTTCGTAATTGCTTTTTTACTAGCAGCTAGAATAATTTCTAATATATACTGTATGGTTCAATGTGATCAACAGGAAAGGTACCCAAATACATAACTGATAATTCAAAAGGTATTATAAAGCTTACCATCCTATAGTATAGTATAACATGAACATTAAATAAATATTGTGTAAAAATGAATTATAATATATCAATTGCCAATAACAGTATCCATGGGCAAGACCATGTGAGTGATTTGCTACCTGCTCTCCACATAACCTCCAACACTGTGAAGTGGTTCCCTCTTGTTTAACTTATATTTTACTGCTTATAAAGACACAAATCATTTATTTTCCAGCAGATGTTTCTCCATTTACTGTATATGAACCTGTGGAGCTTTGTTGAAATGTGCAGGTGTGCATCCACTGGCCAGCAGATCTTATTCTCATTTTCTTTTTCCTATTTAATTTTAATATTGTAACAAAAGCGTTCTTTCCGGACCCTATGCAGATGACACAATCCAGGGATGAGTGAAGAAAACACGGGGAAAAAAGCATGCGGGAGTCGGGAATGAAAACAGGGAGCGTGTCCATGGTGCGCTGGTGTTCGGGGGAGGTGTGGCCAAGGCAAACAATCCAGAGCTAAGTCCAAAAGGGGAATCCAAAATGGGGCAAAAGTCCAAAGCCAGGCGATCTATCCAAGACAGACGGATTAAAACAAGAAGCGGGTCAGGACCGGCACGGGAATGGGAACAGAAACTAAAACCTTGCCGGGACCAAGCGCTTCCAGGTCCCGTACTTGCCTGGTACGGGAACCAATGCAGAGCCCGGAACAGAGTAGGCGTCTGGCTTATAAAGGGGGGCTGGAACAGGGAGCAGGTGTGGGAGATTAGTAAAAAACAAGGAAGGGCTGGAGCGTCCTTAAGAGGAGGGGTTTACAAATGTGACAAATATATTCTGTTGAGCTTTTTTTATGTCCTGAATACTAGTGTATAATTCTGAAACTATTTTCTTCTTATTACTTAGTTGATGCTCAGTGATTTGTTAAATTTAGGGTTAGAGATACTGTAGTATTATAAATGTCCTCACTATTTATTCCTGCAGTTAATATATTTTTTCATTCAGCACTTAGAACTGGAAGGTTTAAACACTCTAGCAAAGAGGACATATCCTGTATATTTTATTGCAGTTTGCGAATATACGTTTTTGTAGTATTCAACTAGTATCTGTAGTATTCAAATTCAAAGTTTGCTTGTATTTACTCTAGTTTGTGAGGGAATTTATTTGTCACATAATTTTATGGATTGTGAATCTGGCTTGTTGTTTACATAGTTTTCTTGTTAATATTTTCATTGAGTTCCTGATTCATGGCAATTTTGTTTTAGAAACCTTAATTCTGTTTCTATGCCAATAGTTTGCAAATTATTTATTTCTGCTCTAACTGTTAATAACTTGTACATCTTATGGGTGAGTGTTTTTATGTGTTTATTCAGTCTATTTTGATTCAGACTGTAGTTCCTTCAGTTTGGTTTGTATTTCTTAATTTTCCCTCTAAGCACAGCTTTGGATGTATCCCATAGTATTGCTGGGGATAACAATGATACCTCATCTGTCTCATTGTTTTGTAAAATTCTGTTCAATTTCCTGTTTAATTTCCTCTTTGATATTATTTTCATTCAAAACATTGCAGTTCATCTTCCAGAGATTTTTCTATTTCCTCAAGTACCTAGTAGTATTAAAGTAACTGGTGCATGGTCAGATAGATCCATTGTTCCTATTACACATTCTCTAACACTGGATCTGTCCATTCTATTTTAAGGAAGTAATCTATTCTACCATGTAAGTTAAGAGGGACAGAAAAGTGTGTATAGTAGGATACAGGTCTCTCTGTACATCTAATATACCAAGGTCTTCAACAGCAGTTATATATACATCAGCGGTTTAGGTTTCTTATTACGTTTATTGATGTAAGAAGAATGGGGATAGGTAGATTTGGGAGTGACCACATTTTGTCAAGAATTAAATGAGTGTAATAATTTACAGTCTCACACATGGATTGTAAATATATAATATACAATTTATTGATATAAACAAAACATGCATAACAAGCAACAGATGTAATAGAATATGTCTGTGAAATGATCTATTGTAAACATAAATGGTGATCGTTCATTCAGAGATTACAAAGATCAGAACTCAGAGTGAAAATACACATCGACTTTAATATGGTACTGTCACGGATGTCGGAAAAGACGAACCGTGGAATGGCAGGAGAGCGTAAAAGACCCTATGCGTAGCGGCGAGACAGGGGTAAGCCCAGGCTCAGCTGTTCAGGAAATGCCGTATAGAAACCTATGCCCTCAGGTAGCGGACATGGGGCGATGTGATGCTAGGCGGGTTTCAAGGCATACGAACGTCAATGCTGAGCGAAGGCAAATGAAAGACCCAGAAATATATAGCCCCAGAGAAAGAGAAACACCGGAAGGACAGCAAAACACCGGAAACAAGAGACAGGACAAAGAAGGAGAGCCCTCTGGCTGCAGAGGGCGTGACAGTACACATCCCCCCTTAATGGGCAGCTCCTGACGAGTCCACGGCTGAGAGCTGCCCCCTCCTCCAGGGTATAAACCTTTATTGGGTAGAGGAAGGGGGGGGGGGTCTAGAAGAGCTCCGGAGACTTAAAACAAAAAAGACAAGTACACAAGCACAAACCACAACAAATATAATCAAAACACCAAGCAAAAAACAAGAATAAAAACAAAAAAACCCGGGGAAAAATACCGCAGACTGGGCAAAAGGCATGTTCACATTCTAACACTGATATCGGAGTGGACAACCCGAGGAAAGCCAGACCATAGTCCGCTCACAGGCACGGATGTCCGGAGAGATATCCAGTAAAAAGAATGGAGGAACAGCAAAAGGCTCACTAAACTAACGCTGATATCGGAGTGGACAACCCGAGGAAAGCCAGCTACAAGACCCGCTCACAGACACGGATGACCGGAGTGATATCCAGCAATTAGAAAGGGAGAGGAAAAAAGCTCAGCATCCTATCACTGATATCAGAGTGATCTACTCGAGGATGTCAGGTACAGGACCCGCTCACAGACACGGAAGACCGGAGTGATATCCAGCAATAAGGATGGGAGAGCCAGCTCAACATTCAATCACGGATGCCGGGAGAGACAACGCTAGGCGGGTTTCAAGGCATCCGAACGTCAATGCTACGTGAAGGCAAATGAAAGACCCAGAAATATATAGCCCCAGAGAGAGAGAAACACCGGAAGGACAGCAGAGCAAACAAAAGACAGGACAGAGAAGGAGCGCCCTCTGGCTGCAGAGGGCATGACATGTACAGTACAGCTCTTAAGTTCTATTAGTCTCAATACTGTAACTAAATCACATTTATATTCTCAGACACAAATAAATTTGCATTTAGTGCTTAGTGCTGGGAAGGACCTGGTAATGCTCTTTCCTTGCATTGCCTAGCAGCTTGTGTTGGGCTTAGGCATCTCTGCCAAAGTAGCATCCTGCTAACTGTGGTCTTGGTCTGCTGACTTGGACTGCTTGTAGTCACATGGTTGTAAATGTCAGTTTGCCAGTTTAGAGAATGATTTCAAGTCAGTTGGTAGCCAAGGAAAAAGGGCTTGTGTTCCAGTTTATATGGGACAACATCACTTGTTGATAATTGGCCAATATGCCCTAAGGTTTGGCTCCAGTACCCACCCTGCTGATCGCCAATTGGTGGAACTTCCTTTGGGTGATGGATAATGTCCTGTGACTCTAATATCAGGTCCAGTTGTGCTCTCTGCTAGACATTCAGGCTCCAGCAGTAGACATCAATCTTGGGAGCTCAGATCATCACTGTCTGGCAGAAGATCTTTATCCAAAAGACAAACTCACCTCTCTTACTTTCCCACATGCAAAGACCACTAGGTTATTCTGTGACTGAGATCACAAAAAGGGGGCCTCTTCCTGTACATTTAAAGAGAAGCACTAGGCTGCTTGGTGAAGGCACAGAAAGATTATTAGTAATCTTTAATAACACTTAATTCCAAGTGACATAATAGGCCTTGTCGCTACACAGTTAATCCATTTGCAATTTACACAAAGCTTGTATGATGTGTGAGAGCACAGCCATGCGTACAAAGACTACACTGCCCAGAATCCTCTGGGGAAATAAACTGCTGCACTATGTCACCTGACTAGTTGCAGTGAGACAGTTGGTCATTGGCCTGTTTAAAAAGCAGAAAGAAGAAGCTTCTTGTGTCAATTAGTCTGTGGGAGTGGATGCTTGCTAGGGGTCTGAGGGGTAGAGGGCACAACATTTGTGTGCACCACTCACTAGAGGGGAGGAACTCGATGAGTATTTTGTGATTCATTTGTTTTGAGGCCGGTAAGTAGTTTAGCAGCTCAGCTGTATTAGCAAGGGTCTTCAAGCTGTTTAAGTAGAAGCTCAAGGTAGAGCTTAGGGTTTTGTTTTGGTGTTTGGCTGTAGTGTTTTGATTTTTCCCCACATTGTATACAAGCACTAGTGTTTTGAACCTTACAGGTTTATGTCTGTTGGCCAGGGAACCACCTATTTTTAAGATCCTGTTATGACACTCCCAATGGCTTGTTACAAATGTTACATTCAACGCATGTACTGTATGTAACACCATATTGGTGGTTTCCACTGAAAATTGCTCTTAATCCTTACAGGGCATAATTGCACCTGCCTGTTTTTTCAGTGATCTGTGGAAAAGCGATGTGCAAGTGATTGTGCTTTAGGATGTATTGTAGCTAGTGTGACCATGTCACTGTGACCTCAATTGCTACATCTCAATGAACTTTACTTCCTCCCCAGGCATGGCATCTACACTGTAAGGTTGGGCAGAGGGTGAGATATCAACCAACACATGTGGTTAGTGGGATACTTTCAATTGTTTTCTGAACCTATTCGATTGCTCCCTTTTCTTCTCTTAAATCTGAGCTCCCATTTTATGTTTACTTGGTTTTTTCAATTTTGTCTGATTAAAATAAACACTTTCTTAAAATATTTAGTACAGCAAAATAATAGCCTAGCAACACAATGTCAGTAACTTGTAAAAACAAATCAATCATTAGTAAGCAAATATTAATAGAAAACAGTTAACATAATATTAAACTGAGACATCTACTGTACAGTATCTGATTAAAAGCAAATGGATATGGTTACACACATCATAATATCACTGCATTATTAACAATTACATCTACTTAAAATGTGTTACTTCAGATAAGAACTGAAAAGAAAACTGGAACAAATAGAAACCACTTCTACAAAATGAACAAAGTTCTTAGTTTTTGAATTCCTATATATTTTAAAAATATAATATTTATATTCATTATTCTTAGTAGTGGATGCTGTATAGTTTTTTTATTAGATTGTAATAATGGTATTATTATAATTACTAAACAGACATTCATAGGAAAAAAAAACATAAACATAACGAGAAATTGAGAAATCTAATTAAAAGCAAATGGAAATGATTATACAAAGAAATGTGTGTATATTAGTATTATGCTGTATTCATGTATACACTGTAATATATATATATTGTTATAATGCATCATATTACAATGTGTATATTATTTGTTATAAGTTATTGTTTTTAAATAAAAAATCTAAAGAATACAAAGAGCATGGTTCAAATCTATCTTGTGATAGTTTATTTTACCAGATATAAAGACATAAAGACACGTAAACACATAATGAATATAAAAAAATGTATTTTCCCTTCTATGACCTATACAGTATATGATGCATTATCCCAATCACAGCTGTGAGCCTGCAGAAGAAAATAGACAGAGTAGATCACATTCAATATCTGAAACACCAAAGATCAGTGGTGAGAACACTTGCAGGTTGTCTGAGCTCATGGTCTGATGGGACCATACAGATCTTTACTTGGTGATATTATTTGCCTGATTTTATTCATGCAGAGTGAGATCAGATAAAATTTAATTGCTGAGACAAAAGGTCTGTTTCTGTGATTGAAAGTTTTCTCCTTTGTGATATTGATTTTATGTTCCACATCCCTCCTCTAGAGGGCACTTCTACCCCTTTCTGTTCTGATTACTTTTTATTATTTCCTGGGGCGTCTTGTCTGGTTTTTGGTTAAAATAATAATAATAATTATTGCTTACACTTATATAGTGCTTTTCTGGACACTCCACTCAAAGCACTTTACAGGTAATGGGGACTCCCCTCCACCACCACCAATGTGCAGCATCCACCTGGACCAGCCATAGTGCGCCAGAACGCTCACCACACACCAGCTATCAGTGGGGAGAGCAGAGTAATGAAGCCAATTCATAGATGGGAATTATTAGGAGGCCATGAGTTGTAAGGGCCAATGGGAATTTGGCTAGGATGCCAGGATTACATCCCTGGATCCCTACTCTTTTCGAGAAACACCCTGGGATTTTTAATGACCATAGAGAGTCAGGACATTGGTTTTACATCTCATCCAAAGGATGGCACCTGTTTTACAGTATAGTGTCCCCGTCACTATACTGGGGCATAAAGACCCACACGGGCCGCAGGGTGAGCGCCCCCTGCTGGCCCCACTAACACCTCTTCCAGCAGCAACCTTAGTTTTTCCCAGGAAGTCTCCCATCCAGGTACTGACCAGGCTCACACCTGCTTAGCTTCAGTGGGCTGTCAGTTGTGAGTTGCAGAGTGATATGGCTGCTGGCTAGCATCAAAGCAAAAGCACATCTCTGCAGTTCAGAGCTCAGTATTGGAAAATGGATGCCACGAGGTTTGCCTATTCCCTGGGCTAGTGGGTAGCCCGAAGGCAGGCCTTATTCCCCGGAGTCCTAACCGTCTGGGACCGGGATTCAGAGGGCCTGGTCCCATTATGCTTTTAGTTCCTGTTCCTGTTCCGGTTCTGACTCGGTTCCTGTTTTTAACCGTTTGCTAACCCAACTTCCCTTTTTGGACTTCCTTGGATTTGGATGCTTCTGCACTTCCCCCATGAACCTGATCACTACATTCACCGCCCGTCTGTCAACACATCCTAACCCCGTTGTACCTTCCTCAGTTGTCATTTCCAGATTCTACCGTTCGCATAGGGTCTTTAATAACGCACTCCACAGGAGTCTGAACCGGCTCCCGTGACAATTGGGGATTTTGGTTTCGTTCCAAATGCTGTTTGCCCAATTTTCACTGCTGATTATCTGGAACCCCAACCTAAAAACCATCAGCAATCCTGATACTTTGGAGTTGAGTAAATATTTAGTTTTATCTCTTTTGTTTTACTTTTATTATATCATGACATACAAGTCTGTGGATAACATTTAAAAATTAAAATATAAAATATATTTTTTTAAATACAGTTGGACATCTAGGTCCTGGTCACAACAATTTATTGCACTGACAAGATGACAAAGATTCTACCTCTTAAGTCATCAGATCTAGCATAAATACAAAAAATAAAATAATATGACTTTTCACTATGATTTGGATAGATCTCTTACTGTATGTACTGGCAACCCAGGTAAATGGTACTGCTTTTGAATCATTATATTAGTCTTAGTATTGTGTGTTTTGCATAACCCCCTCCTTTACTTGTAATCAGTGAATCAAATACCTGTATTAATTTTTTAGATGACTGGAGTGCACTATTCAAGATTATCGTCTTATCAGCAAATACACAATTTGCAGACTGGTGCTGGGAATGTAATCTTTAATACTTGTGCTCTAATCTTCTTGCAGCTGGGTAAATATGCCTATTCTTGATTTCCTAGAATGAGGTCTTTTGTACATGTGAAAAACAAATAAAACAAGAAGCTGCAAAATAAGGTTTTTGCTTTTTTACTGCACTCCAACCATCAGTACACTTCTTTAATTAACATGGTCACTTTCATTAGCAAACATTGGCCATTGTGAAGTAAGCGATCCAATTTTCATTGGCAAAATAAACATCCTCAATGAAAACTTTAAAATCTTTAACAACAGCATAAATTGCAGGACAACATTTTTGTTGTAAGGTACCAATAATTGAATAAGCTTGTCTCTTTGAAGAAGAGGCTTGCAATCACTTTCCATGCTTGTTATTATCAATCTAATTTAGATGCACTAAAGATAGGACAAACCATCCTGAGATTATTGGAAAATGTCAATTAAATTGTGGGCTTTGTGTGTCTAGTATATGCTACATAGCCATATTTTTATGTAGACTCATAAGGGTGTTTGAAGAAAAGGCTGGACAAGCATTCACTGCTATTGCTGCTATTGTTCAGTACACATGAAACCCAATCTGTGATCAAAATTTAAAGCAGTGTATTTGTTTTTGAAAGCAAATTTTTGAATAAGAAGTTGGCAACATTTTATTTTTGTTAAAAACCTAATGAACACAGCACTTTGATAACACTGAGAGTTGCTATTTTTTACATCTATTTATCTCACTCTATATTCACACACTTCACCGTTCAAACTTCTTCTGTTGAAAATCAACTGAACTTTTAGTAATCTAAGTACTTTTGCATATAGTTCGTTTAGTCAAACAGGGCATTAGACTCTGAATAGTCTGACGCTGATGCCCGGCAGACCTGGGGCCGAGGAGATCAAGAGCAGCAGGAGTGAGGAAGGATCCAAGGGGCAGCTCAAACCCTGAAAGAATCGTGTGAACCCACGAACCATAAATGCGGAAATAGTCAGAAACCTTACATTAAAGGACAAGGCAGGCATGAAAAGCTGTGGGATGCCTCCTGACTGAGGCAACGGTAATTCATCAGGAGCCAAAAGGGGGAAAATGAGATGACGGGGATGCCGGGGATGGTGTAAACTGTAGGACACCTGCAGACTAAGCCGGAGGTAGAATGCTGGACAGACATGGGGCTGAGAAGATGGCATCAGGGACAGCAGGGCATATTAGGGCAGGAACTCAGGGCTGAGTTGGATGCAGGGGATAGTGTAAATGGTAGGACACCTGCTTACTGAGCTGGATGTAGGACAGTGGACAGACCTGGGGCTTAGGTGATCGCATCAGGAGCAACAGAGACTGAGAGGGAGGAACCCAGGGTGAATTGGACACCAGGGAACAGAAGCAGAAGAAAGCACAGGCAAATAGTCCACAATATTGAATGCAAAAAATGCAACAAGTGTGAGGAGAATGCAAAACAAGAATCATATTTTTTTTTCTCTTCTTCTGTATTGTCTTCTCTTTCCTTTCTGTTGTTTGAAGCACAGTCCATGTATAGAATGAATATGATCAAACATGCAAGGTGAACACAAAATAAGTAGCATATATATTTATTTTTCGTTCTGTCTTGTTTTCTTTCCTGATTGTTGCTTGAGGCACAGTCCATGTATTCAATGTGAAAAAATGTAAGAGATGTGTGCACGAGTCTATATACAGATGCAGCCATTCAAAATGCGCAGTACAAACCCGCAGTATGGTAATCTACCCACAAGCCACCGTGGGGCACCGTAGGGCACCGCGGTAAGTGATTGGCTGGCCAAAATGACCGACAGGGGCACTCGTGGTGCATTGGTTTGTAGTGAAAAGATTTAATCATTTAATGTCTTTACTGTGCACATTTTAATCCGCTTAGTTTTGAATATTTATATGGAATTTTACCACTAAAGGGAAATTTTAGTAGCTGAGCATAAAAAGAAGAGGAGCATAACGCATCTGAAGGTCATAAATGATATTAATTTAGGAACATAAACATTACTGTATGTACGTAAACTGTACTGTGTATGGCTGGTCTTGGTAGTTTAAAGAAAAAATACACACCAGTCTTCCATTTCTCCCTAAACATTTTAAGCATGAAAGTTTTATGAAACGGTACCCAAATATGCGATTGCTGTATAGAATGAATTTTAATTTAAAAAAATTATTTAACACGAACATTAAGCTGTTTACATCATCCGCCTGAGAACAGTCACCCGTTGCTACCCAACGCAGAAACACAGCCACTAACTAGCAAATAGAGGACATTAGCTAGCCAATATGATAAAGAAATAAATGATTATTTTGTTTATTTCTTTTGCACATTTATTTGAACATTTCCATTGATTGTACAAGCACTTGGAAACTGTCCAATCCCTAGTTCATCAGGCATTTTCTTTTACGCTGCAGGCATTCTCCCGGTCTGGCGCCGGTCTCTGTCTTCTAGGATATAATGCCAGCGAACTCTTGTTTTTATGTCCACTATAACGGACAATCTCCTTTGCTTTTAACCGAGCGTCTAACCCCTCTGATTGGAGAAAAAAGACGTGCTGGTTTGCTATACATACTGTACCAGGAAGATGATTTCTTTCTATTCGAAACGTGTATTTTAAAAGTTTAAGAAGTAAAAACCTTACAGCGTACACAGATTTCTAAACTGATCAGGATCGTTATCTTTGTCTTATCCATAATAATGTTCACCGCTCTGACCAGCAAATTAATAATAAACTTTATTTTATATAGCATTTTAAACGAATAAGTAATTAGATTGCTCATAAACCTAATCACTTTTTCTACATAAACACAGCGTAATTGCTCTCTGAAAATGCCTTTTCTTTTTATTTAGGCTCTGATTTCAACTATAGATCGTATTGTTATAAACTTTCTTGGAAAAATGTCTTTTATGTAAACCATGTTTGCTATTAATTCATTTAGGGCTAGAATATGTTCATTGTCTTCCAATCGAGTCGAGTTGACATTAGAAACTTGCCACGCCCAGACTGTTACACCAACGCATTAGCATGTTAAAACGATTTCATTGAGGAGCCTAGCTTTCTTAACTAGTAAGTACTGTACTTCCTTGGTTTTGGAGGGGGGAGGTGTCTTTCGCTGGAAATCTCGCCCCCTTCTACTTTGAAAATACCTGTGAAACCGGTTTAATTCGTACCAGCCAGCACTCCCGCAGAGAGGGGGGTTGTACTCGTTAATGTCTTAGCCGGAACACATCATTATATATCATTTTGTATTTCTATAAAAAAATCATTTGCCCAGTCTAACACTATTGTTGTTATTGTTTTTATCCTGTAAAGCGCTTTGAGGAGCACAGCTTTCTCACCACTTAGATTACTTTTTGATACCATCCTTACACAAAGCAGAAACGTCTTGTATTTTCCGATGACATACAAGTGGAAAGATAACAGATTTTAATCATCTTTTTTCTGAACCAGGGAAAATCTGATCATGTTTCTCTATAACAATAATAAAAAACTTTATTTTACATATCACCTTTAAAAGTGGCATCTCAAAGCAATACAGTAGATGTAAACCACAGATTACAAAGTAAATACCCAGACAAACACAAACGCGTTTTTAATAAAATGCTTTTATTCATTCAGCAGAGAAAGAGCGTAAAACCTAGGCGTAACAGCTGTTCCTTTTTCTGATCACTCGCTCTCTGGATAAACGTCTCACCTGTCCTGTTCTTTGTTTTCCTAATTTGCTGATTATGCCTTCTGCGATCCACTCCTGCCCTCACACCTAAAGAAGACTATTTTAAATTTCTTTGCGCGGTCCATTGTGCAATTAACCCTTGTATGTGGTGTCCTTAAGGTGATATCACATAAAGGTGATATGTAAAATAATGTTTTTTATTATTGTTATAGAGAAACATGATCAGATTTTCCCCTGTTCAGAAATTAAGATCTAAAGTATACTACTTTGACACTAGTATACTTTTAATACAGTCTTTGCTGTGCTCTAGAGGATCCTTGTGATATTTCGAGCTCTGGTTGAATGATAAGTGTCGCAGTTTAAATAATTTTCGTAGTTGGAAATTATGAAACGCTCTGTTAAAAGCAAGGGAGTTTTTGTGTCCGTTACAGTAAAAGAAAATGCCTGACAGAGTAGGGCTTGGACAGATTCCAAGTGCATTTTTGCAATTTACGTTGCATTGTGCTGCTGTAATACAGTTTAAAATAATTAAAACTCTAAACGGTATCAGCTTTATTTATGGGTTGCAATTTAAAAAAAGGAAAAAATGCAATTTAGAGCTTTCTGGCAAGAGGAGACACCCAAATTAATAATGTAACATGCCACTGTTTGTGCATGAACAAGGTTATACTGCTATTTCCTTAGATACGCAATTAAAAAAAAATAAAAACATTTTTGAATCCCCGGCGGAACACATTCCATAAGAATCAGCGCTTTTATACCGCCTTTAAAGGTGGCTTCTCAAAACGCTTTACAGGATAAAAACAACAATAACAGCAACAACAACAATATTGTATTTCATTGCACTTTGACAGATCGTCCTTAAATCAATTGTTGACTTTTCTCTCTTTACTACTGTACTTGTTTGGATTGACTGAGCTTCGTTCTGTACCACACAATGATCCCCCCAGAGTCTCTGCCCTGGGTGATTTGGGGTTTTTTGACAGAGGGTAAAAAACTCTCTCTCTCGCTTGCCCTCCCCCCCCGTGTATTGTCTTTTTTCTGTGCTGTCCTTTGACAAAACAAGGCTCGCCAGATAATGTGAATCGAAACCTGTTTTTCTAGCTTTTAAAGTCGTGCGATGTGTAAGCGGGAACACATCATTATGTCTTACATATGAAAAATACATAATATAGCTCCCAAACAAATGCAAAGTGTTTTTAATAAGATGCTTTTATTCACTCATAATCCGACAATTTCAGGAATACTAAGGGAGGACTAAGGGAATTGTCATCTGTTGTTGAAGCTCTGTGAGCTCGGTGACTTTGAGACCACTTGTTATCCCAGGTTGTTTGAATCGCCACAATTCAAATAGAGAAAAAAGAGCTGACTGACAAGATTTAAGATGTGGCTGTTTATGTTGGATTAAAAAAAACACTTTGCCCGACGTTTGTTGCATTGCTTGAAAAATAACTTTATTTCGAGAGACTGGATAAGTAATTCAAGTGTTTTTTTTTAACTTCCTGAAAAACAACTAATAATTTAACTATATGTGCAAATGTTTTATGATATGTCGCTGTTGTGAATGTCTGTGGACATGTGCTGGCTGGACAGGAGGCTCTACTGTACACAGAGAGGGGTGGGAGGGGGGGACAAGCCAATACATACTCTTAGAGTTTGATTAATAGGGAATATAATATAAAAACTATAGTACTAAAAATAAGATACACTCTACAGACATTCACAACAGCGACTGTCAGAAGATAGGACACAGCGGCTCAGACACCCGCTGAATGAAAAGGGGCACTTTAATGTTCTGTATGGCTAATACTAAAGCCAATACTTTAATATTCTTTTCTGTATGTTTAACAATAGTGGGTACTGGCCTAATTCGGCCCTGCTCCCGTTGTTAGGTGTTAATGTGTTGTTGTTAAGTGTGAATTTGTACCTGTTTCCCTGAGGTCTGGTTTTTTTTCTGGAAAACCATAACTCTGGTCTTGTCCAGTTTGACTGTCAGCGCCCAGGTCTGACAGTGCTGCTCCAGCAGTGCCAGGTTCTGCCGCAGCCTCTGTTCTGTGGGCGACAGCAGGACCACGTCGTCTGCAAAGAGCAGGAACTCGATTTCTAAAATTAATGCAGATCAGTAAATCAAGGGACAAAACAATTATTGCGCCCGGCTCCTCAATGGGCTTTGACGTGCTAATGCGTTGGTTTAACAGTCCGGGTGTGGCAATGTTTTTTATTATTGTTATAGAGAAACATGATCAGATTTTCCCCGGTTCAGAAAAAAAATCTAAAGTATATTAGTTTGTCACTCTTCTCATCCCCTCTTTGCTAAATGGCTTTTGAATAGAGTCACATGAAGAGAGAGGTGAAACAGCCCTACACAGCCCTGTCGCAGTACACGAATATAATTATATCTTATTAATTTCTTTAGATACGCGATTCTTTTAATACAGTCTTTGCTGTGCTCTAGAGGATCCTTGTGATATTTCGAGCTCTGGTTGAATGATAAGTGTCGCAGTTTAAATAATTTTCTTAGAAATTATGAAATGCTCTGTTAAAAGCAAGGGAGTTTTTATGTCCGTTGCAGTAAAAGAAAATGCCTGACAAAGTAGGGCTTGGACAGATTCCAAGTGCTTTTTTGCAATTTACGTTGCATTGTCCATTGTGCTGCTGTAATACAGTTTAAAATAATTCAAAGTCTAAACAGTATCAGCTTTATTTATGGGTTGCAATTTAAAAAAAGCCAAAAACCGCACTCAAAATGCAATTTAGAGCTTTCTGGCAAGAGGAGACACCCAAATTAATAATGTTACATGCCACTGTTTGTGCATGAACAAGGTTATACTGCTATTTCCTTAGATACGCGATTAAAAAAAATAAAAAAAAATGTTTGAATCCCCGGCGGAACACATTCCATAAGAATCAGCGCTTTTATATATCGCCTTTAAAGGTGGCTTCTCATAACGTCTTACAGGATAAAAACAGCAATAACAGCAACAACAAAAATATTGTATTTCATTGCACTTTGAAAACCAAGTAATAACTTAACTATATGTGCAAACGTTTTATGATACAGTGGTGTGAAAAAGTGTTTGCCCCCTTCCTGATTTCTTATTTTTTTGCATGTTTGTCACACTGAAATGTTTCAGATCATCAAACAAATTGAAATATTAGACAAAGATAACACAAGTAAACACAAAATGCAGTTTTTAAATGAAGGTTTTTATTATTAAGGGAAAAAAAAAATCCAAACCTACATGGCCCTGTGTGAAAAAGTGATTGCCCCCCCTGTTAAAACATAAATCAACTGTGGTTTATCACATCTTTGGAAAGCTGAGTTCAATTTCTCTAGCCACACCCAGGCCTGATTACTGCCACACCTGTTCTCAATCAAGAAATCACTTAAATAGGACCTGCCTGACAAAGTGAAGTAGACCAAAAGATCCTCAAAAGCTAGACATCATGCTGCGATCCAAAGAAATTCAGGAACAAATGAGAAACAGAGTAATTGAGATTTATCAGTCTGGAAAAGGTTATAAAGCCATTTCTAAAGCTTTGGGACTCCAGCGAACCACAGTGAGAGCCATTATCCACAAATGGCGAAAACATGGAACAGTGGTGAACCTGCCCAGGAGTGGCCGGCCGACCAAAATGACCCCAAGAGTGCAGCGATGACTCATCCAAGAGGTCAGAAAAAACCCCACAACAACATCCAAAGAACTGCAGGCTTCACTTGCCTCAGTTAAGGTCAGTGTTCATGACTCCACCATAAGAAAGAGACTGGGCAAAAATGGTCTGCATGGCAGAGTTCCAACCACTGCTGAGTAAAAAGAACATAAAGGCTCATCTCAGTTTTGCCAGAAAACATCTTGATGATCCCCAAGACTTTTGGGAAAATACTCTGTGGACTGACGAGACAAAAGTTGAACTTTTTGGAAGGTGTGTGTCCCATTACATCTGGCGTAAAAGTAACACAGCATTTCAGAAAAGGAATATCATACCAACAGTAAAATATGGTGGTGGTAGTGTGATGGTCTGGGGCTGTTTTGCTGCTTCAGGACCTGGAAGACTTGCTGTGGTAAATGGAACCATGAATTCTGCTGTCTACCAAAAAATCCTGAAGGAGAATGTCCGGCCATCTGTTCATGACCTCAAGCTGAAGCGCACTTGGGTTCTGCAGCAGGACAATGATCCAAAACACACCAGCAAGTCCACCTCTGAATGGCTTAAGAAAAACAAAATGAAGACTTTGGAGTGGCCTAGTCAAAGTCCTGACCTGAATCTGATTGAGATGTTGTGGCATGACCTTAAAAAAGGGGTTAAGGCTCAAAAACCCGCCAATGTGGCTGAATTACAAAATTTCTGCAAAGCTGAGTGGGCCAAAATTCCTCATATGCAATTTGATAATGCTCTCTTTCAGGTCTCCTCAAATTTCTATCAGATTATACTGTAAATTGGAGTGTTAAAGAAAGTATTAGTAAAGTTAGCAATTAATATTAAAAGTGTAATTTCTACATGTCTTGTTGTGGAGCTCCAACATGGATTATTATTTGTTTTCAGTTGGTTATGTTTAATTTTTATTGCCTTTCATTGAATACGATATACTAAAAATAAATCAATCTTCAAACTTTTGATCATTGTAAAAGAAATTGGCATTAAAACGTTATTTCCTCACTGTATTTATAAAGTATCTTGCAAAATGTATGTGATATACTGTAAAAATACCTGAACTGCTGAATTACAAGAAAATAAGTCATCTCAGTTGTTCTGGTCTTTCAATAAAGCTCTTGAGCTTTGTTTTATTTGGTACATGGTTAGTGAAATATTTTCTTCAAATACACTGTTGCTGTAGGAGACACTATGAAGAGGACTTTATGAACAGAATGGATTACGAAAACAATTAAGTTCACAGCACATACAGTACAGTAATAAACAATGGAGAAACAGAAAAAAATAATTTTATACTTCAAATTGAGGAATCTATCATATAAAACTATTACTAAAGATTAATTGGTGACTCTGAAATTAAATCCATAATTAATAATGTATGAAGCATCCATTTTACACAACATTAAGTTTTTAAAGCTTTTACAGTTGGTTGCATTATGACTAATTAGTGGATCCCTACTGTTGTTTGGGTGTTGCTTTTGACCTTAGTGCATTAGAGGATATTTGTTCAATCTGGAAATTTGATTTGCACTTTATTCTTTTTTGTCTACCTACACATACCACAGATCATTATAAGCAATTCAAAAAATGAATTTTATTTCAATGACAATTACACACCACATGCTTATATTAAATTCTAATAACATATTATGTCATATATTATATAAATATTTAGTTTTCCATTAATGTTTTGCAAAACCTTATTACAAAAAACTAAAACCATGCACAGATAAAATATGTTTACACAAATCCATGTCCACCCTTAGAAAATAATGGCTACAGTTTAAAAAAAAAGGGACTGAAAATATGTTTAATTACCCACAGTATTTCCTTGTCATTTGAAAATGCACACTTTCAGATTTATCTAACATTTACAAAAAGGTAGCCCAAATGAATGATATTTCCAAAAGTAAAGATCGATCAAGAAATGCAAATCGGTATAAACAGGGACCAAGAGAAAAATATTTGTAAGAGAAGAAAGACCTTTCACTTTGAGCAGTTCCTTCAAGAGTTAACATCTCACTTATTGAGTGATACAGTATATGTACTGTTGATGTGCAAAATTTGAAAAATAAGTACATACTATAAGAGAACAGCACACCATCACCCAGGTCAGCAGGAAAATCAATAGATGATACCAGGACAAAAACATCTTCACAGAATATACACAAAAATATACATCGGTGGGTAGCTGCCTCAGATTGTGAAGGCTACAAAGGAACAAGTAATAGGTTTATTCCATATTGAAAAGAGAAGAAAGAAAACACAACATTCCGGCTGTGGAGCCTTCTTCAGGTACACCCTAATAAGGCTCCACAGACGAAACTTTGTGTTTTCTTTTTTCTCTTTTCAGCATGAAATAAACCTATTACTTGTTCCTCAAAAATATACACATACAATAAGCCTATGGCCACATGAAAAAACAAAAAAGTCTGATACGTTTTCTGACGAGATCCTGTGGTCCGTTGAATCAAAAATTGAATTCTTTCCAAAGCAAATGCAGCCAAGTACCAAGACATGCTACTGACCTAAATTATGGTCATTCTTGGTCATATGAATTTGGGAAAGAAATCCAAAGAACCTTTGATTCTTTGGATTCTTTGACAAAGAACAAGAACCTTTTCACAGTGTATAGAATATTAAATTTCAATTCCAAATTAAGAGAAGAAGGAACAGTCAACTTGAATATGCAGAAATATTTTTATTTATTTTTGAAGGAAAATACAGAAAAAATAAAAATAAGTTGTTTTAGGAAAAAATCTGATGGAAAACATTAAAAAGCATAACTTTTTACTCAGTTTACATTTTAATGAACACTAGTGTCAGTATTATTCCCATTATAAAGTAAAAAGGATTTTATTCAAATTCCAATCTTTCAGTGTCTTACATATGTGGAAAGGGCATCTATAACCACATAAACAATAATAAAACTCTGGGGTATGTTATTAAAATATTGTATTGGAATATATGATTGTATTTAGACAACCAGACTACAATTTTTGAATGTCCTGTGGCAAGTTAAGTGATAGCAAGTATTAGTAGGAAGAAGGCGGTTACTGGCAACACATACATGCTACAGCTATAATATTTTGGGTCTTAATTCCTTTAGATCTTGAACTTTTATTATTTGCCAATAATGTAAACAAGGCACCCAGATGAGAAAAAAAAATCTTGTCTATGAGAAAGCTGTTTCTTAAATCTATGCATCATGTTTTTCAGGCAAATTGACTTCCATTATTGTGAAACAAATGTAGCATAGCTGATGTCTTTGCATAAACATTTTAGTAAAAGAGAAAGGCACAGGCTGATGTACATATAAATAAGTGAAAAGATTATGTGCTCTGTTATTTAATAGATACCATTAGAAATAATGCCATTTTGTAGCCAACCGCTGCTCACTCATTCTATTTATAATTATCCAATTTTGTAAATCAGCAGGTGCCACAGCAAATTTATTGAAGGCACCATTCTGAATATGATTTATGACAAAAACTGGATCGGCGAGCAAAGTGTGTTCAGTTCTGCATCAATGCAATTAATGTACATTTTCAGTAGTATATCTTGCTATTGGTGGCAGGTCACATTGATATTTTGAATGCATTAGAATCCAAACACCATGAAATAACTGATGCTTAAAGTCCAAGTACCAACCAATCACAATACATTTTTGGAAATCTAATACATTCAAGAATTACATCTCTGTGACTAGAATACTTTGTAGAAAAATACATGGCTACGAAGTAAAAAAAAACAAATCTGTTATACAAATAAGAGCACATGTAGAAGAAATTTAGCACTGTTTTTGTTTCTTTTATTCTCTTCAACAACTAACATTTAATATAAAACAGTATAACTTCATTGTAATGGTTTGGCTCTAACAAGAACACATTTATATTATATTTCAGCAAATGTACCAGAGATGGAAAGCAAGTGAGGGACCTTGTAAAGGAAAGCGGATAAAGACTACAGCAGAATAAGACATCTAATCATCTTTTGTCTCCGTGCCATTGGAACAAGGTCATGGTCTGTGAAGATATGTATGGGAGCAAGTGTATAACCATTTCATGACAAAAGATGTAACACATAGGTGTCTTTCAACCCTTTTCAAAGTCCACTGGCAAACAGCTAATGATAACAAGAGCAAGATAGTAATGTCTGGAATTTACTAGGGCTGATCTAGCCTGGGAACAACTATTCCAAAAAAGCTACCCCAACAATAGCCTGCTTCATCATTCTTGACTGAAACTGCAAAGAAAATCCAGAAATAAAACCCAGACTTCAGTCATGAAACTCTGGTATGCAGATGATGATGCAGTAAGTGCCTTGGATAGATATCCAGACAGTTTTCAACATTTCTCACAATTGGAAAAGGGGACTTTGACTAAACATTTAAAGGATCAAAATTATCCATCAACAAGCTCCAATATTCAACAGGCCATCACCATTAATTCAGATTCAAAATAGTTGACTGTAGAGCACTTCCCATACCTTGGGGTTCCTTTCAAAGAAGGCTGCTAATGACAAAGAAATCTAGCAAGTATAGAGTTCAAATGTCTGGCATCTGAGGAAACAGGTGTTTGAAGATTGTGACATCAAAATTGAAACCAAACTGGTGATCTACAATCATAATAACTGTTTTACTGAACTAAACTGAAACCTGGAAAATGTACAGGTGACAGTTAGTTTTTGATAACCATACAGTACATGTTAGGAGTCTGAAGTTTTCCAAAGAGCACTGTAAGAATATTCCCTGGATAGATGAGTCAAAAGTTGACGTTTTTGGCTACAATGAAAAACAATTCATATGGAACAAAACAAACACTGAGTTCTAACATAAGAACCTCATTGAAACTGCCAAGCATGAAGGCAGGAATATCATTGCTTGAGGCTGCTTTTCTGCCTCTGAACTGAAAGTGGGTCATTGTCTTCCAACAAGTGTCAAGGAGGACCGGACTTCGGTGGATTGGGATCCTATGCGAGGCACTTCAGATTTGGAAGGTTAGGAGTAGAGACGGGAGGCGAAGACGTGGTCGAGTACAAATGCTGGGGTCAAAATCCGAGAGGCAAAGACATTGTCGAAGGGAAGCATTGAGTCGAAATGCCGGGAGTCTAATTACTAGTTTTGCGGGTTAGGAAACTTACGAATACGCAGCTCAGGGAGGAGACCTGAATCATGAGCAAAGAAAGGAAGACTAGTGAGGGTTTAAATAGTGCTGAGAAGATTGGTGCGTGAACGTTTAGGGAGAGAATTGCTCATGGGAATGTGGGAGCGCTTACATGCCCAAGTGTGATTCGTGGCAAGAAGACTATGATCCTAAACGTACAAGTAGATTACGTTGGAATAAGATAAGATAGGATCGCTTTATTAGCCATATACAATTTCTTGCATTAGGAATTCATCTTTTTGCAGACCCCAGCTTGCTTTCCATGAGACACAGACAGGGAGAGAAGTTTGGGGTCAGAGCGCAGGGTCAGCCATTGTACAGCACCCCTGGAGCAGCTGGGGTTAAGGGCCTTGCTCAGGAGCCCAACAGAGTAAGATTCCGCTGCTGGCCACAGGATTTGAACCAGCAACCTTCCAGTCACAGGCGCAGATCTTTACAGAGCCACCGCTCCGCCCATGAATGACTTCTTGAATGAATGACTGAAGAAGAGAAATTTCACACCTTGGATTGGGCAGTAGTTTTAAGTCCAGACCTAAAACTCACAGACATATTATTATAGGACCTGAAATTACATAGTTACTGGAAACAAACATCTAAGTAAATGTATTGCTGCTGTAGAAACCAAGAAATTCAAGCCTGAAGTGTTCGTTTGTCCTGCCAAGCTTTATTGTATGCATACAAGGAACCACAATAAGCACCATAATAGTTATAGTACCTATCGTAGCTTAAAGTGGATATGGTCCTGCAGAACTTATATATACACGTTTCCCCCCCCCCTCCTCCTCCCCTGTCCTGTCTTTGATGTAACCAAAGGAAATAGAAACCTTCCTTTGTCATCAGGAGTTTAGTGTAAACATTTACCATTTGGGTAAACATTCACCATTTGGGGGTAAGTACAGGGGGAGAAAGCCTCTGTGATCAAGCAGGTGTGATGGTTACAGTTCAGCATGTAAAAGCTGTTAGCAGGCTCCATCACTGCTCAAGGAGGTGGCACCAGTTATATAATCAAAGGGTTCACATACAAAAGGATTTTTATTGTTGAATCATTTTGTTAATACATCCAAATATATCTTATTTCTTTGTATTATCCTCTTCTTTTACTGAGACTGTCATGGAGATACAATTTCGTTTTAGATCTAAAATATATGAGACTATGGAGCAACTTATCAGACTTCATCAACTTTTTTCAACATTACATGTCTGTAGTACTAGATTGAGGCCACACATAAACCTTTGTTATGTCTAAACTAATAATTTGCAGTCCTCAGGTCATCTTTGCCTAAGGCTATGCAGGCTAGACAGACTGTATCACATAGCATATACAGTGCCTTGCGAAAGTATTCGGCCCCCTTGAACTTTTCAACCTTTTGCCACATTTCAGGCTTCAAACATAAAGATATAAATTTTTTATTTTATGTGAAGAATCACCAACAAGTGGGACACAATTGTGAAGTGGAACGAAATCTATTGGATTTTTGAAACTTTTTTAACTAATAAAAAAATGAAAAGTGGGGCGTGCAAAATTATTCGGCCCCTTTACTTTCAGTGCAGCAAACTCACTCCAGAAGTTCAGCGAGGATCTCTGAATGATCCAGTGTTGTCCTAAATGACTGATGGTGATAAATAGAATCCACCTGTGTGTAATCAAGTCTCTGTATAAATGCACCTGCTCTGTGATAGTCTCAAGGTTCTGTTGAAAGCGCAGAGAGCATCATGAAGACCAAGGAACACACCAGGCAGGTCCGTAATACTGTTGTGGAGAAGTTTAAAGCCGGATTTGGATACAAAAAGATTTCCCAAGCTTCAAACATCCCAAGGAGCACTGTGCAAGCGATCATCTTGAAATGGAAGGAGTATCAGACCACTGAAAATCTACCAAGACCTGGCCGTCCCTCTAAACTTTCAGCTCAGACAAGGAGAAGACTGATCAGAGATGCAGCCAAGAGGCCCATGATCACTCTGGATGAACTGCAGAGAACTACAGCTGAGGTGGGAGAGTCTGTCCATAGGACAACAATCAGTCTTACACTGCACAAATCTGGCCTTTATGGAAGAGTGGCAAGAAGAAAGCCATTTCTCAAAGATATCCATAAAAAGTCTCGTCTAAAGTTTGCCACAAGCCACCTGGGAGACACCCCAAACATGTGGAAGAAGGTGCTCTGGTCAGATGAAACCAAAATCGAACTTTTTGGCCACAATGCAAAACGATATGTTTGGCGTAAAAGCAACACAGCTCATCACCCTCAACACACCATCCCCACTGTCAAACATGGTGGTGGCAGCATCATGGTTTGGGCCTGCTTTTCTTCAGCAGGGACAGGGAAGATGGTTAAAATTGAGGGGAAGATGGATGCAGCCAAATACAGGACCATTCTGGATGAAAACCTGTTGGAGTCTGCAAAAGACCTGAAACTGGGACGGAGATTTATCTTCCAACAAGACAATGATCCCAAACATACAGGAAAATCTACAAAGGAATGGTTCACAAATAAACGTATCCAGGTGTTTGAATGGCCAAGTCAAAGTCCAGACCTGAATCCAATCGAGAATCTGTGGAAAGAGCTGAAAACTGCTGTTCACAAACGCTCTCCATCCAACCTCACTGAGCTCGAGCTGTTTTGCAAGGAAGAATGGGCAAGAATTTCAGTCTCTCGATGTGCAAAACTGATAGAGACATACCCCAAGTGACTTGCAGCTGTAATCGCAGCAAAAGGTGGCTCTACAAAGTATTAACGCAAGGGGGCCGAATAATTTTGCACGCCCCACTTTTCATTTTTTTATTAGTTAAAAAAGTTTCAAAAATCCAATAGATTTCGTTCCACTTCACAATTGTGTCCCACTTGTTGGTGATTCTTCACATAAAATAAAAAATTTATATCTTTATGTTTGAAGCCTGAAATGTGGCAAAAGGTTGAAAAGTTCAAGGGGGCCGAATACTTTCGCAAGGCACTGTACATCCCTTCTTGTCCTAGTTTGACACCATGCATGTGCACTAATTCTACTAGAGATTTTCAATCAGCTTCATATCAAAAGCTACCATTTTTACACATTAAAAGTCATGAACAGAAATTAAACATTCCAAGTTTTAGAAATAATAACTACAGCCAACCATGAGCAAAAGCCTGCTTTACATAACTGAAAATACTATAACCTTCTGGAGGTACAATTTATTTTCCAAACAGCGTTTGAATGTGTATAACAAATGCAAATTTTAAAACACTGTTAAAAAATATTGATTTTTGAGGTAACACAGTTGCATTCAGAAAGTTGTGGAGCAAAATGCCATTACAGCCTAAACTTTGTAGAGTCTTGAATAAATGTTTATTCCATTTTTTAAGTATGTAACTAATGTGATCAATGTTCCACATGAATGCCTTAATAAAATGTTCTGTTTAAAAATTGGCATGGTAATCAGATTTTTCAGGGGGAGAAAAATGAAAACTCAGATTATAATGTGCAATGAGAATATCTGTGACTGATTTATTCAAAATATTGAGACTGTCACAATTCTTGTAATAAAGAAAAACAAAATCATGAATATTCTATGCAGTAAACATTTAATTCCATACTTACCTGAACATCTTCTAATGCTGTGATGTTCTCTTGCTACTGTACTTTCTTGCTACTTAACAACACGTGGGAAAAGGTCATTAGTTGGTAAAAATGTAGGCATACAAACCTGAAAAGGTGTTGTCCCTCGTTACACCCTGTGCCTACTGGCTTAAGCTCCAGCTCCTTTATCCTCTAAGGATAAAGTGGTTACTGAAAATGATTGGAAGGATAGAAAGGTCATATGAAAGCTTTAAAGAAATTACTTTGAAGTACAAAGGTTACAACTTGATAAACCAGATGAGTTTTAAGTTAACCTTTGAAATAAACAAGTTCAGACTCTCATGTCATGAATGTCTTCACAATCTGGTATTTGACTTCAAATGTCATTTCTCTAACTCAGTTTTAACCATAATGCATTCCGTATTTCCTATCTTGAGTAGTTTTTAATCTTCATTTACAAATGGGTGGCAAAATGTAGCTCAGTACAGTAAATGGTTTAACTGAAAGAATGTCATGTTAAGCCCTACTGGAGTACCTATGTCTGTTATATTCCAGATATAATGTCTTTACCAATAAGAACTGAAATAACAATCAGAAAATGAATGTTGAGGTTTACTTTGTAAAAGAATACATGTTATCAAGAAAAACTATAAATTCAAGAGTAAGAATGTTTTTCTTGTCTATCCTCATGCTACAGTATGTTCCACATTCCTATGAGCAAAAAAAGATTTAAGAACTAAATTCAGTGATATACCTTTGTTTTGGGATTTAAAAGAAATCTTATTTATTTTTGCTTACAGATTGAAGACTTCTAAAGAGTATTAATTTTAACAAAGAAAAATAGCATCAAAATTGTCTTTTTTATTTCTTACACTAAACTAGAGAGGCAAAATAGTTCTAAAGGAGCAAGATCACACACAATTACATACACAGTTATACAGTAAAATTACAGCTGAGCAAATTAGAAAACAGGGAAACAAAGCCATACCCTATTTAATTAATCAAAGAGTTATATGGTGTTGTGGTAAGAATAAGTAATAAATAAAAGTAGCAAAAGTGTGCTTTATTTGTAAATTAGACAAAAGTGGATCATACTTGTTTTGTTATTCATTCTGTTTATAATTTCTTTATGTTATATAATTGCAGGTGTTGCAACACCAAATTCAGAAATACTGGCTTGAGATGGTGAGGAAGCTGGAAAATGCAGAAAGACAGACCCACTCGGGGATGTTGGGTGCTCAGATTCTGTGAATGAAAAAGAAGGTAAATAGCCTGAAGTCCACTGTTACTGTTTTTTCTGTGTTCACGTGCCCCTGCCTTGCATCTTTGTGTCATGTGTCTGGCATTCCTGGATGGACAGTGGGTGGTAAGGCATTTGCTATAAGGCCTCTTATTCAATGTTTGTGAGAGCAAGAGGCTTACTTTGCACAATCAGTGTATGGATAGGTAAAACCTAGGTAAATACCATCTTTTACTGCTATTTTCCAACCAGTGTTTGTAAGTACTGGTTACAAGTACCAGAATTATTTCTTTTCTTGAACGCATCCATTTAATGCATCCTAAAAATACAAAACTAAGAAAATAACATGTAATAGGTTTATTCCTTTGCAGCCTACGCATGCTGATGCAGCTACCCACCTGAACTAAGAAAATAACATGATTTAAATGTCATCACTCTTTTAGTTTGTCAGTATATATTGGTTTGTAATGTCTTGTTTATTTACACAAACAAATGCAGCATGAAAAGAAAGCATGAGTATAACAGGGGTGATTGTTTAATAGTAAAAGAGTAAAATAAGCACAATGAATCCAATTATTTTGTTAAATAATAACAATCCCAAACATACTGTATTTTTAAAATAAATATTCGTATTTCTTTGTATGACTTACCTATCTCTACATCTTGTTTTATATTAGAAGAGAAATTACAACTCCAAAGTCTAATTTTGCAAAAAGAGGAGAATTAAATCAGGTATTAAAATGAATTGTATTCAGGAAATTTTAATGTAATAAATGGCTGTGGAAACTAATTTCCTGCAAATAATCTGCACTTTATTTCTATTTTCAGCAGTTCTATTCATTTTTAAATGTATAAATTTTGCAAGTACTCATACCTGCAGGACCCATCTATGAGTCATATAGATTAAAGTTTTCAGAAGTTCATGAAATTACTTTCAATTCAGCAGTAAAATTGTTATAATAAATGGCTCACTGCATTTCTTGGGTTTGAAGGCAACAGGAAACTCATGCTGAGATTTAGATATGAGTGCATGGCAAATGGTTCCTAAAGGTAATTAATGGCACTCTTATTGCTAATTAAAAGCTCTTAGGTTTCCCCACACAAGGTTGTTGCAGCTGCTTCACTTTCACTCACTGCTAAGAAGAGACATAAATTGTAAGACAGTATCATGAAAAGCACCTGGTTCTGCCTGCACCTGCCATGATGAGACCATATTTCATTCTGTCAGTAAATTAACATTCTCCAGGGCTAAAAAGGCAGATTTTTCATCTCTCACATCATTCCCCGGTGGCAAGGGACAGTAGTTTGTATCCATTTTCGATACTAAATATATCATATTGTTGTTTGGTTCACTGATGCAGACACCTGCCTCCTGCAGTAAACGTTGTGCTCTAGATCTAAAAGATTTCCCCAGGGTTTCACATTCAAGTATTGGCTTGTAACTATAGCTTAATATCATGTCAAGATCTCCTAAGGATGATACAGCTTGTCAAGTGATTGCAGAATTGAACCTTCATCCACTGAAAGTCTGAAAATGTCCTCTGAGTGTCTGAAGCATGAGCAGACAAATAAAAGGCTAGCAAGTCATTTGTAAAGATAATAACTAACAGCATGGATTTTCCATTTGCCATTAAAGTTTGATAAGAGTAAAAGAGAGCAGTATAGGACAATGCTCAATTTTTATAGATAGCCATGTGTTTAACCTATTACAAATCTGCATTAAGCCCAGTGGAATAAACAAGTTTATTTTCCTTTTTCCTTTTTTGGTCACTTTTTTGATTCACTCTTTGCTCATCTCAACTTTAGTTTTGTTATAGAGTGATCCACATTCATACCACAAAAGCCCAGAAATAAACAAAACTTACGCATAGCTAAAACTTAATGGTGCTTGGTGGCATGGAATTAACCGTCTGCCATTGGCATGGATATAAACCAGTAATTAATTATTCATCTGGTTGCAGTTTGCTCTACCAGCAATGGTGAAATTTAATAGTATAGGACCGTATGTGTTAGAATAGCACAAGGCTTGATTCAATAAAAAATATAGTTTATTTTGGCATTTTGATTTAATAAAAACATATATAATATATAGCTTTCTTTATTTTTTCAATAACCTGGCTATTCCTAATCCAGACAGTTTTAACCTTGAGCACTGCATCAGCTCCCCATAGCCTTGCAGCTTGTCAAAAACTGTTGAAGGTAGAAAACATTATTGAATATAGAAAGACAAGACAATGAAATAGTTTAGACCTCTTTTTAGAAGTGTATGGAAACAACAGATACCTTATAAAGTGTGTGTTTTTCTTTTCTACACTCAAATATTCTGGACTGATTATGACAGTTTGACAGAAGAAAGTACTAACCTAAGAACACTGTATGTGCGTCAATGACAAGCAAATTTATCTTCATCATTTTATACTGAATGAAGTAAAGTCTGTGAACCACAAGAAAAATCCTTCTGAGCCAATCATTCGTATAAAAGCTACCAGAAAAATGTTTATACCAAAAATCCAAATAAATTAGGGTCTATAAATTTGAAGAAACACAGGGACAGAAACAAACTGCTCTTTGTAAAAAATAGCAATTTTAACAAGGTTAGGCTTTACAGTTAAAATTATAGGAAAGGACTCAGAAGAAAAATAACTTGTCATCTATATGCTCTATGATAATATGATGAATTGTCAGCATAGACACCTCGATCATTGCTGCTGTCTACCAAAGCCATACTTTATCACTGTCACAGCCTTGTAGGACAGTAAGAGATGAGCTAATAGAAGCTTGTGGTACCTGAGGATACTTGGAGCATAATAGTAATAGCGAAGGCTATATGTGGCCTTGTACTAAATTATGCTAACCTAACATATAAATACACAAAAGGGAGATGGAAGACACTAGTAGTGAGTAGATATACAGATCATCAAAAAATTTCTCAGTTAGCCATGCCCCCTTTCTTAGGGCCATTTTCAGTCCATAGGGTGTCCCCATTCCCCTACATCATAGCCAGATGGTGTGTAGGAAGGTGCATATGCGCAAGTGTATTTAAAAATGATGTTCAGGTCAGAGTCCTCCTTTTTGAAGGTCGCCAGGGCAGTAGATTGCCTGAGTGTGAGTTAAAGTGGGGTCTCTTATACTCCTAAGGTGTAAGGGAGCTCCAGTGGCATACAGGGCCTGGCGAGGGCCATGACAGTCTACGGCACAAAGCAACACTGGGGAGGCCTAGTGTTTGAGGAAAAAATAAAGGGGACAGGATACGGGATTGAATCTCATTTTAGCTCCTGGTGTTTAGACGGTGCTTTAAAATGTATGAGGTGCTTTGTTCTCCAAAAACAGACTTGGTGTGTAGTGGAGAGACTTGGTTAAAGACAGGGTATATATATACTCAAGCACACACTCTGGGGTGCAACTGTAAACAATGCTCCCAGGATCCTATTTCTAACATCCATTTCAGAGACACATAGTTACATTTCAAGCCTGAATCTCTTTACAGAGTCAAGGTGACAGAAAAAAAAACTCATAAACCACACAGGTTGCAGTTTTAATACTGTTGCACATGTTTTTTTTTAGAAATAAAGCTCAAAACACTCTATGACCCATCTTTTAAATGTTGGTGCAAAAAATGAGTTCATTAGATGATACTATATTGCCAATACTAGCAACACATTCCACAACATTTGCAGTTCCTTTTCATTGTTCAGCTCTTTAACTGTAAATACAGAGCTCAGTAACTCTGCCTAGCACAGTAAAAACAAATAGCTTGAGTAATTAGGGGTGTGGTATTGGTTCTATGTACAATATGTTGTATTTTTAAATAGATCCCACTGCTAGCACTGGGCTTCAGTTTCTAATCTGAATACAACAAAATTGTAATAATGACATTCATGCCTTCTGCATACATTTCTATGTCTTTAACAATTATGGGCACATCTGCTTTTTTTCTTTGACTTTCAAATCTGGTTTTGTAGAAAGAAGGGTGTAAAGCACTTTTTCAATAAATTCCTCTGTGTATATACAGTATTCTTCACCGCTGGGACTGTTTGATTTGAAGCTGTGAAAAAAGAATGAAAGGGATGGTAGGAGATAATTACAAGGTAACGTTCTCATTTTCTGTGTGTACTTTGTGTACAAAAAAAAATTGTAATCTTTTATTTTTTCCAACATCAAAACTTGAGTCAAATATTTTGGTATCCACAGATTTAAGCACTGAATGTAATAAAGAGGTACAGGATCATCATTAATATTTTTTCATATTTTTCATCAGTTTACGAATTCCTTGCTCAGTGCCCACCATAATATTATAAGCCCCCTGGATTTGGGCAATGTATAATATGATTCCCAAAAGTCTGGACACACATAAAGAATTATAAGCAGTGTTAAACACCTGTTGATGACCCATTGGGTATTCTCCAACTAAACATGAGTGATGGATCTGACAGTTCACAGAGAAAACATTGATCAATTAAATAGCACTGTTAAGCAGTGATTGAAAACACTGCAAACAAAGGATTTTACCAGATTGTGGCAAAATATACATTAGGGTTTTAATCATGACCTTCTCTGTTAGATTTATCAACACACATATTGTACACAAACTGAAAAAAAAATGGTGGGGGTGCTTTGAATATTGATGAAGCCTCTGGATATAAAAAACAGAGAAAAGGGAAGCTTAACAAAATAATACATCATAGTATCTGTTCTGCTTTGTAAGAAAACAGTTCTTTAACATTTGCAGAGTGTCAATTGGTTGAGGTGTAGAGGATTTACAGTGGCAGTTTTTGCTCCATTTGAATTCTTCAACAACTTCTGGGTCCCCGGGGGAGGTAGCCAGTGTCAGCGTAGGCACATCATTCTCCAATCACTGGATGAAGAATGGAGCGGTGGAAAGACAGTACGGGCATGCTTGTTAACCAATCACTACGTTAAGCTGTAGGCCACGACATGTTTTCAAAATATTAAGAATAACTCACCACAGGCTCTGTGTGAAAGAGGTATATTTTTAAATGTTCAAATGGTTTCTGCAACCCCACTCCTCCTATCGCCTCATTCAGACCCCCCTCCATATACACACACTATGTATTTACACAGGGGACCCTGCATCATGTCTCTCTAAGCACGAGGGTTATACAGCAGATGAAAAAAAAAGACTGAAAGGACATAGAAAGTTAGAAGCCTAATTTATTATAATTATATATGAAATGCCGAAAGAAGGTAGCATGAACAAATCACATCTAAAAAGAAAATGTAAGCATTTTGAGATGTCAGGCACTGAAAAAAAAATTTTATTGCAAAGTCAGAGTGCCCAGGAGATCCGTACTTCTTTCAATCTCTAAAAAGCAATGCTGTGTATTATATTTACAAAGTGCTTTATTTTAAAAATACATACGCTTTGAGATGTGCTGGTCGTTAAAGAGTTTAAATCAGTTTTTTAATCAATGCTAAAGATCAATAACTAAATGTTACATCCCCATCATTGCAAGACCATCATGTGATTTACTGTTTGCCATTACAGAGATACAGAGGCCTTCTAGCCAGTTCGAACTCAAACACTGCACTGCATGGCGCTGTGAACAAAAGATCGTATTCCATGCTCCATTCGGATTGTGTTAAAATGCACAATAATTTCCATGTTTTGTTTTTTGCATAGAGACGGCAAACATTTTTGATGATCTGTTCCTACTCATTAACCACATTTTCCCAGCACTCAATAAAAATAATTTCTCTATTATTCTCATTTCCTGCCTTCTGTCTTTCCTGCTCCAGCATATTCCTCAGATTTCTGTTCATTCCCCCATTCTCCCACACACCGGAAAAAAGGCTCCAAAGCCATTGTATGTTTTCAACAGTCATTGTTTTAGTTTTGAGTGTGGAATTAACCTCACCTTGTACCTCCGGATCTTGCATGCCAGAACAGCTCTGAACTTTAAACTCATAAACTAGGCAGCTTTACAGATGATACTAAAATAGGAGAATTGAAACAGTTTATACAAACTGAAATGGAAATTTTAAGAAATAGATAAAACTCAAGACTTATCAAACACCTGTCAGATGTCATTTGATATTAAGTGCAAAGTATTATATAGATATCAAAAACATAGGCTATATATACGTGATGGGAAACACTGAGGTTGAAGAAGGTGCCACAGAACAACATTACATTTATGACAAAAACTTTATATTTATGCTGACTCATCATTTTCTTATGGACACTGTGGGAAAGTAATAAAAAAGCAAAAAGAATAATAGGACATATGCAATATACTGTATTGGGATATACAGTATAGAGTTCTTTATACAATGCACTCTATGCTATATAATGTATATATCATGAGATACAAAAAATATCAAAAGGTTGAACAAAAGGTATATTTTTGTTCTAAAATGATCGTATTTAAACATGGAAATATTATATTGTATTTGCCTTTTGAATTAATCTGTCAATCACAAATACAAATTGATTGATTGTAAAGTAAAATTCCAGGTTTGACTTTGCTGTTCCACTACTTTTGGAAGGCCCTGTATATTTATATAATGATTGCCTACAAATTGAGCATTAATTTACGTTTTGCAGAAATATGAGAGTAGGCACAGTCATAAAAGCTCTTTTGAGGCATAATATACACAGCTGTTTAGTTCCATAAAAGGTCATTTCCTGGATTGTAGGTTGAAGGCCACATAATGTTTTATGAGAAGCTTTACTACTGCAACATTTCTTGGCAGTACATTTTTTTATTTAGGAAAGTCAAATAGAATAAAAAGACAGAAGGCAGAAAAACAGCAGCTAAACTGTGAAATATATTTTTTCCTTTCAAATTTATACCATATCCATGTGTGACCTTAACTCTGTTTCTCTAGTTTTCCTTGGTTTTAATTACCTACATTTTTCTCATGAGAAGAGTAAATGTTCAAAACCCCACTACAGCAACATATTGTTAATTTTCTATGAAGGCAAAAATGAACAGACTTTTAAACACTTTTTATAGTAATACTCAGACTTCTGGATTCAATGCCTAACTACAGTTATTATATGGAATAATTACACAGACAGTAAGGGACCTGCAGGTAAATGAATGAATGTAACAAAACCACAAAGGTACAATCTATGAAAATAAATAGATACTCTATTTCCGGTTCAGAAAGGTTTTGTTCTTTCTTTTTATTCTCCCTAAAACAGATTAAAGTAACTGTTTCAAAACAAAACCATGAATACTTGCTTCCTGTTTAGGGATTATTGTGCTGGGCCATAGTAAATTACACAATAAACAAGCAGCAGGGAATTTGAATTTTAATTGCACTGATTTACTTATGTTTATGAATTGTGTTAATGAAAAGACAAAACAATAAATCAAAAAGTCATTTATTACATTTTTTCCATAAGATCACTTTAAATCATTTATCTTGAAACAACAGTAGTGTGAGTTAGTAGACTGCTTTCCCCTTACTCTTGTCTGTTTTCAGTTGACTAGCTCTGGTACGGTATGTCTAACGTGTTAATATCTGTTTTCATTAAATCACATATTCAATTCTTTCTTCTCAACATGTGTGGAATGTGTTGCATCCAAGTACATTATTAGGTCAAAAACTCTTATTAAAAAGTACTACAGATTTCAACCTAGAGCCCCCAAACCCATTAAACAATCAAAATTAAAATGTAAATGGTAGTTTTCTGCATGATTATCAACAAAACACATACAGTATATTGTGCAAGCTGTGAAATTCGGGATCTGTTGTGTCCCAGATGTGCTGAGACACCAGTTTTGATTCAGATTCAATCTGAAGGGAATCCCATATAGTACACAAAATACAATTGTGAGACCCAATTAACAGGTACTGTATGTGGAAACAGTTAAGTTGAGACTAGCATCACAGAATTCTTAGCAATAAATGTAATATACTCCATTGGGTGAGAGATGTAATTTGTTGAACTATTGAATCAAAAGGATATTCCTTATTCCTTAATTCTCAACAAACACATTTGTTCACCCATGCTGGAACAAGTAAGATCAGAACTCATTCCACTGAGTTAAGATAAAATGAGACAGAACAAGAAATGTTTTTGTTGTTACAGCAGAGGCATCTTAAACAGATATCTACTTATGGAGTAGTCATGCTTTGGTTGTGATGAAACCAGCTAATGATTTTAATAAGAGTTGTAAGGAAGTTAATATTTTAAAACCAACGGGTCAGTCTCTGCTTTATGCTTTTTATTGGATTATTGTATTGATTTCTTCACATAAATGCAGCAAGAATAATACATATTGGTAAAAACTAACCTACTTAAAACATTAACTTCAAAAATTAAACTTTTACGTCTGTACACATTCCTATGATGTAAAGATCTTTTCCCAACAGCAAAATAAAACAGAATAGAACACAGAAAAGTAAAAAAAAACATTAAAAGTGTCCTTTTAAAAATCAAAACAGTTAAGAAAACTGTTTGAATGAGATTTGCAGACCAATATGTGCATCTGGCACTACAGCTGCATTTTCTTCAAGTGTTAGATTAGTGTTGAACAGTGTAACCCTTTCAGAGTGAAAATTAAACACAAGGTGATATTTAGCACAGAGATTGTGAATTAGCCTTAGACCCCAAAGAAATTAAGCGTTCCATAACTGTCAACTTATCAAAATTATTAACTTTGTAAGATGGTAGCATTGAAGAATGTTATCACACCTCCACAACTTTAAAAGATATATTTAGTCATGTATGAGTTTGCTTGACTTGTATAATACATATTCCAAGGTGAGAGGAATCACTGTGCCTCCATTCATGTTTTCATCCGTGTTGATACTTTTTTATTTTTCTTACAATGACTTCCTAACTTAAGGAAAGACAAAAACAAAAAGTTAAAGATTGAAATTTGATGGAGCTGCAGGCTGGAGAATAAGTAACATAAAGAAAGGTGCTTGACAGTATTATGATTCTGGGGAGACTTGTGCTGCAGAGTTCAGCATTCAGCATTCAGTGTTCATCAACACTTTCAGTGTTTGAAAATTATTCCATTTTGACGGTGACTTACTGAGGTCCATTAATTCAAAAGGCTGCCATTATTACCAGGTTAAATCAACAGCCAACATGTAGAACATGTACACAGTGAACACTTTTTCCACAGTGACATGTATTATTACATCTAAAATACATTATGCAGCCATGCAGTGGTAGTACCTTATAGTGCCAGAGCCCTGTTTTGTGATAATATAATGTGCACTAGGACATTAGAAGCAAATACTGAGCATCATTCTGGGCTGATTATGTAGTGTACAGGCTTATATTGGAATCAGTTTTGGAGTATAAAAAGAAAATAAATAACCTAAAACTATCTATTACAATGGGACATGATCATTGATCATATACAGTGCATTCAGCCTATGCACTATATGCATAGATGGAATGGAATGATTATCCAGCTTAATTTATTTGGGCACGTATTTATTCCTTTACAGATTACTTTCACTAAAATTGTCAAGATATTTTTATAGAGGCCTAGCTCTACTGTGCCCTGTTATCACTACACCACTGATCATATATTAAAATGCAAAACATCTATTTTAATCAATGCATTTCTTGATTTCAGGGTGGCCTACAGTCCCTCTACAGTACCATCCAAAGACATACTGGTAGGTTAATTGGTTTTGGGGAAATTGTCCCCGGTGTAGCGTGTGTGTCTGTTTATGTCCTGCAATGCCTGGCATTCCATCCAAACCGTACCCTGCCTTGCTCCTATGCTTGCCAAGATAGGCTCCCCCTCCCCCACAAATTTTAAATTGGACGAACAATCAGAAAATGGATTGATGTTTATTTCATAAATGTAGACAACATTTTGAGGAAAACAAATGATCCAGTAGAGCTGTTACATTTTTCTTTTGTACAGTTCCTGTGGATCAGATGTTTAGGAAGGTTGCTTAAATGTCCAATAATGTACATATTCTAGAAGAATAGCACACAACCAAACCTTCGACCCTGTTGTGAGCACTTTCAAATGCAAGACTCATAGATGTGATCTAGATGTTATTGAAACACCAAGGTAAGATATAAAATAAGTCACGTAAGACATAAAATAGGTCATATGATGTAGTAATAATCATCATACCAACTCTTAAAGGATTGTGTCCTGTGAAAACACAATTAGGTTAATGTGATATTTAACACAGTGCTTAACAACTTGAATTTAAGATAGCAAGTGTTACGATCCCTGCCTCTCGGCAACGAAAGAGGCAGAAAAAGGCGTAGCCTTAGTTCATCAGTCCACCTATCAGTGTACGCTTTCACCACCACACCTCCGTCTCATCTGGTATTTAAGCATTAGTCTTTCCCTACCCCCTCGCTCAGTATTGGTTTCCCTTTCGAGCTACTTAGTTGCGCTACGCCTTCTACCTCCTCGTACTGTTCTGGTTCCGACTTTGGTTTATCCCCTTTTACTACGTCTTTTGGATTACGGCTCGGCTTCGGTTGCTTTCTCCTAGTTTGGTTCTCTGGCTTCCCCTGGACTCTCGGCTCTCTCCTTTGTCTACGGTTTTGGATTACGGTCTGGCTTTGGCTACTCTCTCCCTGTTTGGATCACTGGCTTCCCCTGGACTCTCGGCTCTCTCCTTCGGCTACGGTATTTGGATCACAACTTGTCTCTATCGGCTCCCGCAAGTAGGTTCACTACTTGGTTTCGGTTTCACTGGCCGAATCCATAACAGCAAGGGTGGCAAAGCGCACCTATGCACGGAAAATTCTTGGCCACTTCCTGAACACCAGAGACATGCTGTAAATGTGGCAGGGCATCCAGGCCACTACTGATTACGGGACTACCCCACATGTCAGGACTACCCCACATGTCAGTGACGGCAATGTCTCCCTCCCAGATGTGCTGAACAACTTTTATGCACGGTTTGAAGCAATGAACGTTGTGCCTGCGAGGAAAACCACACTTCCTCCTGATGATCACGTGCTTTGCCTGTCCGCAGCTGATGTAAGGAGGTCACTATCCAAAGTTAATTCATGTAAGGCTGCTGGATCCGATTATATACCTGGTCATGTGCTCAAGGAATGTGCAGAACAGCTAGCTGACGTCGTGAGCTGACCGTGAGACAGTCCAGATACTGTAGGTAATAACATCTCTAGCACCATCATAATGAGCCCCGGAACCCCCCAGGGCTGTGTGCTCAGCCCACTGCTGTTCAAACTGATGATTCATGACTGCACTGCCAAGCACAGTTCAAACTGCATCATCAAGTTCACAGTTGACACGACAGTGGTGGGCCTCATTAGCAACAATGATGAACAGAGAGGAGAGGAGGTGGAGCAACAAGTGGAGTGGTGCACAAACAACAACCTATCTCTTAATTTAAACAAAACAAAAGAGATAATCATTGACTTCAGGAGGGCCCACGCTGATCACTCCCCATTGTACATCAAGCGCTCCACTGTGGAGACAGTTTGAAGCACCAAGGTTCTTGGTGTACACACACCACACACATACCACCTCCCTAGCCAAGAAAGCATAGCAGCATCTCGATTTCCTGCGGCGACTGAGAAGAGCAAGCCTTCCCCCGCCCATTCTTACCACTTTCTACAGAAGCACCATTGAGAGCATCTTGACCAGGTGTATCACTGTTTGGTTTTCAGACCACAAGATCCTGCAGCGAATTGTGGAAACAGCTGAAAAGATCATTGGAGCCTCCCTCCCTTCCATTTCTGTCACCTATCACAAACACAGATTTTGACACACAAACACAGAGACACAGGACCTCCAGTATAGTAGACGACCCCTCCCACCCCTCCCATAAATGCTTTGCCCTCCTACCATCTGAAAAAAGATATTGCAGTGTACAGACTAGCTCCACCAGACTCTAACAGTTTTTTCCTGCAGGCTGTCACGCTCACCCTGGAATCTACTTGCACCCACTTCAATTTCAGAAACAGGGTTTAAATCCCCACAGTGTGTTGTGTATATTGTATTATGTATTTGCCTTGTAATTTGCACTATCTGCACTTTACACTATGTGTATCCTGTCTACAATGTCTATGTCAGTGTCCTGTGTGTCCAGTCTGTATTTGCACTGTGCACCAGGAGGAACGATATTTCGTTTCACTGTATACAGTACTTGTATATGGCTGGAATGACAAATAAACGTGAACTTAAACTTGAACCGTAGTCATATCCATCATCCTCAATCGTTTACCTTTAGGAGGGTGAAAGCTGAAGAAAGGTGTTGAATGTAAGGACTATTTGAATGTTATAAGTATTTTAAAATTATTTAAGTCTCAAACATTCTTCTGTTAGTGTGTAGTTAGCATAAACCATCTTCAGGTATGTAATTAGGCTAATTAGTGGTCAATGTTCTAACATATGCCGACAGGACTACCCTTGTTTCATGTAGGGGTATTTCACAACACAAGGTGACTTGGTGAACTGGTTCAATTCCTCTGTTATCAGGGTTGATTCAAAAATCCTGTTAAACATCAACGTTTAACACGTTTGCCTTTTTATACTACGTAGTGCTCCTTTTTCTAGTGTGTGCTCCTTTTTATAGTATGCATTCCCTTTTTCTGATGTGCTCTGCACTTCGGGGTCACTGTAGGTTTGTGCTCTTGAAAGTAGCATCTGTGCTGCTCTCAGAGATATATTGCTTTATCTTTACAGGAGGATGTGACATCACTCAGCATCCCCAACAAAGGCTAGGAAAATCAAACCAGTCTCATTCATTTCTCCCGGTGTGATTGCGCCCCAATGAAAAATTGGCCCCAGTGTGAGTTTGTGTGTTTTGATAAACTATTATAAGCGATAGTTTCTTTATAAAGGAAGTTTGAAAATTTCACATTTATTAACACTTTATAAGTTTCCTTTAGGTCAGTGGTCACTGTGCATGATGTTGGAATTTCTTGAGCCTCTATCTTCACTTTGTTCTATTGCTCCCTACGTCATTTTTTCTTAGTCAGTTGAAAAATAAAAAAGACCAATGTCCCAGTCTAGGTCCAAGCACCAAAATATATGTGTTTTTAACATCATAGGTAATTTTGACTTGCTATAATTCATCAGTGTCTTCTAGAAAATAATAAATAATAATACATTTTATGTTATACACTGCCTTTACAAATCGCTTCTCAAAGCGCTTTAGAGTAAGAAAATAAAGAAAAACATCACATGACGATAGACATGACACAGACTCTAGGAAGTTGCCTAGTGGGTTTTATGGGAATTTGGAGTGCCTAAGTTAATGGACTTATCTTTTATCGATCTGTCTGTTCCAATACCCACCTCCCATCCGATTGATGTTTGCCCACACAACCTAGGAGGCAAAGGGAACTAGTAGCTACTGCCTGCCAAGTGGTAATACTAATATAAAGGGTAAATAATTATATCTAGATGAAGGCAAGAATGCTGTATTTGTCGATGTATTGATATCTGTACTTCAATGAATTATTTAACACAACATATATTCTTATTCATTTTGACATTACTTTGCCTGAATAATAATTAATTTATAATTTAATATAATTCGTTAATTTAATAATTAATAATAATAATTAATTGGATTCCAGTTCCGGTCGAGAGGGAACGCTGGCGCATTTGGCTGCCGCTCCTCTCAGCAGTTTTTCATTTCTATCTACTTATTTATGTTTTTTTTTCCTTTTTCTCCTCGATTACACTGATTTCTAATTTATCTATTTTCATCCGCTTCACGCTATCCGCTCCACGTTACAAATTCACAAATGCGACTTCCACTGCATTGTGAACTTACTCAATTGAAGACCTTCACCACTTGCTACCGCCTTCTCTGGATTTCCTTCCCGTCTCGATTCATTGATCATGTCTCTGAGGTATACTGCACTGCAACTTCTTCAACTAAAACAAAGCTACTTCCTGGTCAAAGACACATTCGATTACTGCCGTTTTACTGGGATTTTACGACTGACTCGCTACATCCATTGCAGCACAGGACGCCGTTTTTTTCGTTCGTCTGCCTGCGGAGTCTCTATCCCTGCCTTTCGGCGCACATCTGTAAGTCCATCACGTACCGGCGCCGATCTAAAAAATCTCCTCTCACTACCGCACCTGGACCGCACTCCGCTTCCCCCTGCATCCCCGAGACTGGCCAGATCAGCGCTACTCAACACCCGCTCCGTTAACAGCAAGGCTCTTCTTTTATGTGACATTATCAAAGAAAAGCAACTGGACCTTCTGTGCTTAACCGAAACATGGCACAAACAAAACGATGGACTCCTGTTCAACCAACTAGTTCCTCCTGGATATGGTTTGTTTGACCTTCCGCGTCTTTCAGGCAGAGGCGGGGGCATCATTGTTATTTACAACCTTTTTTACAGTCTAAGTCCTATAGCTATACCTCCTCCCTCTTCTTTTGAGTGTCTTGTTTTAAATGTTTCTATCCCCCAATCTACTATTATTGCCACAGTTTACAGACCACCCAAACCCAATGGAGTCTTCTTAGGTGAGTTTGGTGATTTTCTCTCATTCTTATCCCTTAAATTTAAAAGGATCCTTATTCTAGGGGACTTTAATATACACATTGATTCAACCTCTTTCAGTCTGGCTAAAGACTTCCTTTCTCTTTTGGGATGCTTTGACCTTACTCAGTTTGTTTGTACCCCTACACATAACAAAGGACACACCTTAGATCTAATTATTGCAAATGACTCCTTTGTCTCCCACTGCTCCCCCCTTGATCTAGGCCTCTCTGACCACTTAGCCATTCTCTTCAATCTGGAATTACCTGTTTCTAACACTTCCCCCTCACGCTCTGTAAATTTCCGCAACTGGCGATCAATTGATCACCCAAGGTTTGCAAATTCTGTTCTGTCCTCCTTATCCTGTTTCTCTTCCTCTGACCCTCTAGAGGACAAAATACAGTTACTTGACAATGCTCTTTTATCTACCCTCGACACCTTTGCTCCTTTAAAAACTCGAACCATCTCCTTCTCTCGCCCTGCCCCCTGGTACAATGACCATCTGCGTTTCATGAAGGCAGCCTCTCGCAAACTTGAGCGTAGGTGGCGTCTTTCCGGCCTAAATGTACATTATCAGGCCTGGAGAGATTACTTATCTGATTATAAGGTTACTATAGAGTCTGCTAGATCCACCTACTTCTCTCTCATCATTGAAAATCACCAAAACAATCCCAGACATCTTTTCTCCACCATCAACAGACTGCTCAAGCCAAACTGCCCTACCACATTACCTGCCTCATCACAACTTTGCAACACATTCTTAGATTTCTTTAGTTCTAAGATTGACAACATCCGGCATCACATTCTCTCCACTACGGATATAATTTCCATACCTCCTCCCTCCTCATCCAACTTCTCTGGTTCCCGTCTCTCCAGCTTCTCTCTTCTTGACTCAGCATCCCTAAACAAACTAGTTACGTGCATGAAACCCACCACATCTATTTTAGATCCCATTCCCACCACTTTATTCCAGTCCTGTTTCTCTTCTCTCTGTCCCATTGTCCTCAATATAATACATGAATCCTTGACAAATGGTCCACAAAACTGCTGCTATTACCCCCTTCTTGATCTCAGTGCTGCCTTTGACACTGTTGACCATAACATCTTACTTTCTCATCTCGAGACTGTGTTTGGAGTCTCTGACACTGCCCTCAAATGGTTTAAGTCTTACCTCACTGATTGCTGTCACTTTGTCTCTCTCAATGGGTACAGGTCTGAAATTGGTCTTGTCAAGTCTGGTGTCCCCCAGGGCTCAATACTGGGTCCCTTGCTCTTCAGCATTTACATGTTCCCATTTGGTCAGCTTTTAAGATCACATGGCCTCAGCTTTCATTTTTATGCTGACGATACTCAAATATACATCCATACCAAACCTGACACTGATGTGGCTGTCTCTATTCTATCTAATTGCATCTCTGACATAAAAATTTGGATGACTCAAAACTTCCTTCATCTTAACTGTGACAAGACTGAAGTCATGCTTATTGGTACCCCCCATCAACTTCGTAAAGCCAGTCCTGTAACCCTGTCTGTAGATGGCTCTGTACTTGAGCTTCAATCAAAATTGAAAAACCTTGGGGTTATATTCGATTCTGGCTTAACATTCGACCCACATGTACAGCATACTGTCAAAACATCTTTTTTTCACCTTAGAAATATCGCAAGACTACGCCCTATGCTATCATTAACTGTGGCTGAAAATCTGATCAACATATTTGTATTCTCTCGAATTGACTACTGCAATGCTCTACTCCCTGGGGTATCTAAATCTACTCTGAACAAGCTGCAGTATGTCCAAAATTCAGCAGCCAGAATCCTGACCAGGTCTAGTGCAAGTGTTCACATTACTCCTATCCTGGAATCCTTGCACTGGCTTCCGGTCAAATTCCGCGTAGACTTTAAAATCCTCATGCTCACCTATAAGGCTTTACATGGCTTGGCACCTCAATACCTGTCTGAACTTTTATCGCCCTACTCCCCACCTCGCAACCTCCGCTCTTCAAATTCTGCCCTCCTTACTGTCCCCCAAACCCGTCTACATTGTATGGGTGACAGGGCCTTCTCCTGCTATGCCCCCAAGCTCTGGAACTCTTTGCCCAAGGATATTAGAGAGTCACCTTCTCTAAACTCCTTCAAATCCAGACTCAAAACCTTCTTCTTCAGAAAAGCCTTTACTTAACCGGTTCCATTCTTCACCCCTCTGCTCTTCTTAATACCACCTTCCACGGTCTCCTCTATTGTTATTGTTGTATTGTTGTAATTATAATTGTGTCCTATCTTGTGAAATCTTCTTATTTATTGTTGTAGTCTTCTTATTTATTGTTATTGTCATCCTGTAAAGCGCTTTGAGAAGCCACCTTTAAAGGCACTATATAAAATAAAGTTTATTATTATTATTATTATTATTATTATTATTATTATTAATTTACCAACAGATCCTGCTGTTTTGACTGTTTTTTTTACCCATTTCTTGATAATCCTGTATTCAAATTTTAATTGTGTAAATCTGCACATGTATGCATGTATGCACTTATACCCCGGTATAAGAACATTCGGTATACGAATTTCCGGTAATCCGAACAAGAAGAATTTGTACCTTGTAATTCATTATAAGAACGAAATTTTGCTAATCCGAACTTTGAAGTTCAAAAGGGACTGACTTTGGCCAAGAACCTTCTGTGAACATTTGAATTCAGCACCACCAAACAGGTGTTTGTTTCTGCACGGGCATAAGGCATTATGGTTAAGGACGTCGTGAGGCAGCAGTGCTTTGTTTACAATCACAGCGGAAGCTTGTGCTCTAATTTTCAAAGTGTTTTTTTGTGTTTGTTTTGTAGTTGCTGTTCATTATGGGCCTTAAGGAAGAGAAAAAGATTCTTTTAACATAACAGATGACAACAGTATGCACATCGTTCTAGACGATCGCTTGGATAGCGATCTATTATGAAAGAATGAAAGTGTTGTGTACTAATTTTGCTATAATGGCCTGTATGGTATTATAAGTTAAGAGTGTCTTTTTGAGTGAACTTGTCTTCATTTCGGAATGGGGTAGAATTTTCCTCATAAGAAATAATGGAATTTTTATTTTGGATTTATGATCTCCCGTCTTCCGAAGAGATTTTCAGGAACGAATTAGATTTGGATACCAGGGTATGAGTCTATTAATGCTTAACAACAGGATCAGGCAAATCTAATATTTTAGCTTTAGATATACTTATTTTCATATTCATATTTTGGTCCTCCACTTTTCACAGTTCTCACTCTGCAGGGGATTCCAGTCTTGTCATCCACAAAGGAGAAAAGAAGGAAAGGGAGGGAGATCAAGCATTCTGAAACATAATTGTTTCATAATGTCAGTGATCTTACATGTTTTTAATTTCACTGGTATTCAACATCATATTATAAAATATATTATATTTAGTGCCTTTAATGATTAGCATTTATAAGAAAATATAAACAATTACAAACTTCAGTTGTGTTTCCAGTTTAAGAGTTGCTGTAAACCATTAGAACTGTTTTTTACTTCTGCCATTGACAGTATTCATGTGTTCTAAGTCATTCATGTACATTCATGTTATTGATTTATTATGATATCTAATATTTAACATATTGTAATATATTAATAAATAATAATAAAAATGTCAAGATAATATATACTGTAATATATATTTATTATAGGAAGAGTCATTATTTGTTAAAATCGCATTGACTGGGAATCAGACATGACTTGTGTCCTCTGATTCATGTTTCACTTTTTGTGCTGAAGAAATCAACTGGTTTGACTTCGTCAATGTCAATGAAGATTTTGAATATTTGGGTCAGGTCCTCTCCTAATCGTCTGTGTTTTGGACTAAAAAGATACAGTTCCTTAAGCTTGTCCGTGCAGAACATTCACTTAAACTCCAGAATGTATCTGGTTGCTCATAACTGGACTGATTCCAAAGTAGGAATATCTTTTCTATAACATGTCAGCTCTAGGGTGCTAAAGATCTGCGCAGACCAACTGTGTTCAGTGCTGCAGTACATCTTCAAAATGAGCCTCAGATTAGAAAGGGTTCCGATGCTCTGGAGGACATCTTGCCTGGTGCCTGTACCCAAAAAGGGGCACCCTAAAGTCTTGAATGACTACAGACCAGTGGCACTGACATCACACCTAATGAAAACTCTGGAAAGGCTTGTACTGGACCACCTCAGAATCCTGGTGAGTACAGCACTGGACCCCCTGCAGTTCACCTACTGGTCACACTTGGGAGTGGAGGATGCAGTCATCTATCTGCTAATCTGCTACGTAGAGCTAACTCTCACCTGAAGAAGAAGGGGAACATTGTGAGAGTTATGTTCTTTGACTTCTCCAGTGCCTTTAACACCATCCATCCCCCATTACTGAGAGTTAAGCTAAGGGCGGCGCAGGTGGACACTCTCCTGGTGTCCTGGATTATAGACTATCTGACCTGCAGGCCACAGTATGTAGGGCTACAGAGCTTTGTGTCCAAACAGGTTGTTAGCAGTACTGGGGCTCCACAGGGGACTGTCCTTGCTCCATTCCTGTTCACTTTTTACACCTCTGACTTCAGGTACAACTCTGAGGCATGTCATCTGCAGAAGTTTTCAGATGAATCTGCAATTGTTGGGTGTATTAGTGAGGGGAGGGAGGAGGAATATAGGAGCTTAATTACCAACTTTGTGGAGTGGTGTCATCTTAACCAACACCAGCAAAACACCAGCAAGACTAAAGAAGGAATAAGTCTCCGCTGAACCCTGTTTCCATCCAGGGTGAGGACATAGAGGGGGTGCAGTCCTACAAGTACTTAGGGGTACACCTGGATGATAAGATGGAGTGGTCTGTTAACACTGACACCCTGCACAAGAATGGTCAGAGCCGACCCTATTTTCTTGGGAGGCTCAGGTCCTTTGGTGTGTGTGGAACACTGCTACACATTTTTTATGAATCAGTGGTGGCAGCAGCCATCTTCTACGCTGTTCTGTACTGGGGCAGCAGCATCATGACAAGAGATGCAAATAGGCTCAATAAACTTATCAAGAAGGCTGGCTCTGTGTTGGGGCTGAGCCTTGATCCCCTGGAGGTAGTGGCTGAGAGGAGAATGCTAACCAAGCTCACAGCCATCATGAACAACACCTCTCATCCACTACATGGGACTGTTATTAGGCAGCGGAGCACTTTTAGCAACAGACTGCTCCAGCTACAGTGTTCAAGGGAATGTTTCCGCAGGTCTTTCCTCCCGGCGGCTGTCAGGGTGTATAATGTTGCCCTAGGCTAGGACAGTTAGCCCTTCATTTGCTTGTCTATGGACAGCATGTTGCACCATTGTACTTTTTTTTGGACACTCAATCACTCAATCAATATCACATTTTGCACATATTGTATTGTTTTTACAGTGATTATGAGCATATTTTGCACACACCTACTGTATGTATTGCTGCTGTAACACATCAATTTCCCTTTGGGATCAATAAAGTTCTATCTACTGTATCTATCTATAAATTGCCTCTTCTAGCTCAGTGTTTCCCATTTTGTATTTATAGTTTACATTTTTATTACCTGCATGCAAACCTGTGCATTTGTCTACATTAAATGTCTTCAGCCAGGTGTTTACCCAGTTGTGACATTCACAAGACTATGCAAAGGAACAAGTAATAGGTTTATTCCATGCTGAAAAGAGAAGAGAGAAAACACGTCAATGAAACATGTTAATGCGTGTTTTCTCTCTTCTCTTTTCAGCATGGAATAAACCTATTACTTGTTCCTTTGAAGATTACACATGCTGACGCATCTACCCACCTGAACTACTTCAGAATACTATTGTCAGTTTGAGTTTATTGTGAGTTTTTTTGGGGGGCTGATCATTTTTTTCATTCCTGAGACAGAATATTTCAACAGGGGCAGTGTTCTGTCCCCATACAGCCTTGCCAGTGTATGTTGTTTCCTGGTCTAAGAATGTTTGGGGAGAACAGCTCTACCCATGATATTATCTATAGAATACTATACAATTCAATTTATACTGTAGTGTCCCAGCCCTTAGAAGCCTGCTGCCTGGGAGCCCCAGAACCCTGACCTCTTTCCTTCAGTTTTGCTGAATTTCACTCATTTCACTTCTCCCTGCCTCTATAAATAGGGGGTCCCTTTCCCTTTTTCCTTCTTTCATTCCTACCTCCACGCTGAGCAGTTGCAACTGTTACTCTCTTCCTTCTTGCATCCTACAGTACCTGCCTCTTCTGCCTTAGTAACTAGCACAGCAGTGTACCTAAAATGGGCACTAGTTTCCTGCCTCTCTGCAATACACTGTGAAAGATTAAATCAAGGGGAATCACTACAATACTACTCAATTCAGTAATAATTGAACAGTTTCTTGACTGTTTGCAAAGCTTCTCAATTACGTGCTGGAGTTGTAAACTAAAAGCTTTATAATGTACAGTATATATTTGTTTGGACATCACTATTTCCTTGACTGAAGCTTCATTTTCGAAAACTGTAGAAAGGGTACAACTGATTCAAGGTGCTTTCTATGTAACACATTCTTCTTACTGTACTGTGGTGAATCTTCAGGCCTCACATAAATCACAGTCACAAATTAGAATACTGTATATCACTGTTTAGTTGAAATGTTGTATATGCAGATGAAATAATGTCTGAAGAGTTAGGATGCAAGAATGAACCCTAATGAAAAACAACAGAGGAGCAAGAATTTAGTTGTGAGGGAAATTTGTATGTCTACCCATAAACCATTTTTAAAAACATACTCAACAGAAAAGTTGTTATTTTACATTCTCAGCACTGACATTAATTATTGTGGAAGAACAGTTAATCATGTTGTAGAACTATAAAACAGTAAAAGTGATCGCAAGGTAGAGAACATTTATTGATTCTTTTAAACAAGCTGATTTTCAGATGATCGATAAATATGTTTTTTGAGATAAGCACATACTGTAGCAATTGAACAGATTCTATTCTGTGACATACAATGGAAACTAAATTTCTTTTATTTCTTCAATGATAAATGGACAGCCAACAGCTCTTCGTTTTTGAGAAATGAAACAACATTATATACAAGAGAGAATGGTTTTGTTACATTAAATTCCCAAACAATTTTGTCATTAGAAAAAAGGGCAATACTTTAATTTTCAATAGCCATTGTAGTTTTAAAAGCATTGTAGAACTAGTAATGTTCGGTTAAATGCTGTTATTTACTTCTAACATCTTGGAGGTCATAACACGTGGGGACAGATTTTAAAAGCTTTTTGATTTTGGTTTTTGTAACATTGTAAAGGACTTTTAATTGGAATTATATTTTTAAACTTCTACAGAATAATTCCTATTTTTGTAATTATCATTTTATTAAGTGAAAAACTGATTCAATTAGATACATATTTTATCTATTAAAATTAATTTAAAAATATTATTCAACAAAATGACAAAATAAAGCAAATATTGAAAACATTTTCTCAGTAAAGTTAAAAGGGTTTGGGTGCTTATTGTTGAATGAGACTTTCCTGAATGTAAATGAGAAAGAGATTTTTCTATGCATATTTTTCATGAAAATTTAATAACATATTTAATAGTTGGTGTAAGTGAAATATAACATTAAGTGATATTCAAAAACATTTTTACAAGAATACAGAGTGAAATAAAATATGGAAAATAAAGTTGTTCCAACTAAAGCACAGAAAAAAGTCTGAGCCAGAAACTCTTAGTATCCAAGTACATTACAGCAAAGGTATTTCCTTACCTTTAAACATTGTAGATTACATAGTCTTTATGAATTCCAGGATTTGCAATCACAATACAAGCTTGCGGGCTCATGTTTCTTTCTGTATGTACTGTACATCAACATTCTGCAGTGCATGCTGATTATGTTGTCCCATGGGAAGGAAAGATGTCTCCATAATGCATAATATGTTTTACCTCAGGGACAAAACAAAGGGAATGGTTTGTTTTGAATGAAGCTATCACCTGGGACAATTTGGAGATATTATAAATTCTACCATCAAAAAGTCTGATTATCGAATGCTAAACTTTACAGACTGTATTTTACTCCTTGAAGGTAATGTCATTTGGAAATAGGCTGCACCATTTTACACACTTTTCTACCTTCTTTAAATAGTAAAGTGTGAAGTAGAGGATACAAGCATAAATTACAAAGAAGTGCATTTAAAACTCAGAACAAGGGGGTTCTTTTTACAAAAGTAATTGTGGAAATATTACACAAGGTACCCAGCCATGTTGTTGAAGGCCAATAACCCCAATTCTTTTAAGAAATAGCTGGATGAAATCTTTGTATCAATATTAGCTACTGTCAAACATGCTAGAAGGGTTAAATGGCTATTGCTTGGAACTGTTCTACTTTCTTATTGTCACGCCATGTACACCTAGAGGGCGCTCTACTTCTGTCCTGTTCCTAGTTCCCTGTGATTATTCATGTCTTTCCTGTGTGTCTTGTTCTGTAGCCTACTTCCTGTGTCTGCTCTGCTCCTTGCTCAGCATTGAGAGTACAGATGTCGTGAGACACGCCAATTACCAGGTCGCCCCACATTTGTGGCCTGAGGGCATAGGTTTCTATACCGACATTGTCTGACCCCCTGAGCCTGGGCTAACCCCCGTGTTGCCCCTTTTGCTGCTACGCATAGGGTCTCTACTGCTCTCCTTGTCATTCCACGGCATGCCCTTCCAACATCTGTGACACTTATGTTATGGAAATAGTTAATAATAATAATAATAAATTACACTTATATAGCACTCGTATGCAACAGCCGAAATGAGCCAGTATGGTCACCACACATCACCTATCATAGGGGCCACTGAATGAAGCCAATTCATAGATGGGGATTATTAGGATGCCAGGTTTTGATTGGATAAGGATGCCAGGACTGGTAAATGCCAGGGGACATTGGGCCAGGACACTGAAGTTAACACCCCTTCTTTTTCTGGGAAACGCCCTAAGATTTTTAATGACCATAGAGAGTCAGGACATCAGTTTTACGTCTCCCACAAAGACCACAAGGTGAGAGCTCCCTATGGGTCCCAGTATCTCCTCTTCCAGCCACAACCTTAGCTTTCCCAGGAGGTCTCCCATACAGGTACTGGCCAGACATACACTTAGCTTCAGTGGGTTGCCAGTTGTGAGTTGCAAGGTGATAAAGCTATTTTCCCCCTTGTCCATTATTCTTGAAGGGGGTTTTTGCATTTGCTGGGACAATTATTAATTAAATAAAGTCACAAAATGATTCTTCAATGGTTATTAGAAAACCAACCTTGCAGAACAACTCAGCAACGCACACACACGGATACTAATATACGACAATACAATTAATACATAAAATGTGCATATAAACATAACAGATCTTATAATGAGAGTTAGCAGAATACAAAAGGTATATATTCAATCATGAAGAGTTACAAATACCAAGAGACACATACATTTAGTATACCATTCATTAATACCGTTTCGTTAATGAGCTATGATTACAATTTCTACACTAGATACTCAAAAGCAAGTACATCGCTCATAAGAATTAAATTGACATCAACTGGGGATGAGGTAACAATTGAATTCTCCAGCTCTAATGCACAATGTTGAATACTCATCCAATCTGTGTGGATTCAGATTTCCTGTGGATAAAAAGAAACAGCAACAGGCTGTTGCTGCGTCCAATCAGCATCCTCTGGTTTGGTGCCAGGTAGTCCTGGTGCGACTGGAGGTGTGGGAGAAGGAGGGGAGATTTCTGCTGCGGCGTGCTGGCGGTGACTCTCTGAAGACTGTGTAGTTAATGATGGCTGAACTAGCAGAGTTTGTGCACATGAAAAGTGACTGCGGGTCCGAGCAAGTCACATTCTTTGGATGGAAAGAAGACCGGTTCGTTCCCGATGTAGTGCAAGTCCTGAATATTGAGATTCAGCTGTCTTCAGTTCCGACCGTAGTTCACTCGTTGATCAGACGAGCATTCACGGTGGGTTACTGGCGGTTCACAAGGCTTGCTGCTGGGCTAAACTTGGGCGGATCCTTTAGTTACGCACGGGCGACCTCCAGTCTCGACTCTTAGAACACTGTAAAGTCCTGGCACTCGGACACACTGGCCGTCACGTGATTGTCTGAGATGAGTCTGTTAATGTCCTGGAGGGGCACCTTCTGGGCCCTGTGCTGCCTCTTTTATCGGGAGGAACTACAGTCATTCATTGGTTGAAAGTTTCGCGGGAATTTGAGACCCACGTGGAGTTACCCTGCCTTACCAATTCCTGATTGGCTGATCAAGGTGGAGAATGAGTAACAATGCTCTCTGACCTTAGGTTTGTAAACACTTTGAGATGCGACTCTCCCTTGGAATCTCCCAGACAGAAAGGCGCCAGAGTTGACCATTCATTAGGGTGGCTGGAGAATCTCAACCCTGGGAGTTGTTCCTTATCAGGAAACTCTGTCAGAAAAATACCTTAAATCTGAACCATATGGAATGGCCCCTCTGTGTCCAGCACCACAGAGATGAGGGAGAGAAAGACTGGCAAGGGAACAGCAAACTTAATTCCTGTATTATTAATAAGCTTTGCCACTACATTTACAATTGGAATATTTTGTGATCTCACCTACTGAAGTACTCTAGATGAAGGATGAGGCTCAGAGCCAAGGGCTTCTTTGTATTGTTTGTGTGTGTCCTTGATTGGAAACTCAGGAAAGTATTTTTGTTTAGCACTGAATTTGTAATCTCAGAAAGAAAATTGCATGCACAAAAGAGGTCTAATGTGAAATAAAATTTTGTTCATATATAATCCATTTATTTAACTTATCAACATGAAATTAAAGCTTGAGTGCTATGCCACATATAATGTGTGTTCTTACCACAAAACATGTACTCAATGCTGCTGTGTAAAATCATTTCCACTCCGCAGAGGGACTCCAAGTTTTTTATATCATTTTGTAAAACAAAGATTTCCCAGAAATTGAGGTAACTATTGAAATTTCATTTTGATTGCTCCCCAGATGTCCCTGACAGATTACCTAAAAATGTGTCACAGACCTGACTTGCAATATTCTTGTAATATGTTGATTGTAATATTCTACAATAAAATTATTTAAAATCTGTAGAAATACGGAAATAAATATAGATTTTTGTCATTTTTAACCCTGACATCTGGTCAAGTATGCTTTGGAATTGGTGATTATTGGCATTTAGTGGATAATACAAAATGACAGGGGCGCTCATTTATAGCTTCAAAATATTTCACACCATGTAGTCTTAAGACTAACAGCCCTGCTCTTTGAAATGCTGACTGTATTTTCACCTTCATTTCTCTTTCATCTCTAAATAGATCTGGTTATTTGGGATTTAAATGTGATAATGGATGCAGTAATTGGAGAATCATTTTTATTCCAATCTAACTAAAAATGTCAAAAAACTTTGATCAGCATAAAAAAATACCTAGTTAGTTCACACATTATTTATCTATACAATGATTTGGGGGAAACACTTTCATAAATTTTGATCATTCTAAGTAGATACATTTACTTATACTTCCTTTTATCTCAAAAATGAACATAAAAAGACAGGGGGAAATTGAATTTAAAAAACTAAATATAAGTTTAGCAGAGAAATATAAAAATAGTAGTTTTTACATTAAGAACATAATAAAACACAGCGGTTGACTTTCTCTATTGACTGAGTAAATACAGTACTATGAATACAGGGCAGAAGTTATTTAGCATATTGTTCAATTCTGGGTATATATTCCATGTTTCTTAAAAAGGTTATACATAAATAAATTCCTGTCAAGTTAATCCGTCAAATAATTACAACCCCACTTACACTCAGCCATGATTTTACCACGTCTAATCAATTTACAAGGTTACATTGGAATGCATGTTACATAATAAACTGTGTCCAGGTAATTCAGTTTAATTTTTTTACAGTGTAAATGGCAAGAAGATTATCTAGCTTAACTTCCTTATATAAAAACATAGCAATATAAGAAAGGTTATGAACAAGAAGAGTAAGCATTCAACCCATCTACCTTGTTTAGTTTTTACAGTAGTAGTTAAATGATCCATATAACTCACTTGTTCCAGACTCCCTCCACTTTTTATGTGAAAAAATACCTCCTAGTGTCAGTTCTTGTTCTATGGATCATTTAACTACTACACTTTCAATAGCTTCCAAAGCTTTCACTTGTCTCTTCCGGTTCATGTTAGTTCTGTGTTCCAATGGGTTGACATTGTCAGTGCCATTGAGGATTTTAAAAAGAAAATGGTGTTTCAATATCTTGGGAAAAAGTGTTTCTAGATTGGTAAAAGCTAGAAATTTAAAATAACAAATGATCCTTGACAAATAACTTTAACTGAAAGCACAAATTTATACTAATTCATACATAAAGATCAATATATTTAAAAAATAAGACTACAATACATTTTACTCTAAAACAGGGTAGTAGAAGTAGATTGGGTCCCAAACTGTAATTTTAAAACTACATTTGCAACATTCAGTAAAATGTGGTTGCCAGGTTTCTGTTGAAGATGAATTGTTCAAGGGATTTTACTGGGAAGATGAGTCTATGGAGACCCATTTCAGAAATGATGCAGCTGTTAACTTTGAGTTAATTTCATAAATTGCAGTCATTTAGATACATGCATTTGAAAACCTCTGTACGTGCACAAAGTGGCCTCCAAAGAATTATACTTAAGTACCAAATGTTACAGTATTTCTTTAAAGCAACTTAATATATATTAAAACATTAAGAGGTCTCATATTCATAATTCTGGGAATGCATTTAGAATTGGCAATGCAAAGTCACAAAAACTGAGCAGACAATAATGTTGAAATAATAAAAATAAAGCAAGTAAAAATAATTATAATTTACAAAAAATTTATTCACATAGAATCTTGTCTTTCCAATTCCAGTTATGTTTTTAAGGACATTTAAACAATCAGTTATTGTTTTACAAGTCCACTTAAGTATTTTAGTCTGCTTTTAAGTCTTGGTCAAATTATTTAACTTTCTTTTGTTTTCAATGATTTAGAAGTCATTTCCTATTGATCTTTCGTAACTAGAAAGTGTTAGAAAAAGTGACTTATTGTGCAGTGCAGACTCATGTCAATATCTTTTCAGGTTGTGTAAAACTTAAGTGTGTTTCACCCTCATGTACATTTTATTTGGCTTAGATTAATTACAGTGATGTTTGTTTTGTTTGTAAATTGCATCACAATCATATTCCATTACCTGCAATGTTTGTCAAGGTTCTGACCTTAGTCTCATTTTATTTTCAGTATCTACTGTATTTTACCATAAATTAATTTATAAATACGACATATTAGACAGAACACACATCTATGGTTTTTCATAACTGCTAGCAATATTCCAGGTTTTTCTGTATTCACATATTTATAACTATATTTACAGTAACATAGGACAATCATCGGTTACATTTAAAAATATAAAAAACAGATTTTGTCATATTTGAAAAGAGTGTACCCTTATCCTAGCAGTAGGTTCCAAGCAGCTAATCCCCAGATTTACAAAGAAAAGGTCCAAGACCAATGAGTAAATTGTATAAAAGTAGTATTTACAGGTGTGGACAAAACAAAGAAGTCTAACATACAGTGCATGTATGTACAGTAAGTAGGATAATACTAATAAAGCAGAAAAGTTTTAATCAAGAGTAATATAAACATTTTGTCATCTTTTACCCACTTAATTCTGGTGTGAGTGGCGGTGCTAACAGGCTGAGAGGGGCAGACAAGAGTTACATTTCCCCAGCAAGTCTCCAGCTCCTGGGTCTACCTTGGTGTCTCTCCCCAGTGGGCCATGCCAATTATACCTCTAATTGGAGGCACCCACGTGGCATCCTCACCAGATTTCCAAACCACCTCAACTAGCTTCTCTCTATCCAGAGTACCGGTGACTGTACTTCAGAGGAAGCCGAATAGCCCTAGGGAGAAATCTCACTTCCACCACAACCTGCAATCTCATTCTTTAAGTCACCACCCAAAGCTCATGAAAACAGGTGAGGTGGGGAAGTAGATTTACCACAAAACCAAGTACATCATTCAAAAACTGAGCTCCTGCTTCATCAACATGGTTTGGTACATTACTGCAGCTGTTGCACTAATCTGCTGGTTAATCATACAATCCCCTCTACCCTGATTCATGAACCAGAACCTGAGATTTTGAAACTCCTGTTCTTGGGGCAGCTGCCCCCTGCCCCTGGAGAGAGCAAGCCACTCTTTTCCATGAGAGAACCATGACTTCAGATTTGGAGGTGCTGACTCTCATCCCTTCCACAACACACTCGTCTGTGTACCGCTCCAGTGCACATCGGAGATCACAGTCAGATGAGGCCAAGAGGACAACATCAATCGCAAACAGCAGAGCCGAACAGCAGCCATACTGGATACACACCAAACCTTGACTGTGCCTTAATAACCTGACCATGGAAATCACGAACAGGAGAGGAGACAAGATGCACACTTGACTGAGTCTGATACCCATCTTGAACACGTTAGACTTAACGTCAAGAATGTGGTCACAATTCTGGCTCCACAAATACAGGGATAATATTGCATGCAGCAGTGGCCCTGAGAACCCCATACTCCCACAGCACCTCCTAGAAGACGGCCTTACAGTATGTAGACTGTCATAAATCCACAGAACTTGTGTAGATAGGGTTGACAAAATCTCACCTCATCAAATATCTGTGCAAGCACAAGTGGTTAATCTACTTTTTCAGGATGGAATCTACATTGTTCCATCTAGAGAATCGACTTTAGGGTGGAGTCTCCTTTCCAGCACCTCTGCATAGTTTTTCCCAGGGAGGCTGAGAAGTGTAATTTCTCTGTTGTTGACACACACCTTCTAGCCCCTCTTTTTAAAAATGGGGACCACCACCCCAGTGTGCTAATCCAGAGGTACCGTCCATGCCTTCCATGCAACATTGAAAAGGTACATTAACCACGACACCCCAACCATGTCCAGCGCCTTCAGCTTTTACAGATGGGTCTCATCCACTCCTGCAGCTGTACCACTATGGCACTGTGTGTGTCCACTGGATTCAGGAGTTCCTCAAAGTGCTTTTTCCACCTCTTAAAAATACCCTCAGTCAAGAACAGCCTGGGCACCATTCCGCCTTCCTCTCCTGAGTTGTCATATGATTTGGTAGAATATCGTTGAGGTCATACAATAGTCATTCTCCCTGACCCCCCCTCCCATACCTGGGCTTTTGCTTAAGCAACCACCTCAACTCCAGCCTTCTTGGCCTGTCAGTACCTTTCAGAAAAATCCAGAGATCCCCTCCCCAGTAAGCAGTGCAGAAGGCCCCCTCCTTCAACTTGACAGCTTCACCACTGGATGTCCTGAACTCATCCCACATGGAGGCATTGGCCAGGCATTCCCAGGATGCTCTCACCACAAGTCTGAACTGCCCAGGTGACCCAACTCACCTTCAAGTGGTGATCAATTGACAGCTTTGTCTCTCTCTTTTCCTCTTTTCCTTCCTGCCTTTCCTGCCTAAGGTCTGATGACCTGATGACACAATCTACAAAGTCAATCATCGAACCTTTTGCCCAGGGTCCTCTCATACAAATTACACTTATGAGCAACCTTATCTTCAGGCATGGTGTTCATTCTGAATAGCCAATAACTAACACAGAAATCCAATAAATCGAGTTAGTTCAGATCAGGGAAGCTGTTCCTTCCAAACATGCCCCTCCAGATCTTTCTGTTATTCCCCACATGAGAGTTGAAATCTCCCAGCAGGAATAGAGTCAGTAGGGGGACATATTGTGCACTGCACCCACTGTTTCTAAGAAGGCAAATACTCTGAACAACTGTTGAGCACATAAGAACAAACAACAGTAAGGGTTTTCCTTGATGCAACTCGTAGTCGCATTGAGGCAACCCTCTTGTCCACCTTGACAAACTCTAATTCTACAGGACCCATATGGGTACCTGTGAGTATCCCCATACCCAACTGGGGCCTCTCATGCAGCAGAACTTCAGACTAGGAGAGAGACCAACCCCTGTTCAAGAAGTCTGGCTCCAGAGCCAATGCCTTGCATAGAGGTAAGGCCAACTATATCTACTCATCTATATCTATATCTAGGGTAGTTTAAAGGTCTAGTCCATCCATATTTGTCCCACTCATGCCTGTCAGTTGACTGGCATTGAACCCCCTTTCTTTGCCTTGCAGGTCATGAGCCTACATGATAGCATGATAGCCAAATGAAAGCTATCCGGGCTAAGTCTAAATGGATTACATGTGTTGAATATTTATTTTAAAATAAATATTATTTTTTATTAAATTATTTTAAAAAATATTATATCTCTGTGTAATGTTGAGATGAACAGAAAAGCACCCCGAATATAAATGTAAACAGTAATTTATTGTGCCAAAAATGCTTTGAGAATAATGAAATACATTCCTTACAAAACAGAATTATGGGCAACCCCCAGAGTTGACCAAACTACAAAACAGCCAATAAATCTTAAAAATAAATTTAGAAAATAATATATCAAATTGAGTTGTTTGAGAAGTAGAAATCATTTCAAAAATGTATTCTGCCTCTGTTTGTCACTGTTGTGTCCTAGATAATTTGTTTAATTTATGTGCACAGTGGTTTGAGAATTAAAAAGGACAAAATAACTCAACAATTAACCTTAGATGAAACTAAGAGGTTTAAAAGTTAATGAAGTGTTTTTTCAGATTAATTGGAACTCAAATAGGAATTCAAAGTGAACATTATGTAAACAATGTACCTGACAAATGGCGCAGCACATGGTCTTTTAATGCACTATTAAATTGCAACTGTCTTGGGTAAAGAAATGCACACAATAGTTACAATGCAAATTTGGGTTCATACATCATATTTTCATAGTTAATCCTTAGACCACCGAAAATTACTTCCAATGGTTTCAAATTATTGCTTAGAACACCCAGATAACTGAACCTTTATTTAAGTAGGATACATACATTTATGTTTATTTTTATCTTTGGTGAATACAATAAAATACAAATGCATAATCCACAACCGATATAACCAGCACAAAGGTCATATTCAGAATTAAAATTCAATTTCAAAACTAGATACTAAACTTGGTTTCCAATATTTATTGCAGGAGCCAAGAATCCCAATAGAAAGTCATAGCCTTAGGTCACAGTACTGTATTTACAGTTTTAAATGATTAATTGTATTGTGTTTGTTTTAAGTTTTGCCAATTAATTGTTCAGTTCACAAATTGGGCAAATAGGAAACAATAGCTGGCTACATTTTTAATTTAAAATTGGCTATTATTTTTATAGAAACTCACCATATTTGGAATTACCTACCTGTTTTCCTATCACAGATCAAGGCTACCAACCCTGTAACTGCACATAGGAAGCAAAAAAAGAAATCTAGGCAGTACCGCTCAGGCTTGCATATCTACTCTGCCCCATACATGAAATTCAGCACAGATAGCCTGAAAGCCTGCAAGTACCCAGGAAGTGATAAGTACCGCCATTTCACTGGATGCTAAGGGAGCCCTGGCCATCTCACCTCAAACCTGCCCTCAAATACATTCAGCCAGTTGTGATCTTTCTTATTTGTTTTATCAGAAGGTTACAAAAATCTTTATATAATTGAAATACAGTATGTTATCGATCATTATGTATTGCTATTTTTAAAATTGTCACGAAGCAGTTCTTTCCGGGCCCTATGCAGATGACACGATCCGGTTGGTGAAGACACAGTAGGAACAATATCATGCAGGAGAAGGGATGGAGACAAGGGGGCGTGTCCAAGGAGTGCAGGTGTCCAGGGGAAGTGAGTCCGGTGCAAACAATCCATATAGGAAATCCAAACGGGTAATCAGAAACAAAGGCAGAAGTCCATGGCCAGGCGATCCATCCAGGGGGAACGGGAACCGGGTCGGGAACTGGCGAGGGGAATCAGGAACAGAAAGTTAAAAGCATAACGGAGCCAGACGCAGCAGGACCCCGGGTTCTCACGATGCGGAAATCAATGAGGAACCAGGAGTAAAGTCTGCGTCTGGCTTTTAAGGGGGAACGGAAATAAGGAACAGGTGCAGGAAATGGGAGAAAACACGGAAGGGCTGGAGCGCCCTTAAGAGGAGGGGTTTGCGATCGTGACAAAATGAAATATTTAAATAGAGCATCGTTCATATAAAATGTGAAACATGGCATTAACAGAGTTTACGCTCATAACTTTTTCTTAAACGGGCACATTGTCATAGAAAGAAACAACAAAAAAGATTGCGTTCTTCAATTTGTATACCTCTTTTTATTAGTAACAATGAATCCTCAAACCCTGCTTTGTTCATAGTGGAGAATCTACAGTCCAAATAAAACTTCAGACAGACATTTTATGTTAAGTAAAGTTATGCAATGGAAAACTAAATCATAAAGAGACAACTTATTTTATATGACATATGGTAAGAAATCTGTTTCAAAAGAAAAACATCTTTAAAATATTAATAACTAACTTCCTTTCCTTGAATGACACGTATACAGATTTTCATTTAGAAAAAAACAAAAAATTAAAAAACATATTTCTATGATAAATATAAAGAAACCACTATATTGAATTATGCAGCATCGCACTTATTATACAAAAATTAATTAACTTCTGCAGTTGCATGCTTTTACTCCAAAATACCAATCTAAATAAGCTAAGTGTACAGTAAGTGTTAAATGGTCAGGCTAGTATTTTGTTAGCAATTCCACTTATTCCACGTTCCTCAGCTTGCAAGTCTGAAGTTCTTGTGAGAGTAGGACAATAACCAAAAAACAGGTATTTCAGTTAACCTCTAAGAGGTAAAAATAAATGCATAATAATTGGTAGGTAAAAAATGATGTTTGGTAGTAAAAGGTATTATCACATTTTTACAATAAGTAAAATAGAAAAGTAAATTTGCTTTTCTATACAATGGAAATGTATCACATGCTTTCACATACCAAGTAATGTAATTTTAATTTTCACTAGATTTCACTTCTGAGCTTTATTTTCAGAACACATTGTGTTTAAAGTGAGGTAAATAAAGTGTAAGGTGTAAATATACAACATCTTCTATTTCCTTTGCTTGAGTATTAATTCTGTCAATACTGTATAAACATTCTCCACCCAGCTGTTTCCTACAGTGGCCTTTACTGATAATAGCTAACATATGATACCTGCATAGTATTTATGTTGACCATTTACATTTTTTTTTCTTTCCTGTCTTTAAACTGACTTCTCTGAACATACTGTTCAAAAACAAATAATGAAGAAAATAACTAATTAATAAAAATGAAATTTAGAAATAGAACAATGCATTAATATTAAAGTAATGACCTGTAGAACATCAGCCAGTTCTGTGAACCCTTCACATGTCTGAACTGGAGAGGAGTGTCTGGCGTTACATGGAAAGGCTTTCTCTGGTTTTTCATCTGCCAGAGTGCGATGAACAAATAATAACAGCTTAACTGGTACAGGCTTCTCGCACTGTTTGAGCAGATTGATTTGAAAACTTTGCTTCTCCGTCTCTTCTCTGGCATGTCTAGTTAATAGTGCACTGATACTGTTTATCTGAGAACTTGATAAGGCTTCTGTCACAAAGCCAAACATTTGTCCTCCGAGGTAAGAAGGAGTAACAAGCACTTTCTGTTCAAGTTGTAGTTCTCTGGTTCTTTTAAGAATCCATTACACAGGCAAGGGACTCATTTTTATACATATTCGCTGGTACAAAATGGTTTCAGTGGCCTTTACTGATAATAGCTAACATATGATACCTGCATAGTATTTATGTTGACCATTTACATTTTTTTTTCTTTCCTGTCTTTAAACTGACTTCTCTGAACATACTAGCAATTTAATTACAGTACTTATTGTTTTAAGGTTGAAATGACAATGCTAACACATTGAAGGGAGGCGATTCACTAATATGCTTCTTGAATAATTCCCTCAAAACAGATTTAAAAGTAACAGAATTTTATAGTAATCAGCATAAAATAATAAAATAAAATAGATTATTTTAATAGATTCTAAAAATGTATCCAAAATATACTAAGATAAAGGTCTCAGTCTTCTGCCAGGTTGATTAAATGCTGTCATGTAACATCATTAAAGAACTGCAATCGCTCTTTTCTAGAAAGGTTATAAACGTAAACAAAAAAAATGTATTTTTTTTCCAGGAGAAAATAAGGTGGCTTGGGCAATGAACCTATGGACCTAAAATCAATATTTCAGGTTCTGGCACGGCACAATCCAATTGCCTGTGCATTGAACACTGACAACATTGTGCAGGTGCTGACCTTTCTTGAAGGAAATAAAAAAATCTGACCACAAGAAAGCAATGCAACGTGTCTTCAACAGTGAAACAACTGGTCTAATAGTCAGACTGATGAGCTGTACATGAAAAAATTGGCAGTGATTCCACTTTCGCCCATCTTGTAAATCCTTCATGTTGATCTGGAGTGTTTCCTAAAATCACATTAAGCCTAACCTAGATATTCCCAATTCACTGCTTAGTGAATTAAAAACAAAATTCCAACTCCTTTAGTTGAGAACGATTAGCTACAATAAATGTGCTTGTTTTCTATTTTCTATTTTGCAGTGTACTGTAAAGGAGTTTATTGTGAGGAGTTGTGTTCCCGATGTCTACACACAAAAACACTGAAAAATAGCAATTAACCAAAGAAAAGCACAAAAACTATATTTACAGGAATATATACACTGATTACTTTCCAAAAGCAAATCACTGTTGGCAGCTCCTACTCAGCACTACTGCACAAACTCCCTCTTCTCTTGTTCCCCCACTCATGTTTCAGAGGAAACCCCTGTCTAGCTAAAGCTCCTCCTTCTACAAGGTTCCATTGTAAAGGAAATTAAAGAATTATACGAATAATAAACAGAATTCTGATTCGATCATTTCTCTTAGACTTATAACACAGACATCAGATGTTCTAAAAATAAATTGAAGGGAGATTTTTGTTGTCTTTTGCTTTGTTATTAATTGTGACAAAACCAGAAACACAGTAGTAACATTAAAATCACTTAAAATATTTTGTGAGACCTGGACAGAACATGTTTTCATTAATGAGCATCATACATTCAGTTCTTAAACTTATCAATAATTTTGCAACTTTAGAACAGGTATCTCTTCTTTACAAAATTAATTTTACACTTTATAGTCCATGGCTATTACGTTAGCACAATGTTGTGGGAACATTTTGCCCACTGGATGAAGACCAAACCCGGGACTTTCCGGTCAGGAACTAGACGCCCTTGCCATCTGAGCTACCACGGCTACAACACAATTTTACTAATACCTATAAAACATATATTTCAGTTGTCCTTCAGATTCAAACTATACAAAACAAGAAGACGATTGCATGTGTCCATTTTAGAATCTTTAGTTAAGCCCTGTGATTACGAATATATTACATTTAGCTTTAACAATTTAACAAAAAATATGTCAACTATTAGTAAATCACATAGTGCAAGAGGTAGAGAAATAAATTCCCTGATATTTGCTTTTCTACTTGTTTCCAGCACAAACAATTTGAATCTACAGTGTGTTTATGTGGAAATCTGAAGCCAAAACATTTTCTGCCTTACCTAATGTGTTCTTGTGCTTATGTAAGGAAATGGGGATTTGTATTTCACTCTTAAAAAATCCTTTCAGAAAACATAATTCACTGTGAACCAAGAGGAATGTAGGTTTTCATTTAGATCCTGTTCTCCTTTCTTTGTTAGTTGCAAAGAAGCCGCACATTTTGCATTCCATAACCATTGCTACAGTAAATCAACATTTTGTGTTTCAGGCAGAGAGGTGTGGTTGCCTGGGTGACACAGCTGAACGAATTCTTACTCTGATCTCCCATCTGCTGTTGTCAGACTTTCAGTTTATTATCAAAGCATTAATTAGTCAAGGTAGTCATTTCATAACGAACTACAAATAGCTAAGTCTTTCCAAAATAGGTGGAGCACTTAATACGCTTCCTTTTTAATTATCATCTGTGGAAATGAAAAATAGCTAGTGCTGACTGGTTAATATAAACAGTTTCCTGTAGAAGCAATGTGAAAAGTAAGGGACAGTTAAAGTTTTGCTAGAGATCCATTTTCCACATAATTATTAAAAGATGCATAACTTCTGTCCCGGAGGACCATAAAATCTGCATGTTTTCTTTCCATACCTAGAATTAAAGACCTAACTGAGGTGATAATTAGTTTAAATGGACCAATTAAAAAAATTTCAAAGGTCTTCAGCTGTTGAAAATTTTAAGAGACCTATGAAATCAGTGGGATTTTGTCCCACATGGACTGGAGCTATGCATTTATGGTTTACATTGTATTAAATATTTTAAAGTATAGACTGTACCCCACAGAAGTGCCCAACCCTTGCAGTGGTCTTATATTTTTTGCTTTCAAGCTTCTGAAATTTTTAAATAGCAATTAATATTTGTTGAATGCATAATTTATTTGATACTCAAAGCAAAAAAAAAACAAATAATGAAGAAAATAACTAATTAATAAAAATGAAATTTAGAAATAGAACAATGCATTAATATTAAAGTAATGACCTGTAGAACATCAGCCAGTTCTGTGAACCCTTCACATGTCTGAACTGGAGAGGAGTGTCTGGCGTTACATGGAAAGGCTTTCTCTGGTTTTTCATCTGCCAGAGTGCGATGAACAAATAATAACAGCTTAACTGGTACAGGCTTCTCGCACTGTTTGAGCAGATTGATTTGAAAACTTTGCTTCTCCGTCTCTTCTCTGGCATGTCTAGTTAATAGTGCACTGATACTGTTTATCTGAGAAATTGATAAGGCTTCTGTCACAAAGCCAAACATTTGTCCTCCGAGGTAAGAAGGAGTAACAAGCACTTTCTGTTCAAGTTGTAGTTCTCTGGTTCTTTTAAGAATCCATTACACAGGCAAGGGACTCATTTTTATACATATTCGCTGGTACAAAATGGTTTCCTCAGGCTGTCAGTTTTGACTTAGGCAGAACCTTAAAAACATTTGACTGTGATAGTTGCTGATTTTCTCTTCTACTCTTTTTAAGTTGCTGAATGAACAATTAACTATGATTATTTGATGTATGATTATTTACTGTACATTAATTTTATAACTAGACAAAGAGCAATTAATCATTTTCAGTAATTATTATATATCTATTGCCTCTTGTTTATTGTTTCTGGTAATATGTTAGATTTATAACATCCAACATAAAGTACGTTAGACATCTGTGCATTGTGGGGAAACACTAATACAAAAACTGAAAAAAGCATGCAAGTGGTTTTGATGTAAATATGTTTCCTATCTTTCAGAGCAAAAGTAACTAAAATTCTTGCTGTAAAACCTGGAAGGGCAGTGTTTCAGAACTTCATTTAGACTAACAATTTCAATTCTGAGGTTATTCTCCTAAATGTACCTTTTATATTGTTAGAGATATAAGATAAAATAAGATTTTATTGTCCCCTGAGGGAATTTTGTCCCTGTACATTTAAATAGAATAGAATGCAAAAAAAGAGAGAAGAAAAACATTGCACATAATACTATTACAAAACAAATAAAAACATTGCACATGTACAGTATAACACATAACAACATGTAACATTTATAACACATATATTTTACATGTAGTCTCTATTTATGATCCCTATTTACAATTGTTCTTTCAAATTCACAGAATTCAAAAGATATTTGTATTATTAAGAAAGCCAATAGAGCTGTTAAGTTAATAACAGGATTTTATAAATTAATTTCCTTATTCTATTTCATAGAGGAAGAGAAGTAATTTTCTTTTTGTTCTAGGTATAAAAATAATGTAGTTCTCTGAAGGGCAACATACTGTGAAAAGGAATGCAAAGAGATATAAATTTACAGAAAATGTACTTGATACAGCTAAGCTATTATTCATGGCATAACAGCTGCCTTCCTCCAGCTGCTGTAAGTTGTGTTGGTGGACCACTCGGCTTCACTCTTTCCTCTGGACCAGAACTTCTAAAACCCTAAGCCCCAATATGTGGACAAGAGACACTGTGCTGTAGGAAGTACTATCATTAAATCAAGTTTCATCTCAGTCTACTCAGTCATTAAAGATCATTTGTTTGATCTTTAAAGACCCCCCAAAACTGTTGGTAAGAGTAACAGCGTTAAGTTAGTCAGCCAGTGTCCTGACTAAATGCTACTCTTTGCTTGTGTAATATGGCTACCTACAGTAGATTCCCCCTTTGATTCAACAGATGAAACAATTTCTAATTTTTCTACCTGATCTGCTGTTAAGTGGATGCTACACTTCAGTGGTGAATGAAGTGGGTCCCTTCCTATATACTGTATAAATTGCTCAGGGTTGTTTTGGGATGAAAAGTACAATATAAATGTACAGTATTTAATTAATGTTATGTTGCATGACTGAAATAGTACACCCTAGAGCAATAATGGTTAAATACTGAGCATTTTAATCCATTGTAGAGCAGAAGTATAGCATGAACAGGTTTTTAAATACTTGATAATTAACTCAAATGTGTAGTTAAGGAGCTAATTCTACTGAAGAACTGCACTTCAGTAGAGATTATTGCTGTCTCTGCTGTGCAGTAAACATAGCTCGATGTTTTTTTAATTTGTTTTATAAAATTAATAAAATATAATTTGTCAAATTATAAATTCTGTATTTTAAATATATAATTCTTTATGCTTAACATAAAATGTCATAATATTAACTATTACCCATGTTATTTTATGCTATTTTTGATATTATTAACTGTTGAAGCCTCTCTCTTATCCTAGTGTTTATCCCGTATCAGCAGGGTCCGCTTGTCGGCACGCCTGTCTCCATTTGGTGGTTTAAACCAAATAACTGTTGAAGCCTGAAATGTTCATTTTATGCAATTTGCTTTGGGGTGTGTTTTATTTCTCAAACTACAACATAATTAAAAACCAGAGGCTAAAATATTCATCCAATGACCCATTGCTCACTCCAGACCCATATATCTTAGTCTCCATAATATTCTGAAATTCTGAAATTAAATAATAGCTAGAGCTTTATCTAAAACAATTAATAAATGAAGCATAAGAAGTGTATATTATTACAACATTCATGAAATCATATATTAATGCAGATTAGTTTCAAAAGATACTGTTGAAAAAAACTATATTGTGAAGAGGTCTGTATCTTAATTTAAAGAATTACAAGCACGTTTCTATAAAATAATGTTTGAATAATGGGACTGTACCAAGGTACTGTAAAAGTATCATGTACTGTACAGTAAATGCTTTATAAATCCCCAAGAAAACTATAAGAAATTTTATATAAATCTCAAACAAATGAGTAATGTGATCTGTTTTTTTATTAGATGATTGAAAAACGTTCTACCAAGAATTATGTCTACCACTCTAACACTGGTCCACTGCTCTGTCAACTGCTTGATTTCGACCATCACAGTGTCTGTCAAAGGACAATACCCTCTCCTAAAAGATAATGTTGGACGTATATACAGAAAAACACTGTTGAGTGTTTTCGGTGGTACAAAGATAAGTATTTAAGCATGAAGTATTTAAAAAACTTAAACATACTGGTGTGCTGAGAACCAAACTTTATCATTATTAACTATTTACTGAAAGGGCTAAGCACAAAATGAAATAAAGAACCCAGCAGCAAATTAAAGTACCAGGGAAATATCTGGTTCCATCACTAGATGCACTTCTCTCCCCTCTGGAACAGACAGCAAAGTCCATTTCTGGGGTAACCCACTCCAGCACCTGGGTGTCTCTGTACATAATATTTGTTTATTGCAGAACACTGTTCCATTTAAAGTGCAAACATCTGATATATTTGCATGGAAAGCACATTCAAGAAACAACACATCTATGCTTTGCTCCCTACAAACTCCACACAGATCATATAGCTCATTCAGGTGCCTTACTTGAAATTGGCCATTCATTGTGACATAAGCAGTATAAAATATAGCCTCATGTGCTAGAGTGAGACAATGCAATTGAATATTGTTTTATGTTAATTCAATGAGAAAGGGTCTAAGTTATGTCTCCTTTCCTAGAACTTTTCCTATCTTCAGTCTGTTAGTGCTTTGGACATAGCAATTGCCCTCAGTGATTCAGTTGAAAACTCATGATTTTTTCTTGTTAGAATTGTGACAATGCATTTATAATGAACTGAGTGAACAAAAGATCCTTTAAGATACTGGAAATGGCTTGCCTCTGCCTGCCACGTATTTATTAGGTGTGTGCCTGTCTTTACAAGCAGCCGTTGCTCATGCATCTGAGGAATTTTAAGTATAATGAGGTAGACCTGTAATTGATTCTCCTTATCTCAAAATTAGCATGAGCAATACTGCAAAGCATACAATTCTGTTATAGAAGTAACCCACAAAATTGTGCCCAACATCAGCAGAGTTGTACACAAGTAGAATTAATTAAAGCTTAATTTTGAGATGAGTGCTCTTGAAAAAAAGTTTCACTGCAACTTTGCAGAGATGCATTTATTTATCTGGTGCACCAATGAGCAGAACTGCTTGTAAACCATTCTAAGCTACAGTGCCTTGCAAAAGTATTCACCCCCCTTGGACTTTTTCACATTTTATTGTGTTACAGCATGGAACCATGATGTATTTAACTGAGTACTCCATAATGTCAAAATGAAAAAAAAAATCCAGACATTTTACTAAATTAATTAAAAATAAAAAACAGAAAATAATTGAATGTGTAAGTATTCACCCTCTTGCTTTGACACACCTAAATTACCTCTGAAGTAACCACCTCTCTTCTCCAAGTCACATAATTACTTGACTGGAGTCCACCTGTGTGCAGTTGAGGTGTTTCACATGATTTCAGAATAAATACACCTGTATCTGCGAGCTTTCCCACTTAGTGCATTTCGAAGGAAACACTACACCATGAAGACCAAGGAACATTCCAAACAGATCTGAGACAAGGTTCTTGAAAAATACCAGTCAGGGCAAGGATATAAGGACATTTCCATTGAATATACCTTGAAGCAGAATGAAGTCCATCATTAAAAAGGTGAGAAAATGTGGAACAACTGTGAATCTGGCTGTCCTCCAAAAATGAGGCCAGGCAAGAAGAACCGTAGTAAGAGAAGCCACCAAGTGGCCTACAGCAACTTTAAAGGAGTTACAGACCTCCATGACAGAGATGGGAGAAACTGCATGAGACAACAATAGCACTCACAGTTCATAAATCTGGCTTGTATGGAAGGGTGGCAAGAAGAAAACCTTTGTTAAAAAACACATCACATCTTGACTGGAGTTTGCCCAAAAGCATGTGAGAAACTGAACAATTTGGAGGAAGATTCTATGGTCTGATGAGACCAAAATTGAACTTTGTGTCTGGTGCAAACCTAACTCAGCACATCACACTGAGAACACCATCCCTACAGTGAAGCGTGGTGGTGGCAGCATCATGCTTTGGGGAAGCTTCTTTGCGGCAGGGACTGGAAAACTCATAAAGACAGAAGGAAAAATGGATGGAGCAAGTACAGACAAATCCTGGAGAAAAACGTGTTGCAATCCGCAAGAGCACTGGGACTTGGAAGATTCATTTTCCTGACACATACAGCAAAAGCCACATGGGAGTGGCTTAAAACCAAAAAGGTTAATGTCCTGGAGTGGCCCAGTCAAAGCCCAGACCTGAATCCAAATGAGCATCTGTAGAATGACTTAAAAATTGCTGTTCACAAACAACATGATTGTGACTAAGGAATACATTTTGTATTAATTCAAATTTGATTTTGAGCTATCCTCCACGCCTTTCTAACATTTTAATTCCTTGATGTAATTTTTTCTGCTATCCATGAATTGATTGTGCTTATCACTGTTTGTTCAACCTGAAATGGTGAGGCAATTAGGTCTATTATGTGCTTCATACATTGATGTAACAGCTATGACTTCCCTCACAATGGCTAAGGTACACAGTTCGTACAGATGCAACCATTCAAAATGCACGGGCGATACCGCATTATTTTCCAGTACGCTGTACGCAGTCTACCGCGAGTTACCGGTAAATACGGCTAGCAAAATAATAGTATCCGGAATTTCCGCAAGGTGGAGCTAATAAAGCTCAACCTCTCATGTTTGAGCTGTAGCCATCAAAGTCTTTAACGAAGATATTACTAATAGTATTAATAATAAATGACCTTGGACAAGCTGTAAACTCAAAGTATTGCCCTGGTCCACATTATTTTTTTCATTGACCGTCTTTGTAAAAGTAACACCACAGCATTTCGCAATCACGCATTTTTTTCCAATCATGCAAAGTACAGTAATAAGGCCATAAACGATATTAATTTTGGAACATAAACATACAGTATATGGCTGGTCTCGGTACTTTAAAGAAAACATACACGAAACATGGTTTCATTATGACCAGAATCGGTCTTGAGATATTTTTAACTTGATTTACAGTATTTGAGAGGTATGTCTTGACACCGATACTACGTAAATACTGCTCATGTATATGTTTCTAGGTTTATATTATGCATTTCATACGGACAAATTACTTTTGAGCAACTGATTAGAAGCGCGAAACGGTATGCCCAGGGCGTTCTAGTTTTCGTTTTGTTTTAATGCAGTGCAGTGGATTGATTAGAGATATCAAGTACATACAAGTCATTTTTTAAATGTTGTAGTTCGTCTTTTAAAAATGTTACGAGTATATCATCTGTCAACAATTACACAGGTTCTGTTTCCATATTGCGGATTTTGGTTACGTAATATTATTTTCTAATTTCACGTTGTGAATATATGATTTGGGCAAACAGAGCCGCAAAGAAGTACATTATGGGTTGTTGTTTTTTTTTGCAGTTTTATCTAGAACAAGCGATGCTTAAACCTTTGTCTGATTCTTGTGAAACTATCCACACGACAGTTTCAGTACCTAGGAGTTGACTTCAGTGATGTCACTGATTGGATGTTTCTAAAAATCCATCCTCTGTAAAACGTCTTCTCTAGTTGTCCTGCATATGTATTCGCTAATGAAGCTGTGTGTTCTGAGCCTGATTCTCTACATTTCTGTATGAACCAGCTTAGAGGGCTAAAGACAGCTTGTGTTTAAATTGAGTGTAAGGTAATTTATGCTTCTAAAGTCATGGTCAGCATTTATTATTGTACTGTGCTGTAAACTTGTTCTGTGCCTAATTACATTATTTTATAGCTTTATCAAATCTGTACATTGTCTGTCGATAATGTTTCTGTAGTGCTTTTTCAGCCCTCAGCATGTGACTGCGCTGGTGGCGCTGTGGGTTAGTTTCCTGATTCCCATGTCACATGGTCTGTGATTGAATCCCATGGAACTATGACTTTATTTTTTAACAAACATTTCTTTGAAAAAATGAAACGTTTCCCTTGGTCAGAGATTAAATAAAACCTCACTCGCACCAAACAAATTTATATTTCTAAATATCACAACATGATCGAATTTAAGTCTTTTTAATAAAAATGAATAGTCACCTATGCGTTACAAAATAAACATTTATATTGATTTGAATCGCATTTTGATTTAAATCGTAAACGCGTGTTTAAATATATGTGTTTAAAGGCGATATACTGTATAAAAGCGCTGATTCTTATGGAATGTGTTCTGCCGGGGATTCAAAAAATTTATTTTTTTAATCGCGTATCTAAGGAAAATTGCAGTATAACTTTGTTCATGCACAAACAGTGGCATGTTACATTATAATTTGTGTGTCTCCTCTTGCCAGAAAGCTCTAAATTGCATTTTGAGTGCGGTTTTTGACTTTTTCTAAATTGCAACCCATAAATAAAGCTGATACAGTTTAGACTTACTGTATTCTAAACTGTATTACAACAGCACATTGGACAATGCAACGTAAATTGCAAAAATGCACTTGGAATCTGTCCAAGCCCTACTACGAAAATTATTTAAACTGCGACACTTATCATTCATCTTTAAATAAACTTTATTTTATATAGCGTTTTAAGCGAATAGGTAATTAGATTGCTCATAAACCTAATCGCTTTTTCTACATAAACACAGCGTGATTGCTCTCTGAAAATGCTTTTCCTTTATATTTAGGCTCAAATTTCAACTATAGATCGCATTATTATAAACTTTCTTGGAAAAATGTCTTTTATGTAAACCATGTTTGCTATTAATTCATTTAGGGCTAAAATACGTTCATTGTCTTCCAATCGAGTCGAGTTGACATTGGAAGCTTGCCACGCCCGGACTGTTACACCAACGCATTAGCATGTTAAAGCGATTTCATTGAGGAGCCTAGCTACTAGTTAACACTGTACTTCCTACTTTGAAAATACCTGTGAAACCAGTTTAATTCATCACAGCCAGCACTCCGGCAGAGAGGGGGGTTGTACTCGTTAATGTCCGATGACATACAAGTGGAAAGATTACAGATTTTAATCATCTTTTTTCTGAACCAGGGAAAATCTGATCATGTTTCTCTATAACAATAATAAAAAACTTTATTTTACATATCACCTTTAAAAGTGGCATCTAAAAACAATACAGTAGATGTTAACCACAGATTACAAGGTAAATACCCAGACAAACGCAAACGCGTTATTAATAAATAGCTTTCATTCATTCATCAGAGAGAGAGCGTAAAACCTGGGTGTAACAACTGTTCCTTTTTCTGATCACTCGCTCTCTGAGATACATGGGAATCCAGGCTTTTTTATCAACGCTTTCTTCTCCGTATACCAGATCTTATGGAACCACTTCAGAAGGGTGTCAGCCAGTCAGATTCCAGGAATCGGTACTTTAAAGGAAAAATACACACCGGTATTCCATTTCTCCCTAAACATTTCAAGCATCGAAGTATTTAACTAAAATGTGAAATAGCGTGTGAAAAAGTGGTAGTTTTAAGCTTTTCTGCTAATATAATATGGAATCGCGTATCTAAAGAATTTAATAACGATATGATTATATTCGTGTACTGCGACAGGGCTGTGTAGGGCTGTTTCGCCTCTCTCTTCATGCGACTGTACCAGGAAGAGGATTTCTTTCTATTCGAAACGTGTATTTTAAAAGTTTAAGAAGTAAAAACCTTACAGCGTACACAGATTTCTAAACTGATCAGGATCGTTATCTTTGTCTTATGCATAATAATGTTCACCGCTCTGTCCAGCAAATTAATAATAAACTTTATTTTATATAGCGTTTTAAACGAATAAGTAATTAGATTGCTCATAAACCTAATCACTTGCTTTTTCTTTTTATTTAGGCTCAGATTTCAACTATCGATTGTATTATTAATAACCATAATAACAACCAACCAACAAAAACAACCATATAAACATAATACCAACCAAAAACATAGATAACAACCACAATACAAAATCAAATATATCAAACCATTATACTCTCGCAAATTCCTCCAATTATCATAATCCCGCCCCTTATGCAAAATCAAACCCTCCTCCCATCCCAGTTTATCCTCTTTATCATAAACAAAATCCACCTCAATTTTCAACATAAAGCATTACACAAAATCAATACCTCAACACTCCATACTCAACAACGATAATTCACAAACAGCCAGAACATGTAACTCCACATTCCCAAACAGACCTCATTTCCATAGCCCCGCCCCTTATGCAAAACCAACATCCCTCCCCTGTTCTCTCTCTCCCCTGGCGTTTGTAATCGTTTTTATTTTCAAATAAATTTTAGCAAAGTCATGTATTTTAAAAATCTTAAGATTTTTATATTTATGTCTTTATTTAGTGGTTTCATTAGTGACAAAGGCTAAACTTTCTTGGAAAAATGTCTTTTATGTAAACCATGTTTGCTATTAATTCATTCAGGGCTAAAATATGTTCATTGTCTTCAAATGAAAGAAGGGTTCCTTTCGCCGTGGTCGGGTTGAAATTAGAAGCTTGCCACGCCCGGACTGTTACACCAACGTATTAGCATGTTAAAGCGATTTCATTGAGGAGCCTAGCCTTTCTTAACTAGCACTGTACTTACTGGGTTTTTGAGGGGGGGAGGTGTCTTTCGCTGTGAAACCAGTTCAGAAAAAAGACGATTAAATTTAATAAACGATTAAGGGTATTTACCTTGTAATCTGTGGTTTACATCTACTGTATTGTTTTGAGTTGCCACTTTTAAAGGTGATATGTAAAATAAAGTTTTTTATTATTGTTATAGAGAAACATGATCAGATTTTCCCTGGTTCAGAAAAAAGACGATTAAAATCTGTAATCTTTGCACTTGTACAGTATGTCATCGGAAAATACAAGAAGTTTCTGCTTTGTGTAAGGATGGTGTCAAAAAGTAATCTAAGTGGTGAGAAAGCTGTGCTCCTCAAAGCGCTTTACAGGATAAAAACAATAACAACAATAGTGGCTGGGCAAACGATTTTTTTTTATAGAAATACAAAATGAGATACTGTATAATGATGTGCATGAACAAAGTTATACTGCTATTTTCCTTAGATATGCGATTTAAAAAAATAAATTTTTTGAATCCCCAGCGGAACACATTCCATAAGAATCAGCGCTTTTATATATCGCCTTTAAACACATATATTTAAACACGCGTTTACGATTTAAATCAAAACGCGATTCAAATCAATATAAATGTTTATTTTGTAACGCATAGGTGACTATTCATTGTTATTAAAAAGACTTAAATCCGATCATGTTGTGATATTTAGAAATATAAATTTGTTTGGTGCGAGTGAGGTTTTATTTAATCTCTGACCAAGGGAAACGTTTCATTTTTTCAAAGAAATGTTTGTTAAAAAAAACTCATAGTTCCAGTGGGATTCGATCACAGACCATGTGACATGGGAGTCAGGAACCTAACCCACAGCGCCACCGGCACAGTCACATGCAGAGTGCTGAAAAAGCACTACAGAAACATTATCGACAGACAATGTACAGCGTGTACTATTCTTGTGTTGCGGTACATGAATATAATTATATCGTTATTAATTTCGTTAGATACGCGATTCCATATTATATTCCCTTTTAATCAAATTCTAAAAGTATGCTTGTTGACTCCGGTATCTCTTTAGTTAAAGACTTTGATACTTAAAATGTTTAGGGAGAAATGGAATACTGGTGTGTATTTTTTCTTTAAAGTACCAAGACCAGCCATATACTGTATGTTTATGTTCCAAAATGAATATCGTTTATGGCCTTCACACGCGTTACAGTATGCTCCTATTCTTTTTATGCTCAGCTACTAAGATTTCCCTTCAGTGGTAAAATTCAATATCAATATTCAATTCAATATTCAATACAACGGGCACAGCAAAGACGTTTACTTTAAGTCTTTCTACGACAGACCAACGGACCACGTGAGCCCGTCGGTCAACCAATCATGTACCGCGGTACCGCGCATCATCTTGCGTCACAATGCGCGACGCCGTAGCCAATTACCTCCGGTACGTGTCTGTAACGCGCACTTTGAATGGCTGCATCTGTATATTGTAAAAGGCAATATATGGGAAATGGTGTAGTTACTGTATATTCTTACAGAGGAGGTGGGGTACTACACGTCCTTATAAATATCTTTGTCCGCCTTGTTCATAGTCTATATATCATGATATGATGGACACTTTTCCCTTTCGTGGTACCATGGTTACACCCAGAGAGGATGCTCCCTTAACCCTGCAATGTGCAAAAATATATAAAAAATATATTTTATGTATTTAGTCTTAGGTTCCTCTTTTGAAAGCCTTTGCAAACATGTTTTTATTTTGCAATTTTAATGTATGTTTTGTGTATGAATATGTTGTACCATTTATTTTCCACCTTATAATTCCCTTCAAATAATGTAATGCAATATGAATTGCAGAAAAAAATATCAAACATAATTCAAGCCTGTTTCAAATTATGTTCAAGCACCAATTGTGTCAACCTAAAACTTTTTTTTTAAATTCCAATAGGACTTTAATCATTGGAATGGAAAAGTGAAATATTAAGACTGTATTAACTGAAAATGCCTCAATTACTTCATGTTGTTAATCACTGTTCATTTGCCTCAACCAAATCAAGTGCCTTTGAGAATGCACAGTAGAACCTATTGAAGTGTTAAAGTGGCTGTGCTTTGCTTCGCTATACCCTGATGTAGTTCAGCTGTCTGATTCACTGGCCAAAGATGAGTGATAGGTAGCACTTGTGGTGTGTTAGATGTTAGTGAAAATATTAGCTTCCTACAACAAAAATTGTAGTACTTTTTTAAATCCAGTTAATATGCAATATTAATATGGAGCCATGTAACTAAAGTTAGCTGAAAATAAAAATAAGTTTCTGATCATTATTAACAATATTAATTTATGAATGTATATATATTAATAGTTGATATAAGTAGTGATTTCCCCTTTATTCATAAACGTTTGCAACAATTTCTTTAACTTATTCACTTGTGGTTATTCCTGAAAGGTTTTGACATGTTCATTTTAACTACATTTTTCTGTTCTTACTGTTGAAATGGAAAAGGAAATGCCCATGGTTTGTAATGTAGCTTGTTCAAACTGAGCAATGCTTTGCTACAATTGTAAAGTGCTTGCCTGCCACTTGTAAGGCTCCTGTTGAAAGTTTTATTTTTAACAAATACTTTCTATAAAATAATAAAATAAGCCACTTTTAAAGGTGCTATATAAAATAAAAGATAATAGGAGACACTCTCTCTGTACTCTGGTCTGCAGTGCGAGATTCTGTGAGGGCAGTGATCTCCCAGCCAAGTACTGGCCAGTCTCACACCAGCTTAACTTCAGTGGGTAGCCAGTTGTGAGTTGTAGGGTGATCCAGCTGTTGGCTTACTCGCTGGTGGCCAAATGACTGATGTGACTAGTTTTCTTTAATCCCCCTATGCTGGTTTTCACACATCTGCTACACTTGGAGAAGAAGTTGAACCCAAAAGATTTCATGCTTTCTGTTTTGAGTGCAATATTAACCACAAAAGTACAAAAACTGCTACTGGCTACTGACCCCCTCTTAGATCCTGTTGCCAACTAAGTCAAGCTTTGACCCAGCCACTATAGAAATGGAAAAAATGAAAAAACTATCTTGACCTTTTCCCAGTAATGTTAAAAAGTAAATGTGTGGTTTAGGTTAGCTGTTGTTACTAAACTAATAGTTAATTACCACTATTCATAAACATTTTTTTCTTCTTTAACTTATTATACTGAACAGTGCTTCTGGGAGATCCTTGCTAAAACAAGTTAATTTATTAGAGATAAGGCTACAAGATTCCTGAGAGTGAGAACAGTCCAGTGCAGACCCTTAATTCACAGTCCTAAAGTGTCACAAAATGTAAGCTCTTTTTTAAAGAACAATGGGCTAAAATTATTCAAAACTGATACAGGAAATGATAACCAGTTATAGGAAAGTTTTGTTTAAGTACTTAGTATTAATAATGTGCCCTGTTTGTGCTGTAGAAAGTAGCGTTTATGCTGCTTCGGTTCCCAAGATAAAGCATCCCGGTAAAGCATCTGCTGTTTTCAGATTCATTTCGCTTGGGAGCCTCCACATTATTTCAGACATCTTAATTCCAGCCACCCTTACCAAATCAGAAAGCTATATTCAAGACAGCCTCTCTGTAGCCTGTTTTTGGCTCACTTTATTCATAAAGCTCTATTTTTAATTAGCATGCATTACTACTTCATCTCTCAGTAAATCCTAACTCCTACCAAACCTTTGCGAAGACACCAGAGGCTCCTCTGTAAACCTGCACCTGGAGCTCTGTTTGCCATTCACCACGGCCCTCAAACCTCAGGACAATAGCACAATAGTTACTGTATGTCTCAAGATGAAAGAGGCACAAACACTACTTTCTACAACACACTCTTTGTGCAATTAAAATTGGTCCAACTCCATTATTATTTTGAAATGGTATGGTCTATTTAAAATGAACATCTCCTTTACAGCGTGTACTGTAGTTTTAAAATGTTGGCCATGTGAATTGCATACAGTATGTGAAAGAGTAGTGTATGAGTCAATTAACTGCCTTATGATGACTATGCTGTATTAATATACTGTATACAGTAAATTTGGTATGATACCATATGGTTTTAAAGTCACTACAGTAAGTATGTGTGAAATATTTTAATCAAAATTTAAAATAAAATTGTTTCCTAATTACTCGTTGATGAAATTAGCATTAAGACAAAATAGATATTTTAATGTAAACCTGAAAAAAGCACATTGTGTTCACAACAAGCTATAATAAGCTATGATACCATATGGTTTTAAAGTCACTACAGTAAGTATGTGTGAAATATTTTAATCAAAATTTAAAATAAAATTGTTTCCTAATTACTCGTTGATGAAATTAGCATTAAGACAAAGTAGATATTTTAATGTAAACCTGAAAAAGCACATTGTGTTCACAACAAGCTATAATAAGCTATATTGTATATCTGGCTTAGTAATTTTGCTTTGTGAAACAGCCCCAATTTTATTTTTAATATTGATATAGTATTTACTGTACTGTACTGTACAGTAATATGTACTGTAATATACAGTATACAGTATATACAGTATAAAACTAATAAAAGCCAAAATAATATAAGAAATAAATTCTACAATTGGAGAAAGATTCCCCCCACAGGGCTGTGCATTGGCTGTGATTAGAAAAAAGGCATTTTGCATGGCAAGCACTGACCAGGTTACAATACACTGTAATTTAAAAAATAAAATACAGTCTTAAATACGATGGAGAGTTGCTGTTGTAGCCTTAAAAATTGAATGTTAGCAAAGAATTGCATTTTCTTAAAAGAGGCTTTGACTAGCATGTCATAATACTTTGTAGCTGTGTTACCTTTTTTAACTCTGAAGAAGTCATTAGTTTCTCATTGTGCCCTTTTAAAATGGCCCATTCAAATAAACATTTAAAGTTTCAACTCATCTTTGGAGTGACATATTTAAAAAGGTTAAAAAGAACAGCTTCCTGCATTAAAAGACCATTGCTGTACTATTTTTATACAGTATTGACATACTGTAAATAGATAATAACAAATTGTTTTTTGTTTGTAAAGCCACCAAATATAATATATTTTACAAAGCGTAAAATAAAAGTTTCTTATTACTATTCATATACCCATACTAAAAATTCTCTGTACTGTATTTAATGAAAACAGAAAATGAACAGTATTAGTACTGTAAACATGAACGCACTAATGGATTAATATGTTTACTTTTTATTGTTAAGATAAGATTTAGTGTACATTATTTTAGACATACCATGTTAAGCATTCACTGTGCCCCCTGGCAGTTTTATAAAATAATGCAGTCCTGCATCAGATTATTTGAAAAAGAATGTGTTGGGCATTACTTTCGCTATAATCTTCCCTGTACATTGTGGTATGGCACATTATGCTTCAAGCATTCTGAGTATCTGCATTAGTAGATGTCATTGGGACTTCCTTTTACGGCTTTTAATCATATGTTTGCTTCAGACCTCAGTTTGTTACTTGAGTATTTTTTTTTCATAAAATTCACATTTAAGTGGTATCAAACAAGGTCCTATGCTATATTCTTTGTATTTCATCTGTTACCCTCAGGACACATTAATCAACAGCATTGTGTTAGGTTTGTGGCATTGAATATATACAGTATCTGCTTTGGCTCTAATGATTATTTTGATTTATACTGTATGCTGCTGTGCTCTCATCCTGTTTTAAAATCATTGCTGGATGCAATAGATAGTATATACTGCTGTTAAGCATGGTTAAGACTGAGTTTTGCACTGTGTTTGGTGATAAGCATCAGTTAAATAAACTCATATGTTTAAACTTGCAAGCAAAAAACCTTGTGATAGTAAAATAATTAATTGTCAAATTAATATACATATATTATGTTAATTAAACATATTATATAATAAGTAATAAGTTTATTCCATGCTGAAAAGATAAGAGCGAAAACACAACGTTTCGGCTGTGAAGGTGTGAAGAAGTTCCTATTTGTTCCTTTGCAGACTACACATGCTGATGCAGCTACCCTCCTGAACTATATATTATATAATATATTATAAAGTAAATTTATAAATTAAATTTGAGCATGAGTTAATTGGGTTAATTTGGAAAACAGTCTGCCAGTGTAGCTACTGACCTCATTTATTTAAGGACCTTGTAGTAAAGTTATTGAGTGGTTCCATTTGTGAAACTATCCATCTACTATCCATCTGAAGTGGAGCTAATCCAAATATTTTCAATGTAGAACCTATAATATGACCCAGCTCTGCACTTTTATATTCCAGATGACTTATCTGTCACAGTTATAATTGTATACACATTTGTACCAAAGTCACTCTGTAAATTAAAGGTTGTTTTGTTGCTTATATTAAACTGAAATTGTATTTAATTCTGTTATTTTTGTACCTTGACTACACTGTAAAGACTTTTTCCAAAAACATTTAATTCTTTAGGTATTTAGGTATCTGAAGACAGAAAACAGCTTTTTCTTTTTTTTTCCAAATAGTTTTCTTTATTGTTAGGGTTCCCAAAAAGAGATAGCAGCATAGATAGCCATTAGCCATTTTGTGTTTTTTGCTCTATTTGCAGTAAATCAAAATCACCATGAGAGAGGAATCAAATTTTACAAACCTTACAGTCAGTCTATCAGTAACACTCACTTTAATGCATAAACTAGCTTATTCAGCACGTTGTAAAGTTGCAGCAAAAGTTATCAACATCCTTTGTCTAAATTAACTCACTTGGAAATGAACTTTTTTAGGATGAGTCAGTACTCATAAAACCCTAAAAATATCAAATAATAGAAAATATTAACTAAATAAAATTTGTGAACTTTGTTTACAACAATCAAATACGGATTTGGTAACTATTAAGCTAAATTTCAGGCATGCCATATTAGGTTAGTGTATGTTAATAAGGGGTTTGAAATGCCTGCTTGTAGATAATTAACATCTTGCTAGTAAATAAGCAAAAAGTCATGGAATCAGAATTCCACAAAGTTGGAAGTTGTTTCTAATAAATGCCTTGTAAGAAGGCTATTGTTCATAAGAAAGGAGTTAAAATCTGTATTCTGAAGCAAATATGGCACTTTGACTAATTAAAAACGTACTGTAGATGCATGCAGGATTTTAATTTTAAGCATAAGGTACATTTCCTTTGCTTATGAAGCATTTAAGCTATTAATAAAGATTGGTGCAGTCCCTATTCAAATGAAGGATGATTTATGAATTAAGAATTTAGTATCAAAGTCATTAATACAGTTTTGACCTAATAGGTAATTTGCTGTATACTGAAATGAAGACTCCAGACATCCCATGAAGCTCTTAAGTCTCACTGCTCTCTAAAGACAAAACTACATGAAGTAAAAAAGATGAAGTAAAATAATTAATGAACTTATGTTCATTAACTTTATATGAGCTTATGGCAATCATCAAACCAGCTAAAACTAAGTGCAGCATAAATTTTGTACAGTAAAACATAACAAACTCTATCAGAAATCAAAAATTATAATCACAGTTAGAAGAATTGTCTTTTCCTTCTTTACTTCTGTTTTTTGTCTAATGCAATAGTGCAACTAAGAATGTACATGTTTAAGATTTGGGTCTTCACTTCAGTATACTGTACACTGTAGGTTTTCACAGCTGATTAATACAAAATATATACTGTTACCTAAATTTTCTTACAGAACTAGTTTGATAAGAAACAGAAGACATACAGTACGTTACCTGCAGTCTTTACAGGAAAAATAAAGACTGGAGCTTTATTTTGTTTGCTCCATCGTAGCTGGACAGTAACATTAAGAATATATAAGGTTAAGCCTTACAAACCTTTATTAATACTGTTATTATAGTAGTCAGAAGGGTTTTGAAGGTGGAAACAATAACATTGTGTATGATGTTTTCTCCTTTTTAAAATGAAATCCTTGTGCTTTAGTTTTTTTTTTCCAATGACCTTTGGTCTGTAAGCACAAAAAACAGTTTCCTCACAGACTGCACAAAATTGTAATCTTCTTCACTGTTGATGGTCTATAGTTGACATTTTGTCTCATAAATAATATTTGTTCTTGTGGGAATAATTCTTTATCGTTTAGAAATTAATGTTTTTAGTAATTTTATATTTTTCTTAAGTGATTTTTGTTGTTACCTAAAAGACGTCATACTTTTTTTCTTTGGAAGTTAAGGGCAATGAAAAAAAATTGCATTCTTTGATGTGTGTCCTTGGATTTCATTCAGTATTTTTTTTTTATTAACAATAAAATCTGTAGCAATTTCCTTGGGAATACAATGCAAACAATGCTTAGATATTGAGAATAACAGAGCTGTCCTTTATTTTATTTCTGAACTTGTATCTTAGCCTGAAGCCTTATTTGCAACTAAGTCAAATAAAAATATACAGGGATTGGAAGAAAATGCATGTAATAAAATATGTATAATTTAAATTTCTTGTTTTCAATAAATTGTAAATTGTAAAATGTAAATTCACTATTATGTGAAATTTAAAAAATAACCTTTGATACTGTTACAAATAAGGGTTCTGAATATCAAAAATAGGCTTAGCGGATTACCCCCAAATTGTAAAGATATGCTAAGAATATACCCAAGTAGTTGTTATAATGGGAGGCACTCGATTTTTTTGTTCTCTAGCTTTGGCGAAAAAAGTAATAAGTCCAGCACACTGGGTTAAACAAACATTTAACAATGTCACTGAAAATACACTCACTAAACAACACACAATATACACATACAACATACAACAAAGTTTACGCTATTTAAAAAAGGCATCCTAGAGGCCAAAGTCCTGACCACCCAGAATACCCCCAGATTGCTACCAAGTATTCAAATTTTCTATAATACCTTCACATGTCCACAAAAGAAACACATCTAAACCAACAGAATATGACATACAATTAAGTCTATCTGTGAACCAGGACACTACAAAATGAATGGGAACCTATCTCACTATTAAAAAAATACACCTGCTAACCAGAAGAAGACGTTTTTTAACTGAGGGATTCTTTAAACAGGAAATCATGGTTTCCTAAGAACAACATAATGACATGCTTTGTTAATGAAGTAAAAGTAAAGATGGGGTTTAAATTAAGTCCTTTCTGCTTGAAGATTAGACTTCTAAGCAACAGGAGTTTATGGCAGGAAAGGGAGAACTGATAAGGATTCCAGATGCGAGCTAGGAGAGCTAGGGAACCCCCTGGGGCCTTAATCCCTGACCATTTGGCCAAAAAGCTGTAAACTGGCCAAACACATGACCTCCCCCCTTTACCATAATAACAGTGTCCTCAGAAGCGGAAAGGAAAGGATATATAAACCTAAAGTTTGTACCAGCACTTTGAACAATATTTCGGTTTTGTTGTTTCTTGCGGGAAACAAGACTTCGGCTTTATTGTTCCTTGCATGCAATAAACTCATCTGTTTAACTTCATCTCGGGATCCAGAAGCTTATTCTTTCTGTTACAACATTAACAAGGTTCAAATAGTTTAATCTGATCTTTGCAGATTTGGACAAGCAGCTCTCGCCTGCAACACTATTTTCTGTGTTCTCTTTCCACTCTCTTTGCATCTACCTTATTTCTCTATGTACCTGCCTGTTTGCGTACTGTGTTCAATGACACTCTTAATGATTTACTAAGAAATGTATTAACTATGGTAAACCAAGGTAAACTTTGATTGCTTTGATGTGTGAATCTAAGACCCCTACATCCTATCCCTGTCCCTATCCTTTGAAACCTTTCCTTTGAAACTCCCAAGAACTAGAAATGTTGACTCCAGCCATGTGCTAACCATTGTACCTTAGATTGACACTTCAATAGTCCTTCCCAATCAATAACTTCCCAATCAATAACTGTAACAATACATATTCATTTTGTGGTCAAACACGTTAAAACTATTTATCTATCACTTAACTAAGTAACGTATTAATTCATATATAGAGCGTACTGCGAGCATACTCAAACGTGTTTCTCTAGAATAATAATATTATTATTAATATTATTAATATCAACAATAATAATATTTGCAAATTTTGTTTTGTTGTAAATGTGCAGCTTTAATAATAATAATAAACTTTATTTTATATAGCGCCTTTAAAGGTGGCTTCTCAAAGCGCTTTACAGGATGACAATAACAATAAATAAGAAGAGTATAACAATGGACCGTGGATGGTGGTACTAAGAAGAGCAGAGGGGTGAAAAATGGAACCAGTTAAATAAAGGCTTTTCTGAAGAAGAGGGTTTTGAGTCTGGATTTGAAGGAGTTTAGAGAAGGTGACTCTCTGATATCCTTGGGCAAAGAGTTCCAGAGCTTGGGGGCATAACAGGAGAAGGCCCTGTCACCCATACAATGTAGACATGCTTGGGGGACAGTAAGGAGGGCAGAATTTGAAGAGCAGAGGTTGCAAGGTGGGGAGTAGGGCGATAATAGTTCAGACAGGTACTGAGGTGCCAAGCCATGCAGAGCCTTATAGGTGAGCATGAGGATTTTAAAGTCTACACGGAATTTGACCGGAAGCCAGTGCAAGGACTCCAGGACAGGAGTAATGTGAACACTTGCACTAGACCTGGTCAGGATTCTGGCTGCTGAATTTTGGACATACTGCAGTTTGTTCAGAGTAGATTTTGATACCCCTGCAAGCAGAGCATTACAGTAGTCAATTCGAGAGAATACAAATGTGTTGATCAGCTTTTCAGCCACAATTAATCATAGCATAGGGTGTTGTCTTGCGATATTTCTAAGGTGAAAAAAAGATGTTTTGACAGTATGCTGCACATGTGGGTCGAATGTTAAGCCAGAATCGAATATAACCCCAAGGTTTTTCAATTTTGATTGAAGCTCAAGTACAGAGCCATCTACAGAAAGGGTTACAGGACTGGCTTTACGAAGTTGATGAGGGGTACCAATAAGCATGACTTCAGTCTTGTCGCAGTTGAGATGAAGGAAGTTTTGAGTCATCCAAATTTTTATGTCAGAGATGCAATTAGATAGAATAGAGACAGCCACATCAGTGTCAGGTTTGGTATGGATGTATATTTGAGTATCGTCAGTGTAAAAATGAAATCTGAAAGCTGACCAAGAGGGAACATGTAAATGCTGAAGAGCAAGGGGCCCGGTATTGAGCCCTGAGGGACAGCAGACTTAACAAGACCAATTTCAGACCTGTACCCATTAAGAGAGACAAAGTGACAGCGATCAGTGAGGTAAGATTTGAACCATTTGAGGGCAGTGTCAGAAACTCCAAACACAGTCTCAAGACGAGAGAGTAAGATGTTATGGTCAACAGTGTCAAAAGCAGCACTGAGATCAAGAAGGATGAGTATAGAAAGAGAACCAGAATCAGAAGCTATTAGAAGATCGTTGGTGACTTTGACCAGGGCCATTTCTGTGCTCTTAGTACAAACTTCAAAACCTAAAGCTTAGAACTTTTAGTACTGCTAAAGTACTAAAAGTTGCACTAGTACTAAACTTTACGTAGTACTAAACTTTTAAGGTGTTCCTCACTTGACTGATAGACTGCTCTGAAGTTTACGACAAACAGATGCAGCATATTTGGCTGGTGTTCCTGGAGATGCAGATGATAGTTCAGCCTTAGGAGAAAACAGTAAATGAACTGGCAGCGAGCTTCACGAGCTTCATGTACCAGATAGAATGGCGTATACCCAGTATTCACGTGTACACTTGTATTATACGCAAGCTAAATGGATTGCAGCAACCTATCCCAAGCCACTGTGAAAAAATGTTAATTACTGTACCTTCACCAGTGAAATCTTGCAGAATAACTACTTTAATGTGCACCACAGGGGAGTATGTCATCATCAGAAATGACTGTAGATGTACTCAATTTCAAAACGGTTGACTAGGACTTTCTCCTCACCAATTCACTCCAAGAATCTCCAGAAATATTATATTTGCTTGCTTTTAACCAGGTGCAAAAAAATCTGTAATCAATTTAAAGTCTACAATAACTGCGTCGCGAAGTAAACAAAATATAATATTCAAAATGCTGTTGGAGATGGCAGTACTAAAAGTTCTAAGCTTTAGGTTTTGAAGTTTGTACTAAGAGTTTTGACTAAGCACGGCTAGGATGAAAAAAGTGGTGAACAAGTTACGAACCGCAGCACGTTTTGTTTCAAGTTAGGGAGAAGAAAATATTTTTCAATTTTCCACCGTCCACACTACCACACTTTCCCCGGGTTAGAGATCAACTGAAACTTCTCTCATACTAAACAATTTACCACAGTAAAAATAAACCTGAATAAGAAATAAAACACAAAATACCGATGATCAAATAATGCTAACTCAAATTAAATGTCTCACAATAATATTCAGTCATTTATGGATAAGAGAGAACTTTGTGACTAAGCAATGTCATTATGACAAGGCAAAATATGGTAAGGACAATATTCTTTAGCCCTTTCAACAAACATACTGAAAAGAATGACTAGACTGCTGTGAGGGCAAATGATAGATCATTTGCCTCATTTTAAAGTCTTAGTTTTAAACAATAAAATGTAATATTCAGGTCCTTTTAATTTTCATGTTCTAATTTTCATAGTGGAGCTCACATTTTAATTGTACAGACAAATGAAAATATCAAAATTATTGAACTGTCGTCATGATTTGTGAAATACCGGTAACTTTAATTATACAATTATACAAAAGTACAATTATAATCAAGCATACAGATGCAGCCATTCAAAATGCGCGGTACAAACCCGCGGTACGGTAACCTACCCACAAGCCACCGCGGTAAGTGATTAGCTGGCCAAAATGACCGACTGGGGCACTCGTGGTGCATTGGTTGGTAGTGAAAAGATTTAATCATTTAATGTCTTTACTGTGCACATTTTAATCCGCTTAGTTTTGAATATTTATATGGAATTTTACCACAAAAGGGAAATTTTAGTAGCTGAGCATAAAAAGAAGAGGAGAATAACGCATCTGAAGGTCATAAACGATATTAATTTAGGAACATAAACATTACTGTATGTACGTAAACTGTACTGTGTATGACTGGTCTTGGTAGTTTAAAGAAAAAATACACACCAGTCTTCCATTTCTCCCTAAACATTTTAAGCATGAAAGTTTTATGAAACGGTACCCAAATATGCGATTGCTGTATAGAATGAATTTTAATTTCTACCGGACTGTTACATTTCTACCGGACTGTTACACCAACGTATTAGCATGTTAAAGAGATTTCATTGAGGAGCCTAGCTTTCTTAACTAGTAAGTACTGTACTTCCTTGGTTTTGGAGGGGGGAGGTGTCTTTCGCTGGAAATCTCGCCCCCTTCTACTTTGAAAATACCTGTGAAACCGGTTTAATTCGTCACAGCCAGCACTCCCGCAGAGAGGGGGGTTGTACTCGTTAATGTCTAAGCCGGAACACATCATTATATCTCATTTTGTATTTCTATAAAAAAATCGTTTGCCCAGCCTAACACTATTGTTGTTATTGTTTTTATCCTGTAAAGCGCTATGAGGAGCACAGCTTTCTCACCACTTAGATTACTTTTTGATACCATCCTTACACAAAGCAGAAACTTCTTGTATTTTCCGATGACATACAAGTGGAAAGATTACAGATTTTAATCATCTTTTCTCTGAACCAGGGAAAATCTGATCATGTTTCTCTATAACAATAATAAAAAACTTTATTTTACATATCACCTTTAAAAGTGGCATCTCAAAGCAATACAGTAGATGTAAACCACAGATTACAAAGTAAATACCCAGACAAACGCAAACGCGTTTTTAATAAAATGCTTTTATTCTTTCAGCAGAGAAAGTGCGTAAAACCTAGGTGTAAAAGCTGTTCCTTTTTCTGATCACTCGCTCTCTGGATAAACGTCTCACCTGTCCTGTTCTTTGTTTTCCTAATTGGCTGACTATGCCTTCTGCGATCTACTCCTGCCCTCACACCTAAAGAAGACTATTTTAAATTTCTTTGCGCGGTCCATTGTGCAATTAACCCTTGTATGTGCTGTCCTTAAGATGATATCACATAAAGGTGATATATTAAATAATGTTTTTTATTATTGTTATAGAGAAACATGATAAGATTTTCCCCGGTTCAGAAAAAAAGATCTAAAGTATACTAGTTTGTCACTAGTATACCTTTAATACAGTCTTTGCTGTGCTCTTGAGATCCTTGTGATATTTCGAGCTCGGGTTGAATGATAAGTGTCGCAGTTTAAATCTCTCTCTCTCAATTCAATTCAAGGTGCTTTATTAGCATGACAGATGGGTACAATCAGTGTTGGGTATTTACTTTGTAATCTGTGGTCCTTTTAACTGTTTTTACATCTACTGTATTGCTTTGAGATGCCACTTTTAAAGGTGATATATAAAATCAAGGCTTTAACTTGCTTTAACTACGCAAGTCTGAGTTCTTGTGTCTGTCCTATCCGAACCCGAAAGTATCACAATATGTATCTTTATAGCAGGTGGTGTACAGCTTTTTAGTACAGATTACACGTTTCTAAAATGTATTTAAAAAATAAAAACGATTACAATCTAATCTTTCCATGTTTGATCCCAAGATCCCAAGAAAAATAAATCTAAACGGGGAGAAAGCTATGCTGAAAGTTTATTAAGATACTTAGAAGACAAAGATATCAATTTATGTTGCATTTGTCTGATTGTGAATCAAAAAACACATATATTTAAACCCGCTTTTGCGATTTAAATCAAAACGCGATTTAAATCAATATAAATGTTTATATTGTAATGCCTAGGTGACTATTCATTGTTATTAAAATGACTTAAATTCGATCATGTTGTGATATTTAGAAATATACATTTGTTTGGTGCGAGTGAAGTTTTATTTAATCTCTGAGCCATATTGATTCTTATGGAAGCCAGTTTCCGCCAGGGAGTAAAAAAAAAACACACTATGGTATTCTCTCCGACGCAGTGCAGTTAAAAACATATCTCTGATGCTGTTCCTAAATGAATATCGTTTATGACCATCAGACGCTTTATGCTCCTTTTCTTTTTTCCAGTGGATTGAACAGGGAGAGGCATTTCATGATGTACTTTTCACTGATGAAACAACAGTGGCTCTGGAACAGTTTTCAACCATGTCGTTTTATAAAAAGGGGAGATATGTACGCGTTACTGAAGCTAAAAGTTTAGCCTTTGTCATTAATGTAACCACTAAATAAAGACATATAGAAAACCCTACGTTACAGACTGTATATGGCTGATATTGGTAGTTCAAAGAAAAAATACACACCAGTATTCCACTTTCTCCCTAAACATTTTAAGCATCAGTCTTACATGTGGTTATTTCGGAAATGTTTGTACGTGCTCCTTCTGACCATGTTACTGTTTACTGTTACTGACCATATTAAGTTTAAGTGCCTGTGGGCACTTTTCCTGTCCGTGGGGGGTGGACCATCTTTCATTAGAAGGTTAGTCTGTTCTACTCTGAGAATGTAGAGGGGGTGGAAAGTAATTCCGTGTCGCATTAACTAACCTCTTCAGTTTATTCCGCCAGACAGTACATGAATATAATTATATCGTTATTAATTTGTTTAGATATGCAATTCCATATTATATTCCCTGTTAATTAAATTCTAAAAGTATGCATTTGTTAGATAACAAGCGAATTCACAGAAAAGGTTAAAAGACTATCACTTTTCACAAAGTATATAATCCTAATATAAGTCTAAATTCTAATATAAGTCTAACCAGTATCAGCTTTATTTACGGGTTGCAATTTAAAAAAAGTCAAAAACCGCACTCAAAATGCAATTTAGAGCTTTCTGGCAAGAGGAGACACCCAAATTAATAATGTAACATGGCACTGTTTGTGCATGAACAAGGTTATACTTGTTCCCCGGCGGAACACATTCCATAAGAATCAGCGCTTTTATATATTGCCTTTAAAGGTGGCTTCTCAAAACGCTTTACAGGATAAAAACAACAATAACAACAACAACAATATTGTATTTCATTGCACTTTGACAGATCGTCCTTAAATCAATTGTTGACTTTTCTCTCTTTACTACTGTACTTGTTTGGATTGACTGAGCTCCGCTCTGTACCACACAATGATCCCCCCAGAGTCTCTGCCCCGGGTGATTTGGGATTTTTTGACAGCGTAAAAAACTCTCTCTCTCGCTTGCCCTCCACCCCCTGTGTATTGTCTGTTTTTTTTGTGCTGTTCTTTGACAAAACAAGGCTCGCCAGATAATGTGAATCGAAACCTGTTTTTCTAGCTTTTAAAGTCGTGCGATGTGTAAGCGGGAACACCTCATTATATCTTACATATGAAAAATACATAATATAGCTCCCAAACAAACGCAAACATGTTTTTAATAAGATGCTTTTATTCACTCATAATCAGACAATTTCAGGAAGACTAAGGAAGGACTAAGGGAATTGTCATCTGTTGTTGAAGCTCTGTGAGCTCGGTGACTTTGAGACCACTTGTTATCCCAGGTTGTTTGAATCGCCATAGTTCAAATAGAGAAAAAAGAGCTGACTGACAAGATTTAAGATGTGGCTGTCAATGTTGGATTAAAAAAAAACACATTGCCCGACGTTTATTGCATTGCTTGAAAAATAACTTTATTTCGAGAGACTGGATAAGTAATTCAAGTGCTTTTTTTAACTTCCTGAAAAACAACTAATAATTTAACTATATGTACAAATGTTTTATGATATGTCGCTGTTGTGAATGTCTGTGGACATGTGCTGGCTGGACAGGAGGCTCTACTGTACACAGAGAGGGGCGGGAGGGGGGGACAAGCCGATACATACTCTTAGAGTTTGATTAATAGGGAATATAATATAAAAATATAGTACTAAAAATAAGATACACTCTACAGACATTCACAACAGTGACTGTCAGAAGATAGGACACAGCGGCTCAGACACCCGCTGAATGGAAAGGGGCACTTTAATGTTCTGTATGGTTAATAATAAAGCCAAGACTTTAATATTCTTTTCTGTATGTTTAACAGTAGTGGATACTGGCCTAATTCGGCCCTGCTCCCGTTGTTAGGTGTTAATGTGTTGTTGTTAAGTGTGAATTTGTACCTGTTTCCCTGATATCTGGCTTTTTTTCTGGAAAACCATAACTCTGGTCTTGTCCAGATTGACTGTCAGCGCCCACGTCTGACTGTGCTGCTCCAGCAGTGCCAGGTTCTGCCGCAGCCTCTGTTCTGTGGGCGACAGCAGGACCAGGTCGTCTGCAAAGAGCAGGAACTCGATTTCTGTAATTAATGCAGATCAGTAAATCAAGGGACAAAACAATTATTGCGCCCGGCTCCTCAATGGGCTTTGACGTGCTAATGGGTTGGTTTAACAGTCCGGGTGTGGCAAGCCTCTAATGTCTCCCGACTTCGGCAAAAGGAACCTGCCTTTCATTGGACGGGAAAGCAAAAGCCGACCGCTACGCCGCACCCATGTTTCGAAATCTTGTGACTTTTGAAATTTACTGGGGGTGGACCACGTCTGTAAATTTAGATGGGTCCAGAGGCAAAAGTGCCTTGCCTTGCAATCTCCGGGAAACCATTAGTAGCATGGTGAATCGGAGATTCTCAACCCTTACTTCGTGCGACTGGAAAAGAATTCGTGATCGGATCAACGAAATGCTTCGTAGAAGGAGGCGCTCTTTTCCTCTAGTCTAACAGTCTGTCCACAAACAAAACATTCCTGTTAGACAAGAGGAATGTAAAAAAACAATTACTTTTTGTCAATGAAAACCGGTGTGTGTGTCTCTCTCTGCTGGATGTCCCTCTCACTCTCTGCTGAATGAATAAAAGCATTTTATTAAAAACGCATTTGCGTTTGTCTGGTATTTACTTTGGTCCTTTTAACTGTTTTTCCATCTACTGTATTGCTTTGAGATGCCACTTTTAAAGGTGATATGTAAAATAATGTTTTTTATTATTGTTATAGAGAAACATGATCAGATTTTCCCCGGTTCAGAAATAAAGATCTAAAGTATACTAGTTTGTCACTCTTCTCATCCCCTCTTTGCTAAATGGCTTTTGAATAGAGTCACATGAAGAGAGAGGTGAAACAGCCCTACACAGCCCTGTCGCAGTACACAAATATAATTATATCTTATTAATTTCTTTAGATACGCGATTCTTTTAATACAGTCTTTGCTGTGCTCTTGAGGATCCTTGTGATATTTCAAGCTCTGGTTGAATGATAAGTGTCACAGTTTAAATAATTTTCGTAGTTAGAAATTATGAAACGCTCTGTTAAAAGCAAGGGAGTTTTTATGTCCGTTGCAGTAAAAGAAAATGCCTGACAAAGTAGGGCTTGGACAGATTCCAAGTGCATTTTTGCAATTTACGTTGCAACAAACAATGTACAGCATGTACTATTCTTGTGTTGCGGTACATGAATATAATTATATCGTTATTAATTTCTTTAGATACGCGACTCCATATTATATTCCCTTTTAATCAAATTCTAAAAGTATGCTTGTTGACTCCGGTATCACATTAGTTAAAGACTTCGATGCTTAAAATGTTTAGGGAGAAATGGAATACTGGTGTGTATGTTTTCTTTAAAGTACCAAGACCAGACATATATTGTATGTTTAAGTTCCAAAATTAATATCATTTATGGCCTTCACACGCGTTACAGTATGCTCCTATTCTTTTTATGCTCAGCTACTAAGATTTCCCTTCAGTGGTAAAATTCCATATAAATATTCAATACTTAAACGGGCACAGTTAAGACATTAAATATACATATACATACTGTATACAGTACAGTTTGCATACGGTAATATGTTTATGTTCCTAAATCAATCTCTTTTATGAGCATGTGAAAGGCATGGTGAATCGATTCTCAAAAATTACTGTACTTTGCATGATTGGAAACAAATGCGTGATTGCGAAATGCTGTGGTGTTACTTTTACAAAGACGAATGTGGACCAGGGCAATACTTTGAGTTTACAGCTTGTCCAAGGTCATTCATTATTAATACTATTAGTAATATCTTCATTAAAGACTTTGATGGCAACAGCTCAAACATGAGAGGTTGAGCTTTATTAGCTCCACCTTGCGGAAATTCCGGATACTATTATTTTGCTTGTGGTATTATAGGAGAATTTACAGTAACTCGCGGTAGACCGCGTAAAGCGCACCGCAAAATAATGCGGTATCGCCCGCGCATTTTGAATGGCTGCATCTGTAACAAAGTGGTATTAAAAATACCACTGAAACTGAACTATAATCTGATCACTATTAACAAGATTAATTTATTAATAATAAATAACAATTTTAAACTGATTGTATTTTGTTCAGGGTCATATGTCACGGTTTTTACAACATTCACTTTCTTATTAAAATGTCTATTTTTCAGACAATGCTTCAGATGTCAATAACTTTGCAAACAAATGACACAGAGCCTTCAAACCACAGTCATTTTAAGGATCACGATTTGTGAAAATTTTCACAACTTTTATATAAACATCTAGTACCTGGTTCCATTTTTAGAAACCTTATTTTGAATAAAGCAGATCCCAGGTGTAAGCGAGTTCATAATGCGAGAATTACTATTCAAAAGCTACTGTAGTTATGCGACCATATAAAGCAGAATAACACAAATACATTGCGTTCAACCTCTCTTTCTGTTTTTGCTCAGATAAGAATAAAGTACATATGGAATTATTTTGACAGGAGGAAAGATGTTCTGTGCTCAATAGCTTTTTCACCACAGCATGCATTATGTCACATAATTTACACATCAGTTGAAGCGTTCTGAAGTCTCTCAAAAGCCAAAAAAATGTCACATAATACTGTAGGTCATACCCCTACCTTCCCTGGATAAAGCGGTTAGAAAATAGATGTAAAGGAACAAGTAAAGGTTTATTCCATACTGAAAAGAGAAGAAAAGAAACACATTGTTTTGATTGTGGAGCTTCTGGGGCTGTGTGTTTCTTTTCTTTTGTTTTCAGCATGGAATAAACCTTTACTTGTTCCTTTGCAGCTTACGCATGCTGATGCAGCTACCTACTCGAACTACTTCAAACTACTTCTGCTGCGACCCATTATGCCTTCCCCTAAATCTTTTTCTAGATCTCTTCATCATTCCTTCTCCTCCTCCCTGGGCTACTTTCCCCTTTCTCTCACAAAACCACCATTCCATCTCTTCACAGCGATCTGTTCCAAGACCCGGGTTTCTAACCACCTCCTGTTCCTTTACAGATGTCGTGACACCCAAAGAAGGCTCCACAGCCGAAACGTTCTGTTTCTTTTGTTCTCTTTTCAGCATGGAATAAACCTTTACTTGTTCTTTTGCAGCCTATGCATGCAGACGCAGCTACCAACATGAATTTTAATACAGTATAAATTCCATGATTGGAAAAAGATTGTCCCTCAGCATTGACCAGGATTTGTAACCAGGCACTTTCTGGCGACAGCCCAAATGCTCCCACACACCACGCTAAGCGTTCACTGCGCCACCTGGCGTGTTAACAAAGTAGTGCAGTCCAAAAACATTTTTTTTTCTTAAATCAGGGTGCATTACGGCACGCTGGGGCATGTGCACTGCAAAGTGCTGCAGTATCGGGCACGCTTTCTCAATGGCTGGATCTGTACATAATTCTGTACTCAATTACAGCTTATAATTTAATAGGAAGATACAGATGCAGCCATTCAAAGTGCGCGTTACAGACACGTACCGCAGGTGGCGTCGCGCAGCGTGACGCAAGATGACGCGTGGCACCGCAGTACGTGATTGGTTGACCAACAGGGGCACTCGTGGTCCGTTGGTCTGTCGTAGAAAGACTTACAGTAAACGTCTTTGTTGTGCCCGTTGTAGATATTGAATTTTACCACTGAAGGGAAATCTTAGTAGCCGAGCATAAAAAGAATAGGAGCATACTGTAACGCGTGTGAAGGCCATAAACTATATTAATTTTGGAACATAAACATACAGTATATACAGTAGTTGGTCTTGGTACTTTCAAGAAGAAAATACACACCAGTATTCCATTTCTCCCTAAACATTTTAAGCTTCGAAGTCTTTAACTAACGTGATACCGGAGTCAACAAGCATACTTTTAGAATTTGATTAAAAGGGAATATAATATGGAATCGCGTATCTAAAGAATTTAATAACGGTATGATTATATCCGTGTACTGCGACAGGGCTGTGCAGGGCTGTTTCGCCTCTCACTTCATGCAACTGTACCAGGAAGAGGATTTCTTTCTATTCGAAACGTGTATTTTAAAAGTTTAACCAACAAAAACAACCATATAACCAAATCGTGTTTTGATTTAAATCGCAAACGCGTGTTTAATTATATGTGTTTTTTTAATCATAATCAGGCTAATGCAACATAAATTGATACAGTATCTCTGTCTTATTTTTAGTAAATAAAGTGCATTTTTGCACACTATATGTGCAAACGTTTTATGATATGTCGTTGTTGTGAATGTCTGTGGACATGTGCTGGCTGGACAGGAGGCACCACTGTACACAGAGAGCTTAGAAGACAAAGATCAGACCTGGGCGCCGACAGTCAATCTGGACAAGACCAGTTATGGTTTTCCAGAAAAAAAGCCAGACCCCAGGGAAACAGCTACAAATTCACACTTAACAACACATTAACACCTAACAACGGGAGCAGGGACGAATTAGGCCAGTACCCACTATTGTTAAACATACAGAAAAGGATATTAAAGTATTGAATATTAGTATTGGCTTTAGTATTAGCCATACAGAACATTAAAGTGCCCCTTTTCCATTCAGCGGGTGCCTGAGCCGCTGTGTCCTATCTTCTGACAGTCGCCGTTGTGAACAAACATTTCTTTGAAAAAATGAGACGTTTCCCTTGGTCAGAGATATAAATATATAATATATAAATAAATTAAATTTAACTAACGTGAAATAGCGTGTGAAAAAGTGGTAGTTTAAGCTTTTCTGCTAATATAATATGGAATCACGTATCTAAAGAATTTAATAACGATATGATTATATTCGTGTACTGCGACAGGGCTGTGTAGGGCTGTTTCGCCTCTCACTTCATGCAACTGTGCCAGGAAGAGGATTTCTTTCTATTCGAAATGTGTATTTTAAAAGTTTAAGAAGTACAAACCTTACAGCGTACACAGATTTCTAAACTGATCAGGATCGTTATCTTTGTCTTATGCATAATAATGTTCACCGCTCTGTTCAGCAAATTAATAATAAACTTTATTTTATATAGCGTTTTAAACGAATAAGTAATTAGATTGCTCACAAACCTAATCACTTGCTTTTTCTTTTTATTTAGGCTCAGATTTCAACTATAGATCGTATTATTAATAACCATAATAACAACCAACCAACAAAAACAACCATATAAACATAATACCAACCAAAAACATAGATAACGACCACAATACAAAATCAAATATATCAAACCAATATACTCTCGCAATTCCTACAATTATCATAATCCCGCCCCTTATGCAAAACCAAACCCTCCTCCCATCCCAGTTTCTCCTCTTTATCATAAACAAAATCCACTTCAATTTTCAACATAAAGCCTTACTGCTTGCTGGGTTTTTGAGGGGGGGTGTCTTTCGCTGGAAATCTCGCCTGCTTCTACTTTACGAGTACAACCCCCTCTCTGCAGGAGTGCTGGCTGTGACGAATTAAACCGGTTTCACAAGTATTGTAGGAAGTACAGTGTTAACTGGTAGATGGGCACCTCAATTAAGTCGCTTTAACATGCTAATGCATTAGTGTAACAGTCCAGGAGTGGCAAGCTTCTAATGTCAACTCGATTCGATTGGAAGACAATGAACGTATTTTAGCCCTAAATGAATTAATAGCAAACATGGTTTACATAAAATACATTTTTCCAAGAAAGTTTATAATAATGCGATCTATAGTTGAAATCTGAGCCTAAATATAAAGGAAAAGCATTTTCAGAGAGCAATCACGCTGTGTTTATGTAGAAAAAGCGATTAGGTTTATGAGCAATCTAATTACCTATTCGCCTAAAACGCTATATAAAATAAAGTTTATTTAGAGATGAATGATCAGTGTCGCAGTTTAAATAATTTTCGTAGGAGGGCTTGGACAGATTCCAAGTGCATTTTTGCAATTTACGTTGTAATACAGTTTAGAATACAGTTAGTCTAAGCTTTATCAGCTTTATTTATGGGTTGCAATTTAGAAAAAGTCAAAAACCGCACTCAAAATGCAATTTAGAGCTTTCTGGCAAGGGGAGACACCCAAATTATAATGTAACATGCCACTGTTTGTGCATTAACAAAGTTATACTGCAATTTTCCTTAGATACAAATAAATTTTTTGAATCCCCGGCGGAACACACTCCATAAGAATCAGCGTTTTTATACAGTATATCGCCTTTAAACACATATATTTAAACACGCGTTTACGATTTAAATCAAAACGCGATTCAAATCAATATAAATGTTTATTTTGTAACGCATAGGTGACTATTCATTGTTATTAAAAAGACTTAAATTCGATCATGTTGTGATATTTAGAAATATAAATTTGTTTGGTGCGAGTGAGGTTTTATTTAATCTCTGACCAAGGGAAACGTTTCATTTTTTCAAAGAAATGTTTGTTAAAAAATAAAGTGATACACCAATGCATTAGCATGTTAAAGCGACTTAATTGAGGTGCCCAGCTACCAGTTAACACTGTACCTACAATACTTGTGAAACCGGTTTAATTCGTCACAGCCAGCACTCCTGCAGAGAGGGGGTTGTACTCGTAAAGTAGAAGCAGGCGAGATTTCCAGCGAAAGACACCCCCCCTCAAAAACCCAGCAAGCAGTAAGGCTTTATGTTGAAAATTGAAGTGGATTTTGTTTATGATAAAGAGGAGAAACTGAGATGGGAGGAGGGTTTGGTTTTGCATAAGGGGCGGGATTATAATAATTGTAGGAATTGCGAGAGTATATTGGTTTGATATATTTGATTTTGTATTGTGGTCGTTATCTATGTTTTTGGTTGGTATTATGTTTATATGGTTGTTTTTGTTGGTTGGTTGTTATTATGGTTATTAATAATACGATCTATAGTTGAAATCTGAGCCTAAATAAAAAGAAAAAGCAAGTGATTAGGTTTGTGAGCAATCTAATTACTTATTCGTTTAAAACGCTATATAAAATAAAGTTTATTATTAATTTGCTGGACAGAGCGGTGAACATTATTATGCATAAGACAAAGATAACGATCCTGATCAGTTTAGAAATCTGTGTACGCTGTAAGGTTTGTACTTCTTAAACTTTTAAAATACACGTTTCGAATAGAAAGAAATCCTCTTCCTGGTACAGTTGCATGAAGTGAGAGGCGAAACAGCCCTACACAGCCCTGTCGCAGTACACGAATATAATCATATCGTTATTAAATTCTTTAGATACGTGATTCCATATTATATTAGCAGAAAAGCTTAAACTACCACTTTTTCACACGCTATTTCACGTTAGTTAAATTTAATTTATTTATATATTATATATTTATATCTCTGACCAAGGGAAACGTCTCATTTTTTCAAAGAAATGTTTGTTCACAACGGCGACTGTCAGAAGATAGGACACAGCGGCTCAGGCACCCGCTGAATGGAAAAGGGGCACTTTAATGTTCTGTATGGCTAATACTAAAGCCAATACTAATATTCAATACTTTAATATCCTTTTCTGTATGTTTAACAATAGTGGGTACTGGCCTAATTCGTCCCTGCTCCCGTTGTTAGGTGTTAATGTGTTGTTAAGTGTGAATTTGTAGCTGTTTCCCTGGGGTCTGGCTTTTTTTCTGGAAAACCATAACTGGTCTTGTCCAGATTGACTGTCGGCGCCCAGGTCTGATCTTTGTCTTCTAAGCTCTCTGTGTACAGTGGTGCCTCCTGTCCAGCCAGCACATGTCCACAGACATTCACAACAACGACATATCATAAAACGTTTGCACATATAGTGTGCAAAAATGCACTTTATTTACTAAAAATAAGACAGAGATACTGTATCAATTTATGTTGCATTAGCCTGATTATGATTAAAAAAACACATATAATTAAACACGCGTTTGCGATTTAAATCAAAACACGATTTAAATCAATATAAATGTTTATATTGTATCGCATACTGTCCAGCCTCCATTTCTCTATACAAATTTACTCTATTACACACACACACAATAGAAGCAGGAAGCAGAAGCAGGGACCGTTGTCAGAAGGGAAGAAGGTGACTATTCATTGTTATCAAAAATGACTTAGAATCGATCATGTTGCGATATTTTGAAATATAAAAGTCAATTGATTGTCCATAATATCGCTATTCTATTTTTTCGAAGAAATGTTTGTTAAAAGAAAAGTCCAGCACCAGCTGGATTTGAACACACAACCTGCAAGTTGTTAATCAGGCACGTAGACCAGTAGGCTACAAGACAACTCGCATGACAGGGAGGCGAAACAGCCCTACATAGCCCTGTCGCAGTACACGAATATAATCATATCGTTATTAAATTCTTTAGATACGCCATTCCATATTATATTAGCAGAAAAGCTTAAAACTACCACTTTTTCACACGCTATTTCACATGCTAGTTAAATACTTCGATGCTTGAAATGTTTAGGGAGAAATGGAATACCGGTGTGTATTTTTCCTTTAAAGTACCGATTCCTGGAATCTGACTGGCTGACACCCTTCTGAAGTGGTTCCATAAAATCTGGTATACGGAAAAGAAAGCATTGATAAAAAAAGCCTGGATTCTCATGTATCTCATACAAGTATATTTTAATACAGTCTTTGCTGTGCTCTTGAGGATCCTTGTGATATTTTGAGCTCTAGTTGAATGATAAGTGTCGCATTTTAAATCATTTTCGTAGTTAGAAATTATGAAACGCCCTGTTAAAAGCAAGGGAGTTTTTATGCCCTTTGAAGTAAAACAAAATGCCTGACAAAGTATGGCTTGGACAGATTCCAAGTGCTTGTACAAATATGCTAAAGAAATTATACTTTGAGTATACAGCTTGTCCAAAGTCATTCATTATTAATACTATTAGTAATATCTTCGGTAAAGGCTTTGATGCATAAATATTTCTGATAAAGGTAGGTTGTGTACTTTTGTCCAGCTGAGCAATCTTGCTTTCATAAAATATATACGCAATTCAATATTATATTCAATATTATATATTATATATATAAAATGTTTAGGGAGAAATGGAATACTGGTGTGTATTTTTTCTTTAAAGTACCGAGACCAGCCATATACTGTATGTTTATGTTCCAAAATTAATATCGTTTATGGCCTTCACACGCGTTGCAGTATGCTCCTATTCTTTTTATGCTCAGGCACTAAGATTTCCCTTCAGTGGTAAAATTCCATATAAATATTCAATACTTAAACGGGCACAGTTAAGACATTTAATATACATATACATACTGTATACAGTACAGTTTGCATACGGTAATATGTTTATGTTCCTAAATCAATCTCTTTTATGAGCATGTGTAAGGCATGGTGAATCGATTCTCAAAAATTACTGGAAAATTGGAAAAAATTTGCGTGATTGCGAAATGCTGTGGTGTTACTTTTACAAAGACGGTCAATGAAAAAAAGAATGTGGACCAGGGCAATACTTTGAGTTTACAGCTTGTCCAAGGTCATTTATTATTAATACTATTAGTAATATCTTCGTTAAAGACTTTGATGGCTACAGCTCAAACATGAGAGGTTGAGCTTTATTAGCTCCACCTTGCGGAAATTCCGGATACTGTTATTTTGCTAGCGGTATTTACTGGTAACTTGCGGTATTTACCGGTAACTTGCAGTAGACTGCGTACAGCATACCGGAAAATAATGCGGTATCGCCCGCGCATTTTGAATGGCTGCATCTGTACATAAAATCATTTGCTTTTTTTTTTTGCTTTTCTACACTTCTTAACTATATTATTTTACCACGTCACAAAAGAAGAGAGTACATACATTCTGTAATACATTGGGTGGAGGTGGTATTTGTTCCATCCAGAATTTGTGGTATTGATGCAGATTCTCTGTCCCTTTTTTCACTTGGTTATTTATGTCTTCATTCTGTACTGTGTACTTGTGGGGTTCTCTGGAGGTACAAACATGTGTGCACACCCACTGCATAATCTGCTGGATTTTCAAAACAGAATGAGGGGATTTTTGGCAGGTGTTACTGGTTGATATACAAATTTAAATATTATGGATAGGGAACCTTCCTGGGACAATATATATCAGACTTCCAGAAATCGAAAAACTTACTGTTGTTGTAGGATTTGCATTACATTTTGGATACAGACATTGTCTTGTACTTGTACTGTTCATGGGACACCATGGGCACCTTTTTCACATGTTATAGGGGTGTCAAACGTTTCTTTGTTGAAGATTTGAAGATATTTTGAAGATTTGGTTCCCTTCTACTGGATGCGTGATGGCATATGAAAATAAACTTTGCTTGCATCTCATTCACCAGTTGGATGAATGTTTCAGATCTGTTTCCCAACAGCAAAAATGCATCTACTTGACTAGCATCAAATGCAAATACTAGTACCATCAATTAAAAAGCCAGCAGCCATGTCACCCTGCAACTTACAATTGGCAGCCCACTGAAGCTAAGCAGGTGTGAGCCTGGTCAGTACCTGGATGGGAGACATCCTGGGAAAAACTAAGGTTGCTGCTGGAAGAGGTGTTAGTGAGGCCAGCAGGGGGTGCTCACCCTGGAGTCCATGTGGGTCCTAATGACTCAGTATAGTGATGGGGACACTATACTGTAAACAAGTGCTGTCTTTCAGATGAGATGTTAAACTGAGGTCCTGACTGTGGTCATTAAAAATTCCAGGGTGTTTCTCAAAAAGAGTAGGGGTGTAACCCCATTGTACAGGCCAAATTTTCTATGCCTCCTAATAATCCCCCTCTATTAATTGGCTACATTACTTTGTTCTCCTCCACGCACCCCCCCCACTCCAACGGCAGGCGGAGCGACGCGCCGGTTGGAGTATTCTTGGTCGCATTTAATGGCAACGTCAGCTCAAAGATTTGTTTCAAACCACCAAACGGAGACGGGCGTGCCGACAAGCGGACCCTGCTGATGTGGGATTAACGCTAGGATGAGAGAGAGTAGCATCAATTAAGATACTAGCCTGTCTTGAAATTTGTGAAGGAAAATTGCTTTAAAAATACATTGGAAGGATGTTAGCATTACCATTATAATTATCATTCTACGTACAAAAGTAAAATAGAAATAATAGACTGGGGTAGTATTTCAGTTTAGTAAAATAAATTACTGTGTAATTAATCAATCCACCAAAATATGCTTAGTACTTGAAATAAAGGGGGTTTTATCATTCACTGTTTCACAGCTGATGCCAGCCTTTCTTTTCTACATGGTGATTGAAACTCACTCTTGATATTTTTCAAACAACCATCTAAAGGTGTTGACAAGCAGTATGAAGCTGATCTGTATCTATTTCAGCATTGCTGAAATCCACTATAGCTTGTCAGATTATAAACATTTGCATGAAACAAGTGTCAAAAACCCATTAAACTCAACAGTCTGTTATCTGTTGTTGGATCATGTGCTGACCATTTAGCATGATTCAATACAGATATCTCAATCTTCTGAAACATGTTTTAACATCAAACATTAAACTTGTTGGATATATTCGATTCAATTAAAGTTTTATTATCCCCTGAGGGAAATTGTTTTTATAGCATAATGCAATACAAAATACAAGGACAGACAGCCAGTACTAACAAAGAATACAGTACAACAGTATTAGAGGAGATAAGAGAGTTACTTTACATTTTTTGAGAGTGATATTGCTGGGGTGATAAAAGATTTTACGAGTCTGTTACTTCTACACCTGGGGACACAGACATTTCTCAGATGGTAGTTGTGTAAAATAGAGTTTCTCCATAATGCTTCTCCTGGCCTTCTTTATCCTCTGTAGAATTTAAGTTAATTTGCTTTGCCCAAATTATTTTAGTTTTTTTCATTCATTAATTTTCATTAATCAGCCTATTAAATTAACAGTACTGATGTTGTCAAACCAACCAAAAGGTGAAATTATCTACCTACATTACCTTGAGTTTCTAAGAAAAAATGTCTCTCTTGGATTTTTCATATAAAAATAGTGTCAACATTTTTCATTTGTCCCATCTCAGATTTTTGTCTACAACCAGTCCCAAATACCTGAAATCACTGAAAAACTCTATAGTCTGACTGTTAATTACAGTAGTTTGGAAAGGTGTTGCATTTTTCATCAGTTCCTTTGTTTTCAAAACATTTAATTTCAAAGAGAACTAGTCACCCTATTTAGTAAAATCATTTACATTGGGCCCATGATGATTTTCTGAGGCCTATAATAAGCTGACCAGTGCTGTGTAATCAGTAGACTTAATATGATGTCTGTGTGTATGCTCTTACAATTGTTAGTGAACAAAATGTATAATAGGAGAGACAAGACAGAAAAGTGTGATGCCATAGACGTGTAGCGAGACTTGAGACCTGTTTCAAGAAGTTTACAGTTTAATTTGAAGATCTTTGAGAAATGCAATGCTAGGAACAGTGGTCATATTGTACTGAAAGCACTGGAAAAAATCAAATATGTTTCTTTGACAAGATGCTGATAGACCAGATTTAACAATGTAAATATTACATTGTCTACTCTCCTCCTCTCTCTTAATGCAGCGGGTCAACAGGATTCTGGTTGCTCTTCATAATGAGTTTTCATTGAGACAGATGTGAGAGCAACAGCCATGTAGCCCATTTGGCCTGGCAGTTTTTAGAATGGGAATAATAATAATAATAATAATAATAATAGATTTCTTCCACAGAGAGGAGGACATTTGTAAATTTAAGGACATCTGTAAAAGCAAACTAAAATGTCACATACTGTAGCTGATCTACACAACACTGTAGAACTTTTTTACACACGTTATATGGACCTCTGCTTTTTCTTGAATTAATTCTATTGAACTGCCTGCACACCTCAATTTTAATAAAATCTCCAGATACTGGGAAATCATCACTATCAACTGAGGGTTGCAGGTTTTAATTTAAAAAGGGCATAAAACACATTATATCAGTTGACAGCTGTTGCCCATCAATGCCATTTAATGCAGGTTCAGTATTAGTATTACATATACAGATGCAGCCATTCAAAGTGCGCGGCACAGACATGTACCGCGGGTATCTGGTTACATCATCGCGCTTCGGACGAACACAGAGACTCAGACTTGTGGAGTTAAAAACTGCGCTTTATTTCTTCTCCGTCACCACCCGCCAGCAGCACTCCCGCACCCAGACGAGAGAGAGACACAAGACAAGCCCGCCAAGAGCACGGGTACGAGAGAGAGAGAGAGAGAGAGAGAGAGAGAGACAGAGAGACAGAGAGAGACAGAGAGAGAGAGACACCAAGGGGTGCGGAACCAGGGAACTATTTACATGGAAAACGGGTGATCTCCCCAGACTGTACGCCCGTTTCACTGTTACCTGGATACCTCTTGGGGGATATCCTCTATATCCTCTTGGGGGGAATATCCTCTTGGGGGATATTCTAACAACAAGTGATTATAAGACGATCTGTCAAAGTGCAATGAAATACAATATGCTGGACAGTATGCTTCTCAAAGTGCTTTACGGGATAACAACAATAACAACAACAATTTTACAAGTCCTGGGAGGAAGAATATCATCAATATTAATAATAATAATAAACTTTATTTTATATAGTGCCTTTAAAGGTGGCTTTTTTTAAAAAAAAACCTTTTTTAAATGCATTTGCATTTGCACACAGAGCAGTGTTTACTTGAACATGGAGATGCCATACTGAATAATTCCTGCACACAACCATTGCAGCGGAATTTGCATCGTTTGGCTATGATTCATACAAGTGGTGGTGGATTTGGAGACAAACTGTATTTACATTACACAGAGACTCAGTAGCAATAGCAATTAGCAATATCAAAATAGCAATATTATGGACACACAGTTGACTTTTTAAAAAAAAAAACTTTTTTTTGACAGCTGGTTTTTCTTGACAGCTTGACACAAGTTTATCAGTGAAAAGACCACGGGCATTCTTCCTCCCCCCTACATTCTCAGAGTAGAATAGAATTTATTATTAGTTCAATTTATTACTGTGCTAAATTTAATATTATTGATTACTAATAGTTTATGCTAACACCTAGCTTTCTTAACGCGAGAAGTACTAGCGTAACTACTGTACAGTAAGTACTTACTGTACTTACTGTACTGTACTTAAGAACTACTAGTGTAAGCAAAAAAAAGGGGTTTTGGAGGGGGGGAGGTATCTTTCACTGGAAGACTCGCCGCCTTCTACTTTGAAAATACCTGTGAAACCGGTTTAATTAGTCACAGCCAGCACTCCCGCAGAGAGTGATGAAAACCGTGCAGCGCCAGGCGAATGCACATTAATATGTTGGGCTTTTGGGTTCGGGTGGATTTGCGCCCTACAGTTCAAACTGTGGTACCGCTGTGTACTGTACATACAGTACAGTACGAACGTGTTATTTTGAAATATAAAAAATGTCAATATACTGTAGGAGAAATTGAGTATTGGTGTGTATTTTTTCTTTAAAATACCAATAACAGCAACATACAGTTTACATAATATGTTTATGTTCCTAAATTAATATCGTTTATGACCTTTATGACCTTCGTAATGCTCCTCTGCGTTTTATGCTTAACTACTAAAATTTCCCTTTAGTGGTAAAATTCCATATAAATATTCAATACTAAGCGGATTAAAATGTGTACAGTAAAGAGATTAAATGATAAAATCTTTTCACTAACGACCAATACACCACATTATCTTCCGTGTCGCATTAACATTGGAATGTTTTTTTTACAAGTATCAAAAGAAGCAATATACAACCTGTCTCCTCTATAACTCTTCAGTTTACAGAGAAATTCCACCAGAGCCTCACAACATTGTCTAATAATACTCTTCTTGTGTCTAATTTTTAGTTAAGCAGGATTTGAGCTACAGACCATAACAGACCAAAAAACAGAATCCACCTGCAATTCGGGTGTTAACAAAACGTGTTTACAAAAAAACTGAAATACAGTAATACTACCAGCTATATAGATACATATATTTAGATATTTAGATCCTTAAATTAATATCATTATTAATTTCTTTAGATACGTGATTACATATTCTCGATTATAAAACAGTTAATTCCGGTCCTGGAATCTGACTAGCTGACACCCTTCTGAAGCAATACCATAATCTCTGGTATACGGTATACGGACGCCCCAGAAATTTGACTTTTTACTGTGTGATGAATTTTAAAGACTAATTCTTAGCATTAGCGTAGATAAGAAAGCGTAGATAAAAAAGCTTGGATTCTAATGTATCTGATACAAGTAACTTTTAATACAGTCTTTGTTGTGCTCTTGAGGATCCTTGTGATGTTTTGAGCTCTGGTTGAATGATGAGTGTCGCAGTTTAAATAATTTTCGTTGTTAGAAATTATGAAACGCTCTGTTAAAAGCAAGGGAGTTTTTATGTCTGTTATACTAAAAGAAAATGCCCGACGAACTAGGGATTGGACAGTTTTTCAGTGCTTGTACAATCGATGGAAATGTTCAAATAAATGTGCTAAAGAAATAAACAAAAAAAGTAATTTATTCCTTTATCCTATTGGCTAGCTAATGTCCCGTCCTTGTTAGTTAGATCAACGAAATGATGTGGTGTTACTTTTTGTCGATGAAAAAATAAAGTCTTTTCATTTAAAATGACGGTTACAAATAATGTGGAAAAGCGTAATGCTTGTTCAAGGTCATTCATTATTAATACTATTAGTAATATCTTCGGTAAAGGCTTTGATGCATAAAATATTTCTGCATAATTAAAATACTTATGATAAAGGTAGGTTGTGCACTTTTGCCCAACTGAGCAATAATGCTTTCATAAAATTTACCAACTTCTTAATGACTGATGATTAACATGCTGTAATACACAGTTTAAATTTAAAAGCTCAAATGCTGTACATGAAAGGTTAAGCTTTATTTGCTCCTCCTGGCGGTTTTACAAGGTGATTCCGGATACTTTCCGATATGACTTCATATGACGTGTGATACTGCGTCATGCCGCGTTAAGATGCAACATGCCCACTGCATGGTACCATGGTGTACCTCACGCATTTTGAATGGCTGCATCTGTATATAATAATTGGTCTTGAATTTAATGTTCTGCCATGCCATCCTGGTATCACCCATAACTATGATATTCTGTGGTTTTCCCTATACTGATCCTTAGCTGTTGTGATCTCTCTTTTTACCTCTTTCTGCACTGGCTTCCAAAGCTCTGTGTGCTCTTGAGAAGAAGTAAGATTCATTTTTAAGGAGTACATATTTCAGATTCTTGGTAAGCCAGGGTTTGTTATTGGAAAAAACCTCACTGTTTTTAGTAGGAATAATTGAGTCTACACAGAAAGAAACGTAATCAGATACTAGATCAAAAAGTTCTTGTCTCTGTTTTTTTTCTCTTGAACAACAGCTGATAGATCGGCCTGAGAAATATTGTGTTGTGATCTACACCCTCTCATGGATGGTAATATTCTGGCATCAGTGGTTATTTATCATCAGACAGACCCCTCCACCATGATGTTTACCTGTTGTGACTTTGTCTCTGTTCAGCCAGTAAAAAAATGGGCTAAAATCATCATCCTTTACTGTCTAGTCTAGCCACGCACGTCACATGCATTCTGAGTGACTAAAAGTCATAAGTAAACCTCCCTTATATGATCATTAAAGTACCAGTAGGTTGGCTTTAAGATAATTAAAATAACATCAGCTAACACAAACAGCAGTCACAAACTTAAAATAAACTACCTGAATCATTCATAACATTAAACTCACAGATGTTGAGATACTATTTTACTGTGATAAAAAGGACAAAAGGAAAAGACAACAAAATAACAAGAAAACAAGCATGAACAAATGGGGTTCCCATGTGACCATAACAGGTTAAAAAACGTGTTGCAAGCTCAAGTTGAGCTCCATAATTCTGATACTGAAAGGCTACTACTGAAAGAGTCAGATCACTGTGACAAGAAGTCTCTCAATTGCAGCCCACAGGTGGCTTGGGTTCACCGAACCCTAAAGTCAAGCATGGGGGTGGCAACATTATGTTAAACTTCTCATCTGCAGAGACTTGTATGCTTGTCAAGACTGACAAAAACAGAAATGGAGTAAAGTAAGGGCAAGTCTTAGAGGAAATGCTGCTTCAGACCAAAACTGGGAGAATAATTTATCTTTCAGCAGGACAATGATCCAAAGCTACAATGGAGTGGCTTCCGAATAAGAAAGTGAATGTCCTTCATGGACCAGTGAAACTCATGACTTGAGTCCTATTGAGAATCTGTGTAAAGAATTGAAAACCCCATAATTGTTTCCTAATGCATACATTTGCCAAAAGTATTGGACAATAATTGCACCATACCTGTAGACAAGGTTGGTAAAAGTTAATTCACAAAGACTTGTGTATATAATTGCTAGTTCTAGCACTAGTGCTAGTGCTAGTAGATATAGTTGCTAGTAGGTTTGAATACTTATGCAATCAACATTTTTTTACTATTCAGTTTTTGCTGAAGCTTAATGTTTATCTGACCCCTTATCTTCAGTTTGAGCATTCAAATTCTAAATTAAACATTAAAATTTAATTTTAAATTTCAGTTCATTTCATAATTTTAAAAAACACAACACCACAGGAGGAATACAAGACAATGGGGTTTATGCAAACTTTTTGGGTGTGGTAGAGGTAGATGTTGTTACCGTCTCATTTTGCTGTCTTTTATTTTTTGTTATTCTTTTTTCACAATCAATGAAGATTATCAACCTGACATGGTTATACAACCTGATAAACTCGTTTAGAAGACAGCAGATAATGTTTACCAACATAAACAATAATATACACACCTGCTGACCATAAAATTAGATATTTCACATAAAGAAAGCATTCTACTTGCATGTTCTTGGCTTCTGCTTTGATCACTCTTTTTCTATTAATTCTATATATTCTATATTCTATATTTCCTGTAATGTCAGTGATGTATTGCACAGAAGACGAAAGGCAGATATGAAAGTAAAATGTAATAAATGTACAGAGAAGTGTATTTGGAAAGCCAAAATATAATACAGCAGACATGTCAAGAATACTTCAAATCTTTTTTCACGCTTTATTGCAGGGTGATACTTGTAGTTTGGTTTTCAGAAAATAATGAAGTTTTCCTGCAACATATGTCCAAATCTGTGGAATTTCTAAAGTCATTTTCCCCCAGTTAAATTTAATGAATGATAAACCTAGCCAGTTGCCCTGCAGCATTCCCATAGCCTCCTTCTTTCAACCTTCAGTTCAGAGATGTATAGGGACCTCCATGTGGAAGCTATGTTACAGTGTGAGGGACAGCTCTTTTCTTTTCACAGCTGTCTGTTAAGGTACAAGACCTGGCCAGTGCCAGGAGGTATGAAACTTACCAAAAAGAAAGCTTAATTATTAATTAAAAATATATCCAACAATCTCTGTTGTGATACTAGAATTGAGGTCATTCGCTCAGCTTTTGAATCCAAGTAAAATTCTTTTCAGTCTATATCAATATGTGAAGCAATACAGCATCCTATAATTATTGTCTTAATGTTTTTATTGCAATTAAATACAAAAACTAAGAAACCTGAAGATGGCATCTGACCTTTTTGGGAAGGTGGCATGCAGGAAAAAAAATTAGGTAATTTGTAGATGCAGTACTTTTAAAAAATGTGTTTTTTTTCAAAAATAAACATTTTTCTCAGAAAGAAGATATGACATCAATTCTTTCATCCACATTGATTCACTTGGTGGTTCAGATGACTTACAAGGTAAAGCTGTACACTTTTTAGCTGCTAGCATGGACAGCATGATGACAAATGTTCGCACCCCTTTAAGTTGCAATACAGAGTCATCACCCAATAAAATAAATCTTGGTTCCAGAGGGAGCTTAAAGTTAATCATTTCTTCAGTTATGTGTAGAATTCTCTCCCACAATTTATCTAATTTTTAACATGACCAGAGCATATGTTATAGGGTGCCAATATCTACCTTATATCTGGAGCAATCTTCTTAGTAGTTGTTACTTATATTATACAACATTTCTGGGGTATAGTACACCCTATGAATTTTATTAAACTGGAGAAGTCTGTGTGGACTATTAAAATAAAAGGTGTGAGTATACAGTGTGACATACTGTATACAGTACATAGGAAACAAAGCCTTTAGTTCCTTGTTTTTCTCTTATCTAGAGGAAGGGGCAGGAGCGGTGATACTGTAGGTGGTTGACTTATTGTGTTGAAATGTAATGGCACATCTGTAAATCCTTAAAGAAGTGTTTGGGTGGGAGTCCGAATTTTAAACCTAATTGCTCAAAAGACAGAACTACACCCTCTTCACACAGGTAGCCAAAAGTCTGAATACCCCTCTTCACAACCACAAGTGTGTTATTGCATCTTTCAATGCCAGTGGTAGAGAAGGGTTCAAATAGAACAGGGTAAAATCACGTATAGTTTGTAAACATTCAAGCTTTGACAGGACATGTAACAACAGCTTATAGGTGTGTTTAATGAAAGGGTTTGTGACATTCTTCAGGAGATAGCACATTGGAATAAATGAGGCACCAGTAAGTGATATACCACAGGCATGATATTCTTCAATTTGCAACCTTAACAAGGTTTGCTTGCGATATCTAAATAGTCCTTGCCTGGCATACCCAATAAAATTACAAAAAGTCAGGGTCATGTTTAATGTTTTAAACTTAATCCTTGGTGTTTTTCCATTCCATATAAATCTTGAGATGTTGAGATCATTAAAAAAGATCAATCTAAAAAAATCTAATTTTTGGTATAAATATTGGGAGAGTTTGAAAAAGGTATAAGAATTCTGGTAGTGCATTCATCCTGATACAGTTTTCATGGCAGATTAGTGATAGAGGTAATGATTTCCACCTCTCTTAATCCCTTTCTACTTTTTTAAGAAGTGGGATGTAATTTAGGGAGTAAACAAGCCATAGTTGATTATGTGTTTGTTATCTTGGTTTCATAAACTGAACTTTTCAGTTGCTGAATTGATAGGTATAATATTTGTAGTCAAATTAACTTTATAACCATTGATCCGTACACATGCAAAAGAGTCAACAAAGCCTACAGTGAGAAGTTTAGATTAGTAGGGTACAGTATATCATTGTCATCTGCATGTAGTGAGGTTACATGTCATGTGCCACCCACTTCAAGGCCATCAATTGAGCAGTGAGATCTAATAGCTAGAGGCTCAATTGCCAGAGCAAAAAGGAGTAGCAACAACGTCATCCAAGTCTAATTCCTCCTGAAAGGAAGAATTGCTGCAACTGGAAGTTGATATAGCACACATTAAATAATCTAGGGCCAAAGTTCATTCTTTGAAGAACCAAGAATAAGTAAGGCCACTCTACACAAATGGTTTTTCTGCATCTAAAGAAATAGCTACAACTGGGAAATCAGCTTGTTTAGCACAAAATATTACATTTATAAATGTAATCTATGGATATTATCATACAAGGAACATTTTTGGATATAGCCTACTTGATCCATGTGCACCACATCTGGTAAAACACATTATGTCTTAGTTATTTAGATTCCTTCAGGAAAGTTTTAGATGTTTGGTGTGCATAGGCCTGTTATCCGAGCAATTCCTGAATTGTGTTGGGTTGTGAAATAAAAAAAATATTAAGTAACATAAATAAATCTCTGGTCTCTTAAGTTTTCACAGTCACAATTCTCACATGTTTCACAGAAAAGGATAACAAAATAACTTAGAAGAGACAAACCACAGAAGCAGGAGAGTGAGTTGGTTGAGAGGGAAGTAAGTGATTTACTTCGGTATTACAATGCTACAATAAACTTTATTACAGTACAGTACTGCTAAATTTATAACTGTAATAAAAATAAGATGAAAAAAGTAAAGAAAATGCACTATACTAAGAATACAAACTCTAAAAACTGTTCCATAACAGTGATTTAATTTATTGTTTGCACATGCAATAACGTGAATTATTGGGGGGGGGGGGGGGGCATATTTTAAGTTTCTAGTATCATTTTTATTAAAAAATACTGCCAATAAATACACATACTATTTATTTAATATTGCCAAAACAAACTGTGGAGCCATATGCAGTTTTCAACATAAGGTATTAAGTTCCACATTCATAAATTTGCCATTTGTGGTAACTTCAAGTTACCTAACCCTCGTGAATAACATTTTAGAAATATGGAAAATGCTTAATGGTCAGATGAGGAAAAAAATAAAGCCATGTGGTTTATCAGCAGAGTTATATGGTAGAAGACCTCAGAGCACATCACCCAGGCAACACCATCCCTAATGCCAAGTATATCCCTAGTGCCAATGTGTTGTCAGCATCAGGTTATAAGGATGTTTTTATCATCAGCAATTGATTTTTTTTTAGAATAGGATAGATGGGACAGGAAAGTAAAAGTAAATCCTAGTGGACAGCAAACTTTAATAACTCAAGAATCTAAAACTGAATAGAAAATTCACATTTTTTCAGGAAAATAAAGAATCGAAAAGTTAAAGCCATAATAAGATGGTCTGAGAAAAAAAAGAATGAATGTACTTGAATGTGCCAGTCAATGTCCTGACTTTTATTAAATAGAAGGTTGGAAAGTTATGGTGTGGCTTGATTTTTGCAGTTGATTTATTGTCTCTAATGGGCTTATCAGATCAGGGAAATTTTAAGAAGAATGGACAAAATTATATCATCCCACTGTGCAAAGTTGGTAGAGACCTATCCAAAAATACTGACAGTTGTAATTGCTGCCAAAGGTGCTTCCAGCAAGTACCGATTTAGATGATTAAATTCTTCTGTAATCAGTATTCTTCAATCAATCATATTTGTGAATTTTGCAGTTTTTCTAACTTCCTTCAAATATAACAGTGCTCAGTTTGATCATGACGGTTCTGAATAAAAATGTTCAGTTGAAAATAATTACATACTTGTAATTCATCAAAACTTCTTATTGGTAGGTTGTTGAGCCTTTTTCAGGTCTAAAGAATGCTCAGTAGTCTAAATATTGGGTTTTATTCTACTTTTCAGCATGGAATTAAAGTCTGCTTGTTCCTTTACACCCTGTATGCTGATGCTGCTCCTTGCTCTCTCTATAATTAGAAATGTATAGCTATGGTTAATAAATTGCCAGTGCAGAAGTGAATGTACTGATCACTTCAAAAAGGCTTGTTTTATATCCCCCCTAATAACATGCTTATTTTGCTTTAGCAATTAAAAAAGAAAAGAAAAGAGTGTTCATCTTGCATTCAGTGCATCATTACATAATTTATGAACAACAGCCTTCAAGCTGATGGGCTTACTTGTGAGTTTTTTCTTTTTGAAAAACTACTGTAATTTTAATCTTTATTTACAGGTTTTAGAAGTTGCATGGCTTCATGCTAACACCTGCAAGTTTTTCACAGCAGATTGTCATTTTTGTCATGAACTCCTGTTCACAAATCCTAATTTTAGATAGTTGTTTATTATTTATGTCTCTACTGTCTCTACCCACAGCATATTTATCATTTTGGTTGTTATTATTTATTTGTTTGTAACATACTGTCTATGTTGTGTGGTGTTGTCTTTTGTCTGCTCTACTGTGTATGTTCTAAGAGATTGGTACAAATAAAAATGTACATATACATATGGCATTAAACTCTTCTACTCTACTGCCCTCTACTCGACTTTTTTTTCTATAGCTATTTTGGTTGCAGGATGCAATCAGTATATATTTTTGTTTCACTTTATTCTTAATATCTCATCTGCAGAACTTAAAACTAATATACTGTGAGGTAAACATAAAGGAACACACTCCAATTCTAAGTAATTGTCATTACTTAGGAGACTATGCTGTAGTTTGCTAATATGAGATGTACAAGACAGTTACTGCATTTTCCTCATGCATGGGAGTTGTATTCTTAATCCAATAAATCTTTGATGAAGAAAAATAACAAAAAAGTTTATTACCAGTAGCTAACAGAGTTCTGTGTAGTACGTTCTACAAACTATAAGAGTCAAGCATTTATTAATCTATTGTTCATTTCATGTGTAGTGTATGCAGTCAGACTTTGATGAGAACTGCTGTGTCAGGTTCACAACTTAGCACCCAATCTGCACAGCCAAAATTAGTGTCAAACCTGTTTTGTGAAAAGGCCAACCACCTGACACAGGAGATTTGAAAACTTTTGAACATCAAAGGCAATAAATCACCATGACAGACTCATTATACACTTTGAGCTCTGTTACATATACACTCAAACCAGACAATCCAGCTCACAAATCATCAAATGCCTTGAATGAAGAAAGTTCCCACCTACTTTTGCAGTACTTTGGAACTTTGAGATATAAAGTGACATATTAAATGTAAGGTAATATATCTATTTCCAAAGGTAAAATTAGGGTATTCGTTAGTTGCATTACTACATAGTGACTCACTAATAGAACAAATTTCAAAGCGTCTTTGTTCCAGATTTTTCAAAACATACTAAAAAAATTTAAAGCTGCCAATCCACCAACAAACAAACAGGGGAAATGCAAAATACCTGCTTCCACCTAAAACTTGCTTTGGTTTCATTTAAAGTCAGGAAAAATGCAATTTTGTGCTGGAGGAGAAATGCTTTGTCTTATAAATTTTTCTGGAACATCTTTGATATTATAGAGTCTTTGATATTGTAGAGATGATTACCCATTTGAAATTTCTTCTACCCTTTCAGCATAATTTATTCTGGAAAGAAACACTTTGACATTTGTATTCAGTACTATTCTATAATTCCTGATCATTCCTGAGTGTAACATTAATTATCTTCATATCTAAGAGTTACATTATATAGCCCTTTCATCCTTTATTTGATTCACAGAAATATTATGTCCTTATCTGTGCATAATGTTAATGGATAAAGCAATGTAATGTGAAACTAAGTGTTTAGCAGGAAAGCCACAAATTATCTTTTGTATTAGCTAGCTGAACTGAAGGGGCCAAATAAAATGTCAGTTAGAGATCAAAAGAGTGGGAAAATGAGTAGTTTCTCATCTTTTTACTTGAGGTAGGATAATTGTACAGCCTTTCTCTGTATTAAACGACAGCAATTAAAGCTAAAAGTCTTTGATTCATTTGGTTTCTGTCACTGGGAATAAAAGCTTATAACTTCATTTATGGTAAACAGATTTTCTGTATTATTTACAAAGTTCTTTAAGAGATGTCAACACACTTCATTTTACCTTCAAAGAGCTGCCCAGCCTAAGTAGAATGCCTTAGGCATTCTACTGTGATCCTACATAAAACCTTACTGTTTCTTCATCCCACCACAAAGGAATGCAAATCTAAGTTATGTTCAGTATTGACTGGATTTTCTGTGAAGTCGAGTGTGAGCAATCCATAATGTCATAATATAAAACTATAATTCATTAAAGGCGGAGAACAATCTTAATTTATTTTACAATATATGCAAGGGGGCACATACAGGATATCTTCAATAGTGGGATGTTGTCATTTAAAGAAGACATAGAATATTGTTATTTAAAACATAGAAAGATGTTTTTGCACTGTCTAATTGAAAACCTGCTTCTTTATTGTCATTATTTTGTAAATGGTATTCTACAGCATATGTGGCAATGATGAATACCATATTCAGAACATAAAGAGTCTTGATATTGTACCCTATTTCATTTTTACTTTTATCAGTATATTTTCTTTCCTTTTGGTGTTTATTGATTAATTAATAATTAATTTTATAATCTTGGTAAATTGTGCTGTCATTACATTTAACCACAAAGAAATTATTTAAGTTATTTTTCCATTCTTGCAGGGAAATGACAATCACAGTTTAAGTCTTTAGCTGTAGAAGTCCTGCTTTAACCTAATTTCCATTTTCCTTTTTGTAGTTATAGTGAGTTGTTTAATCATGTCACTAATCTACAGTGAGAAATGTAGTTCAGACTGAGTCCTGCTTAGTCTGTTAGGCAAGAACTTTGCCATTAATCCCTTTTTAGACGATTATTTTAAAACCTTCCTTTCAATATGAATTATGTGCATATGTTTCACTTCTCGCAGTTCTAAATTCTAATATGTATTATGTATTTGATGTGAAGGATCTTCCAACAAAGCTAAGCTACTTAAAATTTAAATGATTAAGCATTTTCTGATCTTTAACAGTCAGCTAAATAGACAGCTTTATTTCTTTGGTAGAGTTTTTTCATTACGATTTTTTCTTATGATAATTTTTCCATTTTAGATTGGTCACTGTCTATGTTGTTTCATACAGTAATTAGTCAATGGTGCAAAAATGCATTTTGAATTTGTTTCTCGTGATCCCTGCAAAACCAAGCTGAGAAGTACATCTGGCTAAAGAAACATTGCCCCCAGTCTTGTTACTTACCATATGGCTTTCAAAAGGATGCTTCGTAAAAATTTAATGGAGTTAAACAGTTTGAATCTTATGATGTTGTCTAGTTACTCTGTAATTCTATTTAAGTTGTTTTATTACATTCTGAATACAGTGGAATGCTTACCACTTAAATTAGTTTCAAATAATCCAAAATACATGAATATGAAATCCTTTTTTAATGTTTAAATCCTCAGCGGCACAGCACTGGGAACCTGAGTTCAATTCCTGGGGTGCTATTTGCATGGAGTTTGTATGTTTTCTTTCCTGGTCTGTGTGGTGCACCTCCAGGTGCTCCAGTTTCCTCCCACTGTCCGAAGAAATGCTGGTAGGTTGGACCTGGTTTGAATGTGGGCATTTTTGTGTCTGTATGTCCTGTGACGAACTGGTATCACATCCAGTGCATATCCCACCTTGTGCCCAACGGTTCTGAAATGAATAAGCGGTTATTGTAAATGATGTGATGTGATATGATAAAAACATTTTGGTATTCTGGTATTAAAAGTATGTTTATTTGCTTTAAATTTTAAACCCATCTGAGATTTTCTTACTCAGAATCTAGATTGATCTCTACAGCTTAGACCCTGATGGTTTGAATCTGATCTGTAACATTACTTAACATGAGAGGTTTCCCAAATTGCAGTATAACTTGGTGAGAACCACAGGGCCACCAGAGGTAAGTGAACTGCAGTCAACCAGTGACTTTAGTTTGCTGCACAACATGTGGCTTATAGGGCAACTATCAACTATTAGTGAAACATGCACCAGTGCTTTATATGCTGTAGAACTTATACAACAATAAAAGTGACTGGCCAGACAGCACACATTACAAAAGACATGGACATTGTCTTTACTCCCCCCCCCCCCCCCAAGCTGGTAAGAGAGTTACACTGGTGAGTCAAGCTGATTGGCGATTTCTTTTTTAATATAATGTTCTGTAGTTCAGCAAGTGCTTTTAATCTCTGTGTTAAAGCCCAACGAGGATGGGTTTGAAGATCGAAGTGCATCATCCATATGATCTTCTTTTCACCACATGAATGTGATCAGCAGAGGATGTTGTCTCTACTAAAGGGTAATAAACCCCTCTGTCCATATGCCAGTGTTTCAAGTATTGCTATAGCTGGGTGCAAAACAAGTCCCTAGTAGACTTTCTCCTCTAGGCTCAAGGAAGCACTAATACCAATGTTGTACTCCATTGGTGTTAGCCAAGACAGGCAACTGGGCAATTAACATTAACATTAATTTACATTCTTCCACAAAAATGGTGCATTATTAAAATTGCTGAAGATCACATAGGTAAGATTTTTGAAGCACTAATACCAATGTTGTACTCCATTGGTGTTAGCCAAGACAGGCAACTGGGCAATTAACATTAACATTAATTTACATTCTTCCACAAAAATGGTGCATTATTAAAATTGCTGAAGATCACATAGGTAAGATTTTTATTTTGATTTTTGTACACCTTTAAAAGAAACAAATGTATTATTGATATTGAAAATCAAGTATTTTGTCAGACATTAAATGTTGAATTTTATTTTATTACATATTGTAGAATTACAGTATGTTTTGAGTTTTATGAATATTTTTTTATTTAGTCATTCAAAACAAATTGAAATATGAAATTTAAAAGCATGGGTGTTTACCTATAAATCAAATGTAAGGTGAATCAATTGAATGAGAGGAGCAATAATTGCAACCATGTATTTTGTATTCATTGGAAGGCAACATATGAGAAGGTTTGAAATGTTTCCAAGCTAATTATTGGAAGACAAATAAAATTGCCCCTCTTGCTACAGCTTCCAAATATTTTCATTGCAATGTCTGTCAGAAATAGAAAAAGTGAACTATAACCTGAAAATACTAATATAAAGGTTGTTTTGACCTTCAAACGACATTCATTATATTACTTGCGCCAACCCAGATAATTTGTAAATCAGGTCTGTATCACTATTTATATAAACACAAAGTCATGGATTGAACATATTGGCCTAATATACACATGCTAATAATACTTGAGAGATAAAGCATAGGTTTTGCAAGAATAAATTTAGATCCAGAAAAATTAAATATCTGATGATCTTAAGATATAGATAATCTTAACTAATAGGCCATCTGTGAATGATAAATTAGCTGCAATTCTTACAGATCAAGAAAAGTACAAAAAGTGCAAGGCTCGAATCAGTACTTCATTTAGGTATTGTGAAAGAAGATTGTCACATCAGTGTCACAGTGTAAACAAAGAACCAAAAAAAAACATTACACATGTAGCGGACAATCATCATTTTATCAAAACAATTAAGATTTTCCTCCATTGGCATATTTAATTAATTAACACGTTTCTATTACTCCTACAGATATATGTTACAAAACATAAAAAAGTCAACATGAGGAAGAACATTTGCCTTAAATATCAGCTCAAGTCAGCTCTCAACCAGCACAAGATCATGTGAATGAATTAAGTTGAAGATCGGGTGAATAACTTTTTTCTTGACAGTAAGCTGTCAAAAAGTATATCTGTGAAAGCATAGCCATGTAAATCTTTTAATTTGAAGAAATTAAATGTGTAATTTACATTGAACATTTTAAGGTTTTGATTAAAGAATATGTGTTTTGTCTTCTCTTGTAATAAACACTATGTATTTGTGTTTGATTCTGCTGAACAGCCCAAGGTTTTTTGTGTTTTGTAAAAAAAATATTCAGTTAAGTAGTCCTAAAATAATCATGTTGTATTATGAATTCAGATTTGTGGTCTGCGGTTTTACACAACTACCAATGCTTTGTTTTGGGTGAAAGGAATAATTTTTCTTCTCGTCTTCATCCCTGAATTAAGAATGAGCGCTTTAGAAAACAAGTGCTATTTAAATTAGATGGAAATTCCAGCTCAGGTACAGAGCTCTAGAATGGTGCAATTTTTCATTAAACAAAACATTTCAAAATATGTTCTATAATTATATATAGAATATGTATTATACAGGCTTACCTGTTATTTAAAAATGTTATATTCACTTCCTCTATATTACTTGTTTTTCATTTTAAACATTTTTCTGGTAATAAAAAAGCAGGGACAGTTTTCTAAAAGTCTGAAGTTTTTGTGTAACTAGTTAATGATGATTATTGAAGCCAGAAATCAAAAAAGGATATCCCAGTAATTTAGGTGGGTGGTATTTTTGTTGGTTAATTTCTTGTTTTCCCTGCAATCACACATCTAGCACTCAAACACTTACCATTCTACCACTCAGTTGCTCCGAACCACCTAACTATCTCCATGGGAACTACTCTAAGTCTTTAATGTATGGTATGCAAGCTGTCACCTAAATCCCAGCATAAACTGTAAGACAATAGCTCACCATAATCCAACACAAAACCAAGCAAAATGATAGTCATTTTGAAGAGGGAGCTTCACATAATTATTCAAAGAGTTAGAGTATCTCTGTCACTACTTCAAAGCTAACACTGCACTGTACTGACACAAATTAGTCACAAAAGACTAACTTGAGTGTATAACATGCCCTCTAACCATTTGCCTCAGCACTTCAAGGTAAACGTCTATCCCACGCTTGATAAAATATACTGTTCCATCAGCCTGTTCAGTGGTTCTTTATTTAATTACTGGGAGACTAGTTATTGTTTGAAGATTTCTGCTTTGTGAAAAATATACGTAACAGTAAAGTCCTGGACATAAAATCATCTCTGGCACAGCATTTTATTAAATATTGTATGTCTCTTCTTTAAACATTTCTGAAATATAAATTAACAACTTAATTTCATTATGCTGAATTGCAGTTTCAACCAGTTGTTTCATTTTGTTTTAAATCTGTTTAAAAGATGTTTCCTTGGTGACTATCATCTACTAGCATGGTACTTAAATGTTTATTCTTGGTTGATGACTTTAAATTACTTGATAATTGATAATTACTTCTAAATTTTAATGACTAAAAAATTATGCCAGAAAAAAATTCAAGTCATTTTGTGATGAATGCTTGGTACTGTAAATAATGTCTTCTATACAATATCATATGTGAAATTCCTTGGCAGGCTCTTAAATGGACTGGCATTTCCTGGACATATAATTTGCAAGTTTGTGAAAACACGATCACAATTTAATTATTATTTTTTTACCACTCTTATCCATTCAGCATTTCTGGTTGCTGCCAAAAAGCATGAAAGCAACTGCTCTATATGTATTGATAAATGTATCCTTAATCTGCAGCCTGATTTTTCCAGTTCTGGATGCTGCTGCATGCTTTATCTTGGACACTGAGAAGCACCAATCAGCTTCTAACCTTTTTGATATTCACATCTGAATCTAAATTTCAGGACTGTAGCTTTTTGGAAAACATTCTTAACCTTATAATAACCTGTGTATTAAAGATTTTTCAGTTTTAATAATGTTTTGTTCTTGTTACTATTATTGTTATAGGAAACAATAAGAACGTAATTTCCTGTTTTATTATAGTATAAAGTACCTCTGTTCCAGAGGCATATTACCATGGAAAATGTTTTGTCAAAAAGTACTGTATTCAAGACTAATTTTCTCTTAGCTTGATCTTTTCATATTTTTTCTGATAAAATACCAGACTCTTTCATGGTAAAATGGACCTCTTGAAGTTTCATATTGAAATGCAGATTAGTTAGTTATTTGTTATTTTTGTATCATCTGTGAAATTTTCAATGTCCTTCCAGTGATATACAGTATATATACAAACAATTTATAGACACATGGAACGTTGTTAGGAAAAATCCCCTTTGTATGTATACATTTACTTGAGTACATATTATTTGATGTAGATTCTTTATGTAATTTAGTAAACTGATTGTTGTAAAAAATAAGATTATATACTTTAAATAGCATGTCTGATCTTTTGCATTTAAAACATAATTATTCTGAAATACAACTGCAGTTACAATTTGTTTAAAGCATTTTTAATAAAGCAATTTTTATTAGACAGGCTCCATGCTTTTTTGCATGGTTAATGAGGTTTTCACAGGAAAACCAACATAATGTGTCACTTCTTCCATTTTTAAAGAGAATTCATTTTTTAACTGATGGTTATATGGTCAGCTAAATACTCTGTTGTGCTCAGCACTACTGATCTGCCATGCTTGACAGGCGGTACCTGTAGGGAATAGCACAGCCTTTGACTAAGACGAATATTTTTCTTTCCTTTAGCATTTGCTGTACAAATCATGCATAATGAAGTGAACAAAACACAAGTAAAATCCATAAGCTAGCTGCTGACTATCAGGTCTACATTTTGAATCTGTCAATTTCGGCAACTCAAAAGAAAACATTTTATTTATACATGAACTTACTCTGCACATTTGGATCAGCAATAACCGTAGGTTATGAACACATACTGTAAGGGCAAGTTAATGATCCAAAAACTCAGTGCTCAAGTTCCTCAATCACGTGGGTAACAGTGGCATTAAAAAAACCTGCAACAACCCAGCATTTTATATGGTCACCACAGAAGAACAACATAGAGGAAATTGGTTTCATTGCCAGATTACTACTACTGCTTGTAGTAAGACAGAAACCTAGAGAAGTCTGGTAACAAGATTACAAAGAAACATGTTAGTAGTGCTGCTGCCTCTCTGCTGTTGGCGCCTCGATTCTTTTCCATACTGGTTAACCTTCTGTGTGGAGCTTCTAATGGATGAGAAAAACTTAGTGACTTAGTGAAAACAATCTTCTGCGATAAGAATCCAGGGTTCTCCACTTGTAATATTCAATTCAAAATACATTATTCATCCCCAAGGGGATGATTTAAGCAGCAAGCAATGTAACAAGCAACACATTACAAATAAAACTGGTAAAAAACAAGTTATCACAACATTCCTGAGAAACAACATACATAAGAACAGTAAAATATCCATGATATGATTATGAAAGTAATAAAGCACATGTGTACTATAAGGACTCTGTCCTATGCTACAAAATAAAATAATTTCATTAGATATTTAGAAAGTATTACTGTACATGTACATTAGCAATAGCATCTCCAATAGAGATCATATTGATAAATCTTTCTTTATACTGAGTGTTTCCAGGCCTGATGGCCTCTGGAACAAAATTCAGTTTTCTCTAATTGTTTTGTACTGTAGACAGCGAAAATGCCTTCCTGAAGGCAAAAGTTTAAAAGACTGATAAAGATTATGATATAAGTCTTCAATGATGCCATAGGCCTTCCTCAGGATTTGATGGACATAGGCTGTGCTAGGGGACTTAAGGGCTCACCCATGATTTTAGAGCTGAGATTCACAACATTTTGAAGGTGGTTCTTGTCTTTTTGACTGAGTGATGCAATCCAAAAGCTAAAGAAAAAAGTTACCATACTTTTGATAAAAGAGTTATAAAATGTTGACAGAAGTATTTTTTGTGCTCAGTTTTCTGAAACCATATAAGCACTTCTGGGATTTCTTCACAATGACATCAGTGTTCTCAGTGAGATTATCATCAAATACAGTATCCAAGTATTTCTAACTGTGAACTATATCAACAGATTCACAATGGATTGTGGGAATGATATTTAATTAAGAAAGGGACCTTGACAACTTTTCCATCCTACAGGATGATCCCTCCACTGGGGCCCTCTTTTCTGACCACCCCATCATCTCATATCGCCAACCGCCTAATCTGTGTAACCTTCTTGTTCACAGCTCCCTCGACAACCATCCACACCAGGCACTTTCCCTTGCAACAGAGCTCGCTGTATCACCTGCAAGTACATATCTAACACCACACTCAAGGCCCCTCAGGACAATTCCAGATCACTCAGATTACATCTTGCACCTCCAGCAACCTTATTTACTGTATCTCTTGCAGTAAATGCCCAGCCATCTACATTAGGGAAACAGGAAGGAGACTCAGATACCGTTTCAGAGAACATGTTAGGGCTGTGAAGATTAAAGATTTCTCCAAGCCTATTGTTTCTCATTTCACCTCTGACGGCCATGGTCACACTAATCTCAGCGTGTGTGTTCTCAAAGATGGTTTTCCTAACTCCCACATCAGAAAGACTACAGAAACTAAAATTATCCTGCAGCTAGGATCACACCTTTCCCCTTCTCTCAACAACAGACTGATTTTCTTTTAAATTCTCTCTATTCATTGTTGGTTTCATTTCACACCTCTCTTCACCTATCCTGACTTCACACTACCTGATTGGCCACTCTGTCTGTCCCCTGTTCCCGCCTCCAGCCCCTCCCATCTCACAGCTTTTGTTCTCCTGCTACATTACCTTTGCTTACTGCCCTGTCTTTCTAACACCTGAAGAAGGCTCCACAGCTGAAACATTGTGTTTTCTTCACTTTTCACCATGGAATAAACCTATTACTTGTTCATTTACTAATGACAATTTTACATTTCTTCAGGTTTTCATTTATTTAAGCAACAAATATTGAAAGTACACTGTTTATTTTCCAATACCAACTTTGTTATGCCATATCAAGAGTATGAGTACATCTGGAACTAACCATACAGTATGTGTGCATAATCACATCCATTTAATATGAGAACTGAATTTAATCAAATGGAACAGATATGTCCTATTGTATTGTAACGTTGCCATAGCCAAAATGTAAATGTAGTGGCTCTCTGAAGGCACCAGTTCTGTAGGGTTTGGGCATTTACTGGGACAATTATTAATTGTAGCAGTAAATCACAAAATTGATTCTTGCGATGGCTTTAGAATCCAACCATGCGACATAACTCAAACAACGCACACACACAGGTACTAATACACGAGGATACATTTATTAATACATAGAATATGCATATAAAACTAACAGATCTTATCGAGAGGGTTATCAGAATACAAAAGATATATATTCAATCAGTTACAAAGTGTTACACATATCAAGAGGACATACGTTCGGTATATCATTCATTTAGACCGTTTTGTAATTGAACTTGGTTACAACTTCTACATTAGATACTCAAAACAAGTACATAACTCTTAGGAATTAAATTGATATCAACTGGTTGGGATAACAATTGAATTCTCGAGCTGTAATGCATTGAAGTTGAATACTCATCCAATTTCTGGGGATTCAGATCTCCTGCGGGCACAAAGAAACAGTTGCAGGCTGTTGCTGTCCAATCCGCGCTCTCTGGCTGTGTGCCAGGCTGTGCTGTGCGGCTTGCGACGGTTCGCTGCAGATGCTCACTGGCCGGCTAGTTAGTGTTGGCTTTAACTAGCAAAGTTTGCGCACAGGAGAAAAGATGACTGTGAGTCCCAGCAAGTCAGGAAGAGGACCGGTTCGTTTCTGATGAAGAGCTAATTCTGAATAGTGATTCAGCTATCCACAGTTCCGACCTGTTCATGAGGCTTGCTGCTGGTGCTAACCTCGGGTGGATCCTCTGGTTACTCTCTGGCAACCTCCGCTCTAGCCTCTTAGAACAAAGGAGAGTTCTGGCACTCGGACACACTGGCCGTTCCGTGGTTGTCCGGGCTGAGTCTCAGGATGGTCAGGAGGCGCGCTGCGAGAATGTCCTGCCCTTGGGAGCATTCTGCTCCTGGGCCGTCCTGCCCTGGAATTCTCCTTTGAATTCCCTTTAGAAAAGTTCACAGAATTCTCTCCTGAAATCTCTTGAATCTCCCAGGCTCTCTGTGTTGCCTGTTTTTACCTGGAGGAACTTCAGCTCGTTGATTGGCTGAAAGTTCCATGGGCATCAGAGTCCCACGTGGGTTACTCGGCCCTACCAGTCCCTGATTGGTTGATCAAGGTGAGATATGAGTCACTTACTCCTGACACTTAGGAATGCAGTCCAGATGTCCATCTGGCACTCCCTAGACAGATAGGCGCCAATGGATGACCATTGATCATGATAGCCAGGCTTAGCTAAGTGCATCCCCCTTTGGGAGCTGTCCTAGGAAACCTTAAATCAGCCTGCATGAATAGTTTCTCTGTGGCTGCACCACAGAGATGAACAGAGAGATGAGGCCTAATTTGGGAAAGCTCAGAAACACTTAATTCTGCCTTATTAATAAGCCTCGCCGCTACAGTATATTAGTTACTTGTCTATCAACCACTGTGACATCATTATGTTTGGTAACTGATATAATGTGTTGATACTTTCATCTTATTTTAAATCTTTTAGTTTTCCCCAGGTTCTACCCTTCCTTGTCCTTTGGAAATACATAAGGAGTGTGTTGTAACATCTAGAGACCTTGATGTCTATATGATAAGTTGAAAGTATATTGCTATTGGATAAAAAAATGTGATACCACTGTGACTGAAAAATATGTTAATATGCACAGGATTAATCTAGATATCTGTATGTATCTAGTTCAAAAGAAATTCACAAAAAGCTTATTGACTACTGATAAAAATCAAGAACATTCTTTCAAGTGCCAATTCCTTTGTTATTTGCAAGCAGAAAAGAAGGAAAATGACAATCAATACCTTGTGCTTATATAAGAAGGTACTTCAAATTCTTAATATGAACTTTTTGTGTTGTTGTTTCATTTTTACTTAAAACAAAGATCCTGTTGAAATGATTCATCATCCAGATAAAGGGGACAACCCTATGATATTAATCACTACAGATGGAGGGCAAGAAGATAATTGGTACCTAAGCTGTATGCATAGGCAGTAAAATACTGTCTAGGGAGATAAGAGAAAGTATTGAATGGAAAAAAACAACCTGTCAACAGAGTGAATGCAAAGCATTTTTAATGTTTATCATGGTAGCTGAGAGATGGGAAGTTAATTGAAAACTGGTTATGTAAAGAAAATCTCACAAAGGGGATCATTGGTGTATAATCAATACAAAACAATGACATCTAGAAGTTCAAAAACAAAATTAAAACAAACTATGTTGTGTTAATAAGTCTTGCATGGATACAGTTAATAGTCTAACTTGTATCACATTTAATACTAAAATTTTTAACAGAAGCAAATTGTAAAGTTATTTTTTACTCTACAGCAAAAAAATTGATTTTGTAGCTTGCCATTAAGCAAATATTCTTTGTCACAGCATGACCTTGAGCAATTGCTGTTTCATATTCATTTCATGTAATAAAATGTCTTAATACAATTCATTGTAAGAGTCTAGCACCTAATTAAAATTACTTTACAAACTTATTTTAAAAACAAACACTTGTTATATATGGTAAAATTCAAGTGATTTCTGCCCTGTCCTTTCTTCGATTCAAGAAACTTTGAACGTGTCCATATGGGGTTTCATGACAGCCAATGTTTGCTTCAGATCCTGCCTGTAATATTTTAAATAGCTAATAATATTACCTTCTGTATATAGAAGTAGCAAGACCAGTATTAATGCTAGGTTTGGTTCTTTATTATGAAAAAGTTAGACGTTATGTTCAATTATCCCATGACCTAAGTGACACTTCAAGCTGAAGTCCTACCACGTCACCACTAGAGGGCCTCCAAGAACCAAGAATTTGGTTCATTTTCTCACATCCCTGACAGCAACGTGGGAATGCAATGACAGGATCATTGACAACAGCTGCTACCACTTAGAAGAGCAGCAATATAAGATACCCATGTACAGCATATGTCTTAAAATTCATCCCAGAACCACATCTACAGCCCTTCAGCAAAGGCATATTTTTTTCTTTTCTCTCTCAGAAAGTGAATCAGATTATATCTGTCTCTAGAGCCTCAAAAACTCTCCCTTGAAAAAAGAATATATTTTCTTTTTTTTTCAAATGACCTCACACTGGTCCTCTGCTCTCACAGCACGATACTGACTTGAACTGGTGATGCTAGCGGATTGTTATGAACCCCACTCCATGACACAATGAATATTATTTTATCTGCTATTTGTGATGCCCTGACGAGCTCCAGTGCTCCTGCATCAGCACCCTCAATCACCATGGCGCATTCCACACGTGGAAGGATCTCATCAGGGCCATCACTAACAAGATCAGGCCGGGCTTATCAGCTCGTTAGGAACCTCGCACACTATAAGGAACCATTCTTCTGGGCTCTGACATTGAGTCAAGTGGTGCGTGCGTGCGTGCGTGCGTGCGTGCGTGCGTGCGTGCGTGCGTGCGTGCGTGCGTGCGTGCGTGCGTGCGGTCTTTCAAGAGTTAACCACAGTTTTTCCCATTCATAGCCTTCCGGTTCCCATTTGCAGACGCTATCACAGCTAATTACCAATCATCCCCTCCTGTTTCCATCCAAAACCTCACTGTCTGTCCTGTGCAGCTCAACTGCCTGCTGTTCTCCTTTCTGCCTCCTCATTACTGCATTGTCATCATCCTCTCACTTAATAAACTCTGTAATCTTCATCGCTAATCGGACTCTGAGGACAATTACTTCGCCGTACCCTTTTTCCCCACCTACGGTCCCAGCGTAACACTATTGTGTTGTGATGTTTGATCCATATGCATTTCCTTCCATCAAACCAAAGGTTTCCAATTCCAGTAACACTGAAACAGCAATATATCATCAAGGTGCTACCATCATGCTTGACTGTAGGAAAATGGAGTTCTCAATGCAGATCGTTTCTTTTTTATCTCCATATGAACATACAATACAATGGGTAACACCTGGCTAAAGTCAACATTTTCAGTTCTTGCAAGCTTCAAAGTAAGGGGATGTTTGCTGAAATGTATGGGCGCATGAATCAGTGATCAAAGCATTTGTAAAGTTTACCCTTGGTTTACCTTATTCGAGTTCTGGGTAAATATTAAAGTGTCAATTAACAGTCCAGGAAAACCACATAAAACAGGAAGGTAATGAGAGAAAAACAAGAAGAGACAGAAGGACAGAAGGCAAAAGCTGCTTGTCCAGATTACTCAGAAACACTGGATTGGAGTTGAGTATTTGAACCTTGTTAAGAGTTTGCCACTCTGTTGTCAGGAACTTTGTAAAGAATCCCTTCGTTAAAAACGGCCTCTACTGGTTAGTGGAACCACCGCCCAGTGCTTCCCAGCAGAGTTCCATGTTCCTGTTTTCTCATTTCCCTATTCACCTGGACTGCCTGGGAACCTTTTTCCATTGTGTGGTCCAGGGCTTCTCCAGGTTGCTGAGTGTGGAAGAGGTCCTCGCTTCAGACTCAGACCTAGTAGGAGCCTCTCTCCACCCTTACAGAGTGCACTGGCTTGGTCACTGGACGGATATCCTGAAGAGCATACTCCCAGGTCAGACCAGAATCTGGCAAGCCTTCTGGACATCCATCCTTACTCTGAATGTCCTGCCTGACCTGGCCACAGCAGATAACCTTTCAGCATGGCCCTATATGGAACAAAACACAGCTTCAAGCTCTCCCTCCTACACCTGTTATTCTTATACTCTTACACTTTTTTGCATTCCAGTCCCAACATGCCTGCCTGCAGCCTGTGTGATTCTGAAGGACTGTACTTTACCCTTGGTGGCCCTTGCTCCAGACAGCTGGCACTAGGAATCTATGTGCCACTATGGAGAGTTCGACACCCTGGGCAGTACATGCTCCTGGAACCCTGCCACTAGTTTTCTGGACAGTCTTTCCTCTCTGCCAGCCTGTTCACCAACCAAGTTGCAGTGAGATGAACAATCCCTGCGATGCCCTTTGCATTTGGATCTGCTCTCTACATCGGTCTCTGTTCTTTGGGGGGCAGCATGGGTTGTAACACAATGATGATACAATATACACATTAACAATTTACTTGCATTTCCACTATTGTTTTATACTATTACACTACATTAATTACACTATTAATATTAAATGAAATTATTTAAATTTGTAAATTAATCAATTTACAAATCAGAACAATCCAAATGATTACTGTATATTAGCCAAACAAAACAATAAAAGGAAAATTAATTGTTACTAATCAAGTACAGTCACAAATTTTAGAACTTACTCTTTGCAGTGGTGCTGTTAGAGCTAGCAGATAATGACGTGATCAATCCAGAGTTACTCACTGAGTTTTAATTTCCCCAGTTACTGAAAGAAGTTAACTCTTTTGAGATCAAGCCAAAGTACTACAAATTCAGACTGCAACTCTCTAATCCTTGAACAATACTTCTGCTCTTTTAGGGTAAGACATTTAGGGAGACAATTATAAAAAAGCAATATGGTCTCTTTCCAGTCTTTTAACAAAAAGTACAATAAAGTGTACAATGTCCATTACTGTATCAAAGTTCTAAAAACACCAAAATATAGGCTCTGAATTATATAAGTCTGTGCCATATTTGGAGTCCCATTTATTTAATTAGAGGGTTTTATAACTTTGTTTCCATTAGTCTCCCCCTATATAAACAGTGGAAGATTCCTTTCTTATTCTATGTCAAGGATTTCTAGCTGCTGCTATATTCTCTTTCTTACTCTCTACCCACCTACAGTATATAATTTGCACACATCTTTTAAGTATTAAAGGACAATTAATCCTGGTGAGCCTACTGTACAGTTCTGCTCTCCTGTCCCTCCTACCATAGTTGCCAACATAGCTAGATAAAATAAAGGAAAATCTCCATAATATCGTTAATGGTAATTCTTTAAGTATGTTCATGGAATGTGCTGAATGGACCTTATGTAATCTGGGTTTTAATTTTTGTCAAATTATTTTTTTCCTTAGATGTTGAATTTCACATAGTGAATTTTACATTCATGCTTTGTAATGATTTGGAATTGGACAGAATATTTGTATGAAATAGCTATATAATACTTAAGTGTAATAAGAGAAGAATATGACTCCAAGGGTCGTGCCGGAGCTTATACCAGCTAGCAACAGGCACGCCCTTGACAGGATGGCATTCCACCACAGGGTAGACATGTAAACACAGACACGCACACATCTTAGGTCAATTTTCCCAGAAGCTAAGTAATATACCAGTATGTTTTTGGACTGTGGGAGAAAACTGGAACACCTGGAGGAAACCAACATGAACACAGAGAGAACATAAAAACTCCATGCAGATAGCATCCCTGGTCTACATTTGAACCAAGGGCCACAGAGCTGCCCAATGTTAACTACGGCTCCACCATGCTGACCACTTACAAAATAAAAAATTAAAACAGTTTTTTTCTCATTTTCTTTTATTTTTAAGGCACTGTTTGCAGACTATTCTTGCCCTACTACACCAACTGTCCAGAATTATTCTCTGTGGTCTCTTATGACCACAATGATTACATAAGTGGCTCATATGGTATATTGCTTGACCTTTTGCAAGACTAGAGGACTTAAAAAAAGGTATGAGGCTGGCATATACATTGTATTGCAGCAAATACAATTCGCACTTCACAATATACAATTATCAAAGTTGACCTTATAAGGGTTCACATTTTTATTACATAAATACAAAAGATGAAGATACTCTATAACCCTGATCCCAACCTCCATCTGATGATCTCCATTTCATCAGAAGTTAAATCTGCTAACTGCTTCATGTACTGTAAGCCTCTTTTAGTTCAGAGTTTGAAATCAAGGACAAATACGGCTCCAGACACACTTATGTTTCTCGTATTTTCAAATAGGTTTCTACCAAGTCTTTGGTTCACTGGTATTAGCTAAATCCTCCAGGGTTCCTGTGTCTTGTTTTTTTATCTTAAAATAATCCAACTCTTTTTTACTGGGAAACCGCATAGGATTC